>NC_030823.1:10894001-11496269 GCF_001704415.2 Capra hircus | reverse complement strand
ATTAGGACCTTGCTGAGGCCAGAAATCTACTATCCTACTCAACCTCAAATACTTAGGGGCCCTTTCCTTTCGTTCAACATGCAAACTGCTCTTTTACAGTCAGTTTGCAAAGTCCTTCTGCTTACCTTAGAGCAAGACTTCCTCAGGTTTTCTCTAAGAATGCACAGGCAGTCACAAGTCAGACTTTCACCACCCAGAAGCAGATGGTGGGTAGTGGGTAAAAGTACAGTAGGTGTCAATGACATCTGTTAAAAAATGGATGTTGAATCACCTCTCACAGATTCCAGTCAAAGGCCCTCAATAGCAATTCTTTCCCCTTATCTCCTCAACTATAATCATAGGTTTTCTGACTTAGAAAAGAAAACTGCCAGTTTGGGGAATAAAATCAGTTTTCAGGTATTTGGAACACTTAGGAGTGATGAATTTTGGTAAAATATCAGATCTTTATCTTTGATATGTTGTTCTCTGTAGGTCCCTTTTACTCCATATACTACTTTATTCATCAGTTATCACTGATGAGTGATTTTACAGATGAGATTTTTAAATAATTTGCCAAAAAATGAATAACATCATTAACATTCCCGGTAACATTCTTAAATATTCAACAATTGCTAAATTCCATTTTCTAAAAATATTTACATCAGCTTTAAGAGATGAATTACTTATATTAAAAACTAAGCTGAGCAGTAAAGCAGTAATAAAATAGTGACATAGATATAATCTTCAAATTATAAGAAGAGTTTTCCCAAGCCTAGTGTTTTCCATTTTCTGATAGTTTTTACTATGTGTGTGAAAGTTGCTCAGTTATGTCCAACTCTTTGTGATTGTGGCCCACCAGCTCCTCTGTCCATGAATTCTCTAGGCAAGAACACTGCAGTGAGTAGCCATTCCTTTCTCTAGGGGCTGTTTCCAACATAGAGATCAAACCCACACCTCTTGAGTTTCCTGCATTGGCAGGCAGATTCTTTGCCACTGCAACACCTGGGAAGACTATAAGTTTATGCAGATACTTGCTTCAGTTCAATTCAGTTCAGTCGCTCAGTCATGTCCGACTCTTTGCGACTCCATGAATCGTAGCACGCCAGGCCTCCCTGTCCATCACCATCTCCCGGAGTTCACTCAGACTCACATCCATCGAGTCTGTGATGCCATCCAGCCATCTCATCCTCTGTCATCCCCTTCTTCTCCTGCCCCCAATCCCTCCCAGCATCAGAGTCTTTTCCAGTGAATCAACTCTTTGCATGAGGTAGCCAAAGTACTGGAGTTTCAGCTTTAGCATCATTCCTTCCAAAGAAATCCCAGGGCTGATCTCCTTCAGAATGGACTGGTTGGATCTCCTTGCAGTCCAATGGACTCTCAGGTGCCTTCTCCAACACCACAGTTCAAAAGCATCAATTCTTCGGCACTCAGCCTTCTTCACAGTCCAACTCTCACATCCATACATGACCACTGGAAAAACCATAGCCTTGACTAGGCAGACCTTTGTTGGCAAAGTAATGTCTCTGCTTTTCAATATGCTAATTAGGTTGGTCATAACTTTTCTTCCAAGGAGTAAGCGTCTTTTAATTTCATGGCTGCAGTCACCATCTGCAATGACTTTGGAGCCCAAAAAAATGAAGTCTGACACTGTTTCCACTGTTTCCCTATTTCCCAAGAAGTGACGGGACCAGATGCCATGATCTTCGTTTTCTGAATGTTGAGCTTTAAGCCAACTTTTTCACTCTCTACTTTTACTTTCATCAAGAGGCTTTTTAGGTCCTCTTCACTTTCTGCCGAAGTATCTATTTCAACCTCAAAATATAATCAACTTTTTTTATACTAATACTATATTATAAACAACTAAAATCTTTTGGGCATTACAAACATGAGCTAGTGTCAAATTTCTTTCCCCAAACTTTTTTTTCATTCTGTGTTTATACAGAACTCATTCTATTTACTTTCATTGTTTTACTTTTTTATATAGTGTTTCAGATTTTGTGTGGTGTAGTTATTATGTATGTATCCATAATATTCCCAATGAGCATATATGTTGATATAATAAAAGCAAAGAAAAATGTTTTTTTTTGTTTCCTTTCCAATATCTTTTCTAACGAGTTTAATAGCATCTTGGCTTTTAAACAAACAGTAGCATCCTGGCCCATAACTTTGGAAAATAGTCTAGATTAATTTTCCAATATTTCAAGGAATGTTGAAATCTATTATCTAGGACTTGAAGTTTAAATTAAATGGACCTTCCCTTTCATTTAAATGGAAGCTGATCAGCTAATCTTCTGAATTATACAAGCCATGTCCTAAAATAAGTAATCAATAATAATCATTGTTAGATAACTAAGTGAAAGTCGCTCAGTCGTGTCTGACTCTTTGTGACCCTGTGGAGTATACAGTTCAAAGAGATTCATTTTTTTAAAGAGAGGAAATTCCCCTTAAAAACAAAAACAGTCTGGTCTCAGTATCATAGCCTTCATACATTTATTTCTTATGCAAAAACTTCATTTCTAACATTCTCCCACACAATCCTTGTATCAGTTTCACCCAATTATAGCTTATGTGAGCCTGATTTTCTTTCCAGCTACACAGTTTTGTAATTTATTTCATGGTGATGCCAATTAATTTAAAATGAACTCTTTTCACAACTATGTGGAAAAGGTGGGATGTTGTCACAGCAGTAATCAATTATTATATGAATAAAGGGCACTCGCTCTGTGTTCCTCTTAGTGTTTTGTCAGATATGTCTTTGCATTTTAATTGGGAAGCATGGGGAATGAATTTTTAAAAAAACTACTTACTTTAGCTATGCCACTTCAGAGGAATTTTATATGTTTTATTAAAATTACTATTTATAGTGTACATTTGAATGTAAAATATATATTCATAATTAATTATAATAATACTTGGATAGATATTAGTGTGTTTCCAAGTATAACAAACAGAAGGTGGGAAAATAACATTTCTGACAATAACCTCATTTCTCTAAGAAACATAATTTTTCTCTCCTTATTTCATTTAAGATACAAAAATGGGATAGGATGTCTAGTAGAGAACAAAAAATTTAATTGGGTTATTGTTTAGCCATTGAATATTTATGTCTTGTGTTATATCCAGATTGAAGTCAGCAATGAATATTTCTGGAAAAAGAAACCTGTCTTCATGAGTTTACATTTTTCCCTGAGGTGATGATTGTTTAGTTATTCCTGGATATCTCACATAAAACATTTATTTCATCAACTTATATTTTTACAATAAGAATTTTGAAGTAGTAAATTTTTAACAAATATGGTATGGTTTCCTTATTCTGATACTTTTACTCATTTTGTGCATTAGGGAAAATAAGTTGTAAATTAATTTTATAAATGATGATGTGCTGTGCTGTGCTTAGCCGATCCCGACTCTGCGACCCCATGGGCTGCAGCCCACCGGGCTCCTCTGTCCATGGGGGTTCTCCAGGCGAGAATACTGGAGAGGGTTGCCATGTCCCCCTCAAGAGTTGGCTTGGATATAAAATATTATAAATATCTGGGGCTTTTTAAAAACTGATAAAAAATTAAGTGTTTCATAATGTAGGTTATATTAAATATTCTTATAATTGTTTCATCTATTTTAATTAAACTATCTTATTTTTAAAATATCAGTTTAGGTTTTTAAAAGTCAATATTTTTTTAAAAGTCAATATTTTTGTGAGTGATGCCTTTGAATTATTATTTTTGTTCTACTTTCCAAATACATCGTGTTTACCACAAAGACATAATCAGGAATCAAAACCACAAAGCTGGTTTTCATTACTGCTTATAAACAGAAAAGACAGAGGAAATTCCTATTATGTACTAGGGAAAATATATTTTGAAATTCATATTTCAAAGCAGTATTTCTTTAATACCTGAACATGAATCTTTTTTGAGATCATACCAAAATCCATTATTAAAAACCAAGAGCACATTGATGGAGATTTAAATGTGGAGTTTATGATTGAATTATTAAAAATTTGCTTTAAAAGCATGTTTATTGCCAAACAATTCTATAAACTCTTTTATAGGATTTTATTTTTTGCTAGAAGTGGTCTTTTATAAAGAGTAAATAAGCCCCAACAATAGAAGGTTAAAGATTGATTGAAAACTCAATATGTTTTAAGCCAGATAAAAGCCATTCTCCCAAATGTAGTTTTTATATTAAGTGGTAGAAGTCAATGAAGAGTAAAAAGTATCAAGCCATTGCACAATGGCTTAAAGTAAATTTAGAACTTCATTGAAAACTCTAATGTTGTATGTATCTACAAACACATACATATACCCAATTATGAAACTCTGTTTCTACCTTTTGAAAGAATTCATTACTTGTTTCAATTGATTATTTTTAAGCTCAAATAAACTGTATTTCATAATTCCTCCATTTCAAATAGGAGTAAAGCCTCAGAAAAAAATAAAATGCAAGTAAATATTATATATTTTTTCTAAATTAATAACTGAAAAAAGAGGCTAACTATAAGCAAAATATATTTATTTTCTCATTCTGTAATTAGAATGGAATCATTTGCCCTGAAACATAAATGAACATTTCTTGAGTCAATGCTGAAAGTGTATTTATGAGTCTAAAATTAAGAAGTCATTTTGACGTTTTTCTTTTGATCTCAGATCCAATTAATTGATAAGTGCTACCTATTTAATTTATTTTCATCAGCACTGTCATTGCTATAAATCAGAGCCACATCACTTTTTCTGCCTTTCCAACAGGCACCTAACTGGCACCCACTTTGCCAGTCTTACTTCACTGGGACTCACTTTTGTGTTCTACAGAGAGTTTTCTGAATGAAAAATCCTATCAAGTCACCCTCTTGTCTAAACATTTAATAGACACTCACACATAGGACAGTCTCCAAACTTCTTGGTCTGGCATTTAAATGTCTTCAGCCTTCATAGTTCCTGATTTTTGAGCCTAATCTCTCTTGTACTATCTACCCCTCTTCTCTATACTAGCCTATATTCTGGTAATACTAAATCATTACAATCGATTACACCATGTTCAAGTATTTATATCCATTGCTCCGTCTGTCAGAAATATCACCCCCTGGACAACCTGGTTAAAATGCTCTGGTCTTTTGACTCTGTTCCAAGAGGGCTTTTGTGACACTTGATGCCACTCTATCCTTTTAACCTGAATCCAGACTCACTAGATGAACCTAATCTGTACCTTTATTAGGATATGAGTCATGTATTATAATTTATATCCATATTCATATTAAAAAATCCACTAGTATATGCAGCTTTTGTGAGCAAGACACTGATACCTGGAGGGCACATGATGGTTTTAGGTTTATCGTATAACAACATATTGATATCTTGTTAAATATTCCATGAGAGTTGATAATAGTCCAAAATCTCTCATGAAGGCAGAAGCTATGTAATTTTCATAAACTCAGATCTTTTTTTTGTTTTGTTTAAAACCTCAGAGATTATCAAAATACCTGCTCAGATACCTTTATGCTTTTTAAGTTCCTTATTTGACTGCAAGTCATCTTGTTCAACAAGATCAGAACCAGTTAAAGTGGGGAAACATAAAAATAAACAAGTAAATAAGTATTATTAAAACATTTTTCTCTGAGTATGAATCTATGATTTTTAACTTCAGCTTATCACCTCTGTCTTTTGAATTCATATCCACCATAAAAGGTCTTCAAATTACAGCTCTAGTTTCTTGAAAGTGAATGAGAACCTCAAGAAATTGTCCGAGTATAGGAACTCTTCCTGATTTTTAATTTTCTAAGTATGGGAGCCCAATCTAGTGCACTCATCACTCAGAATCTTTACAGTGATTCCCTGCATTTTCTGACCCAGGGTACAGACGAGGCCAGCTATTTAGAGCAACAGGCACACCAGCTTCCCGGTGCTGCCCCCCTTGCAAGTGCCTCCCTGGTGACTCTGCATCTGCGGGCTGTGGGTTAAGAGAGAATAGTTTCCTTGTGCCTGAGCTATATAACCCCAATTAGCCCTCCTGTTAGCCCAAACCTACACCTCAGAAGAAAATGTCACTGTGCAAAAGTAATAAGCTTTCTAGTCATTATGAGCCAGAAAGCATAAAGTTGTCCACATTAAACAGAGGTGATTGACAAGCAGCATAGGTGCTTTCAGAACTGGGCAATTCGAAGCAGAGGCCTGGGACAGCCAGGCATGCCAGCCTCTGGCTACTGCCTCAACCAGACTTAACTGCACAGCAATTAACTAGCAATTCATTTTTGTTGAGTCTTCTCAAAGTTTTCAGTGTCAACGTCAGTTGAGTCACTCATTGCAACCTCATGGCGTGCAGCATGCCAGTCTTGCTTGTCCATCACCAACTCACAGAGCTTATTCAAATTCAGGTCCATCAAGTCGGTGATGCCATCCAAACATCTCATCTTCAGTCATCCACTTCTTCTCCTGCCTTCAGTCTTTCCCAACATCAGGGCATTTTCCAATGAGACAGTTTTTCGCATCAGGTGGAAAAAGTATTGGAGCTTCAGCTTCAGCATCAGTCTTTCCAATGAATATTCAGGACCGATTTCCTTAAGGATTGACTGGTTTGATCTCTTTGCAGTCCAAGGGACTCTCAAGAGTCTTCTCCAACATCACAGTTCAAAAGCATCAGTTCTTCAGAGCTCAGCCTTGTTTATGATTCAACTCTCGCATCCAAACATGACTCCTGGGAAAACCATAGTTTGCCACACAGGCCTTTGCAGCAAAGTAATGTCTCAGCTTTTTAATACGTTCTCCAGGTTGGTCATAGTTTTTCTTCCAAGGAGCAAGTGTCTTTTAATTTCATGGCTGCACTCACCATCTGCTGACAGACAGAAATTAAAGTCTGTCACTGTTTCCATTGTTTCCCCATCTATTTGCAATGAAGTGACGGGACCAGATGCCATGATCTTAGTTTTTTGAATGTTGAGTTTTAAGACTTTTTTACTCTTCTCTTTCACTTTCTGCACTCAATATGCCAGCAAGTTTGGAAAACTCAGCAGTGGCCACAGCACTGGAAAAGGTCAGTTTTCATTCCAATTCCAAAGAAAGGCAATGCCAAAGAATGCTCAAACTACCACACAATTGCACTCATCTCACATGCTAGTAAAGTAGTGCTCAAAATTCTCCGAGCCAGACTTCAGCAATACATGAACAGTGAACTCCCTGATGTTCAAGCTGGTTTTAGAAAAGGCAGAGGAAGAGAGATCAAATTGCCAACATTCACGGGATCATGGAAAATCAAGAGAGTTCCAAGAAAACATCTATTTCTGCTTTATTGACTATGCCAAAGCCTTCAACTGTGTGGAGCACAATAAACTGTGGAAAATTCTGAAAGAGATGGGAAAACCAGACCACCTGACCTGCCTCTTGAGAAATCTGTATGCAGGTCAGGAAGCAACAGTTAGAACTGGACATGGAACAACAGACTGGTTCCAAATAGGAAAAGGAGTCCGTCAAGGCTGTATATTGTCACCCTGCTTATTTAACTTCTATGCAGAGTACATCATGAGAAACGCTGGGCTGGAAGAAACACAAGCTGGAATCAAGATTGCCAGGAGAAATATCAATAACCTCAGATATGCAGATGACACCACCCTTATGGCAGAAAGTGAAGAGGAGCTAAAAAGCCTCTTGATGAAAGTGAAAGAGAAGAGTGAAAAAGTTGGCTTAAAGCTCAACATTCAGAAAACGAAGATCATGGCATCTGGTCCCATCACTTCATGGGAAATAGATGGGGAAACAGTGGAAATAGTGTCAGACTTTATTTGGGGGGGCTCCAAAATCACTGCAGATGGTGACTGCAGCCATGAAATTAAAAGATGCTTACTCCTTGGAAGAAAAGTTATGACCAACCTAGACAGTATATTCAAGAGCGGAGACATTACTTTGCCGACTAAGGTCCGGCTAGTCAAGGCTATGGTTTTTCCTGTGGTCATGTATGGATGTGAGAGTTGGACTGTGAAGAAAGCTGAGCGCTAAAGAATTGATGCGTTTGAACTGTGGTGTTGGAGAAGACTCTTGAGGGTCCCTTGGACTGCAAGGAGATCCAACCAGTCCATTCTGAAGGAGATCAGCCCTGGGATTTCTTTGGAAGGAATGGTACTAAAGCTGAAGCTCCAGTGCTTTGGCCACCTCATGCGAAGAGTTGACTCATTGGAAAAGACTCTGATGCTGGGAGAGATTGGGGGCAGGAGGAGAAGGGGACGACCGAGGATGAGATGGCTGGATGGCATCACGGACTCAATGGACGTGAGTCTGAGTGAACTCCAGGAGATGGTGATGGACAGGGAGGCCTGGCATGCATGCTGTGATTCATGGGGTCGCAAAGAGTCGGACACGACTTAGCGACTGAACTGAACTGAACTGAACTTTCATCCAGAGGCTCGTTAGTTCCTCTTTGCTCTCTGCCATAAGAGTGGTATCATAGGCATATCCGAGTTTATTATTGATATTTCTCCCAGCAATCTTGATTCCAGCTTATGCTATATTCATACTGGCGTTTCACATAATGTACTCTACATATAAGTTAAATAAACAGAGTGACAATATACAGCCTTGATTTACTCCTTTCCCAATTTGGAACCAGTCTTGTTGCTCTATGTCCGGTTCTAACTGTTGCTTCTTGACCTGCATACAGATTTCTCAGGAGGCAGGTAAGGTGGTCTGGTATTCCCATCTCTTTAAGAACTTTCCACAGATTGTTGTGATCCACAAAGGCCTTGGCGTAGTCAAAAACACAGTAGATATTTTTCTGGAATTTTCTTGCCTTTTTAATGATCCAGCAGATGTTGGCAATTTCATCTCTGGTTCCTCTGCCTTTTCTAAATTCAGCTTGAACATCTGGAATTTCTTGGTAAATGAACTGTTGAAGCCTGGCTTGGAGAATTTTGAGCATTACTTTGCTAGCATATGAAATGAGTGCAATTGTGCAGTAGTTTGAGCATTCTTTGGCATTGCCTTTCTTTGGGATTGGAATGAAAACTGACCTTTTCCAGTCCTGTGGCCACTGCTGAGTTTTCCAAATTTGCTGGTATATTAAGTGCAGCACTTTCTCAGCAAAATCTTTTAGAATTTGAAATAGCTCCACTGGAATTCCATCACCTCCACTAGCTTTGTTCTTAGTGATTCTTCCTGAGGCACACTTGATTTCGCATTCCAGGATGTCTAGCTCTAGGTGAGTGATTACACCATCATGGTTTTCGGGGTCATGAAGATCTTTTTTGTATAGTACTTCTGTATATTCTTGCTACCTCTTCTTAATATCTTCTGTTTTTGTTAGGTCCATACCATTTCTGCCCTTTATTGTGTCCATCTTTGCATGAAATGTTCCCTTGGTATCTCTAATTTTCTTGAAGAGATCTCTAGTCTTTCTCATTCTATTGTTTTCCTCTATTTGTTTGCATTGATCACTGAGGAAGGCTTTCTTATCTCTCCTTGCTATTCTTTGGAACTCTGCATTCAGATGAATATATTTTTCCTTTTCTCCTTTGCCTTTCACTTCTCTTTTTTTCTCAGCTATTTATAAGGCCTTCTCAGACAACCATTTTGCCTTTTTACATTTGTTTTTCTTGGGGATGGTCCTGATCACTGCCTCCTGTACAATGTCACAAACCTTTCAGTGTGGTCTCGATCAAGTTAACTCTGTCTTCCTGCACCAACTTTGTTTGTGTATTATTTAATCAAATAATGCATTAACAATAATAAGTAAAACTTACATGTTAAAAAATGAAAAAAAAATCACTGTCTCTTGATAAGAGCTACCCTAGTGGCTCAGATGGTAACGAATCTGCCTGCACTTGGGGAGAACTGGGTTTGATACCCTAGAGAAGAGAATGGCTACTCACTCCAGTATTCTTGCCTGGAGAATCCCAAAGAGTTGAACATATCTGAGCAAGGAGATGAGCACTAGCAACTGTGATTCAATGCTGTGGAAATCAGATGGTGCATTAAAAAAAAGTAGAGAAAGTGGAACAATTCAGAGAGGACTTTCATAGGATTTTTGTTAAGAGAACACTCAGACTGAGTTTTAAGATGGACAAAACCCACACGTAGTTGTCCAACATCAAGCTGTATTATGCCAAATACTTTGTGTGGATCACAACAAACTGGGAGAAATTCTTAAAGAGATGAAAACACTAGATCATCTTATCTGCCTCCTGAGAAATCTGTAGGCAGATCAAGAAGCAATATTTAGAACCAGACATGGAACAACCTTCTGGTTATAAATTGGGAAAGAAGTATGTCAAGGCTGTGTCACTCTGCTATTTAATTTAAATGCAGAGTACATCATACGGAATGCTGGGCTGGATGAAGCACAAGCTGGAATCAAGATTGCTGGGAGAAATATCAGTAACCTCAGATATGCAGATGACACCATCCTTATGGTAGAAAGTGAAGAGGAACTAAGGAGCCTCTTGATAAAAGTAAAAGAGGAGAGTGAAAAAGCTGGCTTAATAGTCAACTTTCAAAAAGCAGAGACCATGGCATCTGGTCCCATCATTTCATGGCAAATAGATGGGGAAACAGTGAGAACAGTTACAGACTATATTTTCCTAGGCTCCAAAATCATGGCAGATGGTGAGTGCAGCCATGAAATTAAAAGACACTTGCTCCTTGGAAGAAAAGCTATGACGAACCTAGACAGCATATTAAAAAGCAGAGACATAACTTTACCGGCAAAGGTCCGTCTGGTCAAAGCTATGGTTTTTCCAGGAGCCATGTATGGATGCGAGAGTTGGACCATAAAGAAAGCTGAGCGCCAAAGAATTGATGCTTTTGAACTGTGGTGTTGGAGAAGACTGGACAGCCCCTTGGACTTCAAGAAGATCAAACCAGTCAATCCTAAAGGAAGTCAGTCCTGAATATTCAGTGGAAGAATTGATGTTAAAGCTGAGACTCCCGTGCTTTGGCCACAAATGCAAAGAATGGACTCATTGGAAAAGACCCTGATGCTGGGAAAGATTGAAGGTAGGAGGAGAAGGGGACAACAGAGGATGAGATGGTTGGATGGCATCAGTGACTTGATGACATGAGTTTGAGCAGGCTCTGGGAGTTGGTGATGGACAGGGAAACCTGGTGTGCTGCGATTCATGGGGTCGCAAAGAGTCGATATGACTGAAACACTAAACTGACAGCTGACTGAAGTTGTATTAAAATTCTGAAAGAACTGAGAGCCAAATAGGAAAGATGGAGGTGGCCCACTTATCATCAAAGCATAACTTTGATGATAAGAGTTGAAAATATCATTTAAATGCAAATATAAAATAAATACATACTGACAAGATCATTTGACATCTTAATAAGGGAACATGGAGGATAGTTAAGTCTTTTCAAATGAGAGATCTTAAACTATGCACAATCAATTGAAGATGCTAAAAGGTAATTACAAAGCTATATGTGAATCTAATTAACATCCTGTAGCCATATTCTTTTCTACCAGACACAAATCCATTGCTTCTCCAACAGACAAAATTCATTGACAACTTATCCATGTTATCATAAACCCACATTGAGTCTAAATTCTGATTAATAGTAAGTAGTAAATCAAAAATAGCTCATTCTCCCAGAGCAGGGACTGGCATACGTTTTCTGTAAAGTGCCTGATATTTACGTATACAGAAAGATATAAATATCTATATACATAGAGATATAAATACCTTTTTAGGCCTGATAGGAAATATTTTAGTATTTGCATGCCATATAAAATCTGTCTCATATTGGTTTCTTTTTTTTTTTTTTTACTTTATATAAATGTAAAAAATCCATACTTAGTTCAGGGGCTGAAAAAACAGGCCTTGGTCTGGACCTTACTTGTGGGCTGAACAAACAGGTCTTAGTCTGGATCTTACTTGTGGGCTGTAATTCACTAAATCCCTGCCTTAGACAATCAAATAATCCTTGAATAAGCCTGTTGCACAAGCTCTAGTGTGACACTGAAAAAAAACCTTGCATCTTCCCTTGCCTTTCTTCCAAGATCTGGGTAATCCGCTCATCACAGAGAGGAGGTCCCAGAGGCATAAAGACTTGATTAGCACGAAGCTCTAAAGCAGAATCCACAACTGGGACTGGAATGTGACCTCGGTGTCCTGCTCTCTCGTCTCTCTTAATCACATATATGCAGACAATACACGCACACACACAAACACACATGCAAAGAGTTTTGATAAACTTTTTAAAGACTATTTCACTTACTCATTCAATAATATATACATAAGATGTTTAATAAGAAATTCAGTTGGCATTGCTTTCCATATTTCTATATTAGGTAGTTGTAATCGTCATCTTTTACATGCAAAAAACGTCAAAGCCAGTTGAAGAGTCAAGAGCTAAAAGAGAAGAGAGAAGAATCTAGAAGGAAGAATTAAAGAAGAAGCGCTGACTAGGATGAGAAATAAATATATTTTATCCCTTCAAGAGAGTTGTCAGAGTCCAAGAAGGCAAACAGAAACCATTCTGGGTATGTTAAATAGAGGAAATTTAATACACAAACTAGTTATAAAAGTAAAGGTGGGCTGAAAAGCTAAGCAAAGGACAGTGATGAAACACAGACATTAACCTCATCAGGAAGCAGTATTGCCTTAGGGCTAGAGGCATACGAGAGGAGGAGGTGTGAACAGACCTCAAGAGTCAGAGGGCTCTGCTGGGGCCAGAACACCATGTGGGCTTGCCTGGCAGAAGTCGGAACCACAGAAGAAAGGCTAAGTTGGAGACATGGAGAAGACACAGTTCCTGCTGGAGGTACCACTCAAGGCACAGAGACAGGGAAACACTCTGGAGTCTCCCCCCTTTTCTCCAATCCACCCCTGTCTGCAGCTCCCATTTGCCAACCCTCAAAGTGTATTTAAAAAAAAAAAAAAAAAAAGGAGGAAGGAAGGTATAGAACTAGGGAAAATACAAGAAATTAAGAGAAATTAAGAGAAAAAAGCAGGGTGCACAATGAAACATGCTTCTCAAAGGTAAGCTTTCATTTCTGCACAGCAGAAGTTGCCAGCCTCTAATGTACAATTGCACACATTTCACTTGCTAGCAAGATAATGTTCAAAATCCTTCAAGCTAGGCTTCAACAGTATGTAAATCGACAACTTTCAGATATACAAGCTGGATTTAGAAAAGGCAGAGGAACCAGAGATTAAATCACTAACATCCGTTGGATCATTGAAAAACCAAGGAAATTTCAAAAACATCTAATCTGTTTCATTGACTATGCTAACACCTTTGACTGTGTGGATCACAACAAACTGGAAAATTCTTAAAGAGATGGGAATACCTGATGATCTTACCTGTCTCCTGAGAAACCTGTATGCAGGTCAAGAAGCAACAGTTAAAAACTGAACATTGAACAATGGACTGGTTCAAAATCAGGAAAGGAGTATGTCAAGACTGTATATTGTCACCCTGCTTATTTTACTCATATGCAGAGTTCACCATGTGAAATGCTGGGCTGGATGAATCACAAGCTGGAATTAAGAATGACGGGAGAAATATCAACAACCTCAGATATGTAGATGATACCACCCTAATGGCAGAAAGCGAAGAGGAACTAAAGAGCCTCTTGATGAGGGTTAAAGAGGAAAGTGAAAAAACTGACTTAAAAAAAATCAACGTTCAAAAACTTAGATCATGGCATCTGGTCCCATCACTTCATGGCAAATAGATGGGGAAAATGTGGAAACAGTGACAGATTTTATTTTCTTGGGTCTCAAAATCACTATGGACGGTGACTACAGCCATGGAATTAAAAGACTCTTGCTCCTTGGAAAAAATGTTATGATAAACCTAGAGAATGTATTGAAAAGCAGAGACATGACTTTGCCAACAAAGGTCCATATAGTCAAAGCTATGGTTTTTCTAATAGTTACATACTGATGTGAGAGTTGGACGTAAAGAAGGCTGAGCACCAAAGAATTGATGCTTTCAAATTGTGGTGTTGGAGAAGACTATTGAGAGACCCTTGGACAGCAAGGAGATCAAACCAGTCAACCCTAAAGGAAATCAACCCTGACTATTCATTGGAAGAACTGATGCTGAAGCTGAGCTCCAATATTTGGCCACCTGATGTGAAGAGCCAACTCATCAGAAAAGGCCTTGATGCTGGGAAAGATTGAGGGCAAGAGGGAAAGAGGATAACAGAGGATGAGATGGTTGGATGGCATCACTGGCTCAATGGACACGAGTTTGAGTAAACTTCAGTAGATAGTGAAGGACAGAAAAGCCTGGCATGCTGCACTTTATGGGGTCACAAAGAGTCAAACACAACTTAGTGACTGAACGACAAATAAACCACCCAAATTAACCTATGAAAGACAGTGTGTTAAGAAGAAAGGTAAAAAACTATAAAATATACATAACCAACTAATGTCAAACATATCTATCACCATTAACATAATTATCAGACACTATTAAAAATCTAGATTTGCATAATGAAAAAGAATACCATTATATATCCCTGAATTTATATTTTCAAGTAATTCTAAATCAGAAATATGATAGCAAATTATTAGGCTGAATTACTTTTATTAAGCCTACAATATGAAATTAAAAGTTATTTAAATTCAAGTAAAGTACTTAATGAAAATTCTTATTTTATGAAATGCAACTATTATGAAACTATATTTGAGTTTTTAAAACTTTGTTTAAATTAGGCTTCTTAAATATTTTAAGAGAATGCTCCCAAACCTATAAACATATAATCATAATGTTTCATAAATTCAAAATAATATTTAGCAGTAATTAAACTCTACCAGTGTTAAAGTATAACCATATTTGAATGTGAACAAACATAGTGAGTTTTATTAACCAGGCACATTTCAAAACATGCCTTAGAAAAAATAGAAATGGGGGGGCATGAAATATAAGAAAATAATTGAGGAACTTTATGGTAGAAAGTACCTGAAATTTTTTAAATTGTACAACTCTTTTAATTTAAGGTTACTTTTCTCTCAAGTTTAAAATGTTAAGCTTAGGAAAGTAGCAACATTTCAACAAAACATGCAAAGTTCTGGCTGTGAAGAGCTATGCTATACATATGCAAATTTAATTTTACCCTTGCTGTAACACTGAATTAATGCACATACTGTGTCATAATGAAGCATTTCTTCCTAGCACTATTTTAAACTTACCATACAGCTCAGCCATCAGTAAAACATTATTTAATATACTAGAAGTACAAGTACTTGTTAAAACCAAAGCTTTCATTAATTAATTCTACATCAGAATGCTGAAAATAACATCTTACCTCCCTGTTCTCCCTTACTGGACGGATATAAGACGTTATCCTATTTTCAGGCTAACAAGCTGGCCTGCTGTAATCCCACAGATGCTAGCAGAAGACACAAGACTCCTGAATCTGAAACTAATGATGTTATTACTCAGAGTGAAAGCAGCAGCCAAAGTTTCAGGATCTTTGAGTTCCCACTCCCACAACGTAATGAGCAGAGAGCTGGTTGACACCTGCATACCCAATGGTTTGTGTTATGAAAGGTTGCTGCTGAGCCGCGAACGACACCAGGCTTCTTGGCCTCTGGAGGAGAGGAACTCCATCTGGGGCCAGTGACTGGGCTCCATCCTTGGCTCTGGAAGAGACACACCATTTTTCAAGGCTGTTTGCAAAAATAGTGTCTCTGCTTGCAAGATGGGCAGAAAAGTGAGAAGTTCATGGAGAATAGTCTCCGAACAACTACCCAAAGCCTATAAAATAAGTAGTCTTATTAAAGGGAACACAAGGGAAATGCTCAGACATCTTTGCTCTGTGGACTGTGAATGCAGGCCTGCAATGAACTTGCAGGAAGCCATGCCCTGAGAGCAGGAGGCAGTAATCAACAGTGGAAAGGTAACAGTCATTTCTCATTAGAGAAGATATTCTCCACAAAAATGTCAAAGTATACTACTTTGCATGGGATGGGATTTTTCTCTTTGGATGCTCCTCAACAAGCTGCTTACAAATGGATATGAGAAGTGCCCTGAAAAAGAGGCCTATATTTTCTAAACATGGTAAAACTTGGAGTTAAACAGATTGCATTCAAAATAAGTGTCTCAAGTGAGATGACTCAACTGAAACTTCACTGCTCCTGGATCTGCTGTTTGCTGTCATCTAGAAAGAAGTCATCATTTCAGATCTTCAGTATACCAAATCTGGTTTCAGCTGTGTCACGTTCCTTGTGGCTCCGTATTTCAGTTATGCAATATTGCAGTGGAGCAAGTTTGCCCCCTTGAACGACAGCTTCATTTACTGTGTTGCTATAGTTCTGAGAACCCTCTGAGTAGACATCAAAGCAATTGCTCCATTTCTACTTAATCAATGTGTGTCTATCGGGAATAATACCAAATAGTGGTGCTATACAAATTTTTTAAATAAATATGTTTTCCACTATAAGAGGCATAGGACACATCCTTATGAATCCACTAATTCATTAAGTACACAGGTATAATTTATGCACACACTAAATAAATGGTATAGGAAGAAGTTTTAAGGAAAACCATAATCAAAACAATGAACTAAAATCAATGATTTTTTCCTCTGGTCTCATTTACAAAGATGTGTACTACCTCCACTCTAAACCTAACAAAAATCTCCACAAAATAGGAAACTATCTTAAGCAACTTGATATATGTTATATAATATAAATGTTTAAGACTGTGCATGAGACTATTTGCAAAAAGATTGTTTTACTTATTATTTCGCTATTAATTCCTTCCTACAGAGGTTTTGCTCTCATCTATTAACACCTAATCTATTGTTGGAGTATAAGAATTATCCCAGTTGACAAGATAATGTAAAAAAGAAGTTACTGCTCCATTTCATCCACCATCCATCCATTCCTTCACCATCCTTCCATCCATTCACCATCCATCCATCCATTCATTCATCCACCCACCCATTTTCCCAGTTATCTATACAATCCTTTCAACCATTAATTAATCCAGCAAATAATTAACTGTTGAGTTGCTTCATAAATGTGGTTCATAGAAAAGTGAGTAGGGACCTCTCTTGATGGGTTAAACAACATGTTACTTTCACTGATCATACAATAGAGAAATTGTTACAGGAATGCATGATAGAAGGCCTTGTATAAGTCAGCTGGGATGGAGCAGAGAGTTTAAGAAACGAGAAGATGTGTGTGTGTGAGTGTGTATGTGTGTGTGTTTGGAACACGAATAGAGTCAAAAGAAAAAAATTGAAGGAATAAGTTAGGTTTAAACCAATCCTAAAACCCTAGCAGATAGTTCAGTTCAGTTCAGTCACTCAGTCTTGTCCGACTCCTTGCAACCCCATGAAAAGTAGCACGCCAGGCCTCCCTGTTCATCACCATCTCCCGGAGTTCACTCAGACTCACATCCATCGAGTCCGTGATGCCATCCAGCCATCTCATCCTCAGTCATCCCCTTCTCCTCCTGCCCCCAATCCCTCCCAGCATCAGAGTTTTTTCCAATGAGTCAACTCTTCTCATGAGGTGGCCAAAGTACTGGAGCTTCAGCTTTAGCATCATTCCTTCCAAAGAAATCCCAGGGCTGATCTCCTTCAGAATGGACTGGTTGGATCTCCTTGCAGTCCAGGGGACTCTCAAGAGTCTTCTCCAACACTACAGTTCAAAAGCATCAATTCTTCGGCACTCAGCTTTCTTCACAGTCCAACTCTCACATCCATACATGACCACAGGAAAAACCATAGTCTTGACTAGACGGACCTTAGTCGGCAAAGTAATGTCTCTGCTTTTGAATTATGCTATCTAGATTGGTCATAACTTTTCTTCCAAGGAGTAAGCATCTTTTAATTTCATGGCTGCAGTCACCATCTGCAGTGATTCTGAAGCCCAAAAAAATAAAGTCTGACACTGTTTCCACTGTTTCCCCATCTATTTCCCATGAAGTGATGGGACCAGATGCCATGATCTTACTTTTCTGAATGTTGAGCTTTAGGCCAACTTTTTCACTCTCCTCTTTCACTTTCATCAAGAGGCTTTTTAGTTCCTCTTCACTTTCTGCCATGAGGGTGGTGTCATCTGCATATCTGAGGTTATTGATATTTCTCCCGGCAATCTTGATTCCAGCTTGTGTTTCTTCCAGTCCAGCGTTTCTCATGATGTACTCTGCATAGAAGTTAAATAAGCAGGGTGACAATATACAGCCTTGACGGACTCCTTTTCCTATTTGGAACCAGTCTGTTGTTCCATGTCCAGTTCTAACTGTTGCTTCCTGACCTGCATACAGATTTCTCAAGAGGCAGCTCAGGTGGTCTGGTGAATATTCCCATCTCTTTCAGAATTTTCCACAGTTGATTGTGATCCACACAGTCAAAGGCTTTGGCATAGTCAATAAAGCAGAAATAGATGTTTTTCTGGAACTCTCTTGCTTTTTCCATGATCCAGCAGATGTTGGCAATTTGATCTCTGGTTCCTCTGCCTTTTCTAAAACCAGCTTGAATATCAGGGAGTTCAAGGTTCACGTATTGCTGAAGCCTGGCTTGGAGAATTTTGAGCACTACTTTACTAGCATGTGAGATGAGTGCAATTGTGCGGTGTTTGAACATTCTTTGGCATCGCCTTTCTTTGGGATTGGAATGAAAACTGACCTTTTCCAGTCCTGTGGCCACTGCTGAGTTTTCCAAATTTGCTGGCATATTGAGTGCAGCACTTTCACAGCATCATCTTTCAGGATTTGAAATAGCTCAACTGGAATGCCATCATCTCCACTAGCTTTGTTCGTAGTGATGCTTTCTAAGGCCGACTTGACTTCGCATTCCAAGATGTCTGGTTCTAGATTAGTGATCACATCATCATGACTATCTGGGTCGTGAAGATCTTTTTTGTACAGTTCTTGCGTGTATTCTTGCCACCTCTTCTTAGTATGTTTTGCTTTTGTTAGGTCCATACCATTTCTGTCTTTTATCGAGCCCATCTTTGCATGAAATGTTCCCTTGATATCTCTAATTTTCTTGAAGAGATCTCTAGTCTTTCCCATTCTGTTGTTTTCCTCTATTTCTTTGCATTGATCGCTGAAGAAGGCTTTCTTATCTTTTCTTGCTATTCTTTGAAACTCTGCATTCAGATGCTTATATCTTTCCTTTTCTCCCTTGCTTTTGGCTTCTCTTCTTAACACAACTATTTGTAAGGCCTCCTCCCCAGAGAGCCATTTTGCTTTTTTGCATTTCTTTTCCATGGGGATGGTCTTGATCCCTGTCTCCTGCACAATGTCACGAACCTCATTCCATAGTTCATCAGGCACTCTATCTATCAGATCTAGGCCCTTAAATCTATTTCTCACTTCCACTGTATAATCATAAGGGATTTGATTTAGGTCATACCTGAATGGTCTAGCGGTTTTCCCTACTTTCTTCAATTTAAGTCTGAATTGGGTAATAAGGAGTCATGATCTGAGCCACAGTCAGCTCCTGGTCTTGTTTTTGTTGACTGTATAGAGCTTCTCCATCTTTGGCTGCAGAGAATATAATCAGTCTGATTTCGGTGTTGACCATCTGGTGATGTCCATGTGTAGAGTCTTCTCTTGTGTTGTTGGAAGAGGGTGTTTGCTATGACCAGTGCATTTTCTTGGCAAAACTCTATTAGTCTTTGCCCTGCTTCATTCTGCATTCCAATGCCAAATTTGCCTGTTACTCCAGGTGTTTCTTGACTTCCTACTTTTGCATTCCAGTCCCCTATAATGAGATAGGGTGATAGGATAGTAAAGGTGTTGGGGAAAGAGAGTGAAAGCACTATGAGGTTAGGAAACCTCAGTGCCCAGCCAGCTCCAAGCTTGAATGAGTGGTTTACAGTCTCATCCTATCTTTGTTCACATTCACTGGTCTCCTCATTTCTGAGTCTGAATCTGACAGTGGAGACATACGGCACCCTAGAAATTCTATCACTCCTCTCCCCAGCCAGTACCTATTAAGCCAAGGCTGCAGAGGTCCACACAGAACAGAACTTCTCCTTTCGGCTTTGCTTTGTTGCCTGCTGATGTACCACAAGTTAGAGATATTAATACTCACATGTTCCAGTCATTTCTGGAGTACTGAATACTTGCTATGAAGTATTCAAGGCACTAGTTTCTAGGGAGACAAAAATAAACAGGGAGGACAGAACACCTGCCTCTTTGGAAAATACAGCTTAGCAGTGGAGAGGCAACTAAACAAAGCCAATGATACCTTCTATTAAAGGGAAAGGATGGGGTTCATAGAAAGATATGATGGAGAACTCAAGTGGGCAGGAAGCTACTGGAAAGCCTAAGCAACAAAGTAACAAAATTAAAATTTTCCTCTAGAAAGATGTCTGAAGTGTTGAAATACCTTGGAAATCAACAAAACTTCCACTTTTAAAGGTTAAGTGTTTATGTATGATCTGATAAACGTAGGAATGTTCACTCAAATATTCTAGATTATCTATCTCCTTTCCGCATATAAGTTATAACCATCTTTAGGGCCGGAAGGTTTCCTTTCACAGAGTCGTAGGACATACGCAGTAAACATATTTTAAATGCTTGTGATGTCTGATCCAGACCCAGAAAATACAACACACTGAACCTGTGTCCGTGTGCCTTCTGTAAGCAATGAATAATTTCATCATGAACCCTAAAAGTGGCTGCAAATATGATTGACATGATTATAAGCACACTGATTTTGTAACTTTCATGTTTCATATGCCATGAAATACAGAAATTATGTCAAAGTTTGACTAAAATGGTATAATCAGTTCTTTAAAAATATCACCCAACTTCCCTCTCTGCCTATTTCCTTGGTCTGCACCAGAGGAGGGTGGGTTCGTGGATAGGAAATCAACTAACACTTTTCTCATAGATTAAATTTACAATAACCTCTCATCTTCAGGTGGAACTCCCTGTGGGACCCACATATGTATTTTAGAATGAGAGCAACTTCCTCCCTGGTTCTCCACATCAAAATTCATATCATTAGGGGGGAATTTTTACCTCTAAAATTTCACTTTAAATATCTAAATATGGGAAGAAGTGAAAGAGCACCTGGTGGAAAAATCAACGCTTTCTGCTAATTAGCATCTCCACAATCCCCCCGCCCCAGAGAAGGGGGGTGGCCAATTAAGTTTAATTGCTGAGCACCAGGCATGGAGTCTGGCTCCTCCAGAGTTCACCGCTGTAGCTGAAGGGATGTCTCCCAGAGCAGTGTTTCAGCCCCACACTGACCTCCATGACACTTTACCCTTACACACTCAAGCTGAAAAAGGGCAGACCCATCTTTAGAATGTGGCTGTATTATTTAGGATTGATTTTCAATTAAATTTCCTTCCTGAATGTTAAATATTCCCTGGTCTTTGCTACTTATTTGGTTTATGATAAGATTAATCCTGGAGAAAAACACGCCTGTGGGTAAAAGTGAGTGCAAAATTTTCATTAAAAAACTCAAAACACACAATTTCATAAAGTTCAGAATGCACTACATATATATATATATATATACATATTTTAATTTTATAAAAAAAGTTACTCCCTGCCTCTAATTCCGAAAATATCTCAAAAGTTGTCAATTATAGCAATCTCATATAACCTGAAGATGAGTATATTTTATATTCCTGTCTTTGTAGGGTTGGATTTTCTGCTACTATCCTTCTCTAATGCTTTTTTCTGAGATCCTGGTAACTAAGATTTTCAACGTATATTCTCCACCTCACATTGACAGGAGTGAAATAGAAAATTTGTGCCTGATACACTCTCTTTTCAGATTTATTTTTATAATTGAGTGAGTTGCTATGCCACCTAGTCACCTTGACAGTTTTCTGCAGTGCCTAGAACACACCCTTTCCCTCTGACACTCCTGTCCTAACTCAGATGCCATGATCTGCATAGAAAATGAATGAAGCCTAAATGACATTCCAGGCCTTCTGCAAGCATCTCTGCATCCAAGTTGCTGCTGGAGTGTGAGTAATTTCCACTCTGCATTCATTAGTCAGAGAAAAAGCAAAGAGAATTTATGGGAAATGATGGAATCTGGAGACTATTTTCTTTTTCTCTCAGGTGATTTCTTGACATCCTTTTTTCTTTAGCTCTAGGAGCACAAATAGTAGGCAAGAAATTCTCTAAAACATAATCAAATAACTATCATCTTTCAAGAAAAATATTGCATGTGAATTGAGACAAGAATATGTAATATGTAATCAAGATATATATATAGTCAAGAGAAATACAGGAAAAGGACAAGCAGTAATGCCCAGACAGGTAGGAAGAAAGACAAAAGGAAGAGGCCAGAAAAGTGAAGGGCAAGTATGTAGTTATTAAATACTACACCAATGATGACTATGAAGAATGCAATGGAGGTTACTGTGCGTTCTTTTGATACAAGCGCCACCACAATCTACTCACATGTCACGTTCACATACGCTGTACCTTGGTAGTTTCCTCGATGATGGTCAGTTGGTCCCAGGGTTTCTGACTCTCCAAAACTGTGTAAAAAATGAAAGGTCAGCAAAAAAGGAAGTGACATCGTTGAAACTATTTAAAAACAGGTCTTGTAAGCTCCAGTTTAGTTGAATAAATAATATGACAAGTAAATTCACGGGACAATTGGGAAAAGAGGTTTAAAAGCAGATTATATATATATATAAAATTTTTGCCGAAATGAGTCATGTGAGAAAGCTTCAAGAATATTGAGCAAATTTACAGAGGAGAAGAAAACTAAGTATTTTTCAGAACCTCAGTCAGATGTGTTAATTTGCTAGGGTATCAAAAGTATCACAAATTGGATGGCTTAAATCATACAAATATATTGTCTTATGGGTCTGGAGCCTAGAATTTTGAAACCAAGACATGGGAATGTTAGTTCTTTTTAGATCCAAGAGGAACACTGTTCCAGGTGTCTGTCACTGGCTCGAAGATGGCCATCTTCACGTTCCTGTGGCATTCTTCCTGGATAAGTGCGTGCTAAGTTGCTTTAATTGTGTACAACTCTTTGCAACCCTAAGGACTGTAGCCCACCAGGCTTCTCTGTCCATGGGATTCTCCAGGCAAGAATACTGGAGTGGGTTGCCATTTTCTTCCTCCAGAGAATCTACCCAACACAAGGATTGAACTCAAGTCTCTTATGTCTCCTGAATTGGCAGGTGGGTTCTTTACCACTCTTGCCACCTGGGAAGCCCTCCTGTATATGTGCCCTGTATCTAAATTTCCCCTTTTTATAAAGACACAAGTCTATTAGATCAGAAACCCACCTTACTCCATTATGACTTTATCTTAACTAATCATATCTGCAATGATCCTATTTCCAAAAAAGGTCACATTCTGAGGTGTTTGGGGTTAGGACTTCAACCCAGGAAATTTGGGCCACACATAATACAACTTGTAATGGGTAGGAACCTCTTTTAAAGAGAAATAAACTAGCAGATAGCCCACACTGACTATTTTTATTTTGATGTTACCTGGTTGAGTAACAAAAGGCACATATTTCTTATAATTCACATAATGCTAAGCAAACAATTTAAAATTATATACAAATAATAAACATTTAAATTAACATTTTTGTTATTTATTCACTTTTTAAATTATCATGACAGAAATGTCATTTTGTTACAGTCAAATCATATTTAGAATGTGAAAGTGCTTTTGGCAGCTACAGTATTTTTTGAATTTCAATATGGGTCATGAGTGATTCCATCACCCCCTAGTTTTCTCTATTCAATGCCCTGTGGTAACCGAAATGGGAAGGAAATCCAAAAAAGAGGACGTATATATACGTATGGCTGTTTCACTTTGCTGCGCAACAGGAAATAGCACATTGTAAAGCCACTATACTCCATTAAAATGAAAAAACGACAGCAACGACAACAGCAACGAGGAAACCCAGCACATCTTGGATGTTTGGGGGCCATGGAGAACAGCACCTGTAGTACCATAGAGAAACACCAGAGGGAGCAAGATATCACAAACTCCTGAAAAGGAAACCATCAAATACCTCTCATTGGGGAAACAGCACACACAATTCGAGATGACCCATATTGATAAAAGGCTTGAGAGGCCCCCAGAGGCTCTACCCAAACTGCTTGGTGAAGGCCTTCCCCTGTATGAGGCCAGGCTATATAATAACTGGTGAAAGTGTCTGGGTTTTTTTTTTCCCTATCGTGACAGATAATAATAATAAGGTATATGAAGAAACAGGGAAACTCAGCCCAACTGAAGGAACAAATTCTCCAGAAAATAACACTAAAGAGATAGAGATCTATGAATTACCTGACAAAAAATTCAAGGTAATCATCTTATGGAAGTCAAATACTTCAAGACAATACAGATAGACAACTGAATGAAATCAGGAAAACAGGGCATGTAAAAAATGAGAACATTAGGAGATGAGACACTCTTAAAAAGAACTTAACAGACATACCAGAGCTTAAGAATTCAGAAAATGGATTGAAAAATTCACTAGAAAGAATTAACAGGAGAGTCAATCAAGCAGATGAAGGCAAGTCAACATGCTACAACATGGATGAAGCCTGAGGATATGAGAAGTCCAAAATGGTCAAATGCTCAGAGACAGAAAGTAGATGGTGGCTTCCAGGAGCTGGGGGAGGCCGAGGAGGGGAGTGGTCAGTGGGCAGTTTCAGCTGTGTAAGATAAAGACGTCCTAGAGATACGTAACACAACAATGCACATTTAGCTAATCTGCACACTTAAAAATGGTTAAGATGGAACATTTTATGTGTTTCTGGTAATAGTAAAGCAGAGAGGAGCCCTGAAATAGCCTAACTGTACTCAGTTATAGCACAGTTATTCAGAAGATTCAGACACAGCTTAGTGACCAAACAATAACAATCAGGTGATCCAGAATGTGTTCACATTATTTTTTAGGTGTCTTTGTAAATGAAATTTTAAAAAAGTAAACTCTCCTTATGAGGAGACATCCTTTCCTAGGATATGTCCAGAATGAGGGAGTTGGGATGCGGGAGTGTGGAAGACATAGAAGGGGGCATTTTCATACCATAATTTGAGAAAGCCAGTGTATGTGATTAATTCGGACCTCATGGATGAAAGAGTGGGCTTCCCTGATGGTTCAGTGAAGAATCTGCCCACAGTGCAGGAGACACGGGTTCAATTCCTGGGTTGGGGAAATCCCCTGGTGAAGGGAATGGCTACCCACTCCAGTATCCTTGCCTGGAGAATCGCATGGACAGTGGAGCCTGGTAGGCTACAGTCCATGGGGTTGCAAAGATTTGGACACAACTGAGTGACTAACACACACACAGACACGCACACAAGCACACGAGAGTACAGCTTTCGACACCATTTAGCTGTCCTTTCAAATGCCAGATTGCCAGGAGAAGAGAAATACAGGGTGCCAGCACCCATAGTCAACCCTTACCCTGACTGTAACCTTTGGTGAATTCTTACATGTTTCTGAAAAATAATAAGAAACTTAAATTTTAATGAACTTTGTTGTAAATGGGAACTACAAAGAACAAAACCATTTTTAATAACAAGAAATTGGATTGCTCTCAGATTAAATCTCCACCAAGATCTAAAACTTTCTAAACATTAAGCTGGTAATAGTTTCTGAGCTTCATTTTCCTTAGTTTCCACTCATTATTTTGAACTATACTAAATGTCAATACACTTGCTTCCTAATTTCCATAATTATGGAATTTTATATTCTACAATTCTGTGTTAATTGAAATTAAAAGTGTGAAGCAATCTTCTCTTTATAAAAAAAAAACACATCCATTCCATACAGTTGCCACAGCACTATCATTTCACCACCAAACTGTGCAGAGCAGACATTGTTCACTTCCTTTATGTACATCTTATCAAGCCCAAGGCCCTATTCTTTACTGTAACTGCTATTATAGAAGAGTATAATATCAAATATTATTCCTGTGCTGAGGAGATCTGATTGATCAATTCAACAATGCAGAAATCATTCAAGTCGGATATTCACTAAATATTAGCCATGCAACAAGATACTTCATAAATGTAAGTCAATAATTTAATTAAAATAACCATATGAAATACAATAGTGGTCACAGACTTGGAAATAATTGAACATTAAAGATTTAATAGCCATCTAAAGGATAAGCTGCTTTATTGCACATTTGGCAGGTAAGTGAAGACAATAACATTCCCAGCTAATGCTCAAATATGAGCATTATTACCACCTGGATATTTGCAAAGATAGCTCAGATAATTGCCATAAACCACTGAGAGTACATACTGTTAAGCATTCATGTACTTGACCCTAAGCAGTTAGAAATACGTTCTGCTCTTTGAAAGTGTAACTGGCTAGGATTGAGGCCATCTGTAACTAAAATACGAGTGTGCCATTTGAAGATTAAAGTACAGGTCTATGCATGCCTATAGATTAATACTGGTAACCCATTTCATGAGAAAGTTTAAAATAATAGAACTGAGAATAATTTTAAGGTTCAATTAGTAATGACAAAATGGCAAAGTTGGCAAAATTACAGTTCACCCTTGAACAACATTGCTTTGAACTGCCCTGGTCCACTTATATGTGGACTTTTAAAAATAAATATACAGTCCCCCTGAGTCAGGAGCTAGAAGGGCTCAGGGTTAGCACACAGGATCCCCGTGGACCGATACGCCAATGTGAAGAAAGCAGGAGCACGATAGAGGCTGAGCCCCGCCATGATTAACGATAGAGACATATTTCTCATTCTCGAGATCGAGGAGACCTTCCTGACTATAAAGTGCATTGGAGGTCAGAAGGGTGGTGTCAAGCTACACATAGACCTCTTCACTTGGCTAAGAGACTGGCACGCACACACGGGAATACCCCGAGATAAACCAAATACAGACTCAGAACCGGGCAAAGCAAGATGACTGGCCAAAGGAAACCCAGAAGAAATGCCCCATGAGAGCGATTTAAACTACCAGGAGGTAGTGAATATTGGATGTTTCTTAATTTATCTTCTATATACAGAATTAATAAGATATGATTATGTGATACTTTGGCCACCTGACGTGAACAGCCAACTCACTGGAAAAGACCCTGATGCTGGGAAAGATTGAAGGCAGGAGGAGAAGGGGATGACAGAGGACGAGATGGTTGGATGGCATCACCAACTCGATGGACATGAGTTTGAGCAAGCTCTGGGAGATGGTGTAGGACAGGGAAGCCTGGCATGCTGCAGTCCATAGGGTCGCAAAGAGTCGGACCCGACTTATCGACAGAATAATAGCAGCAATATACAGAATTAATAAGATATGATTATTTGAATCAGATGGTCTTGGAAGTCAAAGAGTTGAAATTTTAGAGAATAAAGAAAGACACTCATTCCAGGTAAACAGCTCTCCTCAAGCCTTCTTCCATTTCAGGACCCCAGCAGATTTCCACTGGACTTCCAGCAACTGTCAGCGAGTGTGTCTTGGGCCCTGTGAGGGGCCTGTAGCTTCTCTGGGCAGCTTCCATGTGTCTTTTGGAAAAGAAAGAGGTCACCACACTATTATTCTCTTTTTATCCAGAGGTACTGAATTCTCAATGGACAGGAGGCAATTTATAGCTCCACACTTTCGTTAAGAGCCCTGTACAGGAACCTGAATTCACAAGTATTATGTCCTTAATTTGCTCCTTATTGACTATAACCTCCAGCTGCTTTCATTCCACACTGACTGCTCCTGAGTAGGGAAAACTTAAATTGGGTCTCTGGACAGGCTAAGGCAAACTGAGCCAGAAGGAGGAGGAGGAGGAGCGAAAGAAGGACCAGAGACAAAGAAGGAGAATGAAGTGGAGGAAGAGGAGGGACTGGAAGAGGAAGAAAAGGAGAAGCAGTGAGCAGTCGTCAGCCCGCATCTGAGGGAAAGAGACCTCAGATACCCTGAGGAAATCAGAACCGCCCGCCACCCCCCCGTCTACACACAGAGAGATGAAGGCCTGCACGCAGGAGGGCCTTCCCCACATGTAGAAAATGCAAACGCGACCCCCAAGCCAACTTGCGCTACACGCTTATTCATCCAACAAATATTTACTGAGCGCCTTTCCTTATTTAAGCACCAGAGTAGGCAGAGGAGACACAGAACAGATTAAACCAAACTCTGCTCACAAGCAGTTTGCATTCTAGTGGGGCAAAACAGTCCATCGATAAGTACAAGAAAATATGAGACAGTAATACCGGCTAGGGGAAAGTTAAGGAGAGTGGTTTGAAATTTTTAATGTAATTGTTATATAAAATTTTTTTATTTTTATTTTCAGATTTTTAAAAATAATTTGATTAGCAGATTTGATGCTCAGAGAAGACCTAACAGAGTTGGAGATATTTAAGCTAAGACCACAAGAAACAGGCACCCATTTATTTGAAGATCAAGAGAGCATCTAGGATGAAAGCCCCTAAGGCAGAGGATTTGACTGTAGGAGGAATGAACACACCTGTGGGCGAATGTGCCAGGGATGAAGCAGGGAGTAGAGGAAGATCGGGGGCAGGGGCATGGAAGGGCCTCAGGCATGGAAGGGGTCTTGGCGCAAGGGTTACTGTGGAGCAGGTCTGGACAGCCAGCTCCTGGGGTCCTGGGTCCTTGGGCGATCCAGAGAAATAATGGTAACCACAGCCATTAATTGGTCAGGTGAACCTCATGCTGTATAATACAAGTGATTCTGCCAAACCTGCAATGACCCAGCAATCTACACCTACTCCCATTCTACAGTGTGAGAATGGAAACAGAGAAGGCTCACCAACACCTCATAGCAAGTCACTGGCAGACTTGAGATTTGCAATATTTTATGACTTTCCCAGGTTGGATTCCACGGTGAACAGCTGAGGAGACGTGAGCTGGGCTGCGGCGGTGTTTCCTGCTTCCTTAGTTCTCCCTGCTCCCTCTGTCCAGGGCTCCCCTCTGCCCTCCTCTCTGACCCAGCTCTGTCCCAGGATGTCCTCATCACACGTGGACCTGAAACTCGAGGGGTGTGGTCTGTGCCTCCGGCTGTTGGAGCAGATCCCACCCCAGAGAGTCGTCCTCAGAGGGGCCATTGTTGACCAGCTTACGCTTTGAAATTCACTCCCTAACCATTAATCCCTCATGGATCACAGCCTTGCCCTGACAGAGGAATTTGCATTAACTCAAAGAAGCTGTGAACCATGCTGGGCAGGGCCACCCAAGACAGATGGGTCATAGTGAAGTTCTGACAAATTGTGGCCCACTGGAGGAGGAAACTGGGAACCCACTCCAGTATTCTTGCTGCAAGAACCCCATGAACAATATGAAAAAGCAAAAACCCATGACACTGGAAGATGAGCCCCCCAGGCCAGAAGGTGTCCAATATGTGACTGATGTGAGGTAGTGAAATAGCATCACTGACTCGAGGGACATAAATTTGAGCCAACACCGGGGCATCATGGAGGACAGAGGAGCCTGGCATGCTGTAGTCCAAAGGGTTTCAAAGAGTCAGACATGACTTAGCAACTAGAAAACAACAACAATCATTAATCTACAGCTATCAAAGGGAGTAGGCGCTTGGAATATAGGTGCATTTTTAGCGTCACCTAAATGTAGCGCATTGAAGATTTCTTATATAGATATAGTAAAAAGTACATATTAACCAGGACATTTAACTAATTAAAACATCCCAACTCCCTAGTTTATTGGAAAGCCTTTCAGTTGCATTAATGTATTCTGCCCATTAGTCCACTTAACCAATTCACAACTACTTCACTGAATAAACACAGAAAATGTAGCTTACTAAGTGTCACAGGGTCACAGGGTAAGCATCACAGGGTGCTGCAGTCCGTGGGGCCAACATGAGTCCAACTGAGCGACTGAAGTGCCACAGGACACAAGAAAGGCAAGATTGTAACCTCACATTAGCGTTCAAAAACACTGCAATGTAACTTTCAAACTGCAAGAGTTTCTTCAAAAGCTGAAGCAAGTTCATTAAAGTGAACTCATACTTGTGATGAGTCTGTAAAAGAAAAAATAAATTGCTCTACTTTGCCTCTGAACAGGAAAAACTCATTTTATATAAGGAACATTCCACGGATTTTTATTTAACCACACACATTTGACTGTGTGTCTGAAGTACTTCAGCACCTCTTGGTATGTCATCATTCTGCACTCATTTAGAATTCAGTGAAACATCACGGAGCATAATATATTCATTTGGTAACCATTCGGATGTCACATTTATTTCTATAGGTGTTCAATTGTAATTCGACATTACTGGGCACTCAGGAAAAGTGTTAGCCTTAATTTCTAGATTTGCCCACTGTTAGAATTCATCCTCTGCATCTAAATCAGCATATTTGCATGTACAATATATTCTTAATCTGAGCTTTATGTTTTAAAACACCTCTTTTTCCTGATCATCACGTTTAAATGCAAATTGTTTGACACACTGCTAGTCTGCACAGTTGTGAAGCAATCTTATAAAGCAAGAGAGTCCAGAGGTTAGCTACACCTGCCAAAGTTATATGAGGCTGTGTTGTTCTTATTAAAAAGGCACATTGTGACAAAATATCAGAAGCATATTTTGGCAAATTTTCCCCCAAAGCAAAACCCAGCCAGGCCATGTTAAAATAGAAACGTTGCTGTTGTTATTCTGTTGCTGTGTCCTACTCTTCAGGACTACTCTTCAGGACTACTCTTCAGGGACTGCAGCACGCCTGGCTTCCCTGTTATTCACAGTCTCCTGGAGTTTGCTCAAATTCATGTGCATTGAGTCTGTGATGCCATCCAACCATTTGCCATCCAACCATCTGATCTTCTGTCATCCCCTTCTCCTGCCCTCAACCTTTCCCAGCATCAGGGGCTTTTCCAATAAGTCGGCTCTTCACATCAGGTGGCCAAAGTATTGGAGCTTCAGCTTCAGCATCAGTCCCAGGGTTGATTTCCTTTAGGACTGACCGGTCTGATCTCCTTGCTGTCCAAGGGACTCTCCAGAGTCTTCTCCAACACGACAGTTCCAAAACATCAGTTGTCTGGTGATCAGCCTTCCTTATGGTTTGATTCTCACATCCATACATGACTACTGGAAAAACTATAGTTTTGACTATGTTGACATGTGTTGGCAATGTTCTGTCTCTGCTTTTTAATACGTTGTCTAGATTTGTCATAGATTTCCTTCTAAGGAGCAAGCGTCTTTTAATTTAATGGCTGCAGCCACCATTTGCAATGATTTTGGAGCCCAAGAAAATAAAATCTGCCACTGACTCCATTTTTTCTCCTGGGACCAGATGTCATGATCTTATTTTTTTGAATGTTGAGTTTTATGCCAGCATTTTCACTCTCTTCTTTCATCCTCATCAAGAGTCTCTTTAATTCCTCTTCACTTTCTGTCATCAGACTGGTAACATCTGCATACCTGAGGTTGTTGATGTTTCTCCTGGCAATCTTGATTCCAGGCTTCCCTTGTGGCTCAGCTGATAAAGAATCTTCCTGGAATGTGGGAGACCTGGGTTCGATCCTTAGGTTGGGAAGATCCCCTGGAGAAGGGAATGGTTCGGTTACCCACCCCATTATTCTGCCCTGGAGAATTCCATAGACTGTATAGTCCATGGGGTCACAAAGAGTTGGACATGAGTGATCGACTTTCACTTTTAGTCTTGATTCCAGCTTGTGATTCATCCAGCCTGGCATTTCACATTTCATATAAGTTAAATAAGCAGAGTGACAACATACAGCCTTGACATGCTCCTTTTCCAGTTTTGAATTGGTATGTTCCTCCAGGTCTAGTTCTGTTCTTGACCTGAATACAGGTTTCTCAGGAGGCAGGTAAGGTTGTCTGGTATTCCCATTTCTTTAAGAATTCTCCACAGTTTGTTGTAATCCAGACAGTAAAAGACTTTAGCACAGTCAATGAAGCAGAAGTAGATGTTTTTTTGGGAATTCACCTTACATATCATGGGTTTTGAGGAAAGTTATCCCATGCACGGGGCTTCCCAAGTGGCTCAGTGGTAAAAGATTTGCTGCCAAACAGAAGTTCAGTTCAGTTCAGTCGCTCAGTCGTGTCCGACTCTCTGCGACCCCATGAATCGCAGCATGCCAGGCCTCCCTGTCCATCACCATCACCCGGAGTTCACTCAGACTCACGTCCATGATGCCATCCAGCCATCTCATCCTCTGTCGTCCCCTTCTCCTCCTGCCCCCAATCCCTCCCAGCATCAAAGTCTTTTCCAATGAGTCAACTCTTCGCATGAGGTGGCCAAAGTACTGGAGTTTCAGCTTTAGCAACATTCCTTCCAAAGAAATCCCAGAGCTGATCTCCAGAATGAACTAGCTGGATCTCCTTGCAGTCCAAGGGACTCTCAAGAGTCTTCTCCAACACCACAGCTCAAAAGCACCAAACAGAAGACAGGGGTTCAATCTCTGGGTCAGGAAAATTCCTTGGAGAAGAAAATGGCAACCCATTCCAAAATTCTTGCCTGAGAAATCCCATGGTCAGAGGAACCTATTGGGCTACAGTCCTTAGGGTCGCAAAGAGTCAGACACAACTTAGGACTAAACAACACCAACAGTCCCTCAGAATGTGACCTCCTCATGTTTAAGCAAAGGGAGCTGAATCATAACACAGGGGTCAGGACATGATTTTGGAAGTGGGTGGATGCTTCTGAGGTTTAACTGCCAGCATGAGAAATGAAAAGTGGAAGTGAGAAAGTTATGGATGGAAAATGTCCCAACCCTAAGGACAGATATAAAGATGAAGATATAAATTACAGTTATGATCTGCTGAACTAAGTCTCCAGGGTCACCATAAAATACAAATATGTATGCATGTGATAATTTTCCATTATTCATCATACAGCAATATTAAACAAATCATAATAATACATCTTATTGAAAATTAAAACCATTTACATGAGCTAAACTCAATATATACATATATGAGATATAAATGTGTATTTTATATAGGCTAGAATTATTTATTATTGATTGTATAGCAACATTATTCTTACTTATAACATTATTAACTATAACTAACATCTAAAATACATTTAAAAATAAGATCTCCAAAATGATACCTCTTCACAGATATACAAGGAAATTTAAATATCATTTTATAGAAGACAAAGTAGAGATAGATTTTTGAATTTGTAATTTAGTGAGCTAATCATGAATAAAAAAGGGCTGACTCTTCTTCCATATTTTCCTGTGGATTCTAAATATATTTAAGTTGTCTACAGTTCTCAAAGCCAATATATTCTCTACTGAGAAATTTACAGCTGGGAAGCAGTAAATTGTTGCCAAATTAATTTATTTGTATTTATTCTTGACCTTGTAAAAGCTGAATCATCAATGAATGAATGAAAGAATGAACTGTAAACAAATAGATGCACAAATTATTACTTAGATCCAGTTTGAGGTTCTGGTGGCCTCATCAACGCACGCATAGAAGCACCCACAGTGTCCTGGGTCAGCCCTTAGCTATTCCCTTTGGAGGCTGTGGGGAGAGTGACAACGCATTCTCTTAAGTGGCTCGCATCTTAAAACTGAGAAGTGCTACTCCTGAGAATAGGTCTTAATCACAAAGAACTGAAGTGGCACAGCATCCCTTTTAAATAGCATATGTCATATAGAAAAAAGAAAAGTGTGATAGTTTAGCATGTATAATTATATCAGCTGAGACAAAATATTTTTTTTAAAGAAAATTTGACTTAACAGGGGAAGAGAGGACTTTTAAATAATCATGGACTCTTTTTTTCTGACTGCTATTCCTAGCCCAAATGTCTGTTTTACCATATGTTTGCAGATCTTAATTTTAATTTTTTTAGACTGTAAATTCACCAAATGGTATACAGTTATCACAAGTTCACATCATGTAATACATGAAAGAAAATTTTCATTAAAAAAGAGTACTTTCTGTTTCAAATTTTCCAATTAGAAAGAGTCAAGATTCTACAACGCAGTTTTTCATTGTTTTTTTGTGTTTTTTTTTTTTTTTTTTTTTGACAAACACCGTCAATCCAAATTCCAAAGTAAGAGGAGAAAAAAAATGGAATTTTCATTTCATAAAAAAGCTAGAGTTTGTTATGACATTTAAGTGCCTCTGAATAACTACATAAATGACCTATATGAAATAAAACAGCCATTCTTTAAAACTGATTTTTTTTTTTGGTTTGACCTTGAGGTGACAGTCATATCAAATTTTTAACTTTATTAAGTGGAATGCTATTGGTCTTAGATGCTATTTAAAACCACAAAAACTTTCCTCCAGGTGATAGGAGAAATAGCATTTCTAGTAAACAGATATTAACCCTTTGCCTAATGAGATTAATTTGTTTCCGTTGGGTTTCATATCTATCCAGAATGATATCTTTTCAGAGGATTTCTGCTTTATCAGAGATGGCAGACAAACATTTAATCACCCCTCACCTCTGTTCCTTTCTCCTGACCTGTTTCCTAAGAGGGAAGACCTGGTTGCTGAGCAACAGACTACTCTGAAGAGCACACAGCGCTCCACCTCCTTCACTTGGTAAAAGGCAGGCAAGTGCAAAGCTAACCTAACCAAGGCGTGGACACCAGGAAGGGGATTGGGTTGGGTCTTCTTTCCCCAGCAATTGTAGTCAGTTGTGGAGTCCAGCAGCCATATAACTGCACAGCTGCAAAATATCAAATTCCTTTGTAAGAAGTTACTAAATTAGAGTGAACTAAATGTTTAAGTACTAAAAATAACCAGCCTGTCTCAGAACATGTAATAAATCAAAAAGTACTGTTTAGTTTCTAGACTATAACTTCTGTTTTCTCATGTGGGTTAGATCAGAAAGCAGAGCAATATCTTATTTATGCAATGTATTTACTTATTAATCTATCTATACGTCTGTCTATATACTTATTTATGTTGGATGGGATATTTTAATATATTAATAAATACACATAATTAATTTCACCTAAAGGATATTCATTAGATTTTTCCCTGACTTCAACTGTACTGTCCTGTATTTATATAGTTGATTTTAAATTGAAAATTCACTTAGTGTTCCAGAAATTAAGATATTTCTTGTTGCTTTCTGTGAACAAGAGTAGCCAAGTCTGCATAATCTCTAAATCTTTAAAATTTCAGCATATTTTTGTCATCAGACGTGAGTTCCCAACTCTTCAGTAAATTTGCTGCTCTGTCCAAACTCTTAAGCAAATCAATAAGACTCAATAAACTTGATTTTTGCTCTATTTCAGGACTAAAATGAGGCACAATGTCATAAAAGATACGTTTAGTCTCTTTATTGAAAGTAAAAACTCTGAGGAAACCCTTAAATCAGCTAAACATCAATAATGTTTTAAAAAGTTATGAGAACCTTGCAAAAGTGCTATACATTTCCCCCAAACAATGCCCTTTGCAGCAACATGGACGGACCTAGAAATCACCATGCTAAGGGAAGTAACTATCATATGACATATCACTTATATGTGGAATCCTAAAAAAATAATCCAAATTAACTTATTTACAAAATAGAAACAGACTCACAGACATACAAAACCAATTATGGTTAACAAAGGGGTGGAGGGATATATTAGGAGTTTGGGATTTATAGATACATACCACTATACATAAAACTGAAAAATAACAAAGACCGCTGTGGAGCACAGGGAACTAACCCTATTCAGTATTCTATAATTACTTATAATGGAAAGAATGTGAAAAAGAATAGATGTATATATAACTGAGTCAGTTTGCTGCACACCTGAAACTAATACAACACGGTAAATGAACTATACTTCAATAAAAATATAAATAAATAAAAACAAAAAAATCCAAAAATAAAAGTGCTCTATTAATGTAACTAAAAGGATGAATTCTTTCCACTAATATTTACTGAAGCACAAACCAGTCCCCTAAATCATTGGATTCAACTTTGTTAGCAGCAGCCACAGTCTGGCACATACAGTCTTGTAAAGCTGATGGACACACACTTATTTTTTGAAAACCTGTGTGCCTATTACACTTCCTGCACTGTTTAGGTGCTGAGGATATAGCATTAGACAAATGCAATCTTAACTCTCAGCTGCAGCTGGACAATGCAAACAATGAGCGAAGACACTCGTCTGTTAGCTGGTGAACAGTTCCATGAAAATAAAGAAGGCAGGAAGGAAGCAAGTAAAAGGTGATAGTGACAGACAGCTGACAGTGCAGTTGGAGAAGAGGGACCGGTTTACAAAGGTGATGCTCACTGCTATTAAGTAAAGAGTTTGACTCCGCCTTTGATGGCTCATCACGGATGGCGTTTAGGCCCTGGTTCTCCCCCTTTCCCCCTACCCCACATCTGGGAAACCTATAAGAAAGCCTGTGCTCTCCATCATATAGGTCTCCATCAGTTTAGAGTCCAAACTTGCAAGTCCCCACCCTACCTGGGAACTCTCACCTCACCTACCCTCTAACCTCACGGAAAATCAAAGCCATGTGTCTCCCCCAGCACCCAAGCCACTTGCAGATCCCCTTGGCAACCCGGCCTGCATCCCGCAGAGATCCTCCTTGTATGAGTGGCACACCTCTTCACACCCTGGCAGTGTATGTGCGGTCTCATCAGTCTCGACACTCAGAACAGATTTTGGGTGGGGCGATGAATCCCACCCTCCTCAGGGCAACAGCACAGCAGTGACACAGAGTTTGCAGTGAGCTCGAGGGATTTACAACCTTCAGAGAAACGGCTGGACATGAACGATCCTGTCATTAACCGTGGAAATGGCAACCCACTCCAGTGTTCTTGCCTGGAGAATCCCCGGGACAGGGAAGCCTGGTGGGCTGCCGTCTGCGGGGTCGCACAGAGTCGGACACGAGTGAAGTGACTTAGCAGCAGCAGCAGTGAGACTTTGCGAAAAGCGAAAGTATTAGTCATGTCCGAATCTTTGCGACCCCATGGGTTGTAGCCCACCAGGCTCCCCTGATCCGTGGAATTCTCCAAGCAAGAATACTGAAGTGGGGTGCTGTTCCCCTCTCCAGGGGATCTTCCCGACCCAGGGATCAAATAGTTACCTAAAGAGTACCATTAAACAAAAAGGACACACATAGAAAGGTCTAGAAGCTCAACTGAGAACAGATATTATGTCATAAACTCTACCTACATCTTCACATTTGTTGTAATTTATTGTAAGCCCGTTAAAGTTTTTGTGAAATAATAGTAAATAAATAAATGTACTGGCTTATTCAAACAAAACATTCATATGAATATTCACCCCAGTGACGAGATTTCTGAGGCAAGGGCACAAAATTGCCAACATTTATTCCAGATGCAAAACATCTTGCTCTAATCTAGGTGCTAATCTACCTTTAGAGCTTTCGCAAGTTTGATTCCAGAGTCAGGAAGATCCTCTGGAGAAGGGTGTGGCAACCCACTCCAGTATTCTTGCCTGGAGAATCCCATGGACAGAGGAGACTAGCAGGCTACAATCCATGGGATAGCAAAGAGTCAGACACTACTGAAGCGACCCAGCATGCACACAATCTACCCTTAGTTTTGCTCTGTGAAGGGTGTATATCTCCACATTACTGAGAAGGCCTGATGCCCCTTCCACTCCGAGTGCAGAGCGGTGTGCAGGAGCAGCGGGACTGAGATTTCAGGAAGAAGATGGGAACCGGAGATGGGTGAGGGTGAGCAGGGGACCCAGGAGCATTACTGCTCCAGGAACCGGTGGCCGTTCCATCCAGGGTCACTCTTGGGGACAGAGCAAATATTTGAAACCTCAGTTCCCAAGTCTAAACGTCAAGAGTATTTCCTAAGTCATTTCACATTATATAAAACAAATTGACCTCTTTATCTCTAGAAGTTGCAAATTGCAGCTATTTCAAGAGAAGATACATAGGTGAATAGTTTGGCCTGAGGTAAGCATTTCATGCATTTTGTTAAAGCAAAATCAAAGTTCTAAAATAAGAAATAATAGGAGAGAGAAATGTGGCAGAGCCACTGGGAATTGCCCCTGATCCCTCATGTAATTGAACAGCCTGGATAAAAACCCAACCGCATATTACCTATCCTGCCACAACTGTCTAGGCACCTTTCAAAACAAAACGAATATTCCCTAATACTACTTCACCTTTCTCTGCCAGTTTATTCTGATTTAATACTTTTAGTATTTTTCAGGCATCTTACCTGTATCCAGAGCTTTCTTAACTTCAAAACAAACTCTCAGCATTACGGTGTTCTAAAGAGGTTTGAATACTGAAAATAATTATACCCCAAACCATAACTATTTTAACATATACTAACTGCAAAAACAGGAATTCAGTTTAAAAAATTATGTTTACCTGCTTGGTTTCACAAGAAAAGGGTGAATTTATTTCCTTTTTTCCTTCCCATATTCAGAGTAAAAAGTAACTCCCCAATTATATCAATTCCAAAATAGTCTTAAAGAATCTAGAGACAGGACCTCCCTGGTGGGCCAGTGGTTAAGAACCAGCCTGCCAATGCGGGGGACACAGGTTGATCCCTGGTTGGGGAAGATCCCACACATCACGTGCAACCACTACTGAAGCCTGCGTGCCTGGAGCCTATGCTCTGCCACAAGAGAAGCCACTGCAACGAGAAGCCTGCACAACCGTAACTAGGGAGTAGCCCCCACTTGCCGCAACTAGAGAAAAGGCACACAGCAACAGATATCCTGCACAGCCAAAAATAAGTAAACAAATACATATTAAAAAAAAAAAAACCTAGAGACAGAGCATGCTTTGGGTTTCAGTTTTTTACTATGTGACCTGAAACTAAGAAAAAGTTTCAGATTATGAAGTCAGAATTTCTTATTTGAATCAAGACAGGCTCCTATATCACTTCAAACTCGATTCATTTTGTTCTTTTTTTTTTTTTTTTCTGGTCCAAGCAAGAAGAAAACAGCACAGTTTAAAAAAAAATAGTTTAAAATATGAAGTCGCATCAAGGAAAAACTACATGAAATCTCCCTCTTTCCTTTACCAGACTTGCTTAAATAACTGGAAGTACAAGGCAATTAAAAATCTAAATTGGAATGTTGACATCATGGGGAATTATCTTCTCTGTAGTGAAGCTGCTAAGGTGCTTTGTCTTATTGTTCCATTTTAAAATCTGAAAATCCTGATGTGGGCTCTTGTTTTTCACAATGCCCTTTTTATTAAATATTACTATGCCTTTCAAAGAAATAATTAGAATACAGTACTAAACTTTAATATGTCACTGTTAATTTGACCTTATGGAAGAGCTTGAATTTTTTTGCTTTCTTTGTTTCATGTAAACATTATTCTCAACAGTGTATAGTCTATTACTGTATTATATAATCTCTCAAGAAATTTGGGGTGGAGAAATTTTTAATTTGGGGGGAAATAAAAGATATGAATAAAAAAATTAAAGTAGGCAAGTACTTTCAGAGTTAAGAGTGAAAATTAGCCTCGTGGTAGCTCTCAGTACAACTCCCTAGTCTTCTGAGCTTCATCTCCAGCTGAGCACCTGAGTCATCAGTAAACATGGAATAAATTATCATGAAGTTAGTCATATCTGTGAAGTGATACATATAAATGTTTCTATAAAACTGTGAATACACATAAAAGAACAATAATTATTACTCTGACTTCTACTACTACTGCTATTACAAACTCTATCAATTGTCTAATAATTTACTCATCAGATGAATTCTGGTCTGTTTGCATAAGACTGTCTAATACCACTCTGAACAGAGTCTTTACAACAGAAAACTCCCATAGTACCTACATGATACAGATACACCTATAGTGACAGCCTCCGTTTGGTTTTCAGTAATCATCTCAAGAAACTCTCACACACATTATATTATGACAACACAGTAAATTATGACAACAGAAACAATGATCACAAATGACACACAAGAGGAAGATGTAGCACAAACGAGCACTCATATCTGGATGACCTTCTCTTTCCAACCAGGATGAACTGCTGAGAACAGGGGTCAATGAATGAAGTACAGAAAACTCAGTCAATGGGGAGTTCAGGCCAACAAGTCTTCAAGGAATAGATGCTGCTCCTGTGATCAGTCAGCGTGCTGGATTCCCACAGATTTCCTTTACCTCACATTTCGTTAGAATGTATTCTAAGGATAAAGTGAGATCATTACATAAAGTTGTGAGGCTTGTTAAATAATCTAACATTTTGAGACACACACGTTCTTCACACGATCAGGTGTTACTACTAAGGAAGCTGACTAAGTAGAATGCTGCACCGTAAGACCACGAGCTGCAAGCAAATTGACAGGAAGAGGTTTTTCCTATAATATAAAAATCCTTCAAGGAGAAATTCACAATTATATTTTAAAAATTCTCTCTTTCTTTAAGCTAAAGAACTATAACAACAAATCTGAATTTGAAAGAAAATAAATTTTTCAGTAGCAGTTTATTAATGTAAGGCTTCATCACAGTGTGTAGGCACAGAACACCCATGATCATCCATGATGCATGTACACCCTGCTTATTTAAAACAGGTAACCAACAAGGACCTACTTTACAGCACACGGAACTCTGCTCAGTATTCTATAGTAATCGAAATGGGAAAAGAATGTATACGTGAATACCTGAAGCACTTTGCTGTAGTCCTGCAGCTAACACATTGCAATGTAAAATAAATTTTTTTTTAAATTGTCATCTTTCACAGATGGCCAAAGACACATAGAAAAGATGCTCAACTTGCTAATCATCAGGGAAATGCAAATCAAATCCACAAAGAGTTATCACCTCACATTTGTCAGAATGGCTATTATCAAGAAGAATACAAACAAACAAATGCTGATGAGGATATGGTGAAAAGGGAACACTCATATGCTATTGGTGGGAATATAAATCAGTGCAGTCACTCTGGAAAACAGTATGGGGATTTTTCAAAAGACTAAAAATAAAACTACCATATGATCAGCAATTCTACTGGGTATATATTAAAAAAAATGCAAACAAACCACTAACTCAAAAAGATACAATGTTAATAGCAGCATTATTTACAATTGCTAAAATATGGAAGCAACCTAAGTATACAGCAACAGATGAGCAGATAAAGAAGGTGTAGTATACACACACACACACACACACACACAATGGAATACTACTCAGCCATAAAAAATAATATTTTGCCAATTGTGGCAACTTGGATGGACTTGGAGAGCATTTTGCTAACTGAAATAAGTTGACAGAGAAATACTAATGCCATATAATATTCCATGTAGAATCTAAAAAAATACAACAGATTAGCGAATAAAACAAAAAAAGAAGCAGACTCACAGATACAGAGAACAGACTAGTGGTTACCAGTGGGGAGAAGGAAGAGGTAAAAATGAAAAAGAGGTTCTTATGAGATTATGTGAATCATGTGTTGTGATGCTTTTGAAAATTGTAAAGCACTACAGAATTTAAATAATCTTTTATTCAATTAAAAAATAAAGATATATCAAAAAAGGTACTTGTCTTTCAAGCATGATCACATTCAGCATTCAACACTTATTAAGCAGTCATTTAAAACTAATTTTGGAAATTAAAGTAGCATATAACTTCCCAAGTCATCATATCTTTCATTCTAATACCTATTTTATTTTAAACAGTTTAGAATATTACTGTCTCTTAGCCTTCAGAGTTTGAGTAGCATATGATAGAAAAATGAGCCATCTATAAATGTATTCAACTCTAACAAGTCATACTGATTCCCACTCAGGCACACCAAAATTTTTCATACCTGCATATACAAAAAAGAAACCAGGATGTCACTAATGAAATATCTATCTTACCACTCTTAAGTTATTTTTCATGCTACCCTCCAAACACACACACACAAATACACAAATTAGGGTGTCAGAAAACAATATTTTTTAATGTGAAAAACCAGCATCCTTGTTAATACTAAAACCATTTTCCCAGACCTTTTAGAATTCCTCCAGGACAATTTTGACAGAGATTCAATCTTAATGACATAAACAAAGTTGTTGTTCAATAGTTGATTTCATAAAACCAGAGGGAAAAACAGAGCAACTGTACAATGCTAAATCACTCCTTGGATCTTAATACTCCTCATGGTAACCAGCCCGGCCATTCTTCAAGAGTGTGTAGTTTCCTTGGAGAGACACTAATTTTAATTTTACTAGCTTGACTATTCTTTCTTTATAAGTCTGCAGGTTTCTCAGAAAGATACAAATTTTAATTGCAGATATATGAAGAAAGAAAAAACGTGCATATTTATTCAGATTCCTGAAAGACTTATAAAACCTTTTCAACATAGGCTCTCTTAATTCAAAATTTATGGAAACCTAGATAGAGAATAAACTGAAATTCATCGTTAATCTGGGAAGAAGAAAACATTAATGAAATGTGAATAAAAGAAATTTTAGCCAATTGATGGATTCAAATTTTTTTCACAGCTGTTTTATATTTTATATTTAATACACTTCATGTGATATTAATAGCAATACTAATTCACATGTGAATACCATACCTAGAAATTAATAACTGTTCTTCACATACTAAGACTGTGATGTGTTTGAGTTATAAAGTAAGCATGAAATAATGTTCCTGTCTCATTGTTTATAGCATGCATATCACAATAATCAAGCATCACTGTGGTATTTTTAAAATTTTCTAACAAAATTTTCTGTTATTTCTTGATACCTTGTTTATTACTTCTTGAGGTAGAAACTAATTCTTTGTGAATACATTCCACAACACCTACAATGAGTAAATGCTCATTGATTTAAACTTTTCCTTAAATTTTATTAAAATATGTAACTATGTGATAATTATAAGGTATTTTTAGAATAATTATTTAATTTTAATTATATTCTTAGCTGCAATGTTATGGATCTAGAGTAATTCCTGGTTTTTTCTACGCATGCTAAGTCACTTCAGTCGTGCCTGACTCTCTGTGACACTATGGACTGCAGTCCACCAAGGTCCTCTGTCCATGTGGTTTTTCAGACAAGAATACTGAAGTGGGTTGCCATTTCCTACTCCAGAGGATCTTCCTGATTCAGGGATCCAGTCTGAGTCTTCTACATCTCCTGCATTGGCAGGCAGATTCTCTACCACTGCACCACATGCAAAGCCTATTAATGCTAGCTGAGAATGATTAACAAAGTCAGATGTTCATATGTAAATAAACCCTGCAAAAAATATTTGAACATGTTTCTGCATAGCTATATGCCTCTATAATAAATAAATATTACAACATTTGATCAATTATTATATATAAGATTGAAATGAATTAATGGGGTGAACAAATTTTCACAACACTACTTTGATATTGGAATTATTTAGCTTACTGTGAACACATATAATGTTATATGTGGCTTTTTGATAAAAGAAGAAATCTTTAATCTTTTTCGTTAAACTTTGTTCTCTCATTAACGTTTAGAGTTCTTAAATTCTATTATTCATTATATCAAGTGAATTTTTCTACTTTCATTCATTGCTAAGATTTTGAATATTGTACATTTATTCTAGCACTTCAAGGTTTTTGTAGAAAAAACTGCCTCATTCATATCATTCATGATATTATATATTTAGATTTAATTCCTATTTAGTCTATTTTTTCAGACTTTCAAGCCAAAAAGTTTATAGCCACTTCTATCATGCAGCTTTAGATTTTGAAAAAAAAAGTTCAGTGTAAATTTTTGCTGTTAATTACACTAGCTTTGGTTGGTTACTGCATTACCATAAATTAATACCTTAGGATACCATCTCTGAAACTAAGATGCTTTTCTGCTACCAATGTCAATAACTATTGTATATTTAACTGATTAAAATACTCTGTAGTTTTACTTTTTAATAAATATAAAACTAATCTGATAACCTTCTACTGATGCAAATGTTTGCACATCTCTAGCACAGAAATAACCATGCCCTTGCCCTCTATTTTCTAGCCCTAAGTCATTTTCTTGGAAAAATAACTATGTTACATTGATGTAATATATTAAACCCTAGTTCTTTGTGGAACCCCAATGATACTGTTTAGAAATTCAAGTGGATTATATAAAGCGGGTCCTTCTGTAATAGTATAACCTGAATTAGCATGATTTACCACTGGAAACGTGAAAAAAAAATCATATAATTTTTTTTTCTAATTTATCATTTTGTTAAGTATTCAGAGTCTTTTTAATTTTCTCCTGTTTGTAAATGTCTGTAGTTTATCCATTGTGGAGGTGAGACTAATTCAACATACTTCCTTTTATTGAATTAAATTGAGAAGTTAGAAACATGGCATTAAACCTTTTTATATATAAATTTTGTCCTATAAAAATCCCAATTGTCTCTTTGGATTCCTTTATCAAACATATACTATCCAGATATGTCACTTTGTCTGTTTTGATTGTTAGACTGGGTTAAAAACTTCATGTGAACTGGTCACATCAATCCAATTCCAAAAATAATTTTGTGATATACACAGCAAATACAGCTATATTCCAGGTAATTGTAGATACAGGCCTATTCTTTCTTCCAGGATGTTAACTTTATTCACATCTATAATTCCAGCTTTATCTCAGTTATTATAATGAAGATTTCTTCTCTCATCTCAAGATTTCTGAAGAAGAGGGTAATAAAACCAGGTTTAAGTATTATTCTTGCACAAAATTACTGATTTAAAGTCTATAATAATGCAAAGCCTGGGATGACTTTAAACTAGTACACAATCATCTTCCAATCGTGTTTAATTTAAAATTCCACTGCTTCTTTAGATGAAAATGTTCCTTCCAATCTTCTTCAGAGCTTTGGGTTTTTCATCTAAACATTTCAGGTTCTGCCAACACAGCCTCTGTAATTAGTGGCTCCAGGCCAATAAATTCATCCTGCATGTCAGTTGCTCCATTTCTAACTTCAGCCCACGATGTGGAAGCAAATCATTACACTGGCTTCTCAGACTTGAAATTGAACTTGACAAACATTCTTTGGGAGTTATACAGAATAAGAACGCAAGCTAAAGACAGCAATGACACCTGTTACAAAGGCCGTGTCTAAGCACATTGGGTGTATTGAGTTACTGCTGACTTCAAGGAAAGTGATGAGCACGTAAGAAAAAATACATTTTATCCCTGGATTCCTAACACATCTCTAAAGGCATATAGGAAACATCATGCTTCTCGCTGAACCTGGGACTTCCAGGTTCCACGTGATGTAAATATATTTTATTTGCTATTTAAATAATGTCCATTTTGGTATACTATCCCAATAGATCTCATGACCATCCACACTGCCACAAGAGTTAGTCTCAATAGCAGAGTTATGAAAGATAAAAACCATCATACATTTGTGATAAGTGCTGAGAAAGTCAGAAGTCATCAAAAAAATCATAAAGCAATTTCAAAAGACATTAGAACAACAAAAGAAATTAAGAATCTTTTAACACTGTATCTTAATTTTACTTGAAAGAAAACAAAGGTTCAGGGAAGAAATCAAGAGCCAGGGTCAAAGAGCTAGTCAGTGGCAGAACTGAGAACAAAAACCAAGTCTCCTTACTTTCATTCTGATGTTTTCAATCTTCTATCAGTGAATTTCCAGGGAAACAAATACATAATTTAAACTACAAATTCCAAATAATTTTAAAAAATGAATAAAAGGGGCTGAAGGAACAAGAAGAAGTTTAAAAATATTCTAAACAGAATTTTTAAAAAGATCATTGCAGTGACTTTTAGTAAGGTAATAAATACATTAGTTGGGTTATTTTTTCAAAATAGCTAATATAGGTTTCAAAATCCCCTACATTAACACACAAATTATTTGAAATTGGTAGTTGTAAAGACGGAAAATGTAGTTGATACAGTAAAGATCTGGAGAAGTAACCCTAAGTTTATGTATCTTGGGATCTATAGCAGAAAATTTGGAAATTGTAAAAGCTTAAATTATACATTTGTTTCCCTGGAAACAATTGCAAAATTCAAGAAACCGCAGGCAGAAATGTGCTTTGTTTGGGGCTAACTTGTTAAAGGGTGATACACTCAGCCATGTTCCCCTCCAGCTTCCTTCCATCTCCAGGGCTGCATTCAGAGGGGACAACAACATGGCAGTGTAGTCTTTGGTCTCTAATTAGTTTCATGCCTGTTGTTACAGCATCTGAGCACAAAAGAAGCTCAGTGGATTTCTTTTGAAAATGAAGATACTGGTTGAGTTTTGATTGGTGCTTAAAAAAATATCCTGGGGAAATATTGCACCTTTTACACCTGTACATTCCTGACCTCATAAGTGAACGAGTGTCCCCAATAGCTTACAGGTATTATTTATTACTCTTAAGGAGAACAGAAACTCTTGAAAATGTACGAAGGCCCATAATATCACTACTTCCACTGATAGTTGTGAAATAAAAATGAATAAATAAATGAAATATCAGAAATCGTGTTTGTCTTGCCCTCTCATATAAATTATGATGGGACGACAAAAAACCCCACAGTGAATTCAAATAATTAAACATCAGTGTTATCAAAAAAAAAAAAAAAATGGCTCCTAGAGTGTAACTGAGCAGGAGCCTATGGGGCCTTCCCAGAATAGAACCCCCACCCCTCAATCCAGTGTCTTCTCTCTGCCCCTTGTCCGTAGAAACAGCCTCGTAGGCTGTTTAGCCTCCTAGGCTTTCCCAGAGTTTCAGAGAAGTCAGAAAAAGCAGAAAAAGAGGAAAACAGTCAAGCAAGACAAAATAATAACAGTTTAGCCATTAAACACACTCAAGTACATTTAATTCCTCCTCAAGGGATATAGGTAACATTCTGAGCCATGTCCCTTGAACTGCTTTGTAGATACTAAAACCCCCACCAGGTAGAAAAAGTTAACTATATGCTGCCCACAAGCATGTGGACCCTAGTTCCTTAGAACCAGAGGTTGATGATGTTGACTCCTGGTTACCTCACCACCAACCAAGGAGAAAAAGTGTCCATGAGCGGATTGTGAACCCCACAACCCCTCTCCCTCACCCTGTCTTTAAAAACCTTTCCCTGAAGATCTTCACGGAGCTCAGGTATTTTGAGTATTAAAACCACTGGATTCCTTGCTTGACACCCTGCAATAAATGCTGCTCTTTTCTTCACCACCACCCACTGTCAGTAGATTGACTTGAACATGGGCAGGTAGACCCAAATTTAGTTCAGTAATAAGAGAACTACATCTAGAAATGTATAAGGCATAATTCAGATCCACATTTGTAAGGATTCTTTGATCAACGATGACCTATGACCCGATGGCCACACTAGCACCAAGGGACTTTGTGGTACCCGATACATTTCTTCATCCATTCGCGACGATAACTCTTCTAGTAACAGTAGAACACTTGGTGGCCCACAAACAATCTTCAGGTCGCAGAAATGTTTGGTCCTAGAAACAGAAGAACAAAAGAGGTAACTTCAAATCTCAAAGGGCCAGGGAAAAATTGTCTTAATATGGAAACAAACTAAATAATTTGCAAAATGATAAGGAATAGTATCACATCAATTACATTGCTTCAGATCAGGCCTTTCCAAACACTTATTGGAAACCTACCAGTAGGTGTACCAGACCACATACTAAATGCGTTCATTTACATCTCATTTACTCTTCACAGCAACTGTGTGAATAAGCATAGCTTTATGGAAACAAACTAAATAATTTGCAAAATGATAAGGAATAGTATCACATCAATTACATTGCTTCAGATCAGGCCTTTCCAAACACTTATTGGAAACCTACCAGTAGGTGTACCAGACCACATACTAAATGCGTTCATTTACATCTCATTTACTCTTCACAGCAACTGTGTGAATAAGCATAGCTATCAGTTCAGTTCAGTTCAGTTCAGTCGCTCAGTCATGTCCGACTCTTTACGACCCCATGAATCGCAGCATGCCAGGCCTCCCTGTCCATCACCAACTCCCAGAGTTCATTCAGATTCTTATCCATCGAGTCTGTGATGCCATCCAGCCATCTCATCCTCGGTCGTCCCCTTTTCCTCCTGCCCCCAATCCCTCCCAGCATCAGAGTCTTTTCCAATGAATCAACTCTTCACATGAGGTGGCCAAAGTACTGGAGTTTCAGCTTCAACATCATTCCCTCCAAAGAAATCCCAGGGCTGATCTCCTTTAGAATGGACTGGTTGGATCTCCTTGCAGTCCAAGGGACTCTCAAGAGTCTTCTCCAACACTACAGTTCAAAAGCATCAGTTCTTTGGCGCTCAGCTTTCTTCACAGTCCAACTCTCGCATCCATACATGACCACTGGAAAAACCATAGCCTTGACTAGACGGACCTTTGTTGGCAAAGTAATGTCTCTGCTTTTCAATATGCTATCTAGGTTGGTCATAACTTTTCTATACCTACTTTGTAAAGAAACTGAGCGTCCAGGGGACTAATAACATGATTGAGGTAACACAACAAGTAAAGACAGAGGTTTGTTTTTTTTTTATTAATTCCTCTATTATTTGTTCTTCAGCAGAGGTAATAGGGGCTTTACTGGTAGCTCAGCTGGTGAAGAATTCACCTGCAATGCACGAGACCACGACTTGATTTCTGGGATGGAAAGATTCTCTGGAGAAGGGATAGGCTACCCACTGCAATATTCTTGAACTTCCTTATGGCTATGATGGTAAAGAATCCACCTGCAACGTGGGAGACATGGGTTTGATCACTGGGTTGGGAAGATCCCCTGGAGTAGGGCATGGCAACCCACTCCAGTATCCTTGCCTGGAGAATCCCCATGGACAGAGGAGCCTGGCAGGTTACAGTCCATGCGGTCACAAAGAGTTGGACATAACTGAATGACTAAGCACACAGCACAAAAGTAATAGAGCATGTTGGAAATTCCACTGTCATGAATTCAATATTTAAAATATATATGTAATATTTATTGTTCTATGTCTGAGTGGAATTTGGCTTACAATGTGTTTTCCCATCAGAAGAATTTATCTTGCCAACTTGTAATACAGTCCTTTACAATGTAAAATTAAATCAAATCAAGTCCTATTTCTCTTTCTCTCCACCGCCCCTTCTTTTTCCTTCCCTCCCCAAAGTTATATGATTTCCAGTGGCCTTACATGTTTTCCTGGAACTGAATCTAGGGCAGCTTGTCCGTGTAATGGCGTGTACCATCTCTGGCCTCCCCTGATCCCAGCTGATCCTGTCTTGTCTAGGTATCATCATCATCTGCTGTTCATTTCTGTGATCCTCCATGACATTCAGTGATGGGTCCACACTCTATATATGCCTTCTTCCAGTGGTGAAGCAGTCACATTTATCTCCATGCCTTTCTTGTAAACAAGGTAAATTTATAAATCTGCCCAAAACATGCCTGGCCTAGATGTGCAAAACTCCATAACACTACTATGACTCAGGCTGGTCCACAAGGTACTGCACTCAACCACTGACAATCACAACTCCTATATTCCAAGACATTAGCCATCCTGTTAAGCTGTGCCCTGAGACATGTTAAGTCATGGAGATATCTCAGAGAGTATATTCAGCTCTGAAATATCTCCAAACTTACAGAGTATTTCCAGAGTCATGCCTTCTCCCTGGACTCAGCTGAGAAGATTATAGCAAAGATTGAAATTCTTTCCAAAGACCCAGCAACTGGTAAACTACATGCATTTTCCTCCAATCTCTTTTCTGCCCTGTGGATGAACTCCCCCCTCACCCTGTCCTCTTCAAGAATGGCTCCTGGGAAGAAAATCATTAAGCAGAATGTCTACAGTCCACAATCTCTGTTGTGGCAAGAGGGAGATGGGGAGACACCCTTGGAAACAAAGAAGCTAATTTACCAAATCTCCTTATAGTCAAGCAGACAACAGGTCTCCTGGTATACACACTAATCACCTTCCTCTCAAGAGGGTCCTCATCTATGAAAATGTTTTAGCAGAATATACTTCATTTGTCTACAACTGTTTGTACTAAACAAATCTGGAATCTACAAATTTATAGTGCACGGCTTCCTGGAAAATGTCACATAAGCTATACAACCACCTGGAAATGAAATGACAATGTGTCACAGCAAAATGGCCCTCTTTTGTGTCATTTATGCAGACACAAATATCACACAGAGGCTCTCTGCATAACCTGAGCCAGAGCACATCCTGCCTGGCAAGAAGTAACCTGAGTAACTGCACTGAAGGGCCGATTCCCTCCACGTTTCACCTGTGCCTCGTGATTGTATGTCTTCTTGAAGTCATTGCCTAAGCTTGTTATTGGGAAAGATTTCTCATGTGAGTCAGTCTGCTTTGACAATCCAGCCTTTTGTGTTGTTTCTACTCATCTACAGTTCTCTCTCACTGGGTTTAAGCCCTGTTCTGAGTCATCAAAAGTTGAGCAGTTGACATTTAAAAATAAGATTATAAAACTCCCTAAGTGCTTTTTTCTTTAAAGTACTTGCTCTTTGCCAATAAAAGGAGGGATATTTCTGACTATTGTATACTTAACTCAGTGTATATAAAAGACTTGCTGATGCTTAAATGGTGAACAATGGTGTGATCACTCATCTAGAGCCAGACATCCTGGAAAGTGAAGTCAAGTGGGCCTTAGAAAGCATCACTAAGAACAAAGCTAGTGGACGTGATGGCATTCCAGTTGAGCTATTTCAAATCCTAAAAGATGATGCTGTGAAAGTGCTGCACTCAATATGCCAGCAAATTTGGAAAACTCAGCAGTGGCCACAGGACTGGAAAAGGTCAGTTTTCATTCCAATCCCAAAGAAAGGCAATGCAAAAGAATGCTCAAACTACCACACAATTGCACTCATCTCACATGCTAGTAAAGTAGTGCTCACAATTCTCCAAGCCAGGCTTCAGCAATACGTGAACCATGAACTCCCTGATATTCAAGCTGGTTTTAGAAAAGGCAGAGGAACCAGAGATCAAATTGCCACATCCACTGGATCATGGAAAAAGCAAGAGAGTTCGAGAAAAACATCTATTTCTGCTTTCTTGACTATGCCAAAGCCTTTGACTGTGTGGATCACAATAAACTGTGGAAGATTCAGAGAGAGATGGGAATACCAGACCACCTCTTGAGAAATCTGTATGCAGGTCAGGAAGCAACAGTTAGAACTGGACATGGAACAACAGACTGGTTCCAAACAGGAAAAGCAGTAAGTCAAGGCTGTATATTATCACCCTGCTTATTTAACTTATATGCAGAATACATCATGAGAAACGCTGGGCTGAAAGAAGTACAAGGTGGAATCAAGATTGCCAGGAGAAATATCAATAACCTCAGATATGCAGATGACACCACCCTTAAGGCAGAAACTGAAGAGGAGCTAAAAAGCCTCTTGATGAAAGTGAAAGAGGAGTGAAAAAGTTGGCTTAAAGCTCAACATTCAGAAAACAAAGATCATGGCATCTGGTCCCATCACTTCATGGGAAATAGATGGGGAAACAGTGGAAACAGTGTCAGACTTTATTTTTTTGGGCTCCAAAATCACTGCAGATGGTGACTGCAGCCATGAAATTAAAAGCCGTTTACTCCTTGGAAGAAAAGTTATGACCAACCTAGATAGCATATTCAAAGGCAGAGACATTATTTTGCCAACTAAGGTCCATCTAGTCAAGACTATGGTTTTTCCACTGGTCATGTATGGATGTGAAAGTTGGACTGTGAAGAAAACTGAGTGCCGAAGTATTGATGCGTTTGAACTGTGGTGTTGGAGAAGACTCTTGAGAGTCCCTTAGACTGCAAGGAGGTCCTACAAGTCCATTCTAAAGGAGATCAGCCCTGGGTGTTCTTTGGAAGGAATGATGCTAAAGCTGAAACTCCAGTACTTTGGCCACCTCATGTGAAGAGTTGATTCATTGGAAAAGACTCTGATGCTGGGAGGGATTGGGGGCAGGAGGAGAAGAGGACGACAGAGGATGCAATGGCTGGATGGCATCACAGACTAGATGGACGTGAGTCTGAGTGAACTCTGGGAGTTGGTGATGGACAGGGAGGCCTGGCGTGCTGCAATTCATGGGGTCACGAAGAGTCGGACACGACTGAGCGACTGAACTGAACTGAAATGGTGAGAAGAGTAAGAATGGCAACGATAGTAAAAACACATAATCCAATACAGTTAAGTTCCCTGCATATGAGTAAGTTCTGTCCCGAGAATGTGCTTGTAAGTCCAGCTTGTTTTTAAGTCCAAAAAGCTAGTCTAAGTATAAAACTCACACAACTGGCTATATAGTCCTGTACTGTAACCGGTTTATAATACTTTTCACACAAATAATACATAAAAAACTAACAAACAAAAAAATGAAGAAAATATTTTTAATTTACAGCACAGTACCTTGAAAAGCACAGTACCACAACAGCTGGCATACAGGGGCACATTTGTCCTTGAAAGTTGGTTTGTACATAAGAAACTTACTATATTAAAGTATAAACTAGTAGTTTTATTTCAGAAGTTGACTGTGGCAGTATCACTTCATCATCTTTAAAATACATTAGAGTCACATTTTGACTACCTTATCTTCCTAACAGGATGAGCATTTAACTATTTTAGCTAGATGCAAATAGTTATTAATATAATTTTTGTTAATATCATAAGTAAGTTGATAAATTCCTACGTCATTATAGATTTTCAAGTATTGTTTAAAAACAAATATGGACTATTAGTGACCTCTGTGATCTTGCCTAGGACATGGATAGAAAGATTGAGTGCAAAATTCAATTATAGCAATAAAATTGTGAGAATTAGATTTATTGAATTATTATGTAGATGCTTCTATATGTTTATCCTACATTATTCAATTATTTAAAAAGTTACATATATATGAATATGGCTAGACATGACATAAAATGACCATTTCATGAACAAACTATCATATTCAATAATCAAAACCCAATAAATGAGTCTCAGATCTACATTAAACAAATTTAATACAAAACCTCTAAAGTAATCTATAGAAATTAGCCACTTGCCTTATGATATGAATTATATTTTTAACTTTAATTGAAACTAATTGCAAATGAATAAAATCATAATTACAAAAGAAAAAAAGTAATGTTCTAGGTTTTCCAAATGAATCTATCATTATACACCAAACTGTACCACACATACTTGAGAATTTAATTATGTCCTATTAAAGTTAAGTATATTTCAACTAGTAACTATTAAATAGTCTATTTTTCATGCTTATGTTTGGTATCTTTTCTTGTTAATGATATAAAAGAGCTAAAATTTTTTTATAAATGTAGAACAGGTAAATGAGACAGACTTTAAAAAGAAAGTTTAAAATCTCATTTAGACCGTTTCTTTTAAAGCAAATAGGAATGAAAATAGTTCTGCTAACATTCCTAGTACCACAAATTTTCCAGTTTAAAAATTAGAATTCATATGAGGTTCTGCAAATGTGTTATTCCTTATGAGAAACTAGGGTTGTTTTATTATTGGAAGGAAATATCAGAGTATAATTATAATATAAAATATTAAAGTCCAACATTTCTACAGGATCTTAAGGAGACAGAAGTGACAACATGGCTGTAAGGTAAATCTATACATTTAAATAAAAAGTTCAGTAATGCTGTTCACATACAAACTTTTTCTTGTATCAGTGATATATTATTCAGTTCAGTTCAGTTCAGTCGCTCAGTCGTGTCTGACTCTTCGCGACCCCATAAATTACAGCACACCAGGCCTCCTTGTCCATCACCACCTCCCGGAGTTCACTCAGACTCATGTCCATCAAGTCAGTGATGCCATCCAGCCATCTCATCCTCGGTCATCCCCTTCTCCTCATGCCCCCAGTCCCTCCCAGCATCAGAGTCTTTTCCAATGAATCAACTCTTCACATGAGGTGGCCAAAGTACTGGAGTTTCAGCTTTAGCATCATTCCTTCCAAAGAACACCCAGGGCTGATCTCCTTTAGAATGCACTGGTTGGATCTCCTTGCAGTCCAAGGGACTCTCAAGAGTCTTCTCCAACACCACAGTTCAAACGCATCAATTCTTCAGTAGTCAGCCTTCTTCACAGCCCAACTCTCACATGCACACATGACTACTGGAAAAACCATACCCTTGACTAGATGGACCTTTGTTGGCAAAGTAATGTCTCTGCTTTTCAATATGCTGTCTAGGTTGGTCATAATTTTCCTTCCAAGGAGTAAGCGTCTTTTAATTTCATGGCTGCAGTCACCATCTGCAGTGATTTTGGAGCCCAAAGTCTGACACTGTTTCCACTGTTTCCCCATCTATTTCTCATGAAGTGATGGGACCAGATGCCATGATCTTCGTTTTCTGAATGTTGAGCTTTAAGCCAACCTTTTCACTCTCCTCTTTCACTTTCATCAAGAGGCTTCTTAGTCCTTCTTCACTTTCTGCCATAAGGGTGGTGTCATATTATGTGGTGCCAAAAGGACCCAGGTAATGTGTCTACATAGCTCGGAACTAAATGTAATAAAACTAGACCAGCATCTGTTTAAATTAATGTGTTTTTTTGTGCAAATTAGTATAGAAAGAAGAGTTTTTCAAGCAACATTCAATAAGATGCCTCACTAGGTACAAATTGTTCTACTTTTAACAGAGAACTGCCCAGGCAAAATCAAGCTGCCCAAGTGAAATAATAAACCAAAAGTGTGTGTTACTAGAATGGTATTTTGTGGGAGTATATCATCACACAATGCAGTCTATATTTTAGAAGAGATGGAAAAGAAATTTAGTATGTCTTCATTCATCATAATATGGTGTATATATTCAACTATGAGCTCTTTTATACATAAATTTTTACCCCGAGTCTTTGATACAGTATGTATGACTACAAACCATTAATAAAACTTTCTACCCTTTTACACATTTGGATATACAGTCTGCATGTGGCATACCCAGGCTGTAGCAGAGAAAACTTAAACCTTATTGTTTCAGTATAAAAGGGAGGAAGGAGGGGAGGAAGGGAATAAAACCCTGCTGGAATTTAAAAAGAAAAGTGATTTCCATATTAAAATAAAGTCAACCCCAAAGAATGACCTGTTTTTCAGCTTGTGGACACCCTTGGATGGAAAACTCTCCTGTGTATTTGTCAACAAGTAAAGCAACTTCACTTTCACTTTTCAGCAATGGAGAAGGAAATGGCAACCCACTCCAGTGTTCTTGCCTGGAGAATCCCAGGGACGGCGGAGCCTGGTGGGCTGCCATCTATGGGGTCGCACAGAGTCAGATACGACTGAAGTGACTTAACAGCAGTAGCAGCAGCAAGAGTCATATACTAACGAATCTCTGTCAACTCATTGTAGATAGTCAAAACACAAAGGGGTAAACTATTCCTAATTAGCTATTGAGACCATACAACATAATACTTGATAGTTCATAACTTTTAAAATAAACAATGAGAATATTTTTTATAAAGGCTTGCTTGACTAACTTTTATCTCTCTAAATTAAAATTCAACTTAATGAGTTTATGAGGTTAGACCAGTGGTTTTCAATCCAGAACCCTGGACTCCAGGGTTTACGCCAAATGGACTCTAAAATAACAATAATGATGCTAATAATAATATGGATAAAATAACAAACATTTATTATGTGCTTACTGTATTCAGAAATTCCATATATGTTACATGCACAAAATTTTTAATCTTTTATAATAAAACTATGAGCTTTGGGATTCTTCATTCCAAAATGAGGAAGAGATAAATGCAGAGAGAAATAAGGAAGCTTTTCCAGGGTCGTTCCATTAGTAAATGGCTGATTCATTTGAACCCAAGCAACCTAGATATTTTAATCTCTAAACATGCCACCTTCCAAGATAGTCATGGGAAGTCTATGAACTATTTTCACTCCCCAAATGTCTTATAGACATTGCCCATTTATCTATTTTGGATGAACTAAATAAAACACTGTTCTTTTGACGTCAGTCAAAATTATGTCAATTCAGAGTGGTAACACTAATTGATAACAAATTTTGATCCAAAGTCTGTAGGCATCTTGAGACGCAAGGAAGATCATGACTTATCCAGCCTTTCAGAACCAGTCGGTAGAAAACTTGGCTTTTTGGGTTTCTTGCCAGTATGCTCTCGAACTTCTGTCTACTTTCTTTAATGTAATAGTACATCAGAATCACCTTCACACGGTGCTTTATGTTTTTCACTGCACTCGCTCACCTTAGCACATTTAAAACATCTGGAGCTAATGTTTTAAAGACTTGCAAACTTTTAAAGTGGCTTCTATGCTCAGAAAAAAAATGAAACAAGGTAGAACCTACTTTTTATCCACTCAGCACATTCTCTGGTAACATATTGTTAACTCTCTGGTAAATGTTCTTTCCATCTAATTTTAAGGTGCCCAGTTGCAATGGTGTACAACAACCTGATAAGGATTCATTGCAAAATCCAGTCACGGGGTAGGTAAATCTGAAAAAAAAAAAATAATGTTCACATAAATCTGACCTGGATCAAAATTTTTATTGCAGACATGAAAGTAAGCTAGGGTTGGGGAAAAAAAATGAAAGAGCTATAGAAATGTAGCATACTCATAATCTTTCATTTCTGCCCTGGAGAGGCTTGAAATGGTAAAGCCAGGAAATAGAATATGATCAAACAGCCCCACTTGTATGTGACTAAATTCATAAAAACCGTGGAAACCTAAATCTAAATTATAAAGTACATTTATGAAGTCCTATCAAACTGACTTGTTATCTTTAGGTGCTTTAAACAGAAATTCTGAACACTGAATAATGGCCCAATAAATGCTTAATGAGGGAATGAATATATGGTTCTACCAACACATACTTGATCTTTTGAGATGGTTTCTTTCACATCTTGAAAATCCACATGAAGTCCAAGACTTCCATCCTATTCCAGGTGTTTTGTGGAAGAAGGAGAAGGTGCTGTATTACACAGAAAAGAAATCTGATGCATTTTGAATACTGAGAAGTTACTTTAAAATACGAGTAGAAATACAATACATGTCATAACATTATTTGTTTGCAGTAATGAATGGTCACAACACTCACAAATTTTCTGCTAATCACAGCTGGTAAAACAAAAAAATGTAAGATGGTGACAGATTTGACATGTAAGCCATTTAGTTAATATTAAACTGTCATTTGGTAGGTTAAAAAAATTGGAGACAAATATTCAAAATTGAATGTCCAATGTGTATAACCATTTTAAAGCATTAAGTGTTTAATTTGAGAAATATTACACAGAACAGAAAAACAGCCAATAGTTCAAATTTTGAGAAAGGGGAAATTCTGTCATGTATAGATAAGGATGAAGAAGGAAAGAACATAATCTCCTAATTCCACACACTTAAAATTGTGTGCCTTATATTGTTTGAATATTGGGCAAACTGGAAATACATCTACAATATCAGTCTTCAATTGTAAGGCTGGATTGCAAAGTCATGCAAATATTATATACCCATTCCCCAACCCTGCCCTAAAAATGAAGGGAAACACTTTCTTGAGTATTTACTATGGCAGTGTATCATAACATTTTAACTCTATGCTTTTGATAGGAATAAACAAATAAGTTGGTAAATGTGGATAGGATTTCTCCGAGTATCATTCCTATAACTACTATTTGACATAAAAAGTTAAAAGTAATACACATACAATGTATTAATACTCAGCCATAAAAAAGAATTAAATAATGCCATTTGCAGCAACACGGGTGGATCTAGAAACATCATACTAAGTGAAGTAAGTCAGAGAGACAAAGAAAAATACCATATGATATGTGTGGATCACAATAAACTGTGGAAAATTCTGAAAGAGATGGGAGTACCGGACCACCTAACCTGCCTCTTGCGAAATCTGTATGCAGGTCAGGAAGCAACAGTTAGAACTGGACATGGAACAGCAGACTGGTTCCAAACAGGAAAAGCAGTACGTCAAGGCTGTATATTGTCACCCTTCTTATTTAACTTATATGCAGAATACATCATGAGAAACGCTGGGCTGGAAGAAACACAAGCTGGAATCAAGATTGCCAGGAGAAATATCAATAACCTCAGATATGCAGATGACACCACCCTTATGGCAGAAAGTGAAGAGGAGCTAAAAAGCCTCTTGATGAAAGTGAAAGAGAAGAGTGAAAAAGGTAGCTTAAAGCTCAACATTCAGAAAAAGAAGATCATGGCATCCGGTCCCATCACTTCATGGGAAATAGATGGGGAAACAGTAGAAACAGTGTCAGACTTTATTTTTTGGGGCTCCAAAATCACTGCAGATGGTGACTGCAGCCATGAAATTAAAAGACGCTTACTCCTTGGAAGAAAAGTTATGACCAACCTAGATAGTATATTCAAAAGCAGAGACATTACTTTGCTGACTAAGGTCTGTCTAGTCAAGGCTATGGTTTTCCTGTGGTCATGTATGGATGTGAGAGTTGGACTGTGAAGAAGGCTGAGCACCGAAGAATTGATGCTTTTGAACTGTGGTGTTGGAGAAGACTCTTGAGAGTCCCTTGGACTGCAAGGAGATCCAACCAGTCCATTCTGAAGGAGATCAGCCCTGGGATTTCCTTGGAGGAAATGATGCTGAAGCTGAAACTCCAGTACTTTGGCCACCTCATGCGAAGAGTTGACTCACTGGAAAAGACTCTGATGCTGGGAGGGATTGGGGGCAGGAGGAGAAGGGGACGACCGAGGATGAGACAGCTGGATGGCATTACTGACTCAATGGATGTGAGTCTGAGTGAACTCCGGGTGACGGTGATGGACAGTAGGCCTGGCGTGCTGCGATTCACGGGGTCACAAAGAGTCGGACACGACTGAGCGACTGAACTGAACTGAACTGAACTGATGACTTACATGTGGAATCTAAAGTATGGCACAAATGAATCTATCTGCTAAAAAGAAACAGACTCACAAACTTAGAGAACAGATTTGTCATTGCCAAGGGGGCAGGGGTATGTAGGAAGGGTGGATTGGGAGTTTGGGATTAGCAGATGTAAACTATTACATATAGGATGGATAAACAACAAGGTCCTACTATATAGCACAGGGAACTAAATTCAGTGTCCTATAATAAAACATAATGGAAAAGAATATGAAAAAGAATATATATATAGTAAATCAAGTATACGTCAATAAAATACTTTTTTTAATTTTTTATTTTTACTTTATTTTACTTTACAATACTGTATTGGTTTTGCCATACATTGACATGAATCCACCACGGGTGTACATGCGTTCCCAAACATGAACCCCCCCTCCCACCTCCCTCCCAAATACTTTTTAAATTCAAAATGATCGCCCACAAATATGTCCTTTAATGAAGAATCTACTATAAAAATTTTGTTGTCCTTAAAGACAAAACTCATGAAAATTTCTTGAATCAAGGAAATAAAGGGAATGAGGCGAGATTGTTCATCAGTGCTGACGCAGTAACTCGCAACTGCTAGAGAAAGTGATCTTCAACACAATTTCTGTTTTATGACTTTTATTTGAGCTGTATTTCCAACAATAACAGCAAAATAAGTAGCAGGAAAAAATATTCTCTATGTTGGAAGAAATAGATGTAATCTAATTACAAATTGCAAAGTTTTCAGGGACTGATATAGAGGAGAACTACCCAAGTTTAAGAATTACTGTAAAGCGACAGTAATCAAGACAGTGTGGTACTGGCAAAAGAACAGACAAACAGATCAAGAGGATGGAATGCAAAGCCCAGTAATGGGCCCATGAGTGCATTCAACTGATATTTGCCAAGGGGCAAAGGCAATACAATGGAGCAAAGATAGTCTTTCCAACAAATGGTGCTGGAACAACTAGACATCCACACGCAAATGAATAAATAACTCTAGACACAGACCTTACATCCTTCACAAAACTGAACTCAAAAAGGATCACAAACTTCAGTGTAAAATGCAAAATTATAAAGTCCTAGAAGGTAACAGAGGAGAAAAATCTAGATAGATATTGTGTACAGCATTTTAGATACAACACAAAGAGCACAAATCATAAAAGAAATAATTGATAAGCTGGACTTTGTTAAAATTAAAATTTTCTCTTCTGCCCAAAATTTTGTCAAAAAATGAAAAGACAAGTCATAGACTAGGAGTAAATACTTCTAAAAGATGTAATTATAAAGAATTATTGTCAAAAAAAGAATTATTGTCCAAAATACACCCAAAAACCTATTAAAACTCAACAATAAGAAAACAAACAATCCTCTTACAAAATGGCCCATACTTTACCAGACACCTCACAAAAGAGGATAAATAAATGGCAAATAAACATACGGAAAGATACTCCACATCATACATCATCAAGGAAACACATATTAAAACAAGATCCCGTGACATGCCCATTAAAATAGCCCAGATCCAGAACACCGACCACAGCAAGTGCTGATGAGCATGTGGGGAAGCAAGAAAGCTCATTCGTCTCTGGTGAGGATGCAGAATGGTACAGACACTTGAGAAGGCAGTTCCTTAGTTTCTTATAAAACTATTCTTATCATCAGTTCAGTTCAGTTCAGTTGCTCAGTCCTGTCCGACTCTTTGCGACCCCATGAATCTCAGCACGCCAGGCCTCCCTGTCCATCACCAACTCCCAGCATTCACTCAGACTCACGTTCATTGAGTCGGCGATGCCATCCAGCCATCTCATCCTCTGTCGTCCCCTTCTCATCCTGCCCCCAACCCCTCCCAGCATCAGAGTCTTTTCCAATGAGTCAACTCTTCACATGAGGTGGCCAAAGTACTGGAGTTTCAGCTTTAGCATCATTCCTTCCAAAGAACACCCAGGACTGATCTCCCTTAGAATGGACTGGTTGGATCTCCTTGCAGTCCAAGGGACTCTAGGATCCAGCAATAGCATTCCCTGGTCTTTACCCAAAGAAGCTCAAAGCTTATGTCCACACAAAAAACCTGCACATGCATGTTTACGGCATCTTGACTCGTAACTACTAAAACATGGAAGCAAACAAGTGGTCCTTCAGGAGGCAAATGGATAAACCATGTTACATCTGGCAAAAGTAATATTATTCAGCTATGAAAACCTTAAAAATGATTGGTAGCTGCCTGCGACTGGAGGGAGAGAGAGATGAATAGAAGGAGTACAAAAGAGTTTTAGGGCAGTGAAACTACTCTAATGGCACTAGAATGATACGTGTGTGTGTGCACACACGTGCGTGCTCAGCTGCTCAGTTGTGTCAACTCTTGGCAGCCCTATGGACTGTAGCCTGGTAGGCTCCTCTGTCCACGGGATTCGCCATGCAAGAATACGAGACTGGGTTGCCATGCCCTCCTCCAGGGGATCATCCCGACCTAGGGATTGAACTCGCATCTCTTAAATCTTTGTGTTGGCAGGCGAGTTCTTTACCACTTGTGCCACCTGGGAAGCCCATTTGTATCATTAAATATTTCCAAACCCATAGCCTGCACATCACCAGGAGTGAACTCTCGTGTTAACTATGGACTTTGGGTGAAAATACTGTATCAGTTTAAGTCCAGAGATTTAACAAACACACCACTCTGATGCCAGACATGGATAACAGACAAGGGTATGCGTGTGAGAACACAGGATGCATAGGGAAAATCTCTGCACCTTCTTATTTTTGTCATGAATCTAAAACTGTTCTAAAAATAGCCTGTTTAAAAATACACAGGCCATTAGAAAGCCTGAGTCAATGCTATGAAATGAAAATGCAACTGACAAGCTAAAGACTTTTTCTTCCAAATCTCCAGAGAAGTATCCAGAGGATGGTATGACTCAGTAATTAATAATTAAAAAGAAAAATGTTCTATTTTGTTTTACAGCTTCCTCTCAAATATTGCGTGATCCTTCTGTTGCAGGGAAAGATAATTTTGCACTCAAACAAGATGGGGTCAAAGGACAGGAAGCCCTCATCACCTCCCACCTCCCCCTACCTTGCCTAGAGTCGCAGAGTAATACAGACCCTGCCATCTGTACTGCCTCACTTCTGACTACAATCCTTCCCGGATGGTTGGACAAGCAAATATGTGAATATAAACAAGGCCCATCTTGTAGAGGAAGTTGTGTAAAAGTCAGCCTCTAGCCAGAGGGAACTGGAAGATGGAAGTTATGTATTAACATGGAAGGGATGTGTGATATATTCTGGAAAGAAAATAAAAGCTTGCTGAGTAGTGCACTAGTGAGAATATATCTTATACACTCTTGCTCTCCCACATCTGGAAATATATAACCCAAAATGCTAACAGTTCCTACTCATGGAAATAAAAGCACGGGGACAATGGAGGCTTCCACTGTTTATATTCTTCAGTGCTGTTGGAAATATATCTATTTTTCACAAACACTACTTGTGTAATTTGTGTGTGTTAGTCACTCAGTTGTGCTCTACTCTTTGCAACCCCATGGACTGCAGCCCTCCAGGCTCCTCTGTCCATGGAATTCTCCAGGTAAGAATACTGGAGTGGGTTGCCATTTGCTTCTCTAGGGGATCTTCCCAACCCAGGGGTGGAACCCAGGTCTTCCACATTGCGGGCAAATTCTTTATCATCTAAGCCACCCAGGGAAGCCCTTATGTAATTTAACAACAAACTAAAATATGAGGAAGACTTAGAATTGTATATTTCTACTGAGGAAAAATGCGAGGCCTGTTCACATATTTTTAATATGCCCCAACCTTTCGACCTGGTTATAACCTCCAACAACTTCTTTTATCCAGTTGTCAGGCAGACCACTAGGGGCTGGAAAAATGGAAAAGATGCTGGTCTAATTATAAGCAGTAATGAATTCATGACTTCATCTTGATTTCACTGAGAATCAGTTTTCTTATCAAGATGAATAATCTTTGATATTATGGTTCTCAGGGGGAATTAATGATATATGTCAAGAATTACTAATGATATATGTCAAGAATTCTTAAAAGAATGAAGAAAATCAATGTTTAAAATATTGGGTTGGCCAGAAAGTTCATTTGGGTTTTTCCATAAAATGGTGCTGAAACACCTAAACTTTTTGGCCAACCCATAATTTATGCGAGCATCTTCAGTTTCCACTTGGGTCCGAGGGTTAGTCTCTGAGCACGCGTGGTGGCTTTACAGATTTCTCTATAAACTAGAGTTGCTTGTTCTCATGTGATGCTGTAGGAGCGGCCTTGCCCTGACCTGGCCCCAGGAAAGCCTTTGGTCCTGGGAGGGAGAGCAAATTTGACCTTCAGTCTGCTGGAGGTGACTCAAAGTCTAAGTGACTCAAAGTCTAAGTGACTCAAAGTGGCTAAAATCTCTGCTCAGTTCCTTAGACTGATGACTAACAATCAGGTGGTATTTAGAAAATGTGCTATATACACCTTTTGTAAGCTGGTTTGTGAAAATACTGGCTGAGTCATGTGCTTGGGTGCTTGGGGACCAACCACGTGTGCACAGACCCTGCACAGGGAGGGCAGCTCATCTTAGATGCTGGTAAGATGCAAACCCAAGCACAGACCACAAAGAAGAGATTACCTTGGCCAGGCTTAACCAGGCTTTTCTCTGTCCAAATACGGCTTGCTTTCCCTCATTGAATGTGATGGATATGTAATTGATTCCTTCATCTCTGCTCACTGACTAAACATTGCTGAGATAATAAGAAGTGGTGGGAATTTTTTCAAAAATTAAAGTGAAGTTCTTGACTTTAAGGAACTTATGCTCTAGAAGGGAATACATGATAACAAAGGAAAATGCAAAATGTACATCATTTTACATTTTTGGATAAGCAGCAAAGACTAGACTAGCCCAGAAGCAGCACAGAAGAGACTTGGAAGAAACACAGCCAAGGCATAGCAGTCTGTGCACTGGACTTGGGATCAGAAGTTTCTGCACCACAGTTCCGCCCCTTAAAAAGCAGCAGGTCCATCATTTAAATTCTCTAACTTCAGTCTGCTCCTCTGCAAAACTTGTACTATTACCAGAATTAAAGAATATAAAAATTAAAGAATTTATTAAGAATTAAAGGATGTCAAAATACATAAAGTATTTGTGAACCATTAAAAAAACACTACAATATAAAAGCACTGTCAATGACTAGGAAACTCAAGAAATATTTAATTAGAAAAGACAGCATTGAAGCTACATGAAAGGTCAGGGGCAGGCAGAGGTTAGCCTTCTTGGGGAGGGAAGAAGTAAGAGAGACACACAGAAGACAGATTGCCAGAAATGCTTGGAGAACGGATCTCCCCGTAAACTCATTAATAAAGCATGGGAGGCAGATAGTTCTGCATGAGGCTAGAAGTTTAAGAAAATACAAAAGCAGCTGTGAATGACCAACTAAGAAGACGAGATTTAATTTCTTAGACTATGAGGAAACACTGAAAGGTTTAAGGTTCTTTGTTGCATTATCAGAGACATGATGCTGCTGCTGCTGCTGCTAAGTTGCTTCAGTCGTGTCCAACTCTGTGAGACCCCATAGACGGCAGTGCAACAGGCTCCTCTGTCCCTGGGATTCTCCAGGCAAGAATACTGGAGTGGGTTGCCATTTCCTTCTCCAATGCGTGAAAGTGAAAGTGAAGTCGCTCAGCCGTGTCCGACTCTCAGCGACCCCATGGACTGCAGAGACACAATAGTGACACCCTAAAAGTCTGCGGGATGGAGGAGTGAGGAAGACCAGGAGGTAACATGATCTCCTAATAAATTATTGAAACAGCTCACGTAAGAAAAACTAACATAACCACTTCTATGCTAGCAATTCCATTTTTAGGGTCCATTATACACAATATATTTACATGAACAAATCTACATGAAAGCGTATGTAAAGAAGAAATTGTATGACTTAAATAACGGTGACATTGTTTAAAAATGGAAAAACCTAAATGTTACCAAGGAAACAGTAATTAAACAGCAACGCGTCTATACTATGTGAAGGGTGGTGGTTTAGTCACTAAGTTGTGTCCTGCTCTCTCAACCCCATGGACTTTGCCCCCCAGGCTCCTCCGGCCATGGGATTTTCCAGTAACAATACTGGAAGGAATTGCCATTTCCTTCACCAGGGCATCTTCCCGACCCAGGGATCAAACCTATGCGTCCTCTGTACTGCAGGCTGATACTTTACCAACTGAGCCACCAGGGAGGCATACTATGTGATCCTATGCAGTAATTAAAAGAGAATTAAACCGATGGGAAATGATGATGGAGCTATTTCTGAAATGCTAACTGGAAACAGCAAGCCAAAGAATGAAACATAAAGGAAAATCACATTAGAGTGCTTCAATGTTACATATTTGCATATGTATATGCATGATTGAATACAATTGGAACTGGAAGGTGGTAACAGAAATGAATTCCCGGGAAAGGAGTGAGGGCAGAGAGAATTAGGAAGGAGAACGGCCATGTGTCTTCCCACAAGTGTGCAAAGACATGTCCCTCAACCCTGCTCTACGCACTGGAAACAAAACTAGGAGACAAACAAGAAATTCTCACCAGGTCACTTCCATTCTGGTGATGGAAAATAGATAACATGTAGATCATGAAATATCACACAGCTCAAAGTACAACAGAGAGATACCATGGGGAATAACCCAGTGTAGACTTTAGACAGCATGGTTGTTTGGGGTTTCTACTGCCTCTAATTTAGTGACTTTAAACAACATCTACTTATTATCTCAGTCTCCATGAGACAGATTTTGGGGTCCTCTCGCAGGTCTCACAAGGTTGCAGTCAACGTGGTGGCCAGGCTGTCTTCTTTCTGGAGGTCTGGCCCAGCTCCAAGCTCACTAGGTGAGCTGGCAAAACTCCTTTTCTCAGAGTTATCCCACTGGGAGACCTGCTTCTTACTGGTTATCAGCTGGAAGCAGCCCCATGTCCACCATCTACATGTGGAGACCATCTCCACAGACAGCTCACAGCAAGGCAGTGAGACTCTTTCTCGGTTCCATCTGTCAGGATAGAACCATGTACGACATAACGTTAACTGTGGGTGTGACATCCCATCCTCTGAGCCATGTTCCATCATGAGAAGCAAATCACAGATGACACCCGCACTCCGGGAGGAAGAATCAAGAATGACTCACGGGGGTTGCCCTGGGTTGTCTGCCACAGTGACCAAGAAAGCCCCTCTAGATGGGTGGACATTCAGGCTGAGATCTGAATTATCAGAAGGAGGTAGCTGGTCTGTACCCAGTGGTGGACTACCCAGAGTTCCCAAGCACTGCCTGGTGTTCCCTGAGCACCGATGAGTATCCCTTCAGCACTGACACAGTATTCTCCCAGCACGGACAGGTATTCCTCAAGCACTGGTGGGTATTCCCCAGCTGCTGGGAGTGTTGGCACCTGGGAGTGTCCAGTTGCATGAAATTAAACAAACTGACCATCAGACAGAGGTGGCTCTAATGTGGTGGCAGTCTAAGAATGCAAACCAAAATCTAAGCCTGTAATGTCTCAAGGTTCCAAAACTGAAACCTAAGGACAACCAACCGCAGATAGGCAGCTAGGACTGAGCTGTAGCCAATCAATAATTTTCTCACTTGGCTTTGGCCTTTCATCTACAAAGTTCTCTCCCCAGCTCCTGTTGGCGGAACGCGGCTAACCTCTTCAGGTCTGGCCCTGCCAAGTTCAATTTATTGCAGTGTTCCTTCAATTTGTTGTTTTTCAGTAGCTAAGCCATGTCTGACCCTTTGCACCCTCATGGACTGCAGCACACCAGGCTCCTCTGTCCTCCACTATCTCTCGGAATTTGCTCAAATTCATGTCCATTGATTTTTGCCTTTTCATACTGCCCATGGAGTTCTCCAGGCAAGAATGCTGAAGTGGTTTTCCATTCTCTCCTCCAATGACATTTTGTCAGAACTCTCCACTATGACCCATCCGTCTTGGGTGGCCCTGCACAGCATGGCTCATCGCTTCATTGAGATATGCAAGCCCCTTCACCGTGACAAGGCTGTGATCCATGAAGGGGTTTCCTTCAATAACTCCCAGTAATGATGAAGAGTGAAGGCCTGGCCCCTCAACTCAAACCCAGACAATTGTGAGGGGCCAACCCAGCCTTAAGTCCTGTTGGGATCAGCTGTGGATTTAATAAGGCTGTGATGCATCCCCCTTTCTCTGCCTGCATACTTGCTTCCCTCCCTTGCACAATGTTGACCCCAAGAGCATTCCCTAATAAAGTTCTCATATCCTAATTTCTACTGCAGAGTCTGTTTCCTGGGAAACTGAACCTGCAGCAGTAGCGATAGAATGATTAGAGTGATAAACATTCCAGAAAGAGAAGACTGCTAGTGCTCAGGCTTTTCAAGCAGGAAGGGCAGGCAAAAAAAAAAAAAAAAGTGATTGAGGTTAGAGTTTAACTGTTGAAAAGAATGGCTCAACTTGAGGTCAGAAAATTAGGTCAGTGTTAGATCACACAAGACTGTGTAAGCCAGGATACGGAGGTTTGATTTTTCAGTGTGATGGAAAACCATTTATAGTGTACTTAAAAATGAAAAGTTTTTAGAACAATAAAAACCAATTCAATGTCAAGATAAAATATGCAAATAATAGAGAATAGTAAGAGAATAGAGAATAAGAGAATAAGAAGAGAATAGATAAATAGATACATTTGATAACAGATGAAACCCTGGAAAGGGAAAAGATGCGAGTTTCTCTGACCAATACAGTGGACAAACAAGAGGTAGAATTAAGTTATTTATCATCAGTTATCATCTCTGATTTGGTTTTAACCGAAAACAATGGAGCCTGTGGTTGTGATAAACCTGTATTTGAGAAATGCTTACTGACGTCTCCACATACTTTTAAATTCAGCTCTTTTGAATGGGCATATCGTTTGCAAACAATACCAAGACAGCTGACCCACTAAATATGGCATCCTAACAGGATATAATGCTTACATAGAATCAGAAATCTTTACTGTTCAATTCTCTCAAGCTGTGCAATGTATTGCTGCAAAGAAGCAGTCTTTTCTCTGTCATGCCCAAGAAGAGCGCTCAGGGATACAGAGCTCAGAGCTTTACCAACAATGGTTCCTTTCAAAAGCAGAGGAAGCTGACAGCAAAGATGTTTGAGAAGTGGAATTAGAAGAATTTCATAAATTCTTCTTTCTACTTCTTTCCACTTAAAGACAATTTAAATCGTTTGCTTCTACCCTACAAGACAAGCTAGCATTAAGCTTTTAACCTTGACAGAGAGGAAAACTGCAGTATCATTGTGTAGGAGGCTGCCTGCTGAGTGCCACGAGCAACCTAACATTCTTTCTCAAGTGGAAAGATGAAAGTTCTCGGCACATTTCATCAGGGAGAGTCAAACATTAGATCTCTGGGACTTAAAAGTAGAATGATGTTAAAATTTCGATAAATTCTCTACACGCACTACTAATATTAAGGTTTTAGTCATTCAACTGATGCAAAAATGTAACTCAGATGGATACTAATTATTTTCGACCCATGTATCTAATGAGCCTTAGAGTTTAAGCAGATGAAAAATACTTTACCTTATTTATTTATCAACTCAGCTTTAGACCTTTGGTAAAAAGGAGTTCTCTGAAGACAGCGTTGTCTTAACCTTGTTAATGATGACAAGGAGAAAACTAACCTATGTGTTGCTGTTGCGGTTTAGTGGCAAAGTTGTATCTGACTTTTCTGTGACCCCATGAACTGTAGCCTGCCAGGCTCCGCTCTCCGTGGAATTTCTCAGGCAAGAATACTGGAGTGGGTTGCCATGTCCTACTCCAGGGGATCTTCCCGACCCAAGGATTGAACCCATGTCTCTTGCATATGCAGCCATCAAAGAAAAATAAATATTATTCCCCACTTTATAAAAGAGGAAACAAGTCCAGTGTCATCAAACAGTTTATCCACTATCACAAAGGCACTAAATAGCAAAGACAGGGATAAACCCAGAGCCACAATGCTGTCTCAGCACCCCCTGTGGTATTCTTACTAGGTAGGTTGCTTCTTCCCCAGCATCACATGTGCCTTAGAATACGATCTTAGGCAGAGAGGCAGAGAGTTAAATGCACCTGTCAGATTTCATCAGAATAAAACAGACTTCAGATACTTATAGCTGTAGTGCTACGGGAACACTTAAAAAGTGTAAGTACTGACTGTGCTACCTGATTTCAGCTTCTTTGGTTAATAATAACTTATTCTCCCAATATCTCTTCTTTAATAGCTGAAACTTTATTAAGACCAAAAATAAATGCAATTATCTGTGAAGGATGCTATATATGTGCTTGAGTGTACATTGCAGAGTGAAAACAGGAATTAACTGCAAACAAGCACAAGGGGACTTCTGGGAGAAATGGAAATGCTTTAAAACTCAATTTTGATCAAGGTTGAACAATTCTATAAATTTACTAAAATATTGGATCACACATTTACAACGTGAATTTCATAGTATGTAAATTATATCTCAATAAAACTATTTTTAAAGGATAGGAAATATGAATAGTATGAATATATTAATATAAAATCACTGATAATGCACTTGAAGGAAAGGAAATAGAGTCACTGTGCTTGTGGATTTGAGAGAATGAGCACGAAGGGGCTAAAAAAAAAAAAATAGGAAGAGGACACGATGCCAGCCTTTCCTGCTGTTCAGCACCAGGCAAAATGATCATCCAGCAGGGTCATCACAAAACCTGCAGTTAATAATTCCCTGAGGAAAATTCAGCATGGAGTGGAGAGGTGACTCCTCCAAGACCACGGAACCCGTCTCAGAGCTCAGTTCAGACTGAGCCCCTTAGGACAGAAACCCGCATTCTAAAGAAGTGAGGTCTGTCTGGAGCATTCCTATTATACTTAAATATTCATCCATTCAGTGAACTTTTGTTGAGCAACTCATATGCCAGATGTGGCCAGCCATCTAATCCTTGTGTGTAATCCCATGAGGCGGAAGTGTCAGTGTGATTTCAATGTCACGCGAGTCTCCTTAGGCCTGACCGACCTGAGAGGACGTGCAGGGTCATGTGAACAACATCAACCCAAACCCTCCCGGCTGTTGCTACGTTTCCCTCAGAGGATCCCAAACGCTGGCAAAGGCCACCTATTCAGACAACTCCCGAGAGTCCCAAGGATGTTGCTCTGGGAGCAGCTCCGAGATGGTGCTCTGCACGTTGTCACGGGACAGCACTACCTCACCTGGGCTCTCCAGATGATGCCACGCAGAAATGTGTCTTTCTGTCTGAGGGAATGCTAAGGAATGATGCCTATCCATCCACACTTGAAAATGCTTTAGCACAAATGGTTCAGGCTTTGCTGACCCTTTCTTCAGCACCAGACATGAGCCCTTGACCCTGAATGGAGGCATGTGCCAACCCCCATGCTGAAGTCAGGACCGCCACTTGCCTACGCTCATCAAGGCTTTGTTGCGGAGTGCAGCCCACCATGCCTAGCTTTACCTCCGCTTGTTATGGGCCAGGTCCAGGAGGCCTTCCCAATCCTGCTCAGGGAGATCTCTAGGGAATCATCCAGCCTCATCCCTCTTCCAAGTATGTTTACATATTCCAAACCCAGCTTTTAGACTGTGTGAGTCTGATAACATCAAGGATTCCATTACGAGCCCCTCATCTGCCAGAGAACAGCATTCCCACAAGTACAATCCCGTCTGAATTAGGGTTTGGTCACCTGCATTCACTCTATTAAATATATCTCGCTAAGGAACCTTCCTAACATCACAGAACATTACTTATACTATATAAATACACATGCAAACATATTCTATAATGCGAGCTTTGTAATGATAAATAAACCAGTCCATAAACATTTACTCAGTTCTCAATATTCCCAATTGTTTAACCAATCATGTCTAACAACTCAAATTTAAATTTATATTTTTCAAATAATACATCACCAAATTAACAACTGAACTGAAGGTTAAAGAAAAGAGATGGTATGAAATAAATAAATAAATGTCTTTTAAATATAGTAAAAGAATTCACCTTTAAAATAAAACATATGGGTTTGGTTTTTCATTTTCTTTTTTTTTTTTTCTCATATTTTCTCTGGCTTTGAAGAGGAATCTACAGAGATAAAATAAGTCATCTGTAGGAGAGCTCAGTAAACAACGGCAGTGTTTACACAGTTCTTCATATAAGCTTTGAAAAAATGGAGCACATGGCCAGATTACACATCTAATTTTTATGATGTCCATAATTCACTGCTACCATCCTAGGTTTTGAAGATTGCTAAATTATATCCTTGATCTTATACATATATAAGAAGAATCAATTTACACTTGGCTATGTAGTCATGCACTACACATATTTGTAAGACCAGAACATTTATAATTTGATAATATTGACTAAAGCTTTGACCTGACTTATTCTGCATTTAGCTTACAATTGAAATCTCTACAGGTACCCATACTTGTTAAAAATAATTTAGAAAATAGTGTTTTAAAAAGTCATGGTACTATCTCCCAAAATGATGTATTTAATGATATATTTAATGATATATTTAAAGTTGAAGATACAAATTGAGTCAGGTTCTCCTAGCATCTAAAATGACTCCTAATGTATAAGCTATTCCACTAGAGCAACTTCACCTATGTGCACAGAGCAGTTAATAAAGAACTTGCTGTCCATTGAGGCTCTTAGAGAAACAAAATAACCTGAAAAAAAACTTAGGATACTCAGAAAGACCAACTGATAAATAAAATACATACATATATTCAGTGTTTTGAATGGGCATTATTTTTGATAAATATATGATAGATGGTAAATTATTTTATTTCATTTGAATATGAACATATTATAATATTTTATACATTAATTTATTGATTGATTCAACAAATATTTCCCGAGTGTCTAGGAGAGGCGTGGTGATTGGAGTTGTGAGAAAATAAGGCAAGTATCAGACAAAAATTCTTACCTTCATAGCACTGGCTTTCCAGTGAAGCAAGAAACAATGAACAAAATAAGCGGATAAATCATATGTCAGGTGGGGAAAGTGCTGGGGGGAGGAATAAAGCAGAGCAGGATGCTGGGGACACATGGAGTGATTATGATGGAAACAGGATGGAAGGCCTCAGGGAAAACTGACATGAGTCCAACAGCCTGGAGATGAGTGAGCCGGTCTTCTAGCTTTCTGGAGAACAAGAAATCTAGGACAAAAGAACAACAATTGCAAAGGCCCTGATGTCGGTATGCTTGGTAGGAGAACAGTATAGATATGGTGACAAGTAACTGGGGAGAAACTAGAGAGGAGGCAAGGTGGGAATGTGTGTGTGTGTGTGTGTGTGTGTGTGTGTGTGTGTGTGTTTATAGGGCCGCTTAGGCCACTATAAGAACTTTACTTTTGTCCAAGTAAGATAGGAAATAGACTAAGATAACAAGGTTGTGAACAAATAAGTAAAAAGAACTAGTTTATTTTTTTTTAAACTTATTCTGATAGTTTTGTTGAAAATCAACTAGAAGGTAGCAAACGCATAAGCACCAAGACCAGGGAGATGGCTCTGAGACCCGCACGCAGGAGAGAGGCAAGGATGGAACCAGGGCCATAGCCACAAAGGTGAGAAATGGTGACAGTATGAGGGCAGAGCCAAGGGAATTACCTTCCATATCGGATTAGATGATGGCAGAAAGAGAGGAGACAAAAGTGATCCAATTATTTTTAATCCAAGCAACTGAAAAAACGGGGAAGACAGAAGGAGAACGAGCTTTCTGGGTGCAGGCTGGCAGGTCAGAAGGTGATACGATTCAGCAATTCAGTTTTGAACATGTCAAGTGTGAAATTATTATCAGTCAGCCAAGTGGAGGTGAACAATAGGTGATCTGAGCCAGAAATTATGTGTATGTGAAAGTTTTTGATAGAGATGAATAGATAGATACATAGATGGATGGATAGATAAACAGTTCAGTTGAATTCAGTCGCTCAGTCGTGTCCAACTTTTTGCGACCCCGTGGACTGCTGCACAACAGGCCTCCCTGTCCATCACCAACTCCCGGCGTTTACTCAAACTCGTGTCCATTGTGTCAGTGATAAATAGTAGATAGGTTTTTAAGGCCATGGAACTGGATGGCGTCACGAAGTCACGGAGTTTGGGTAGAAAACAAAACAGGTGCAATGACTGAGTCCTGGAGCATTGCAGCAGGCAGATTCTTTACCATCTGAGCTACAGAGAAGACCTCAGAAGAAGACAGGGGACCAGCAGAGGAGACCAAGATAATTGCATCACACGTGTATATTAAAAACTTGGGTAAGCCTGGAAATTCTGTTCTTCCCAGATCCAAGAGGCTGAAGCATTACGCACAATGTTGCCATTGAAGGGGAGACACAGCCTAGAACTGTGTACCATTCACTGCCACACCGAACCATGAATCTACAGGGTCAACTTGTAGCTCCTTCAGGAAAAGGTATCAGGTAGTATCGGAGATCAAGAAAAGTGTGATCAGGAGACGGAACTAGCTCAGTCACCAAATCATTTACCAAATTCACCAAATCATTTACCAAATCATTCAGCTAATAGTGAGCAGCGCCAACTGAGCGAGCCCCTGTCCCAGGTGGGCACAATAAATTCAGAGCCTACTGCTAATCCTACAAATGCAAACACACACACATATATATACATTTTAATGATACATCGCCATTTACAATAAGGGGAAAATGTTTTCCTTTTTGCTCAGTATTGCCAAGTTCTGTATAGATGGAGTACATTAAACAAAGATGACAGCGACAATATTCTCCATCTGTGGGCTTCCCTGCAATGTGAGCTTGCCCATTCTTAGGCAGAGTCTAGTCCCCCTTTTCTTAGGATCTAAGTTGGACTTAGTGACCAGTGTGTAACCAAGAGAACATAAAGGAAGTGACTCTATGGGACAGCTGAGGCTAGGTTGGAAACGCTGCAGCATTTCCACCTGCTTCTCTGGAAACACTTGCTTTCCAGACACCGCTCTTAGGACTGGTGCTCCGGGAAGCCAGTCACCACACTGTCAGAAGCACAAACAAGATGGAGAGGCTGCAGTGCACAACCACGGGGGTGCCTGCCCCCTTAAGTCATCACCCATCAGGCATTACGAGCCTTTCTTAAGATTCTGCCCCAGCATTTGATGCACCCTTATTGTAGTGCTGGAGAAGCCTCTTGAGAGTCCCTGGGACTGCAAGGAGATCAAACCAGTCAATCCTGAAGGGAATCAACCCTGAATATCCATCGGAAGGACAGATGCTGAAGCTCCAATACTTGGGCCACCTGATGCAAAGAACTGAATCATTGGTAAAGGCCCTGATGGTAGGAAAGATTGAAGGCAAGAGGAGAAGGGAGTGACAGAGGATGAGATGATTGGATGGCATCACTGACTCAATGGACATGAATTTGAGCAAACTCCAGGAGATGGTGAAGGACAGGGAAGCCTGGTGTGCTTCAGTCCGTGGGGTCGCAGAGTCAGACACAACTGAGCGACTGAACAACAGCAGCAGCAACAGCTATCTGAGTCTTCCAAGCTGACGCCCAGATTCCAACGATCCCTATCTGAGTTTCTGAGCATAACACAATAGATTCCATTTTGTACCACTAAGATTTGGGTGTGAATTATTAAGCAGCAATGGATGATGGTACCAATTATGTTCTCGTTATTTAACTCATTTAATCTTCAAAAGGAATCTATTAACTGGATATTATTTTCTGCATTTTACAATGGGAACTGAGCTTTAAGAATGGTTAACACAGCTAATAAATGGTAGAACCAAGATCCAAACAGAGTTACAGACCCAGAAATGGTAAAGAATGTTATGATACACAGTGTGGGCAGGAAACTATGTTAGGCACTGGGAAAATAGGAAATAAATATATGAAATAACTCATCTTTGATACTTACATAGGCAAAATAAGGAATCAAGATATTCATATGTGGCAGTCACTTTCTTCTCAAATTCTTTAACTCAGTGGCCTTGCAAACGGTGCATTCACTCATTAATCATGCATTCAGTAAGTCGGTCACTGGGTGCTAACATGATATTGATCAGGAGGCCAGCCGATGGACTGGGCAGAGAGAGAAAATGGAGAGGGTGCCTTTATAAATCAACCACATGTGTTCTAGTCTAGGAGTAAGATTTCTAAAACATCTTGCTAATAAAGGGAAAAACAGTAGGATTGAAGGTTGAGAAAATGGTTCATCAAAGTGGTACATGACTCACACATGGAGAAACAGATTCTGAAAGATTACATAAAGCATGGAAGAAATGACTAAAATAGGCACATATGTTCCCAGTGGAAAGTGGAGGCGGGGAGGTACTGGGATGGGGAGCTTGCATAGGACTGTTTCTGGGAAGAATAAATTGAGATTGACATGAAATATGTGGCATTCAGAGTTATTCACAATTAGGGGAATGATTTACATACATAGTCTTAAGATTCTGCTGTATATTTTCCAAATTTCATTTACAAATTCCACATAAAGTGTTCGGAGGAATAAAAAGGAGTTTTATCCATACTGCCAGGAGAAGCAAGGATGGCTGTGTAAGCAACAGAAAATGTCTCCATCTCTTCTAGACTTCCTGCGTCACATAGATATTTACTTTTTTCACTCTGAGGAAACCTAAGAAAAATCTAAGGAAATACAGGGTTGGTGCACTAAGACAGATTCTACACTCGCTCTCAGCTTACCCAGTGAACATCAGGAGAGATGTCTGGGTTTGGTCAGAATGCATGATCATCACCTGCCTACAGTCTCAAGTCACTGAAGACCTTTAGTGGAGACAGAACAGAGGGTATGTGTATCCTGTGTGTGTGTGTGCGTGTGGTTTCTTCAATGTAATGGTCTGTAGCAGAAATGAGATCTTGGTCAACTCCATTTTCCACCCTTAAAAAGGAAAATTCACATACTATGTTTGTATTGGGTATAAGATAGGCACAAGAATGTATTTTACAACGTGGGAAGTATCAACCAGCATTTTATAATAACTGTAAATGGAGTGTAACCTTTACAAATTGTAAAAAATATTTAAGAAAATACTGGGTTTTTTTACAATATCGCTACTGAAAATACTGCTCCAATTTTAAATAATGCAAACTTAATGATTTTAAACACTATTCTTTAAAGAAACTAAACCACTCACAAAGGTATTCATTAGTCCACATCTCCAAGAGACTGCATCTCTAGCTGAACATTTGGTTCTTGAAAACTGAGCGTTATTGGCTCACAGTTTTAGCATTGGTGCATTGTTTGAAAATAAGCAGAAGGTTTATTTTTTTTATTTTTTTTTAAATGTTTTATTTTTTTTTAATTTTAAAATCTTTAATTCTTACAAACATGGGGTTTAAGAAAACTAGAGATCTAACCTCTTAGCTGATGAAGGAGTAGCAATCAGCATATGGAAGGACCAATGCTGAGTCTAGTTTTAATTGACCTGCTTTGCTTCGTAGATGTAGTGAATGGGGAGATAGGATAGTTACACAGTACAAGTTAATGTGTAAAATGGCAGTGACAACAGTTATCTATGTATTTTTCATATCGATAAAAATTAGTTTCTTCCACTCCATGCTCTAAGAAATAGGAAGAATAGTAGCCATTTAATGACAATTTTCAGATTAATAATATTAGTAAAATACCATACTGAATTCATAAATTCATGAACATTACTATCGATTAAATGTGATTGATATCAACATTGGTCAGAAAATGCTGACATTTTGGACCACAATGTAAGTACATTCTCTATTTTTTGCCATTTTTTTCCCCATAGTGTTTTCTCAACATGGAAGGCCTGACATTCATTCACAAAGCATTTCATAGGCTCCTATTATGTGCCAGCTCTGGGAGTCAAACCCAAGAAAGATACAATTCCTTTCTCAAAGAACTCACAGTTAAATAAAAGAGGGCAGGTAGGAAAGTAAGTAAGTGCACTGAATAGGCCTCGAGACAGAGAGAAACTTATATAAGGAAATAATGGGCCACGAACAACCAAGCAAACAGTAAGGTTTTTACCTGGGAGAGATATCAGGAAGGGCTTCACAAAGAAAGGTCTTTCTGAGTGGAGTCTGGAAAGGAACGTGAGCGAGGGCCATTTCAGAAGCTAGAAGCACCAGACAGTCCAGCCTGCTTCCTTTGAAGAATATGTTCAGATTTAATAGACAGATAAAAAGGAATAGATACAGAGAAAAGGATAGATATGTTCTATCTTATATAATTATATTAAATATATGCAAAAGAGGTATTTATATAAAATACATGAATATATAATAAGTGAATGTGTAGACATATACATATGTAAATAGATACATGTGTGTATTTTGCATCTTTTGAGAAAAGGAGTCATTTTGGCCAGCCTGTGGAATGCTCTTTTCTATACATCCCATCTTTGAACCTCCATTTCTGACTAGATCCACAGTTTTATTTTTAAAAATGCTTACTCAGTGCGCACTCACATTTGAGAGCAAAACAGCACCCAGAAAAATACTTGAAATTCAAATTTTCAATCATATTTTTATTAAGTCGTTTACATATATATCTAAAAGTATTTTTAGAAGCATTTCATCCAATCATTTTGTATTAAGCAGAGCTAAATGCACTCACTTCAAATACTCTGATGCCACCTTGTGGTCTATTTCCATATGACGTCCCACAGATAATCACTTTTTTATTTTGTTATAGAAAAAGCTGGCTTAAAACTCAACATTCAAAAAACTAAGATCATGGCATCCGGTCTAATCACTTCAAGACAAATAGATGGGGTAACAGTGATGGACTTTATTTTCTTGGGCTCCAAAATCACTGCAGATGGTGACTGCAGCCATGAAATTAAAAGACGCTTACACCTCTGAAAGAAAGCTATGACAAACCTAGACAGCTCATTAAAAAGCAGAGACATCACTTTGCTGACTAAGGTGTGCATACATGCATGCTGGGGCTTCCTGGGTAGCTCAGCTAGTAAAGAATCTGCCTGCAATGCAGGAGACTCTGGCTTAATTCCTGGGTTGGGAAGTTCCCCTGGAGAAGGGATAGGCTACCCACTCCAATATTCTTGGGCTTCACTAAAGGCTCAGATGGTAAAGAATCCACATGCAATGTGGGAGACCTGGGTTCGATCCCTGATTGGGAAGATCCCCTGGAGGAGGGCATGGCAACCCACTCTAGTATTCTTGCCTGGAGAAACCCCATGGACAGAGGAACCTGGTGGGCTACGGTCCATGGGATCACAAAGAGTTGGACATGATTCAGCGACTAATCACACATAGCATGTGCATGCTAAGTCATTTCAGTCATGTCCAACAGTTTTTGACCCTATGAACTGCAGCCCTCCAGGCTCCTCTGTCCATGAGATTCTCCAAGCAAGAATACTGGTCTGGGTTGCCATTTCCTTCTCCAGGGGCTCCATTTCCTTCTCCAGGGGATCTTCCTGACTCAGAGATAATCTCTTATGTCTTCTGCATTGGTGGGCAAGTTCTTTACCATTAGCACCACCAACAAAGGTCTGATATAGTCAAAACTGCCGGGGTCCAGCCCCAGTGGATCCAGGGAATTCAAAGTGGGGATGGCATTGGCGAGGAAAACTTATTTATTTATTAATATAAGATTAGATTATGAAGAAATAGTGTAGTAGGAAAATTAAGTGGAGAAAGGAGGCTGAATAACTTGGCTTACGGGGAAGGCCAATAAAGTTCCAGACAAGGAGCTTGCACCATCTACGTTGGGCCACCGGCACCCACTTGAATATCGAAGGGTGCCCCGCCTTAGGCTCCCTTTCACGCAGGTCTTAAAAGCCAGGACAAGTAAGTAGACTTGGTGAGCCGCCCCACTCCAGATGGGAATTCAGTCTGAAATTAGAGTAAAGAGGAGACATGGGGGAAACCAGTCCAGGGACTGGCCCCCTCTATTGTCTAGAAAGGCCTTTTATACCTTTTTGACTGTGCATAGAGATCAATGGATAATACAAAATTATGCAGTGCTAGCAGCCCAGACTCTTATCAAAACCAGGCTTTTCTCTCTGCATACCTAGTTGTATACACAAGTCTTAGGTAATCTACATCATCTTCCGGCCAAAAGGGCCAATTAACATTTTACAGCCTTTTTTCTGATAAGAGTTTGTCAACCAGAAGACTTATTTGTGTTGATCTTCCCAAAGTCTGGTGCCACTCTCAGAAAGCACTAAATAAAGTTACATTCTTACATAGGAAAGATACAGCAACTTATAACAAGTAAAAGGAGTACAGTGATTTATAACAAAAGAAAAGTAATTAACTCAAAAGTCTAGTGTTGCTAACATCAAAACTATTATATATCCTTTTCCATATCCCATTTACATTGATTAACATCCTCCCAGGTGCCTAAAAGATAAAGAATATGGAGGTCTGGCAGCAATCATTGAATCAACAGTGAAATCCATCACCAATATGATTTTTAGCTCTTAGAAAAGGCTCTGTATCTTTAAGATGCCTTTAAGCTTTGTGCCTCTCGTGTTTGGGGGCTGTAAGCAATTCACAAGCTGTAAGAGGTCCAGGGGAACCTGTTAGGCAAGCTAGAGAGCTATCAGAGGGGTTTAACTGAAACATCCCTTTCAAATGCAGAAGCCTAAAGCCCTGATTTGACTTTTTCCAGAGAATATCAGAAGAGCAGAGTACAAAAGCTGGCATATTTTTGTTTTTGGGGGGTACATGCTCAGGAAATTCCAGGGGGAACCCCTGAAGCCTGATCACATCCTTGCATTTTGTCAGGCTTCCTTCCTCATGACCTTGTCATGGGCAGGATTCCTTACGCTGGCCCCCAGCACAAAACTATGGTTTTTCCAGCAGTCATGTATGGAAGTGAGAGTTGGATCATAAAGAAGGCTGAGTGCCGAAGTACTGATGCTTTTGAATTGTGGTGCTGACGAAGACTCTTGAGAGTCTCTTGGATTCCAAGGAGATCAAACAAGTTAATCCTAAAGGAAATCAACCCTGAATATTTACTGGAAGGACTGATGCTGAAACTCCAATATTTTGGCTACCTGATATGAAGAGCTTTCACTGGAGAAGATCTTGATGCTGGGAAAGATTGAAGGCAAAAGAAGAGGGCAGCAGAGGATGAGATGGTTCAATAGCATCACTGATTCAATGAACATTAATTTGGCAAACCCTGAGAGATAGTGAAGAACAGGGTAGCCTGGTGCGCTGCAGTCCCTGGGATCGCAAAGAGTCAGACACAACTTCGACTGAGCAACAACAAACCTCATCAGTAGGTCCTTTCATTTCCCATTTTGCAGTGAAAGAAATGGAGATTTAGAGATTAAATAACGTGGCCACATTTTTTCACTTGTAGTAAATGATGGAGTCAGACTTTGATATATGAAGTTATTTCTAATTCTTAATGCCATGCTATACTTCTAATTTTCTCCTCCATCTCTCTTCTTCCTCCCTCACTCCCCCTGCTCTGTTTCTGTCTTTCTGTTTTTCTCCATCTTTCTTCATCCCTCTCTAGTCTCTGAAATGAATGTTAATACATGTCCTAAAATGCCTCCATTTATTTTCCATCAGAATTCAGCCCACCTGTGAAATTCTGCTCAGAGTCCATTCTCTCCATAACCCCACTCCCTACCAGCTTAAGTCACAGTCACCTCTCCCTCCCGCCACGCCTGTGGTTTCCGACTTGGCTACTCATCAGAACCACCAATGGAGACTCCATATAATTGGTCTGAGGAGTTCCTGAATATCGCGATTCATAGATCTCTTGAGGTGGCTCCAGTGTACAGCCGAGGTTGGAAAATGGCTCCAAGATCTTAACACTTTTTTGGACTAACGCTGTAGCTCTTTTGGCAACTAGAATCACAGACTAGTGTGACTTTGGAGTAATTTTTAAGTGTAAGTGAAGATGTTGAATATGATCAGTAATATTCAAAAATGCTTGGCAGAATACTTTGAAACTATTTGGAGACACACCAAAAAAATACATGCAAAAGAAAGTTGAACTTCTTTCATGGAAGTTGAGGAGGGGAATGTCAGATCCCACTAAGTTGCTGCTTTCCCTCATTACAACTCTAGGGTCCCCCAGGGGATGACATGCACCTGTAAAGCACCCAAGATCAAACCTTGAATATACTGTGCCACAGAAGCCCCTTCTGTCTGTAGGAGTCTGAGAGTCCATGGTATCATGTCTAAGTTAAAGACGAATTATCCATACGTTAGCTCTATTATCACACCACGTCTCTACCAGCAATGTGTCATTTAGCTAACAGAATGTCTGTTTCCTAGGTAATCATATTTACCCAATAAAAAATAGCATTTTCAAGTGACCTAGAAAAGGGACCATGTACCAAACAGCTGGTATTAATATTTCAAACTCACAACCACCTCTGACTTTCAACACCAAGTAAGCTCTGCATGAAGAAACTGGGGGTCGAGGGGTTAAGTGACTCACCTCAAACTGTGGTGCAATTTAGCACCAGATTCCTCACTCCTAATCCAGCCTATTCTATTTTTTTTATAAATATTTGATGGGCCTCTCCTTTACCTGCCACCATGGGCTTAAAAACATTTCCACTAATGAGTAGCACAGAGCTGTCTCTAAGCTAACTTGGAACCAAGGTTCAGCCAGAATTTAGTATAATAGACCAATCCCAACACATTTCCAGAGATCAGCAGAGGGGAAAAAGACACAATACAGATTTGCATTCACAGAAGGTAAAATGTACTGGAGACAGTCTTCTCTTTTTCTCAATGACAAATACAAAGTAAAATTCTTTGGAACAAAAAAAAAATGTATCATTTGAACTTGAATTCCACAAGGATCAAGGAAAGATTAAAGAAGAAATAAATCAATAAGGAAAATCTGTTATTTCAAAACAGATCAAACTGTAACAAAAGGAAGAACACTTTTAAAATATTCTGGCGTGGGTGTCTCAGTTTTCTGAGAAACCTCTGCTCATCAAAACTCATTTTTATTCCCTTTTTTTTTTTCCATGAGACCATTTTCCTTACTATATGAGGATGAGCACAGAGGTCTCCATATTAAACTGTCACAAGAACACAGGGGATAAAAGATTCCCACAGTGAGCAAAGCCCAGGTGAACAATCCATCAGGAGGTGCCGCCATTCAGTCAGGGTAATAATACACTCAGGAGGACACACATCCATCCACAGGGACTGAAGCCTTTCCGGTTAATATATCTTATTACTTGTGCCAACCATCTTTAAAGTTTGAAAGGCACATCATGCCCTAGAAATTACAGAGTAATTGCTTTTTTTTATTAACAGCCAAATAGAAAGAAACCAATAGCAATAGAACTGAATAATTGAAGTCTTATTTAAAAGAAGGTACTTCGATATTAAACTTGGAGTTCTTCATTTAAAGACACATCTACTCTCAGTTCTTAAATCTTTGTAAGAAAAGACGTGCAAGGATTTGGAAGATGGACTCTTCTTAGGTGGCGCTCGTGGTTAAAAAAAAATTTTCTCCTGCCAATGCAGGAGACGCAAGAGACTCTGGTTGGATTCCTGGGTCGGGAAGATCCCCTGGAGAAGGAAGTGGCTACCCACTCCAGTATTCTTGCCTGGGAAATCCCATGGACAGAGGAGTCTGGTGGGCTACAGTCCACAGGGTCGCAAAGAGTCAGACGCAATTGAGCACATACATACACACACACGTATATTTAAACATATTGTCTAACAGGCATTCCAATACTTAGATAATACTTTTCCCTTATTTACATATTTAGAACATACTGCTTTCTTCACTTTAAATAAGAAATTCATGGACAATAACTGCTACCTAGCTTAGCTCAGGGAAGTTTTTAGGCCAACTGTATGTCCCGATAGTTTATGGGACATACATGGAGGTGTGATTTGGACACGGTGTGCTGAACGTCCTCGGCTCTCTTCTGAGGGAAGAGAAGAGACTTTCATGGGCATGGGATGTCGGTCATGGGCACAGCTGCTCAGAGCAGGCGTGGCTGTTGTGCCCAAGGCAGCCATCCTGCCCACAAGAAATGCCCTCATGCTGGCTGACGACAACTCAGACAAAACAAATTTTCTCTCTTGGGGAAACTTGTGAAGACAGAGTCAGGTAACAACAGCAAAAGCAGGTGAGACAGAGATGGGCTGGGGTATAAAACAGCCGAACTCCGCAGTAAAGAAGATGGGCCCATGTCTCTGGAGGCAGCACAGGGAACCAGGTTAGGGCCAGAGCTATGCTGAGTGACTGCCAAGCAAAGCTCTGTGTCTCCCTGAGGCATGACTCGTACTGAATTTCAGTTTTATTCTCAATGTGTGGCCTGGAAGTGTGCCCTTTCAGGCTATTTCCTGCTCTTCCTTAATCAAAAGCCCTATTATCTCCCGCAACCAAACACATCTCTGTTCCCTGCAGCCTCAAAAATCCATAAGGCTATGTGCCTTAAACACCTTTAATTGAGCATGATCAATACGGTTTTTAAAAAAAAACCTATGGATTTCAGGGCTAATTGCTCTTTTTTGCAATGACATGAGTAGGGTTCACATTTTCCTCTATATTATTAATACCAAATAGTTGACCAGGAGTACTAAATAACTCTAACTTGTGTTATCAATTTTTAAAAGATAATATAGCACCATGGAGAAGAACACAGTCTCTCTGGCACTGGTTCGGTCTCAACTCTCCCAGCTAACAACTCTGTGACCTTGGGTATGTCTCTAAACTCCTCTGGGCCTTGGTCTCCTTCTCTGTAAAACAGACACTAATTGTATTCACCTCATGTAGTCTTTGTAAAAGCTAAAAATGGATTATACAGGTGAAGTTCCAACACTTTGGCCACCTGATGTGAAGAGCTGACTCATTGGAAAAGACCCTGATGCTGGGGAAGATTGAAGGCCAAAGGAGAAGGGGGCAGTTGAAGATGAGATGGTTGGATGGCATCATGGACTCAATAGACATGAGTCTGAACAAACTCTGGGAGACAGTGAAGGACAGAGAAGCCTGACATGCTGCATTCCATGGGGTCTCAGCAGCAGTCCATGGGGTTGCAAAGAACTGGACACAACATAGCTACTGAAAAACAAAACAACAGGTAGAGGATCTAGAATTTCTGCTAATAATAAGCACTGTATGAGAATGAGCTGTTAAATGTTATTATTATTACTAAATGAGAAAATAATTTGAACACTAGAAGATTGTATTTCAATTTTAAAACAGCATCATCTACTTTTAAAACAATCATTAATCTCAGAGAAGCTGGTGGCCTCCGTGACCCTCAGGGTGTTCTCACTGGTATCACTCCACTGGAATATAAAGGTAAAAATGAAAGCAACTCAAAAGATGCCAAGTGGGCACATCACTTCATTACACTTAACTTCGGATACAAGATTTGGTAAGAAAAACATGCTCGACTGAAATATTCTAAATTCTTCTATTACACCCTAAGTGATTCATAAAAATCCCAGGCCCCAGGATATTCACTGGAGCTATTCATCAAATAACTCAAACAGCTGATAAAGAGTTGACCGAAACAAAAATGATTGAATTCCTCTCTAAGGAACCAGAGTGTGTCTCTGGCAAAAACAAGAAGCTATTATGTCTCGTCCAATTTATTTGGTCTAGTGATTCAGAGAACACTGCGGCATCCATTACCATCATTTCCCTTCTCGAGTTTCTGATATTCATTAGGAAATGTCCTTAGCGACCCTAAAGAGTTCATGTTCATTACCTACATTAGATTGGATAAACTGGACGTAGCCGAGCAGAGTGATAAAACAGCAGGGGCCAGCAGATGCTGGACATTAGTGCCTGGAAGTGGTTTTCAGGGATGGGCTCACGGGCCGGACCCTCCCCACCAGAGACCGCCAGCCAGGCACTCTGCCGCCCTCTCTACCCACTTCCTTTGCTGTTTGTGCTTAGGGCTGGAAAGTTTTTATAAGCAAGAGGATTAATAGGCCCAGGAGCAGATGCTTTTTTACAGTAAGTACTATCGCAGTCTCCAATCCTGCTTTCTGTGTGGCTGATGGTAATCCCTCCCCAAAGAGACATTTCTTAGACACCTATTTTAAGATCCACATTTTGGTAATTTTATTAAGTTAGAAATTAAACACTTGCTGGTTAAAGTGCATGACTGACTATGAACAAAACGGTGCTTAGAGACCATTTCAAAGTACATCGTCTCTGCCTTGTTCAACACTACCTTTGCCCAACTATGCACAGAGCAAAACGGGGAAATGCCTGAGACGCATCTGTGCTGCCAGCCACAGAAATGATCAAGGGTTAGAGATAGGTATCTGAAAGACTTGGAGAATTTCAGCGTCACATTTTAGGCACTCAAATTGTGTCCTGTGAAAGTTACCAGTAAAGGTTTCATGATAAAAATGCTGGAGTTTTCTCTGGCCCTTTGAACAAAGAGTATAATCTCACTGTTTTATGTATCAGGCTTCCCTGGTGGCTCAGACGGTAAAGAACCTGCCTGCCGTGCACGAGACCCAGGTTTGATCCCTGGGTTGGGAAAATGCCCTGGAGAAGGGAATGGCTATCCACTCCAGTATAAGCATTAAATCTAGAAACGACATTACAGCTAACTTGTTTTAGCCCTGACTCAGTTCTGAAATGATACAAATGCTCTTAGTAAGAGATAGGAAGACTTCAATGAAATTAATTATTTAGGCTTAGTTCATTCGTTGTTAATATTGGCATGGCCATTTACTGATATTCATCCTGGTAAAAGCAAATCAAGAAGAGAAATCAAGAAAATAAAAAGAATAAGAAAGATGAAATTATACAGACAGTCGACGTCATTCTGTCTTTCAGGTGCTTTGACCTTCCTGCAAACCACCTCTGCACCTCTTTCTTTCCCCAAGTAATTTATCACCCTAGTGACCTCCGCAGAAATATATTATGATCTATGTCTCCCTATGAGAAAAATGGTCAAAGCATTCAAGCGTTTTTCTTTTTGTAAAACCTTTGGTCATTTGAAAATGTCGACAAGTTTATGTGTTGGTAGGTATTGTACATATGCATGCGTAAATAATATAAGCACATGTATGTTTATGTGTGGCCATCCCAGCTGGCGCTAGTGGTAAAGAACCTGCCTGCCAACACACAAGACGTGAGTTCAATTCCTGGGTTGGGAAGATCTCCTGGAGAAGAGCACGGCAACCCACTCCAGTATCATTGCCTGGAAAATCCCATGGACAGAGGAGCCTGGCAGGCTACAGTCCATAGGGTCACACAGAGTCAGACACGACTGAAGCAACTTAGCATGCATGCAGGCATGTTTATGTGTATTTTTATGCATTCATACATGTATACATGCATACATATAGCCATATATACTGTATGTAATACCTATTTGAGGGGTCTATATCCATATCTTTATCTGTAGCTGCAACTATTTTACATAGATAAACAAAACTTAATTCTTTTCAGGTCTTGAATTCCTTGGGATCACCCAAGGAAAATGCAAGTGTATACACACACAAAAAAACAATGATACCAGCAGGGTACACGTTCACCTCCATGTCACCAGTGAAGAACCTTGCCTATCCTTTATATTGGTCAGCAAAAGCATTCAGTTTAGAAAAAGATTAGGGAAGTATTACATTTCAGTTCCCTGGTGGCTCAGATAGTAAAGCGTCTGCCTGCAGTGCGGGAGACCCTAGTTCGATCCCTGGGTTGGGAAGATGCCCTGGAGAAGGAAATGGCAACCCACTCCAGTACTCTTGTCTGGAAAATTCCATGGACTGAGGAGCCTGGTAGGCTATACAGTCCATAGGGTCACAAAGAGTCAGACGTGACTGAGTGACTTCACTTCCACAGTTCAGTTCAGTCACTCAGTTGCGTCCGACTCTTTGCGACCCCGTGGGCTGCAACACACCAGACTTCCCTGTCCATCACCAACTCCCAGAGTTTACTCAAACTCATGTCCATTGAGTCAGTGATGCCATCCAACCATCTCATCCTCTGTCGTCCCCTTCTCCTCCCACCTTCAATCTTTCCCAGCATCAGGGGATTTTCCAATGAGTCAGTTCTTCGCATCAGGTGGCCAAAGTATTGGGAGTTTGAGCTTCAGCATCAGTACAAAATATCATCATTTTCTCTATTGTAATAAACAGAATAAGAAACATTAGTCTTCCTCTGTTTTTATCTTCAAGTCAGGCCAGAGGAAGTGCCTTAAGACAGTGGGTCTAGACAAAAGGCCCAGCCTGGTCATTGTTTTCCTTTCGTTTGGTTGGTTTGCACTTTTTGCCGCTGCAGCCTTCACGCACAGCACAGTGAAGGGGATCGCACCTCTCTCTCCCTTCAGTCATTCTCAAGAGGAGAGAGAGAGAGGGCCTGTAGTCCTGGCGATGGATCCTGGTATTATCGGGGTATGTGGTGGGCATGGAGGCTGGGATGACATCGGCATGTGGATCACTGAAGTGGCACCCCACTCCACCCAAGTGCACAGCATGCGGGGAAGCGAGCCTCATCTGGGGAAGGCGAGGCAGCCCAGCTGCGTGCGTCTGCAAGCCCTGATGGGGAAGACCCGAGTGCGCCTCCAGAACGGCAGCGCTCCAGCTCTGCTCAGAGGCCCGATCTGGCAGAGTCCCAGGCGCGAGGCTGCTCCATGGGGTCGCAAAGAGTCGGACACGACTGAGCGACTTCACTTTCTTTCTTTCACTTGAGTAAGAAGGCATTTTATGGGTATTGATCAAGCTATGTAGCACTTCTGTCTTTTCTAATGCGTACTTCAACACTACTTCCTGGGAAGAAGGGTTTTCTTGACCTTGAGGTTGCTGAAGATTAATATGATGGAAAAGTCTTCATAATTAAGGTCCAGTCCCAGGAATAAAAGCAAGGAGAGCTCTTTTTTTGTGGCTACATATACTGATCAACACCATCGCTTTTTTTATTGTAGTCATCACAGCCCTTTGCGACTGGCATAACTTCCAAAAGGAAGCAGAGACCATGACTGAAAGGATGTTAAAATATTTTATTGACCATAGGGCATCTCTGTGCCCTAGGAGTCAGGCAATGCAATTTAACTCAGAGAGCCCAGATTTCATAAAATCTCATGAGCCAAAATAGTATACTCTCTTCCCTGGATGCTCCAGGATGCTAGCCCTTCTCATTTTCATAATAAAACAAAAGAAAGGAGAGAATTTGACATCTTATCTAAGAATCTATTGCCTCCTTCAGTGATCTAAAATTTGTAACACATTCAATATATTATGTCTCATGCTCAGAACATCCCTAGGCCCCTTTTAAGTAAGGCTTGCTTCATTTGGGGTATGTGTGTATGGGAGGGGAGGTTCAAGAATACTATTTGTGAATTAAAAAGAGAAAAGGAAGGCCTTTCCACAAATTTCTGACCTTTCCCCATTATTACCCCCGGGAGAAATTAAGTCTGACTGCAGACAGAGAATGGGAAAGCAATTTAGCAAGTTCAAACGTGCACTGACCATTTAATTACTCTTAAATTATATTCTACATAAGGATTAACATTAGGCCTCCACAGCATCCAGTCTCTACTTTGTTAACTGTTTAAATATATCTTACAACTTGTAACAGAGCTGTAGGAGAATATATAAGTCAGTGAGTAGTCAGGACAACGATTTAAAATACCTCTAACATTTTCAGCTTCTCTTGTTACTCTACCTTAAGCTTTATCTGTTTCCCTTTATTAAAGTAATAAATGGTTATTGAATTCCTACTACATCCCAGGCACTTTGCACAGTATGAAAGATATGATAGTAAATAATATAAATAAAGGTTTCGTGTCCTGAAAGAGCTCACGATATTTAGGGAGGCACCAGAAAGCAATGGACATTTCCAGTATGATATGTGCTTTGACAGGGAGGGGCAGTTTCTTAAAGGATGACATTTTAAAACAGCATCTAATACCAAAGGGGCAAGGGGGAAATTGGGAGATTGGGATTGACATATGTACACTATTCATACTATGTGTAAAGTAGATGGCTAATAACAACCTACTGTAAGCTCAGGAAACTCAGTGCTCCATGGTGACCTAAATCGGAAGGAAATTCAATAAAAGAGGGGAAATACATATGTATATATATATATATACATATATATATACATATATATATACATATATAGCTGAGTCACTTTGCCATTCAGCAGAAACTAACAAAACATTATACAGCAACTATACTCGAATAAAAATTTATTAAAAAATTAAAAACAAAACCAAAAATGCATCTAGACAAAACTGTAGGAATTATGAACAGTTTTAGAGATGAAGTGACATCCAAGCTGGATCTTGAGTGGTAAGTCTTTAACCAGATGCAGGAAGGTGATGGTGTGAAAAAAAAAAAAAGGCAGCAAGATAGGGCAATAATGAGAGAAGCAATGCTTTACTTCAAAATATCAGAGAATCCAGTCTTGGTCTAAAGATTAGGACAGATACACTGTGGAGAAAGATGAAGTTAGAGGAGACAGTGTTTATAACTGATGGAAGAAGGACCTCGTGAAGATCTAAGGGAGGTATAGCGCAGCTGAGGAATGGGTTTGAAGGATCATTACATTTTAATATGAGGAAAGAATAAAGAAGAACACAAACAAATTTAAAGGTGCAGTGGCAACAAGTTGAACGAATTCACATGCAGTGGTTTCAATCTCTATGTGAACAAACATTAGAATCAATTTATTGATTGTATTTTATATCTCAATCACAGTATTAGAATTCATCTAATACTCAGAGCTTCCTGCAATAATATATTACCAGTGTGTAGATAAAAAAAAAAAAAAAAAACTCAGAGAAGATAATTTGTCCAAGATCACACAATCAGAATGTGTCAGAGTCAAAGATATGAATTCAGATTCGCTAAACTACATGTTTCTTTCCAGTTTCCTCCAACGAAGTAGAAGACACAATTCTCTGCTGTGAGTGAGAGTGAGAGGGAAATTGAGACAGAACTTGGAAGAGAGTAGAAAAGAGTCAAAATTCTCACTATTTTTTCCCATTCGAACTGCAAGGGCTCCCAGACAGGGCAGCAAATAGAAACAGACTGTGTCACCAATAATCTGGACATCTCAAGATTTGCTCAATAGCTCAATCAAGTGTGCATACGAAAAAAGTAGGCAGTTGAATTGATCTGGGATAGAAATTCTTCCAGAGAGATGATTTCTTAGCTCAGGCTGCCATAATAAAATTTTGTAGGCCAAGTGGCTTGAATAACAGAATGAAAAAGCTGGCTTAAAAGTCAACATTCAAAAACAAAGATCATGGCATCCAGTCCCATCACTTCATGGCAAATAGATGGGGAAACAATGGAAACAGTGACAGACTTTATTTTCTTGGGCTTCAAAATCACTGCAGATGGTGACTGCAGCTGTGAAATTAAAAGATGATTGCTCCTTGGAAGAAAAGCTATGAAAAACCTAGACAACTTATTAAAAAGCAGAGATATTACTTTGCTGACAAAGGTCCATCTAGTCAAAGTTATGGTTTTTCCAGTAGTCATGTATGGATGTGAGAGTTGGACTGTGAAGAAGGCTGAGCACCGAAAAACTGATGCTTTTGAACTGTGGTGTTCAAGAAGACTCTTGAGAGTCCCTTGGACTGCAAGGGGATCAAACAAGTTAATCCTAAAGGAAATCAACCCTGAATATTCACTGGAAGGACTCATGCTGAAGCAGAAACTCCAATACTTTTGGCCACCTGATGCAAAGAGCTGACTCATTGGAAATGACTGATGCTGGGAAAGATTGAAGGCAAGAGGAGAAGGGGACAGCAGAGGATTAAATGGTTAGATGGCATCACTGACTCAACAGACATGAGTTTGAACATGCTCCAGGAGATGGTGAAGGACAGGGAATCCTGGCATGCTGCAGTTCATGGGGCTGCAAAGAGTTGGACATGACTGAGCAACTGAACCACCACCACAACAAACATTTCTCAGAGTTCTGGGAGGCTGGGAAATCCAAGATCCAGGGGACTAGCCAGTTCAACTCCTCAGTGAAGGCTCTCTTTTTGGACTACACATAGCCACCTTCTTACCGCATCCTCACAGGGCAGAAAGAGAGAGAGCATTGGGTCACTCTTCCTCATCCAGCAAGGACACTAAACCTTCATGTGGCCTTACATAGCGACCTCGTCTGGGCCTCATTATCTCCCAAATGCCCCGTCTCCAAATACCACCACGCTGGGTGTTACGGGGCCAACACAGGCATTTGGAGGTAACACAATTCAGCACACAGTAGATAAAGAAGAAATATAATTAAACACATGATTTTAAAAATATTCAAAAGCTGGACCATGAAAACTTACAATGAATGGGAAATGAAGTGAAGACCAGAGGGCTTATTGTAAAGGAGAACACGGAGGCCTGATGGAGTGGACAGCATATTACAACAGGAGCCGCTCAGCTTAAATAAAACAGATGGAAGACTGGATGATTGAATTGACTTCTTAATTTTTAATATCTCCCATACTGATTGTTAGTCAATATCTAAAAACAAATAAGGGTCTGCATGCATATTTTCTATTGGTTAAAAAAAAAAAACAACACACAAATGTTTGGAGTGTGCTCTGCAAACATACTTGAGGGGAGAGAAAACTCACGGTCAGAAAGAAGCTGGCAACTTTGAAGGAGAATGAATGGCGCGTGGAGTTTCCAGGAGAGAAGGTGAACAACAGGAGCTGAAAGAGATCCCCGTGGATTCCCCAGTAAAATCGTACCTTGTAGCTAGTGCCAGAGAAACACAGGTGACTCTGGCGACAAAAATAAAATCCCTACCATCTGTAAGATACACTCATTGTATGGAAACAATACGTCTCACTAGATAATGAGGTTAACAATTTCAATGAATGATTGCAAGATGTTTTTAAAAAGAATAGAGGTCAGTAGTCATTGAAGAAAATGTGATAAATATGAAGCCATAATTTAAAACAGCATGCTAAATTAACAGGCTTTTTTGATTCCATCAACCTTCACTAAGATGTCACCTTCTGTCTGCTGATTTGCCAATTATATTCTCTAAGGAAAGGGATTAGCAGGGAAGGGAAAAGTATTCAATCATTTTAATCACTATTGGACATTTTAAAATTATCAAATATAATTTTGTCCAATAAAGTAATTTAGTTGAAATTAAGAATGTAAAAATTATTAATCTTTGTGGTGTTCAAAAATAACACTGAACACTAAAATCTAGTGGATTTATGCTGAGTTATATTGAAATATATCACTGAATAATTTAGCAGTTCTCAAAATGCGGTCAGCAGAGGGCCACCCAAACCCTCTAGTGGTGAGCAAGGTCAGAGCCATCTTAATAAAAGACTGTCATTTTCACTGTGTTGACCTTTGCACTGAATGTACAGAACAGAGATGGGCTAAACAACTGTCGCTTTAGAATGAATGGATGTGGTGGCACCAAACTGGATAGTGGTTATTGTCTTCATGCCAACACATCCACTTCTACTTAAGGATGTCCTTGATGAAGCAGAAACATGACTAAACCTGGACCCTTTTTAACATTCTGTGTGGCAAGTTGGGAAGCTCACACAAGGCACTTCTGCTGTATGTAAAAGTATGATCGTTGTCATGAGGAAAAACATTTGTGCAATTGTGAGCTGAACCTTCCACTCTTTTCATGAAACAGCACGTTTAGTGCAAAGAACAACTGGCAGACAAATATTATTCAGACAAGAATATCTGTCAGACATTTTCTCAAAAATGAACAAAGTGAGCCTGTCACTTAAGGCTAACGACTGACAATATTTATAGCCAATAACACAATTTAAGCTTAAAGTAAAAGCTTCCACTAGCTTGACAACTTTCTGATACTTCCACACTTTTCTGGTAAATTTGGTAGCAATATGAATGAAATGTCTTGAATGATAAAGTTCATAAGTATTTGGAAGCTCAACATAACAATATTTCCTGCAGCTGGACTCACCCAGCTGCGGTCCCCAGCAGGTCTGCCTGCCCTTCCTGCAGGATTTCATGTTTCCACGGCAGAAACACCGGTACTGGTCTCCTTGTGAGAACACACTCTTACCTTGTCTCTCAAAATAAGGAATCCTGCTTTTCAGCTAGAGGGCTTGCAGGCAACCAGAAGTCTTGGTCTCACTGCCTCCCTTGTCTCTAAGTACTGGTGAGTGAGATGCATACCAAGGTCTGTTGACATGCAGGATGGAGGGGTTCTGGGGAATTTCCAGAAAGCTTCATCAGAGAAGAGGAAACATGCCCTTCTCCCTCCCTTTCCCTGTTCTACCCCCTCGGGCACAGGTCTGAGACCTGCTGCAGTGACCACAGGGAACTGCTGGTTGAGAGACACTCCCTTGGGGCGGCTGAACAGTGCACAGGAAAGGCCATGGTTCTGATGACCATGGGGCCAGAACTCCTGCCTTGGAAGGCCCACTCCTACAATTCTTTACATGAGAAATAAACAAAGTTTTCACTATATTTAGATTTTCTGCCACACAGAGCCATGCCCAGTCCTAACAGAAACACTTTTTTCCCCCCAAAAGATAATAACACAAGGCTATTTTGAGCCACAAAACTTGGAATGGAAACTTGATGGCAAAACCAATACAGTATTGTAAAGTAAAATATAGTAAAAATAAAATTTAAAAAAAAGTAAAAATGGAAAGAAATTACTGAAGATTCAGCGGGGTACATCCCTATTTCTAGATATGCGGTCACTCCTCAGCTGCGGAAATATTCTACACCGTCCATATTCACCCGAAAGTCCCCTGCCTTCCACCTCGTCTCTAAGGCTCTCTTTCCTCCTCATCTGGCTCTTCACTTAGATGATCTCCTCTGGCTGACTCCACGTGACTCAAAATTCTTTTCACTTTTATCTTGTCCAACAGTTCACACCGGTCTTCCTCCCATTCACTCAGACCCACAACATCCCAATTCTCAAGCAAAAATGCCATGAGGGTCCATTTTAGTACTTTCATCAGTGAAATTACTGCAGAGGTAATTTAAGCAATTCCATTAGGAAGAGTCAGCCAGCTACCACACACTGCTAACAGTATATCTCTTTCTGCGCTGTATTAATCAAGAAGGAGGGAAAATGCAACTGTGAAAATTTAATGAAATCAGAAAATCCTGAAGATTTTAGCAGAGTTTCTGTGTGTCATGAAAAATGCCCAGAAAGGGATGAGCCCCAACACCGGTGAAGGTCCAGAAGCCATCTCTCCTAACATAGAGCTCTACCTCCAGCAAGCCAACACTCCCAAATCCTGCACTTCTAGCCCTGGCCGATGCCCACAGACACTTCCCTCCAGGTATGCCCTTGCTTCCTGTGCTTTTTTATTTTTCTCGTATTAAACTGTCATGGGGTGAAGCTTCTTTCATTTAAGAAGCACCAAAAAAGTCTGCATTTTTACTGTCTCACCCATAGCTTTCAACTGATGCATATTCTCTGAGAACTTTGCTATGGTATCCACAGCCTCCTCTTTAACCCCAATTACTGCAATTATCCATCGGTTTTCACGTGGATGATGGAAATGGGAGCCCAGCCTGACAGCTTCTTACTTCATCTTCATTATTTTTCATCTCCATTCAACCATGGATACTTGGAGCATATTTGAACACATCATTATCAAACACTTCAGCTCTTAAGTCTTAAACTCTGATTTTCTATCACCAGCAGCTTTTAGCCTTACATCTTTATCTTCTTCACTCCCAGCGCAACTACCTTTTAAAAGCCTTTTGAGAGAATTCTAGGAAAAGAAGGCAGAGCGAAAGATCTTCTGTTCCTCTCTTCCTTAAAAACAAACCAAAACATAATTAGGAGAAAAACAGAAAAGACCATCTCCTCTTCAATAAAAACTCTTGTAAGTACATAACTGGGGATGAAAACACACACATAGAGAAGAGTTTCTCTTATAATTTCTCTTATATATAATTTCCCTTATTCCTCATATACTAATAATCATACAAGGGCATCGGAAGTTCACACAAGGTCTCAGCAGACCCCAGGCAGTGTGTACAGCGCACTGAGTACGCCGAGCCGCATCCCAAGTTAAGAGGTAAACAGTGCTCCCAGTTAGAACAGCAAGGTGTCCACATGGTGTGGCAGAGGCAGCCTCTGAGAGGCCTCTGTGTTGCTAAGAAGTGGCTAGGAAAGTGGAACTGAAAGAGGAAATATATTTAAAAGCTGTCTGCCATGGGAGTCACAGCACAGAGAATAAAATATGGGAGCAGGTAGCCTGCAACTGCTGACCAGTCCCACCGGAGAAGGAAAAAAGATCTCAGTGCGCCCATGTGTGCACGTGTGGATAGGCCTGTGTGTGCACGTGTGGGCAGGCCTGTGTGTGCACGTGTGGACAAATACAGGCTCATGCATGTGCACACATATGTATGCACACCCACCTACAAACTTGTGCACATGCACACATAAGTATGCACACCCACCACCCCCACCAAGTCAGAAATGTTCCAGACTTCACAGAGCCCTGATGGACACTCCTGTAACCCCAGAACACAGGAGGCAGAGAGGGAACTTTGGACAAGGATGGCTGAGCTCCAAAACCTGCAAGCCCACCCTTTTCTCTGATATCTGGTCCAACTATTCACGGTTCTCTTCTTCTGCTCACCTTTCCAAGAGGAACAATATTAAGATTAATAGAAAGACATGGAGGAAAGGAGGCAGATGCAGAGAGGAACACACCACATAGAAGGCAGATGAAGGTCATTCATCAAAAAGTAAAGACAATAAAACAGGTGATGCTGCCTGCAGGCTTGACTCTGCACAAGACTGGACTGGAGCTCCCAGCGCCAGGTAGCATGGCTGGAGCCTAGTAGGTGTCTCATCCAGACTTGGAGAGTAAAGAAGTTCTTTGTGTTTCTAAAGAATGAATGGATAAGGAAGATGTGGTACATATATATAATGGAATATTACTCAGCTATAAAAAGCACGAAATAATGCCACTTGCAGCAACATGGATGGACCTAGAGATTTTCATATTAAATGAAGTAAGTCAGAAAGAGAAAGACAAAACTTTGGATTTTCTAAAGTGGCATCTCGCATACTATTGGTCTCTTTCTGAAAATGATTTATTGGGCCTTCTTGGATTTCCTGACGTGAAGCAAACATGAGGTTTTCTGTGCTAAATTTAATTAAGAAAGGTCTTTTCGAAAGTCTAATTAAATATGGGACTTCTCTGGTGGACCAGAGGTTAAGACTCCATGGTCCCAATGCAGCGGCACCAGCTCAGTCCTTGATTGGAAACAAGATCCTGCATGCCACACAGCTCAGCCAAAATAAATAAATAAGATAAAGAGATGCTATTAAAAAAAAGTCAACAAATATTCGTTGAGTTATTACTATGTGCAGATTACTCTGCTGGGTCTATCATGGATGCAAAAACAAGATCTCATGTCAATGTATGGCAAAACCAATACAATATTGTAAAGTAAAAAAATAAATAAAGCTGAAAAAAAAGATCTCATTTTATTTGAAAGATACACCCTCCCCCCAACATTCATAGCAGCAGTATTCACAACAGGCAAGACAGGAAAGCAACCTAAACGTCCATCAACAGAAGAATGAGTGGATAAAGAAAATGTGGTACACACATATAATGGAATATTACTCAGCTATAAAAAGAACGAAATGACGTCATGTGCAGCAACATGGATGGACTTAGAGATTTTCATATTAAATGAAGTAAGTCAGAAAGAGAGACAAATACCATATAATATCACTTATATGTGGAATCTAAAATACGATACAAATGAACTTATGAAACAGAAACACACACACTGTTAAAGAAAACAAACTTAGGGTTATCAAAGGGTAAAGGGACTGGGGGAGGGATAAACTAGGAGTTTTAGCAGATACAAACAACTAGGTCCTACTAGATAGCACAGGGAACTATATCCAGTCCCTATAAGAAACCCTAATAGAAAATACTCTGAAAAAGAACATAGATGGATATGTATGAATGAACCATTTTGCTTGCACAGAAACTAAATGCAACATTGTAAATCAACTATATTTCAATATATATAAACAAGACCTCATGTAGTTGAATATTCACTCTTCAATTAAATTCTTAATTTTAAATAGTTTCTTCATTGATCTAGGGAAGGGCAAATGCTATTTCCTACTCACCACTGCATTTCAGAATCTATTCTAACAGTAAAACTATTTCTACCACCCCAAATATAATAGTAGACAGAACCAGTAGATAATTCAAACTCCTTTAAATAGTACAAGTGAGCCAAATTTCTTTTAAATTTAATAATAAATGAACATTGTAATGAGTTTGTATGGAGACAGATGGTTGCTAGACTTGCTGTGGTGATAATTTCATCATATATGCAAATATCAAATCACTATGCAGTACACCAAAAATTAATGTAATATTTTATGTCAACCGTATTTCAATTAAAACAGTTTTTAAAAGATACTAAATTCCTCATTTCAGGATAAATAATAAATGGTCATGGTAAATGGAAGTTCATTCATTTATCTCTGCATTCAATAAGTACTTGTAAAATGCCTTCTATTTGGAAGATTCTATATTATATTAGGCAGTTTGGAAGATCCTAAATATGGCATTCAAAGTATAGGTTATATCTGATTGTGCTATATTTTAAATTCTCTTTCTAAATGAATGCAGCTTTATTCACAGTTTAATATTAGAGGAAAGGGGAGATTTCTGGTTTTTGGTTCCACATGTAAGGAGTTTGGAAGTTGCCACTCCCTCCCAAGAACAAGTGAAAACTCAATAGACTAAAAAATCCACAGCTCTTCTTGGAACTATGAGAGAGATGAAGACACAGGGGAAATGCTGCCCCAAGACCAGAAGGACAGTCAGTCACATACAGGGAGACATGGCTTACCAAAGCAGAAAGCATGAGCAGATCAGCCATGGGGCCCATGCTGGGGTGGGGACTCCACAGTGTCACCAATGAATTGCTGGACACTGTGGGGACAATGCTGAAAGTTAAACATTCCAGGTAAACAGAGTCACAGGCATTTCCCACGGTTTCGTGACATTACCTCCAGGACCTCAACAAGGCTTCCATAGTAAATATCAGAGAAAAATCTGCTTGGGCTCCTGCAGTGAGAGGGGAAAGGTAACCATCTGGAGTACACCAGAGCACTCTGTTCTTAACAGGACTGCCCTCAGGGGAAACTAGTTAACCTGAGGCTGTCCTGCTGGGGGACCATCAGAGCGAAACTAAGCTGGGAAGAGAAATACCCAACTCCAGCCCACTCTAACCATCCTGTCCCAGCTAAGAGGGGAGAGAAAACTCAGGATCACTTGTGAGGCTCACACACAGCCCAGCAGCATTAGCTCATTGAATTCTGAGACCTAATCACAGGGCTATAGGACACTTGCCCTCCCACCCCACCACCATGTTACTAAGGCTGATTTATTGCAGGTCTTTTCACCTAGTATGTTATGTCTCACCATCAAAATAGAAACAATGCATACCAAAAGGCAAACAAAACTAACTAACTAACTAACCTACAATCTGAAGAGAAGGAGAAAACATCAGAACCAGACACGGCAAGGATGTTGGAATTATGAGACTGGGAATTGAAAACAACTGTGACTAATTTGCTAAGGGCTCTAAATGGACAAAGTACACAGCAGGCAAGAACAGACAGGCAATGTCAGCAGAGAGGTGGAAACTTTAAGAAAGAACTGAAAAGAAATGCTAGAGATAGACAGACACTGGAACGGAAATAAAGAATGCCTTAGATAGACTTGTTAGTAGACTATACACAGATGAGGAAAGACTCTATGAGCTTGAGGACATGTCGCCAGAAACCTCCAAAAGAGAAAAGAGAAGAAAGACTGAAGAAAACAGAGCATAATATCCAAGGACTGTAAGACAATCCCAAAATACATAACATACGTGTAATGGGAATACCAGAAGGAGATGGAAGAGAGAAAGGAACAGAGAAATAATGGGAAAAAAACAGTGACTGAGAATTTCCCCAAATTAAAACCAGACACCAAAGCACAGATCCAGGAAGCTCAGAGAACATCAGGGTAAATGCCAACACAATCTACATGTGGGCATATCATCTTCAAACTATCAGAAAATCAAAGATAAAGAAGAAATCCTGAAAGAAGCCAGAGAAAAATGACACTTTCCCTACAGAGGAACAAAGATAAGGATTACATCCAACATCTCAGAAACTTTGCAAACAAGAAAGTGGAGTGAAATATTCAGAGTTCTTAGAGGAAAACAAAACAAAACAAAACAAAAAAACCTCCAGCTGAGATTTCTGTACCCTTTGAAATTATCCTTCAAAAGGGCAAGAGAAAGAAAAACTTTCACAGACAAACCAAAATTGAAGGAATCTATTGCCAAGTAGACCCGTCTTACAAGAAATGTCAAAAAAAAAAAGTCTTTAGAGGCCAAGAAAATAATATAGGTCAGAAACTGGGACCGGCAAAAGAAAGGAAGAATATTAGTGAAGAATCAGTGAAGATAAAAAATTTTATTCCTCATATTCTTAATTGATCTAACAGCTATTGGCATGTTAAAAATAATGACAACAATGTATTTGATTACATAGGCTGATGTATATATTTTATATACGTGTGCTTATGGGTGCTTATATACAAATGAAATGAAAGTAAGGAAAGCTACAAAGGACTGAAGGGAGGAAATAGGGTTATTTTGTTACTATAAGGCACTCACACTGTCTATGAAGGGTGTGGTGCTTTTCCAACGTGGGCTTGGATGAATTATAAATGTATACTGAGAATTCTAGGGCAACCACTAAAAAAGTTCAAAAAGAAGTATAACTGATATGCTAAGAAAGGAGAGAAAAATGGGATCTCATAGAATGCTCAATTAAAACCAAAAAAGGAAGTAAATTAGTGGATAATTTTTCTTCACTTTATGTGACTGTTAGAAAAATGGGATTTATGAGAAGCAAAATAAAGAAAAATGCCTTTTAAAAATCATTTTAATAAAGAAACTCAAGTTCTTTTGATTATTCAGAATCTCCCAAGGTATGTTCCTTGAAAACCTTCTTCCAAGATACAAAGGATAGTTCAGGAGAAAATATTTATGTGGTTAAATGGGTTTAGAGAATGTTGCATTCTATAAATTCTCTTCTAAGAAATTTACAATACAAATGAGCAAATCAAAGAATCTGAAAAGTCACAGAGTAAAGAAAGCTTTCTTTAGCCCTATGTTATGCACACTTGTAAATTTTGGCCAAAAATGTGATCTTATAGCTCAAAAGCACAAGATCTTAAGATGGTCAAGTGGCCTTAGCTCAAGATGAACACAGTCTGTGCCTGCCCCCATGGGCTCTGTCTCTGCTGCCCGTGCAAAGGTGCCCCCTTCCTATTTAAGGACTGGCCCATCCATACACACCTAGTTGCCATCCTGTGCTGTTTTCTCTAAGACTTCATTACTACGTCATCAATTTTCTATTGCTGTCTTTATCAATTGATCCATTATGAAAACATCCTTTTGTAATCGCATTTGGGGAAAGAAATTAGTTGAAGAATGTTGAGTTGCCACCCATTTCTTTGCTCCCCTGTTACAGCACAGTTCTTGGAAGTTTCTATTTGACATCTCTTCTTGATGATGTTGCATAATCATTTTTCAACATGTTTAAATCTGGCTTCTTCTCACATTGTCCTTGCTGAATTGTTGTTGTCAAGCTCTCAAAAAATGCCATGTTGCAAAATTCTGTAGACGTTTTTAAAGTTCTTTTCTTACTTTACACTCAACAGTATTTCACCTACTTTGCCACTCACGCCTTGAAACACTCCCCTTTATTCCTTGTTCTTCCCTGCTGGCTCTAATGACTTCACTGCAGCCACCTGACCTTAGAATGCTTAGACTTCCCCACTTGCCATTCATCCTCAGTTTTTCTAACCGCTTACTTGATAATTTCATTCATTTCCATGGCTTTAAATAATGCGTATGACTAGATGTGGGCTATTTGGGGGGCTCCAAAATCATTGCAGATGGGGATTGCAGCCATGAAATTAAAAGACGCTTACTCCTACCCCTTGGAAGGAAAGTTGTGGCCAACCTAGACAGAATATTAAAAAGCAGAGACATTACTTTGCCAACATAGGTCTGTCTAGCCAAGGCTATGGTTTTTCCAGTAGTCACATATGGATGTGAGAGTTGGACTATAAAGAGAGCTGAGTGCTGAACAATTGATGCTTTTGAACTGTGGTGTTGGAGAAGACTCTTGAGAGTCCCTTGGATTACAAGGAGATCCAACCAGTCCATCCTAAAGGAGATCAGTCCTGGGTGTTCATTGGAAGGACTGATGTTGAAGCTGAAACTTCAATAATTTGGCCACCTGATGTGAACTGACTCACGTGGAAAAAAAAAAAAAAAACATGCTGATGCTGGGAAAGATTGAGGGTAGAAAGAGAAGGGGCGACAGAGGATGAGATGGTTGGATGGCATCACTGACTCAATGGCCATGAGTTTGGGTGGATTCTGGGAGTTGGTGATGGACAGGGAGGCCTGGCGTGCTGCAGTCCATGGGGTCACAAAGACTCGGATACAACTGAGTGACTGAACTGAACTGAACTGAATGACTACATTATGAGTGCCAGATGTATAGCCCTGGTTCCTAATTCTGTCCAGAGCTCTGAATTCTTAGAGCCAGCTGCTTCTTGACATGCTAGCAAACATGCCACATGCATCTCTAAGGTCACAAGCCTAGAAGGAGCTTTCCCACTTCATCCCAACTTCTGCTTCTGGGTTGCTGCTGCTGCTGCTGCTGCTCGTAAGTTTTTTCAGTCATGTCCGACTCTGTGCGACCCCATAGATGGCAGCCCACCAGGCTCCCCCGTCCCTGGGGTTCTCCAGGCAAGAACACTGGAGTGGGTTGCCATTTCCTTCTCCAATGCTTCTGGGCTAGGTATCACAATAAACACTGCTTCCTTCCACCCAGTGACTCTAGACAAATACTGCAGAGTCATCCTCTGTCCTCCTTCCCTCGGCCCTCACATCTAAGTCATTAACAAGACCTGCCCATTTCCGCCCCCTAAACACCTGCGCACTTAACCTGTCCACTGTTCTGCATCTGCAAGTCTACCACCTGAGTGCAGTCTCTTGCCCGGGCTGTTGCTATTGCTTCCTAGCTGATCAGTTTCTCCTCTTGCCTCATTCAATCAACACTCCCCACAGCACAGGACTGACATACACAAACCCTGCTGACTCACTCCGCATCTCGCCCATTAAAACCTTCAGTGGTCGGCTCAATAGCTTGGAACAAGCACTGCTGACAAGGCCGGCTGGCAGCGGCCTCCTCTTGCTCCATTCGCCCCATTCCTCACTGTGCGTAGGCTTTCTACTTTCTGTCCTCTCCCCAGAAACACACTCAACGCTTCCCCTTCTGCTCTTTCCCTATGGGTTGTTCTTTCCCTACTTTCCACTCAGCTGACTTCCTTCATAGCTCCTCTCCAACGGCACCTCAGCCTCTCCCTGATGATCCTGCTCCTGGCCAGTCCACCAGATCCTAAAGCACCCCCACATTCATGCCCCTCAAAGCACATCAGATGGTCTGCACGGATGGCGTTTACTATCGAGGGGTGATGGTGAGCTGGGCGGGGTGTGACTTAGGTCTTATTGGTCTTCTCTCCACACACACCTCACACACGTCCCTGAGGACAGAGGCTCTTCTGTCTAGTGGACCACTGGAATCCCAAGGCCCAGAGCAGAGCTGGCACAAAAGAGCTCTGGGATTAGTATTTGTTGGCTAAATTAATGCAGGATCCTCATGATCAACAAATAAAGACTTCCAAAAATATGTGACTGTTCTTCTGTGTCAACTCGGAAGATATAATCCTGGTGCCTTTCAGTGGGAAGTGAGTCTAAGGAGGCCAGCCCAGATTACAATAAGTGAAACATGGTCCTCCAGAGGTGAGACATACCGCTAATGCACCTGAAGTTTGAGAGTGAAAATAATTTAACACCAATTTTGGCAGGAAATTTCAGATATAAGATGCATCTCATGGCATCCCCATCTCATTTTCAAATCACAGCTTCTAATATTATGAATTAAGAACTCTGGTCTCCAAAGAATTCTTTCCCCTCTACTCACCCTTTTCACATAAATCTTTTCACTAAAATGTAATTTAGAGTTTAGCCACTGGAGGGCACTTTAGCTCTTTAATGGGCATGCCCTTTTTAAAAATGGCAGGTATCTATCAAAGGCAAGAAATAATTTCCCTACAAATATTACATTCTTGATTCTGACACTTTTAAATCTCCAGGTCCAAAATCCAAATGAACTATTTCTAATTCAGGAAACTGACTTCACTAACTCGTGACTTAATCTTATTTAAATTGTCATTACAACTTCGAGTCTGACCTCAGTTCCTTGTGAAGATATCACAGTACTACCATTTTAGGCTAATGATTCACAGTGAGGGTGAGCTCACCCTGATGCCAGAGAATTTTCAAAATGTGCATTTTTGAGCCCCACTCTGGCTTCCCTGGTGATTCAGAGGGTAGAGAGTCTGCCTGCAGACTCGGGTTTGATCTCTGGGTTGGGAAGATCCCCTGGAGAAGGAAATGGGAGCCCACTCCAGTATTCTTGCCAGGAGAATCCCCATGGACAGAGGAGCCTGGTGGGCTACAGTCCATAGGGTCACAAACAGTTGGACATGACTGACCAAATTCACTTTCTTTTCTTTCTTTCTATTATGATTCATTAAATTACAGCCACCACGGGTGTAGCATTAGCTTATGAAGTTTTTAGAAGCTCCCAAATTGCTTCCAAAGTACTCTTGGATGAGGACAAAGGCCAATGCTTTCAACTAGCCTTGCAAAAATATGTGTATATACATACATATATATATATACACATACAGACATATATATACAAACACATACACATACACACACGAACAACTGTGCCTCAGAAGAGACAAGAATCAGGATCCCCACCCCTCGCCCGCTGCCCAGGAATATCCACAGGAGTCAAGGGCATTTTTTTAAGGCACAGTCAAGAAATGACTACCGCAAAGGTTGCCACGAAATACTGCAGTTCTGCTTTCAGTCCTGATGGGTCCTCTGTCAGGGTCCTTATTCCGGAGGTGAGAGGTCACACTGGCTTGGTGTGGATGCCCACCACCCTGTGAAGCTGAGAACCACATCCGCTGAGCACATGGAGTGCAGGTGAGCCCAGGTGAACCCGGCTGGACGGAGGGGAACAGTATTTGCCACTCTGCCACTTCCCTCACCACCACCCCACCGCCTCTGATTCCCTCTAGATGGCACCCCTTGATTCCTACAAAAATGCCAACTGAGCCAGCAACACCGCAGGCTCCATCTGCCTGGCAAGCTTGCAAGTGAACATACTTGTTTTCCCAGCAAGACCCCAAGCAGAAGAGCTGCATTTGTTTTTTTCTATTTATCCCAAGCCTGGCAGCCAGCTCACCCAAGGAGGGAACAGGAGAGCAGCGTCTTCCATGCACTTCTCTTTGAATCTGCGGGTTTCTTCCTGAGAAAAGGATGAAGAAAAACATGTTCACTGGGGGGCACCGTTCCCACATTATTCTAACCTAGAAGCACCTGACTCACGCGGCCACATCAGGAAGCGGGACAGGCCCATGCTTTGGAAGAAAGGCTGCTGCTGCTGCTGCTGCTGCTGCTGCTGCTGCTGCTGCTGCTGCTGCTGCTGCTGCTGCTGCTGCTGCTGCTGCTGCTAAGTCGCTTCAGCCGTGTCCGACTCTGTGCGACCCCATAGACAGCAGCCTACCAGGCTCCGCTGCCCCTGGGATTCTCCAGGCAGGAACTCTGGAGTGGGTTGCCATTTCCTTGTCCAATGCATGAAAGTGAAAAGTGAAAAGTGAAAGTGAAGTTGCTCAGTCGTGTTTGACTCTTAGCGACCCCATGGACTGCAGCCCACCAGACTCCGTCCGTGGGATTTTCCAGGCAAGAGTACTAGAGTGGGGAGCCATTGCCTTCTCCAGAAGAAAGGAGGGACCGTTTACTCTCCCGACCCTCCAGGCTATCGTTTCAGCTGCGGGGCCTCTCCCCTTCATCTACAAAATACAGAAGCACAAATAGCAGAGCTCTGCGGGGCCTGGACATACAGGATACTGTGGGTGATGTGGTCTGTTCCCTGCATCCACCCTACCTGTTCCCTCTGCTCCTTGCTGGTCCACTGAGGCCAGGAAGCTGACCTCCCCTCTCCCCCAACCGCTCCCCTGGCACCTAGGGCTCTGGCATGAGTCCTCTTCTGTCCACCAGAGGCAGAAACCAGGCCAGGAGCAAGACACCCTGTTCCTGCAGCTTGGCCACTTATGCTGAGAGGCGAGGTGTCAGAACTGGGGGTCTCCTGCAGCAGACCAAGTGCTGTCTAGACTTTTCACTGCTCTGAGGCTAGTGGTCTGGCATCAGGGTGGACCTCGGAGGTGGGAGCCCTCCTGGGTCAGCGCTGAGTCTCTTCTGCCGAATACAGACCTACTAAGCGCTTAACAGGGTTGGGTCACTTAAACATTACTTTAAAGATGTTAGCTATTCAGTTCAGTTCAGTTCAGTCGCTCAGTCGTGTCTGACTCTTTGCAACCCCATGGATTGCAGCATGCCAGGCCTCCCTGTCCATCACCATCTCCTGGAGTTCACTCAAACTCACATCCATCGAGTCGGTGATGCCATCCAGCCATCTCATCCTCTGTCGTCCCCTTCTCCTCCTGCCCCCAATCTTTCCCAGCATCAGGGTCTTTTCCAATGAGTCAGTTCTTCGCATCAGGTGGCCAAAGTATTGGAGTTTCAACTTCAACAGTCCTTCCAATGAACATTCAGGACTGATTTGCTTAAGGATGGACCTGGTGGGATCTCTTTGAGTCCAAGGGACTCTCAAGAGTCTTGTTAGCTATTATTATTATTTATATTTGACCTCTTTTAACTTTTAAGATTGAGATATAGTTGATGTACAATATTACAAATTATAGGCATACAGCATAAAATTGTATCACAATTTTGAAGGGTATATTCCATATATAGTTCTAAAATACTGCCTATATTCCCTGTATTGTACAATATATCCTTGTTATTTGTTTTATACACAGCAGTTTGCGCCTCTTAACCACCTATCCCTATCTTGCCCCATTCCCTTCCCCTCTCCTGTGAGTCTACTTCCTTTTTGTTATATTCACCAGCTGGTTTTATTTTTTAGATTCCATGTATGAGTGATATCACGTACTTGATCTTAGTCACATTAAGCCCAAGATTCCCTCTGTACAATGGTGACCTGACTGCCGGGCAGATAAAATCAGATAATATATGCAAAGCACTTAGCACAATGTGTAAGAGCTCAAACAATTTATCATTATCATTTTGATTTGGTTCCATTGTCATTTTTATTATCTTTGTCAACGTATAAATTATTCTGACATGAGTCTTTTAGGATTTAGCTAAAAGGTAGCTCAGTGGTAAAGAATCCACCTGCCAATGCAGGAGACATGGCTTGATCCCTTGGTTGGGAAGATCCCCTGGAGAAGGAAATGGATTCTTCTCCCAGTATTCTTCTTCCCAGTGTTCTTGCCTGGGAAATCCCATAGACAGAGGAGCCTGGTGGGTGACAATTCACCGGGTCGCAAAAGAGTCGGTGTCGCAAAAGAGTCAGACATGAGTTAGCGACTAAACAATAACAAAAATTCTGTGTACCTAACAACAATATCTTGAAGAGCACTGAACAAGTGTGTGCCGAGGTCTAAACTATTGATCTGTCCCAGATTCCTGAATGTAGTGATACATTACACAGAAAGTCAGGCTAAATTAAAATAATAAGTTTCTAAAAAATGAATCACCCGATTCTGACCTGCAGAACTTTCCCCTGGACTTTGCTGTACAACCACTAGAGGGCAGACAGATACAGTAGAAAATCAGTCCCGACCAGACAAAGCAGTAGATTCTGGGTCTGTCCACTTTTTGAAAGCGGGTAGAAGCCATATTTTTTCAGTTTTTCCTGTGGCAGCCACCAATGAAAAGAGTAGATTAATGACTCTTAGCATGTAAGGGAACAAATTTTAGCTAAAATATGATGCATTTGTTTTAGCTTATTAGTTCATAAAATTGATAAGTACAATTTTCCACCATAGACCTATATAAATTTTAAAGCAAAACTATTTAACAACACATGCATGGATTTGTTTTAATTTGGAAAAGAATTAAACCATCCATGAATCGTTAGAACAAGGCATAAGTACACCTTGGTACCACATCTAGTGCCTGGGCACACAGAGACCTGGGAAGACAGGAGTGGGCCCTCTGACCCACCCGCTGCAGTTTATGTAGTGCTTGGGATTTAAAAATTGGGATAATACATGAGACTTGTAAGAAAACTGGCTACCAACTTTGAAACAAAACTGCTTTTTCACACACACACATTAACAAACCAAATCCCCAAAACAACGAATATCTACTGGGATTTTGACTGAAGGGCATCAATCAATTTTCTTAAAATTGCCACCTTTACAAGGATGAATTGTCTTACAATCCATGAATTCAATATATCGAATTTTTTTGAAAATGTTTTACAAGGTTTTACATAGAATTCTTGTAGAACATGTTTTAAAATGTTCTACATAGCATTCTTGCACCTAGAATTAGGAATTTGGAATTTTTATGTTGTCTTAAATAGTATCTTGTTCTTAAAGTTTAATTTCTAACTGTGTTATTGGTGTATGCAAGTGCAACAGTTTCTGCACACTGGCTACAATCAGCAAACTTGCTAAATTCTCTCTTTTGTTGATACTATTTTATGTGTAAAACCTTGAATTTTCTGTATAGATGATTATATCTTGGACTTCTCTGGTGGCTCAGATGGTAAAGAATCCTCCAGCAATGCAGGAGACTCAGGTTTTATCCCTAGGTTGGGAAGATCCCCTGAAGAAGGGAATGGTAACCCACTCCAGTATTCTTGCCTGGAGAATTCCATGGACAGAGGAGCCTGGTGGGCTATAGTCCAAGGTGTCCCAAAGAGTCAGAAATGACAGAGAGACTAACACTTCCACTTTCACTTCATGCTTATGTCTTCTGCAGAGAATGGCAGTGTCCTACTGCGCTAGCATTAAAGTGTTTTCTTTTTCTTAATGTGTTTCTCGGAGCCTCCACTATCAGGAGACAAGGTAGTGACGCCATGCTAGCCTTGTTTCTGATGTGAAAGGAGATTGTCAATCTTTCAGCATTACGTACATGTGCTAAGGGTTCAGCAATTTTATTCATCTTTTTAATTTAGCAAGTTTCATTTTAATAATAATCTTTTTTTGACTGTGTGTTTCCTTTGTTTAATCTTCTGTGGTACCATATTATTTTGCTCCCTTTATATCTTCGGATTTAATTTGTTGTTCCTTTTCCAAAATCTAACATTGAAATGGAGACTTGGTTTCTAGAATGACTTTTAAAATATATGCATATACCTTTCATTATAAATTTCCAATAAGTATGGAAGGTGAGTTGAAAATAATCAATTTTAATTATTCAGCCTGAAGTTCCCAGTATCTTCATTCCAAAATTAAATTCTTTAATAATTTTATAAATATTGTGTAGATTAAAATCATTTTCCTAAATCCTTAGACTTTGCCCTTCCTAACTTTCCATGTCTATTCTCCACTTTGGGGTGTGATATCCGATAAAAAGCACTTCCCTGGTGGGTCAGAAGTAAAGAATCTGCCAACGCAGGAGACGCAGGTTCCATCCCTGGGTCAGGAAGATCCCCTGAAGTAGGAAATGGGAACCCACTCCGGGACTCTTGCCTGGGAAATCCCGTTGACAGAGGAGCCTGGTAGGCTACTGTCTATGGGGTCACAAGAGTCAGACATGACCTAGTCACTAAACCGCCACCATCCTATCTCAAAACACACTGGATGCCTTTGCTACAGTTCTAGTTTTGGGGACACTCCACAGCATGGCCCGGCAATGGCGGTTCACCCCATGCTTCGCAATCAACAGAACACTTGATCCGCCTCTTAGCTCCTGAAATCCCATTCTATGAAAATTTTCCTCACAATTGTGGTTTTCTCGTTTGCTTATTTTACCATTTTGTTTTGTATTTCTCTGCATCTTAATTTAGAGGATATCAGGGTTCTGAATGTTTTAAAGAGACGAAGTCTGTATCCACCTCCCGATCAAATCTCTTTGGTTTTTGGGTTTACACAGGTGAACTGTGATTTCAGTTTACAACAGTGCCAGTGTTTGTTTGGGCTTCTCAGGTGGCTCAGTGATAAAGAATCCACCTGCCAATGCAGGAGACTCGGGTTCAATCCCTGGGTTGGGAAGATACCCTGGAGAAGGAAATGGCAACCTACTCCAGTATTCTTGCCATGGACAGAGGAGCCTGCAGGGCTGCAGTCCATGGGATCTGAAGAACTCAGTTATTCAGTTACAACTTAACAACAATGTGGCCTTTTTAATTTTGTGGCTGCATCATTTGGACCTTGTGAAATGGGGAGATGAATTTTCTTAATCCTAAAACTCCACCACCCCCCCAAACCATGGAAGGTAAAAACAGATGAAACGAACTGATAATTCTCATAAAAGGGGTGAATTATCTGGCCTGTGGCACTTCCTCAGCCACGTTTTTAGGTTATGCAACATTTAACTTGGTTGTGTTCCATGAGTATAGCTTGGCACTCAACCTGATCAGTCCTCTAACTTTTGTTCCAGATGACCATGGGGACACAAGGTGAGAGGGTGCATGAGTCAGCACACACCCGCAAACCCCACTAGGAAAACATCTCTAGCCATTTGAGCAAGCACCACTAATCATCTTAGTAGATGGAAAGCTTCTTAAAAAGTGACTCTTTTCGGATGCCAGCAGAGACCAGACTACCAAAGAACTAGCATGGCCCACGCTTTTCAGATGGAATGACTAAAGGGAAAGGCACTTCATGCAACCCTAAATAAGAATTATCCACTGTTGGCAGTTTCTGGAAGAAGCAATTCCTTGGGAACAGCTCAGATCTTTAACTGCAAAGCAATTCATCCAAGTGTGTTGCTCCATATCGCACTGTTATCAGACAATCACACCACCTTTCTCGGCATTCCTGGGGCAGATGAAGATCACCAATCTCTCATTGCCTGACTGTCCTGGAAATAATTGGCCAGGCATATATGATTGGTTACTGTGTATGTTCCCTGAAGGCAAGAATTGCTCTTGGCCAAGTTATAGGCATCCAGTACATCTATAATAAATGTGCTGTGCTTAGTTGCTCAGTTGTGTTCGAATCTTTGTGATCCCATGGTTGGTAGCCCACCAAGCTCCTCTGTCCATGGGGATTCTCCAGGCAAGAATACTGGAGTGGGTTGCCATGCCCTCATCCAGTGGATCTTCTCAACTCAGGGATCAAACCCAGGTCTCCCGCATTGTAAGCAGATTCTTTACCAGCTGAGCTACCAGGGAAGCTCTATATAATAAATAGATACTGAATTATATTGAATTATTTAGGCTTCCCAAGTAGTGCTAGTGGTAAATTGGGCTTCCCAGGTGGTGCTAGTGGTAAAGAATCCGCCTGTCAATGCAGGAGACTTGAAAAGCAAGTTTGACCCCTGGGTCGGGAAGATGCCCCAGAGAAGGGAATGGCAACCCACCCAGTATTCTTGCTGGGAGAATCCCATGGACAGAGGAGCCTAGTGGGCTACAGTCCATGGAGTTGCAGAGTCGGACATGACTGAGTGTCTGAGCACACATTGAATTATTTATTTCACAATGAATCAATGTACACTATTTTGTGAACTCTTAAAGTGAAATGCTTATAAAAAGATGTTTTATAACGTTTCATAATGGAGGATTAGGACCATTTCCAAAGTCTGCTATGTCATACAGGCTACCACTCAAGGGGAAAAAAAAATGGGACTGCAATACAATCACACTACATTAAAAAATGTTAATGATGATCATAAAGCAAATGCTTCCACAAAAATAGTCACCACAAACTCAGTGATATAGCCCTGAGGTCATTTACTAACAAATGATCAATGAGTATCAAGTGAATAGTTATGAACATCCAAATGTTCACAGAAAATCTATTTTCCTCTCCCTTTTTATTTTGAAAATTTTGAAATTGACAGAAAAGTTGCAAAAATAGTAAGAGGAAACACCCATATGCTCTTTGTCTGGATTCCTCAGTGTTAAGATTTTGTTGTATTTGTTTCATGTGTGTGTCTGTGTGTGTGTGTGTGAATGTGCACACATTCGCTGGCCCATTTGAGAATTTAGTTGCAGATAGCATAAGACTTCATTCCTAAGAATGCAGGAATTCTCTTATATAATAATACAATTATCTCAGTCTGGAAATATAACATTAATGCAAGGCCATTATCTAATGCATGGTTCATTTTCAAATTTTCCCAATTATACCAAAACTGTCCTCTGTTTTTTTAATTTACTTTTCCTCTCTGGGCTACAACCTAAGGTCACGCATTAAATTAACAGGTCACATCTCTCCAGTCACCACTGGGACAGTTCCTTAGCCTTCTTTAAAGTTCATGATGTTGGCATCTTTAAAGACTCCAGGCCAATGGTTTTCCAGAAAGTGCGATAATTTGGATTGTTGGACTCAGCTTAAACATTCTGAGCATGAGTACTACACAGAGGAAATGCGTCCTTCTTGATGCATCAACAAGTACACAGTTTTCTCCATAGAACTTCCCTCCAGGCGCCCTACACGCAAACTGTTATTCCTCATCTCCTGGATAAAGCAGGGTCTACCTTCTCCCGCCTCTGCTAACACCGCCCCCCTGCACAGAAAGCACTCTCTCTTCTACTGTGCCCCAAGGGTTCCTTGTTCACTACTCAACTCAAATATCACCCTTATCACAAAAACTGTCTAAACTATAATCCTCCAGGTGTGAATCACTCTCTCGAAAATTCCTACAGTTGTCCAAAATCTACCTAGTGCTTCACCACAATGAATAAATTCATAGTTTCTCTTGTATTAACATTAATCTATCACAGTTGTGTGCCTTGTCTTCCCACTAGAATACCACCGAATTGAGAGCAGAGACCATAAACCTTGAATTCTCTGCACTTGGATTTCATTTCCCACAGAGCCTGTTGGAATCCACAGTATTTAATAAGCAGTTATTTTGTAGTCCTTGATGAATGAGTGAATTAACATTACCTTAGGTGAAAAAAATTCATCCTACAATTAATTCCCCACTGTACTTAAGAATTCATGCATGAAAACAGTGATTTCAGTTTATTCCCCAGAGATTCTTTGCAACTTTAAAAAAAAAAAAATCTAAAAAAAATTATTTAAATTCTCAAGAAAATTTTCCAGAAATTAAGAATGGAGAAAAAAATCAAATTTTTAAAATGCCCCTTCTATTTTCAAAATAGTATACTCTCTATTCTTAAAAAAAAAAAAAAAGTCAGTTGACCAGAAATAATCATAATAAAAATAACAAAAAATTTGAGACAATAAAGAATATCCTGTTATCTCAAAGGATCTGTAATTCAGTTCAGTCACTCAGTCATGTCTAACTCTTTGCAACCCCATGAACTGGAGCATGCCAGGTTTCCTTGTCCATCACCAACTCCCGGAGCTTACTCAAACTCATATCCATCAAGTCAGTGATGACATCCAATCATCTCATCCTCTGTTGTCTCCTCCGCCTCCTGCTTTCAATCTTTCCAGCATCAGGGTCTTTTCAAACAAGTCAGCTCTTCGAATCAGGTGGCCAAAGTGTTGGAGTTTCAGCTTCTGCATCAGTCCTTCTAATCAATAGTCAGGACCGATTTCCTTTAGAATGGACTGGTTGGATCTCCTTGCAGTCCAAGGGACTCTCAAGAGTCTTCTCTAACACCACAATTCAAAAGCATCAATTCTTCGGTGTTCAGCTCTCTTTATAGTCCAACTCTCACATTCATACATGACTACTGGGAAAACCATATCTTTGATTAGATGGACTTTTGTTGGCAAAGTAATTTCTCTGCTTTTTAATATGCTGTCTAGGTTTGCCAGAGCTTTTCTTCCAAGGAGCAAGCATCTTTTAATTTCATGGCTGCAGTCACCATCTGCAGTGATTTTGGAGCCCCCAAAATAAAGTTTCTCACTGTTTCCATTGTTTCCCCATCTTTTGGCCATGAAGTGATAAGACTCAATGCCATGATCTTAGTTTTCTGAATGTTGAGTTTTAAGCCAACTTTTTCACTCTCCTCTTTCACTTTCATCATGAGGCTTTTTAGTTCTTCTTTACTTTCTGCCATAAGTGTTGTGTTATCTGCATATCTGAGGTTATCGATATTTCTCCCGGCAATCTTGATTCCAGCTTGTGTTTCTTCCAGTCCAGCGTTTCTCATGATGTACTCTGCATATAAGTTAAATAAGCAGGGTGACAATACACAGCCTTGATGTACTCCTTTCCAGATTTGGAACCAGTCTGTTGTTCCATGTCCAGTTCTAACTGTTGCTTCTTGACCTGCACACACATTTCATAGGAGGCAGGTCAGGTGGTCTGGTATTCCCATCTCTTGAAGAATTTTTCATAGTTTGTTGTGATCATCACAGTCAAAAGCTTTGGCGTAGTCAATAAAGCAGAAGCAGATGTTTTTCTGGAACTCTCTTGCTTTTTTGATGATCCAGCGAATGTTAGCAATTTGATCGCTGGTTCCTCTGCCTTTTCAAAATCCAGCTTCAACATCTGGAAGTTCACAGTTCATGTACTGTTGAAGCCTGGCTTGGAGAATTTTGAGCATTACTCTGCTAGTGTGTGAGATGAGTGCAGTTGTATCGTAGGTTGAGCAATCTTTGGCATTATCTTTCTTTGGGATTGGAATGAAAAGTGACCTTTTCCAGTCCTGTGGCTACTGCTGAGTTTTCCAAATTTGCTGGCATATTGAGTGTAGCACTTTCACAGCATCATCTTTTAGGATTTGAACTGGCTCTACCGGAATTCCATCACCTCCACTAGCTTTGCTCATAGTGATGCTTCTTAAGGCCCATTTGACTTCACATTCCAGGATGTCTGGCTCTAGGTGAGTGATCACACCCTCGTGGTTATCTGGGTCATGAAGATCTTTTTTTTGTATAGTTCTGTGTATTCTTGCCACCTCTTCTTAATATCTTCTGCTTCTGTTAGGTCCATACAATTTCTGTCCTTTAGTGTGCTCAACTTTGCAAGAAATGTTCCCTTGGTAGCTTTAATTTTCTTGAAGAGATCTCTAGTCTTTCCCATTCTATTGTTTACACTGATCATTAAGGAAGCCTTGCATATCTCTCCTTGCTATTCTTTGGAACTCTGAATTCAAATGGTATAGCTTTCCTTTTCTCCTTTGCCTTTAGCTTCTCTTTTTTTCTCAGCTATTTGTAAGGTCTCCTCAGAAAACCATTTTGCCTTTTTGCATTTCTTTTTCTTGGGGATGGTCTTGATCACTGCCTCCTGTACAATGTCACAAACCTCCATCCATTGTTCTTCAGGCATTCTATCAGATCTAATCCCTTGAATCTATTTGTCACTTCCACTGTATAATTGAAAGGGATCTGATTTAGGTCATAGCCAAATGGTTAGTGGTTTTCCCTCCTTTCTTCAACTGAAGTCTGAATTTGGCAATAAGGAGTTCATGAACTGAGCCACAGTCAGCTCCCAGTCTCATTTTTGTGGACTGTATAGAGCTTCTCCATCTTTGGCTGCAATAAATATGATCAATCTGATTTTAGTATTGACCATCTAGTGATGTCTATGTGTAGAGTCTTCTCTTGTGTTTGGAAGAGGGTGTTTTCTATGACCAGTGTGTTCTCTTGGCAAAACTCCATTAGCCTTTGACCTGCTTCATTTTGCACTCCAAGGCCAAATTCCCCTGTTACTCTAGGTGTTTTTTGACTTCCTACTTTTTTTTATTCCAGACCCCTATAATGAAAAGGATATCTTTTTTGGTGTTAGTTCTAGAGGGTCTTGTAGGTCTTCATACAACCCTTCACCTTCAGCTTCTTCAGCATTACTGGTTGGGGTATAGACTTGGATTACTGTGATATTGAATGGTTTGCCTTGGAAATGAAGAGAGATCATTCTGTCATTTTTGAGATTGCATGCAAGTACTTCATTTCAGACTCTTTTGTTGACTATGATGGATACTCCATTTCTTCAAAGGGATTCTTGCCCACAGTAGTAGATATAATGTCATCTGAGTTAAATTCACCCAATCCAGTCCATTTTAGCTCACTGATTCCTAAAATGTCAATGTTCACTGTTGCTATCTCCTGTTTGACCACTTCCAATTTGCCTTGATTCATGGACCTAACATTCCAGGTTCCTATGCAATATTGCTCTTTCCAGCATCAGACTTTACTTCCATCACCAGTCACACCCACAACTGGGTGTTGTTTTTGCTTTGGATCCATCTCTTCATTCTTTCTGGAGTTATTTCTCCACTGATATCTAGGAATATACTGGGCACCTACCAATCTGGGGAGTTCATCTTTCAATGTCGTATCTTTTTGCCTTTTCATACTGTTCATGGGGTTCTCAAGGCAAGAATATTGAAGTGGTTTGCCATTCCCTTCTCCAGTAGACCACGTTTTGTCAGAACTCTTCACCATGATCCATCTGTCTTGGGTGGCCCTACACAGCATGGTCATTGTTTCATTGAGCTAGACAAGGCTGTGGTCCATGTGATCAGTTTGATTAGTTTTCTGTGATTATGGTTTTTGTAATGTTGGCCCTCTTAAGGATAAGGACTTCCCTGATGGCTCAGATGGTAAAGTATCTGCCTACAATGTGGAAGACCCAGGTTCAATCCCTGGGTCAGAAAGATATCCTGGAGAAGGAAATGGCAACCCACTCCAGTACTCTTGCCTGGAAAATTCCATGGACGGAGGAGCCTGGTAGGCTACAGTCCATGGGGCCGCAAAGAGTCGGACACAACTGAGAGACTTCAATGTCAATGTCATGTCAAGGATAAGGATAAGAAGCTTATGGAAGCTTCCTGATGGGAGAGACTGACTGAGAGGGAAACTGGGTCTTGTTCTGATGGGCGGGGCCTTGCTCAGTAAATCTTTAATCCAACTTTCTCTTGATGTGCACAAATTTCCTTGTACACACTAGGACCCAGGAGAAAGGAGCAGTGACCCCAAAAGAGACTGACCCAGACTTGCCTGTGAGGGTCCAGGAGTCTCCAGCAGAGGCGTGGGTTGGCGGTGGCCTGCTGCAGGGTCGGGGACACTCAGCGCACCAGTGTACGCACGGGACGTTTTGAAGGAGGTCCCCATTATCTTCATTACCTCCACCATAGTTTGGCTTCAGGTCAAACAACCAGGAGGGAACACAGCCCGGCCCATCAACAGAAAATTGGATTAAAAGAACTGTAGTATTCATTCTTTATTACTCTGTACATAAAATTTCTGAAAACTCAAGGCTTTCTATTGCCATGTGTTCTGTTCTGCTTACATCTACACTTACCACTGTTTTAGTGCAGAGCATATTTTCCAGGGGTAAATTCTTCTTTATATCTCAGACTCATTTATCTCCAGGATCAACTTATCTCATCACAGATGAGAAAATGCAGACAGTTCCTGCTGAGGCCCTGCTGTGTCATGGTTTCCTGTTGCTAGGAACACACAGAGGCACCTCTAAGCTGCTGTAGATTCTCCTGTTAGTCTGTTAACTAAATATGGGTGAAGTTTTCTACGAGGAAAACATTACCAGTAAATGTCTTTAAAAAAAAAAATGGGGCCTGATTAAGTTGCTAAATTGACTGGATCAAATTACAACACAGTTGATGTTCAAAATTTGGCTTCTGACATGACACATCATAGATGTCCATCGAAACCAAATGTAATTCTCAATCATGGTCTATGTCAAAAAAATAGTTGCTTATTGAAGCTGCCATGAAACTCATTCTCCCATACTTTAACAAACCTTACAGTTTTGACACCTTTCAGGCTTAGTCCAGAGTCAGGGGGCTTGGGGGGTGTTCTATGGTCTATAAAATTGGAAACATTTAAAATACAACCTTACACGGATTTCAAAAAGTGCAGAAATTTTCAAAGACTTGATTTAATGTTATTTTGTTCTGTGAATCTTCAAAAAGGGAGTAGAAGGTTTCCTACTTCAAAAATTTACTTGGAGTGATGTAAACAACTCCAGAAGACATGGCTTAAGACACAAGGGTTTCATGTGTATTTGCAAGTAATTTGAGAAGCAGCAGCATTACAACATGGAGCTGGAGGCAGATAGCTTGAATTCTTCCCTAATCTCCATCAGTAATTAGCTAACAAGTAAATTCAAGTTCTTGAACAAAGCATTTCTGTCCCTAGGCTTCAATTTCTGATTTGTAAAATGGAGATAAAGTCAAAAGATTATTGTGAAAATCAATTAATTAATTCATAATGAAATTGCTATATATTCTGGAAAGCACTATATGAATGAGTTCATATTCTATTTTTATTATAATATTCCAGTATGTCTCCTTGAAGATTTGTAATAATTGATTTTTCTAACCAGAAGTCCTATGTTCTGAGTCTCTATTAGCACAAAAGGAAGCAATCTCCTGTATGGTACAGCTGTCTCACTACAGAACCAGGACATACAACTACATGACTGTGTGTGAAAGTCCTTTTACTTTTCAAATTAAAAAAAAATGCTTTCAAATCAGGAATAAAGATATACATTTACTCTCATGAAGCAATATAAAGACAAACCAAAAGCTATTTTAAAATGGTTACTGTGGGGCAAGAACCAGAAATAGCAACTGAATGTCTGTATATATATAAACTAGAGAACCCTGCAAAAGCCTTTGTTGTTCAACTGTTTGTGACCCCATGGACTGCAGCATGCCAGGCTCCCTGTCCTTCACCATCTTCTGGAACTTGCTCAAACTCATTGAGTTCATTGAGTCAGTGATGCCATCCAATGCCTCTTCCTCTGTAGTCCCCTTCTCCTCCTGCCTTCAATCTTTCCCAGCATCAGGGTCTTTTCCAATTAGTCAGCTCTTCGCTTCAAATGGCCAAAATATGGAATCTTCAGTTTCAGCATCAGTCCTTCCAATGAATATTCAGAGTTGATTTCCTTTATGATTGACTGGTTTGATATCCTTGCAGTCCAAGGGACTCTCAAGAGTCTTCTACAGCACGACAGTTCAAAAACATCAGTTCTTCAAAGCTCAGCCTTCTTTATGGTCCAGCTCACATCCATATATGAATGACTACTGGAAAACCATAGCTTTGACTAGATGGACCTTGGTCAACAGAGTAATATCTCTGCTTTTTAGTACATTGTGTAGGTTTGTCATAGCTTTTCTTCCAAGGAGCAAGTCTCTTTTAATTTCATGACTACAGTCATCCTCTGCAGCAATTTTGGAGCCCAAGAAAATCAACTGTATTCTGTCACTGTTTCCATTGTTTTATCATCTATATGCTGTGAAGTGATGGGACTTGATGCCTTGACCTAGGTTTTTTAAATGTTGAGTTTTAAGCCAGCTTTTCCACTCTCCTCTTTAACCTTCATCAAGAGGCTCTTTAGTTCCTCACTGCTTTCTTCCATAAGAGTGGTGTCATCTGCATATCTAAGGGTATTGATATTTCTCCTGGCGATCTTGATTCCAGCTTGTGATTCATTCAGCCTGGCATTTTGCATGATGTACTCTGCATATAAAATAAATAAATAAGGCAACAATATGTAGAACTGATACACTCCTTTCCCAATTTTGAACCAGGCTGCTGTTTCATGTTCAGTTCCAGCTGTTGCTTCTTGACCTGCATACAGGTTTCTCAGGACGCAGGTCGGGTGGTCTGGTATTCCCACCTCTTGTAAGAATTAAAGATTTTAAAATTTAAAAAAAAAATAAAATAAAATAAAACCATCCATCTTAAAAAAAAAAAAAAAAGAATTTTCCACAGCTTGTTGTGATCCACACAGTCAAAAGATTTAGCGTAGTCAATGAAGAAGAAGTAGATGTTTTCCGGGAATTCTCTTGCTTTTTCTATGACCCAGTGGATGTTGGCAATTTAATCTCTGGTTCCTCTGCTTTTTCTAAATCCAGCTTGTACGTCTGGAAATCTTTGGTTCACGTACTATTGAAGCCTAGCTTGGAGGATTTTGAGCATGAGTTTGCTGGCATGAGAAATGAGTGCAGTTGTGCAGTAGGTTGAACATTATTTGGCATTTCCTTTCTTTGGGACTGGAATGAAAACTGACCTTTTCCACTCCTGTGGCCACTGCTGAGTTTTCCAAATTTGCTGGCATATTGAGTGCAGCACTTTCACAGCACCATCTTTTAGGATTTGAAATAGCTCCACTGGAATTCCATCACCTCCACTAGCTTTGTTCGTAGTGATGCTTCTTAAGGCCCACTTGACTTCACATTCCAGGATGTCTGGTTCTAGGTGAGTGATCACGCCATCGTGGTTATCTGGGTCATGAAGATCTTTTTTGTATAGTTCTTCTGTGTATTCTTGCCACCTCTTCTTAATATCTTCTGCTTCTGTTATGTTATATCATTTCTTCCTTTATTGTGCCCATCTTTGCATGAAATGTTCCCTTTAGTATCTCTAATTTTCTTGAAGAGACTTCTAGTCTTTCCCATTCTGTTGTTTTCCTCTATTTCTTTGCATTGATCACTTTCTAATCTCTCCTTGCTATTCTTTGGAAATCTGCATTCAAGTGGATATATCTTTCCTTTTCTCCTTTGCCTTTCACTTTTCTTCTTTTCTCAGCTATTTGTAAGGCCTCCTCAGACAACCATTTTGCCTTTTTGCATTTCTTTTTTCTTGGGGATGGTCTTGATCACTGCCTCCTGTACAATGTCACCAACCTCTGTCCATAGTGCTTCAGGCACTCTATCAGGTCTAATGCCTTGAATCTATTTGTCACATAAGCCATATGTATAATTATTTCAGAAATACAAAGCTAAGCACTTTCTAAAAATGAAAAAAAGAATCTAATTCCGTAACAAATTGTTGACATAAACACACAGAGAATTACTTCAAGTAACTTTAAAATGCAGTATGTTTACTGTCCATCGCTAGGGAGATACATCTTAAGGATAAAAACAACTACAAGCAAATTTCAAGCCACAATCAATAGCTTTATTGTTAATGATATAACATTGTTATTGCCATTGTTATTGTATTTTTTTGATTTAAAAAAAATTTTATTGGAGGATAATTGCTTTACAATACTGTAAATTTGATGATTTTTATTTATTTATTAATATAAATTTATTCATTTTAATTGGAGGTTAATTACTTTACAGTATTGTATTGGTTTTGCCATACATCACCATGTGTCCGCCACGGGTATACACGTGTTCACCATCCTGAACCCCCCTCCCTACTCCCTCCCCATACCATCCCTCTGGTACAGGGTCGTCCCCGTGCCCCAGCCCCAAGCATCCACTAACATGCATCGAACCTGGACTGGTGATTCATTTCATATAAATTATACATGTTTCAATGCCATTCTCCCAAATCATCCAACCCTCTCCCTCTCCCACAGAGTCCAAAAGACTGTTCCATACATCTGTGTCTCTTTTGCTGTCTCGCATACAGGGTTATCATTACCATCTTTCTAAATTCCATATATATGTGTTAGTATACCATATTGGTGTTTTTCTTTCTGGTTTACTTCACTCTGTATAATAGGCTCCAGTTTCATCCACCTCATTAGAACTGATTCAAATGTATCCTTTTTAATGGCTGAGTAATACTCCATTGTGTATATGTACCACTGCTTTCTTATCCATTCATCTGCTGATGGACATCTAGGTTGCTTCCATGTCCTGGCTATTATAAACAGTGTTGTGATGAACATTGTGGTACATGTGTCTCTTTCAATTCTGGTTTCCTCGGTGTGTATGCCCAGCAGTGGGATTGCTGGGTCGTATGGCAGTTCTATTTCCAGTTTTTTAAGGAATCTCCACACTGTTCTCCATAGTGGCTGTACTAGTTTGCATTCCCACCAACAGTGTAGGAGGGTTCCCTTTTCTCCACACCCTATCCAGCATTTATTGCTTGTAGACTTTTGGATAGCAGCCATTCTGACTGGCGTGAAATGGAATGAAATGTGGTTTTGATTTGCATTTCTCTAATAATGAGTGATGTTGAGCATATTTCATGTGTTTGTTAGCCATCTGTATGTCTTCTTTGGAGAAATGTCTATTTAGTTCTTTGGCCCATATTTTGATTGGGTCGTTTATTTTTCTGGAATTGAGCTGTAGGAGTTGCTTGTAAATTTTTGAGATTAGTTGTTTGTCAGTTGCTTCATTTGCTATTATTTTCTCCCATTCTGAAGGCTGTCTTTTCACCTTGCTTGTAGTTTCCTTTGTTGTGCAGAAGCTTTTAATTTTAATTAGGTCCCATTTGTTTATTTTTGCTTTTATTTCCAATATTCTGGGAGGTGGGTCATAGAGGATCCTGCTGTGATTTATGTCAGAGAGTGTTTTGCCTATGTTCTCCTCTAAGAGTTTTAGAGTTTCTGGTCTTATGTTTAGATCTTTAATCCATTTTGAGTTTATTTTTCTGTATGGTGTTAGAAAGTGTTCTAGTTTCATTCTTTTACAAATGGTTTCCATTGTTATTTTAAAATTACTGCCTGGGTAGGTTATAGGATAAATCAAATAAGCAATTATGTACACATCAAGTCACCAAGATTTTCAATATAAGAAAATATGGGAAGAAAAGCATAAAACAAATAAATTAACACACTGTAACCAACATTTGAAACAGAAAAATCATTTTGGATATGCAATCTTTTTTTTTCTAAAAAATACACTTCAATTATGGACTGAATATTTGTTATCCACAACCCCCACCCCCCCAAATTCATGTTGAAACTCTAATCTCCAGTGTGTTATATTTTAAGGTGGAGCTCTGGGGAGGTCAGTAGATCCTAAGAGGGGCCCTTATAAGAAGAGACAGGAAAGAAATGACATCTTCATCTTTCATGTAATGATGAAACATGGTGGCCACCGACAAGCCAGGAGGTGGGCTTGCACCAGACACCGGATCTGCTGGCACCTTGATCCTGGGCTTCCCATTCTCCAAAACTGAGAGATAATTGTTATTTAAACCATCTAGCCTATGCTATTTTTTACCGCAGCCTGAGCTGACAGTGACACCTACCTACATTTATTTATCTTTTAAATATATGCATATTATATAAGTACCTGTCCACTGAGAAGTTCCAGAAGCAGCAAGAAATGAGTAGCAATGACCACCTCTGGGGTGTAAGGCCGGACCCCGGGGGCCATAATGGGCCGCCCCTTCCCTCCCTCCTGCTGGCAGGGGAAGTCCCTAATGGAAGGAGCCTCCCAGATCCTGGGGACCAATGACAGCACACTTCTCCAGCTAAAGCCGCCCCACCCCAGCCACGTAGAAGGACCTGTCAGCCCGCGATGCCTCAGCCTGGTGACCTATCCAAACCCCAGTCCATCTAGCCTGACCATCCCTCGCAACAAACGTATAAAAGCCACCCCAACACGGTCTGGGCGTGGACTTCCTCGACCTGCCTCGTTTGGGTCCAGGAACCCCACCCGGGAGGGCTTCCCCATTAAAAGCCTGTTAGACACTCTTTTCAGTGTCCTGGTCATCTTTACCTAACATTTGGTGCCCAGCGTGGGGCTCGAGGCGAGGGCCCATCCCGCAATGAGCTGGATTTGCAGCCCCCCTTGGGTCTGGCCCGCGCCAGACCGAGTCACCCCATTACCCCTCCAGGACCATTCAACCGTCTGGCAGGATACGGGGTAAGTTCCATCAGTCAGGCTCTGGGGGGCATTGCTCCTATGGCAAATATGCCTAGGGTGTCTCGGTCCTTTTAAATCGCGGCCGCATCCAGACCCCTCCTCCGCAGGCCAGGCCTGCTATTCCTCAGCGCCAGTCAACTCGGAGACGTCCGTCTTGGCTGAGTGGCCCTCTCCTCGCTGGGTTGACGGCCAGTTCAGGGATGCCTGACTGGACCACTCGCAACCCCGCTAACGATTGGTCCAGGACCTTCGTTTCATATTCGCCATGGGGGTGACTGCCTCCAAGGCCGACCAACCCTGGTCTACACCACTAGAATGTTTACTCGCCAACCTCAGAACTCTACATATCTCCAGAGAAATTCATTCCAAATGCTTAACCTTCCTTTGTTCTGAGGCATGGCCCCAATATTCTTTAGACAACGGCTCACAATGGCCACCAACCGGAACTTTCGATTTTAACATCCTCCGTGACTTAGATAATTACTGCCGGAGGATGGGAAAATGGTCTGAAGTACCCTTCGTACAGGCTTTCTGGCTGCTGTGCTCCCGTCCCACCCTATAAACCCACTGTTCCCCTTCTGAAATTCTTCTATTGCCTTTGCCAACTTCTCCCATGTCTTCCCCTCCTCCACCGCCCTCACAGCCCAGCCCTCCTGTGACAAAGCTGCCTCTATATCCACCCCACCCTTCGTGCTCAGCTTCACCGACCTCCCCCACACCAACCCCCCCCACCATCGCCCTTGCCAACTTCTCCCATGTCTTTCCCTCCTCCACGGCCCTCATAGCCCAGTTCTCCTGTGACAAAGCCGCCTCTATATCCACCCCACCCTTCTTGCTTGGCTTCACCGACCTCCCCCACACCAAACCCCCCACCATCGCCCTTGCCAACTTCTCCCATGTCTTCCCCTTCCCCACCGTCCTCACAGCCCAGCCCTCCTGTGACTGCACCTCTCACCGCTCCCTTGGCTCCGCCTCAATATCCACCCCTTCCTCCACGCCCACCCCTTTCTGACTCACCGGTCAGCTCACACACAAGGTGCCAGACCGCTCCCAATCTACCACCAGCTCTCCTGCTTCCTCTCTGCCAGGTGGCTGGCCCGGAGGGTCTCACCCATGTCCACGTACCCTTTTCACCCAAGATCTTGCCCATATCAAACAGCGGCTAGGCTCCTACTTGGCCAACCCCTCCAACTACATCAAAAATTTTACCTAGCTGTCTCGATCTTACACCCTCACCTGGCAAGACATATTTGTCATCCTGGGGTCCACTACTACCCCAGAGGAAAGAAAGGCCATTTGGGCCGCAACAAGAATGGTAGCAGACCAGAGACATCTAGCCAACCCAGCAGACCCTACCTGGCCACCTGGAGCAGCTGCTTTTCCAGACGTAGACCCAGACTGGGACTATCAGGAGGGACAGAGAGGAAGAGCCAACGTTCAGTACATGGTAGAATGCCCAATGGAGGGAATGGAGACCAACTCCCTCAAGGTAATAAACCTACTTAAACTAGATGAAGTGACCCAGGGCCCCAATGAGGACCCAGGGCCCCAATGAGAACCCAGCAGCCTTTCTTAACAGGCTGACAGAGGCTCTCACCACCTATACCCGGATTGCCCCAGATTCTCTGGCAGGGGTTACTACCCTAGCCAACCGTTTTATATCCCAATCAGCTTCAGACATTTAAAAAAAAAAAAAAACCTCTCCAAGGCTGAGGATGGGCCTCAGATCCCCCCCTCCGAGACCTGGTAAAAATGGCCTTTAAGGTTTATAAGGCCCGAGAGGAAGCCACCGAAGCCAGCCGCAAGGCAAGGCTTAAACAAAAAGCCAAACTCCAGGCTAACCTCCTTGAGAGACACACCCAGGCACTGGTAGCAGCCCTGCGGCCCGCCACGGGACAAAAGGTGGGTCCCCAGAAGCCACCACCAGGAACCTGCTTCAAATGTGGTCATGAGGGCCACTGGGCCCACCAACACCCAAACCCCCAGCTCCCGACAAAGCCCTGCCCTCGTTGCAAACAACCGGGACATTGGGCGAGTGATTGTCCCTGGGTGACTCAGGCCCTGGCCTTACCAGGCTGAGGTCTGGGCTCCCAAAAGGACATTTCCTCCCCACACCCCACCTTGGAACTTCTCTCCTTTGATGAATATTGACGGCACCCAGACTCGGGGACCCCCATAACCCAAGCCGAGCCCAGGGTAATGCTTCAAGTGGCAGGTAAGTCTATCAATTTCTTGATAGATATGGGGGCTACTTACTCGGTTCTTCCCTCCTTTGGGGGCACCTTACATCCTTCCAAGGTCTTGGTGGTGGGTATAGATGGCACGTCTTCACAACCCTTACAGACTGGGCCACAGCCCTGTCAGCTTGACCACTTCCTGTTCACAGACTCTTTTCTGATAATCCCTTCATGCCCCACTCCCCTGCTGGGGATTTTAGCTAAGCTTAGGGCCACCATTCACCTACCTCTCTCATTTTCCCAATCTCTCACCTTACCCCTACTCTTCCTTTGTTCCCCTGAGGCTCCAATTGTCAACCCTACCATCTGGGACACTGAAACCCCTCTGGTAGCAACCCATCACACCCCCATCCTGATTAAACTACGTGATCCTTCCCACTTCCCAAGCCGGCCTCAGTTCCTCATCTCTCAGACTCACCTATGCGCTCTTAAACCAATCATAGACCATCTCTTAGGCCAGGGCCTCCTAGTCCCCACAGCCTCGCCCTGCAATATTCCCATTCTCCCAGTACAGAAAGCTTCTGGCGGCTACTGACTGGTCCAGGACCTTCGACTGAAAAACGAGGCCGTAATCCCTGCCCATCAGATTGTCCCCAATCCTTATACCTTGCTTTCTGACATCCCTAGCAGTATGACTCTCTTTACTGTCATAGATCTCAAAGATATCTTTTTCACTATTTCCTTACACCCAGACTGCCAATTCCTCTTTGCTTTTACATGGACTAACCCAGAAACCCAACAGTCCCTCAGCTAATGTGGACAGTCCTCCCCCAAGACTGTGGGCCCTAAAATGCTGCCAGTGGCATTTATCTCCAAACAGTTAGACCCCACCGCCTGGGGATGGTTCCCCTGCCTATGTGCCCTGGCAGCAGCAGCTTCTCTATATGCAGATGCAAAAAAAAAAAAAGCTAATTCTAGATCAACCCCTAACTATATTCTCACCACACCGCCTGGCCAACCTCCTGGCTTCCAAATTCCTGTCAGACCTTAGCAACTCTCAGCTCCAGCAATTCACCATTACTAAGACACCCCTGCCTCCTGCCAGTGAGTAACATGCCCTGTCCAATGCTTGTCTGGCCTCATCCGCTGTGGCTGTTGCCAATCACAACTTTGGCTATACTCTTCGCCATTGGACTGGCTGTCACGGCCCCCACAAGACTGGCTGCCCACACTCCGACTTCCACTGGCCCTTACTTACCTTATCATCTGTTCACTACTCCTGGGGTGCTATTCCTTTGAAACGGCCTGACCTGGCCATATGTCTCTAGCCTGCCTTGAGGACTTTATCTTGACCCTACTACAAGACCTCTGGCTGGCTACCCATTTATTGACTGTGACTCTTTCATCCAGGCAATTTCTGATCTGCAGTTACAGGAGGCTTTCCTCCTTTTCACAAAAACTCAAATTGAGTTTTTCTCCTTTATCACTCTCCTCCTAATATCATAGCTAAACATGCTCTTGTCACTATTCCTCCTGGCCGAGATAACACGGGTGGGACAACCTACACCCTGCCCCCGGGGCTGCACCAAACGAGACCACTAAAAAACTGGGTTCACAGCTTACACTTATGTCCACCGAGACTGTTATGTCTCACCTGCCCAGCCATGCTCCCGTGGGGGTAAATGGTATTGGATGGCCAAGAGCCTTGGGACTGCCAAATCAAACTCAGCCTCTAACTGCTATAAAGCTAGAGACAAAGACCTCTGTGTCACCATACAAACCCACTACGAAACGACAGATGGAAAGGGGGCCCAAGATCAGAGACAAAAACAAATCCAACATAAGCTCCAACAGGACTTAATATAGTTGACAACTTACATTTCTAATCCACACCATGAGCCCAATAAACTCCTACCCTGAGTTGTACATACAGCAAGGTGAAAAATGCAGCGTCAACTCAACATTACATCAGTATTAACTTTTATTGATATCAGGTTCCTTCCTGCAAGTCTTATTTTTTGTACATTATCTTCTGGCCCGGAGGCCTATTGATATTTTATGACCCTTTTTGATAAAGGTTGGTCAGCCAGAACAATAATTTTCCTTTAAAGTGTTTCTTCTTAAATTCCTAGCCTGCGTCACCCTTAAAGTACAGAGTTACATTTTTATGGAGCAAAGATTCAGTGGGTTACAGCAAAGAAAGAACTTACTAACTCAAAGTCTAATGTTGCTAATGCTAAGGCTGCTGCTTGTTTTTTCTACATCCTGACTATATGCACTCCCAGGAACACAATGGATAAGGGATGTGAGAACTTGGCAGCAAGCATTGGCTCAACAACGTTGCAAGAGTCTGGATAAACCTGCCAAATAATCTAGAATGCTAACAGGGGGTTTGAAACACTCTTTTTATGCCCAGGAAATTTATCAACTAGAGCCCAAGTTAACTCTTTCCAGAGAAAGGTGGTCAGAGACAGCCCCCTGTTAATGTCAGAAGAGTTGCTGAAAGGCATAAAATAGAAAAACAGACAGATTCTGGTTTAGGGGTAGATGCTCGAGCAGGTCCAGGGGGTCCGTCGAGTCCTGAGGTCTTGCTTATCAGGACTCTTCCTACATGACCTTGTCATGGGTGGGATCTCATGCTGGCTCCCGGAATCTCCCCGCTTTTTTATTTTTTAAGACAGCCAGATGTAATTCAGTCGTGAGCTTCTGAGTGCTCTGTCAAAGAGTTCTAACAATACAGGGAAGAATAACTATGAAAAGCAGAATTAGAGCGGCCACAGCAGCATAGCTATAAATAGTAGACAGAATGTTTTTTCCTAAAATAAAGTTAGCGAATGTATGGAAAAAAATCACTTGCTACTCCTGCAGCAGCAAAATCGAATCAGGAGTGTTCCATGGGCTCTGTCGTCCCTTGAGACTCCGACCGTTCCTTGCCCAACCGATCCCCCCAAAATAGATAGAGGCCCAAAATCTCACTCAAAATGCCACTGAAGTAACCTAGCCAATGGGGCCCTTGACCACCGAGGTACTGTACCTCCCAGCCAATGCCTCTTGTGTTCTGGCCAATGACACCTCATTGACCACAGTGGCCTGTGACGGCTCGAGACGAGACCCCCATCCCCAAACCCTCTGGCAATGGAAGACCAGATCCAGCCAACCCACCACCAGAGGACATTAGCTGCAGCTCCCCTGCTCCTCGGAGGAAATTTGTTCACAACCTTGGGACTGGGGGCGGGAGGATTGGGATCAGCCACACACTTCTACTATAAGTTGTCCACAGACCTCAATCAAGACCTGGACAAGGTGGCAGATTCCCTAATGGCATTATAAACCCAGATAACCTCTCTGGCAGCAGTGGCTCTTCAAAATCGAAGGGCCCTAGACCTGCTAATGGCTGAAAAAGGGAGAACCTGTCGGTTCCTAAGGGAAGACTGTTTTTGGTTTGTTTTTGTTTTTGTTTTTTTGTCAATGCCTCAGAAATAGTCCAAAATAAGGTCCGTGAGCTGAAAGAGAGCATCAGACTTGGACAGGCCAAGTCAGACGGTTTCGATTTCTCAGGATGGTGGAAGTCGTCTTGGGCAAAATGGCTTCTCCCACTTCTCGGACCCCTCACAGCCTTGTTCCTCATCCTGTCGATAGGATCTTGTGTTTTTCAGATCATCCTCCAGAGGGTCAGGGAGCTGACCCAGACAGCTACTGGGCAGATGTTGATGGTGGCCGCATACTCCAAACTCCCATCCAGAGACCCTGAGGCCCCCTAAAGGTCACCGGGATCCGGCCACGACCCTCAGCCCCAGCGATGCCCCAGTTCAGCATGAAGTAGCCAGAAATGATAATGGCACCCCTTATCCTATCAAGAGGGTCAGAGTGTAAGGCCAGACCCCGGGGGCCACAATGGGCCGCCCCTCCTCTCCCTCCTGCTGGCAGGGGAAGTCCCTAATGGAAGGAGCTTCCCAGATCTTGGGGACCAATGACAGCACACTTCGCCAGCTAAAGCCGCCCCACCCCAGCCACATAGAAGGACCTGTCAGCCCGCGATGCCTCAGCCTGGCGACCTATCTGAACCCCTGTCCATCTAGCCTGACCATCCCTCGCAACGAATGTATAAAAGTCACCCCTGACACGGTCAGGGCGCGGACTTCCTCGACCTGCCTTGTTCGGGTCCGGGAACCCCGTCCGAGAGCACTTCCCCATTAAAAGCCTGTTAGACACTATTTTCAGTGTCCTGGTCATCTTTACCTAACATGGGGCTTCGATTCTGGTGTTGGAATTTTATTTTGCTCCTTGGGAAACATTGATTCCAGGCCTGAGTGGAAAAAAAAAATATGTTAAATAAAGCTGTGACATCTTGTGCTTAAAAGCAAGAAAGCTGTCAAAGGTCATAGAGGTCAAAGCAAAGAGACAGTGGAAACAATGAGAGCAGTTCCCATGGGCTAGTTTGTGGAACAGTTTAAGCATCGCTAGAAATGACTGGAAAGGTCTGAAAGGGATCTTACATATATGAAATCATGATTGGTAATTATACAAAAAATAGCACACTCTTCACTTGTTACCTTTGATGGTTACGAGAAGGTTCAAAAAAAATAGTTTAAAAAAAGGGAAAGGGTCATGCATGATGTACCCTGTTGTTTCTGTGTAGTTTATTTCATGCTGTTTTTCAGGGTACCTGTTGCTTCGACTTGGGACAGTTCACTCGGTCATCAGAGAACCATAGTCACCACGGAACTAAAACCACTGTGGAAGGCACTGTTGATTCTGAACCAGGTCAGCATCTGCCCGTGTCCCCGATCCTTCTTCTCCCCAGAGTTCTATGTAAGAAATACCCTGCATGCTAAGCCTCATCACAGAATTTGCTCCCAAGAGTCCTAACTTATTGCAAGCAATGCTGCCATATAAGGTCTAAGAAAGCAAATGCTAAGACAGGATTTTAGAAATGAATCTCTTGTTACCCAGTTGGCAATAAGAACCCCTTCACTTCGCCAATAGCAGTGGAGCTCAGACAAATCCTGCTATGGGAGGCAGTGTCATTGCTAACAATTTTCCCCAGTGGGTTTCCTGGTGGAAGGAAATGCATAGCTAACGCAGGCTATAAGACATCTGAGAAACATGGGACAAACCATAACCATAGGGAACAGAGTTGGATGAGCTTAAGTGATATTCTTGATTCCAGCTTGTGCTTCCTCCAGCCCAGTGTTTCTCATGATGTACCCTGCATATAAATTAAATAAGCAGGGTGACAATATACAGCCTTGACGTACTCCTTTCCCTATTTGGAACCAGTCTGCTGTTCCATGTCCAGTTCTAACTGTTGCTTCCTGACCTACATACAGGTTTCTGAAGAGGCAGGTCAGGTGGTCTGGTATTCCCATCTCTTTCAGAATTTTCCACAGTTTATTGTGATCCAGACACTCAAAGGCTTTGTCATAGTCAATAAAGCAGAAATAGATGTTTTTCTCGAACTCTCTTGCTTTTTTGATGATTCAGTGCATGTCGGCAATTTGATCTCTGGTTCTTCTGCCTTTTCTAAAACCAGCTTGAACATCTGGAAGTTCATGTTTCACGTATTGCTGAAGTCTGGCTTGGGGAATTTTAAGCATTACTTTACTAGCATGTGAGATGAGTGCAATTGTGTGGTAGTTTGAGCATTCTTTGGCATTGCTTTTCTTTGGGATTGGAATGAAAACTGACCTTTTCCAGTCCTGTGGCTAGCGCTGAGTTTTCCAAATTTGCTGGCATATTGAGTGCAGCACTTTCACAGAGTTCTTTCAGGATTTGAAATAGCTCAACTGGAATTTCATCACCTCCACTAGCTTTGTTCGTAGTGATGCTTCCTAATGCCCACTTGACTTCACATTCCAGGATGTCTGGCTCTAGGTGAGTGATCACACCATTGTGATTATCTGGGTCATAAGATCTTTTTTGTACAGTTCTTCTGTGTATTCTTGCCACCTCTTCTTAATATCTTCTGTTTCTGTTAGGTCCCTACAATTTCTGTCCTTTATTGTGCCCATCTTTGCATGAAATACCCTTGGTATCTCTAATTTTCTTGAAGCGATCTCTAGTCTTTCCCATTCTATTGGGCTGGAGGAAGCACAAGCTGGAATCAAGACTGCCGGGAGAAATATCAATAACCTCAGATATGCAGATGACACCACTTTATGGCAGGAAGTGAAGAAGAACTAAAGAGCCTCTGGATGAAAGTGAAAGAGGAGAGTGAAAAAGTTGGCTTAAAGCTCAACATTCAGAAAATGAAGATCATGGCATCTGGTCCCATCACTTCATGGCAAACACATGGGGAAACAGTGGAAACAGTAGCTGACTTTATTTTGGGGGGCTCCAAAATCACTGCAGATGGTGACTGCAGCCAAGAAATTAAAAGACACTTGCTCCTTGGAAGGAAAGTTGTGACCAACCTAGACAGCATGTTAAAAAGCAGAAACATTACTTTGCCAACAAAGGTCTGTCTAGTCAAGGCTATGGTTTTTCCAGTGGTCATATATGGATGTGAGAGTTGGACTATAAAGAAAGCTGAGCGCTGAAGAATTGATGCTTTTGAACTGTGGTGTTGGGGAAGACTGTTGAGAGTCCCTTGGACTGCAAGGAGATCCAACCAGTCCATTCTAAAGGAGATCAGTCCTGGGTGTTCATTGGAAGGACTGATGTTGAAGCTGAAACTTCAATACTTTGGCCATCTGATGCAAAGAGCTGACTCATTTGGAAAGACCCTGATGCTAGGAGCGATTAAGGGCAGGAGAAGGGGGTGACAGAGGATGACATGGTTGGATGGCATCACCGACTCGATGGACATGGGTTTGGGTGAACTCCAGAAGTTGGTTTTGGACAGGGAAGCCTGGCATGCTGTGGTTCATGGGGTCGCAAAGAGTCGGATACGACTGAGCGACTGAACTGAACTGAACTGAAGTGATAGTCTGGAAAAACATAAAGTAAAAATTGATTATTTCAAATTTGCTTAAGGCACCATAGTTAGGGATGCTTTTTGGAGAAAATAATCAGGTAGGAAAATGCATAATGGAATGCCATTCTCTCCATGTGTGTCAACTAAAACACACTGTGTTGTACAATTATTAATGTAATTTCTTTTTTCCCCTTGGTAACACTTCTTTTTGTAAATTAATTAATTGATTGATTTTAATTGGAGGCTAATTACTTTACATATTATGGTGGTTTTTATCATACATTAACATGAATCAGCCATGGGCATACACGTGTCCCACCGTCCTGAAGCCACCTCCCACCTCCCTCTCCATGCCATCCCTCTGGGTTGTCTCAGAGCACCGGCTTCGGGTGCCCTGCTTCATGCATTGAATTTGCGCTGGTCATCTATTTTACATATGGTAATATACACATTTTGATGCTATTCTCTCATATCGTCCCACCTGCACCTTCTCCAACATAGTCCAAAATTCCGTTCTTTACATCTGTGTCTCTTTTGCTGTCTTGCATATAGGGTCAGCATTACCATCTTTCTAAATTCCATTATATGCATTAATATACTATATTGGTGTTTCTCTCTCTGGCTTACTTCACTCTGTGTAACAGGCTCCAGTTTCATCCACCTCATTAGAAATGACTCAAATGTGCTATTTTTATAGCTGAGTAACACTCCATTGTGTATATGTACCACAGCTTTCTTATCCATTCATCTCCTGATGGACATCTAGGTTGCTTCCATGTCCTGGCTATTGTAAACAGTGCTGCGATAAACATTCAGGTACACATGTCTCTTTCAATTCTGGTTTCCTCACTGTGTAGGCCCAGCAGTGGGATTGCTGGGTCATACAGCAGTTCTATTTCCAGTTTTTTAAGGAATCTCCACACTGTTCTCCATAGCGGCTGTAGTAGTTTGCATTCCCACCAACAGTGTAAGAGGGTTCCCTTTTCTCCACACCCTCTCCATCATTTATTGCTTGTAGACATTTTGATGGCACCCATTCTGACTGGCATGATATGGTACCTCATTGTAGTTTTGATTTGCATTTCTCTGGTAATGAGTGATGTTGAGCATCTTTTCATGTGTTTGTTAGCCATCTATATGTCTTCTTTGGAGTGACTGAGCGAGGGCTGGTGCAATGAATTAGAATCGTCAGGAGCCCTGGCCTCAGAGCAAGTCACTCCAGCCAGCCATTTCCTCATAGAGTTCCTGCAAGTGAAGGTACAGCTGGGGACAGGGCGAGGCGCACAGGGCCTTCCCTACAAGAAGCACCAGTGCAGAGGACTGGGAACCCAACAAGTCCATCTGAGGCACTTAAGGCTCTCGGTGGATGCCAGCAATTGCTGCTGAAGTTTGGTGGTGAGACAGGAAGATGAAGAGAGATCTCCCAAGGGTCAGAGAACTAAGAGCATGAATAAATAACCAGGAGTACTCTGAGCAATTAAAAAGTCTAGCAGCCATGGTACAGAAAGTAATTTGGCTGTAAAGTATGAGGAGAGCCTTGAGATCTTGCCAGAGCTCAGATTCGAGTCCTCATGAAGGGAAAGTCCTGATCCAGCCTTCAAAACATTTGAAGTCGGTAGTGATCTAAATCTTACTAAAGCTCTAGCAAAGCAGAGACAGCTGAAATTAACCAGGTTATACTGATTTAGTTGTCAATGCTCGAGGCTTGACAGAAAAACGTCTTGATTCAGGGGCAGAGGGTAGTAAATAATATTACTTCAGTCTTTATTATCCTTTAAATCTCAATCCCCATTATAAAGTCCAGAATTTTGAATCATCCAAAGTGAAAAGTGATCTATTTAAAAGAATAAATAGTCAATAGAAACAAGCCCACAGACGGCATGTTGGAATTATCACAGGCACTTCAAAATATTATAATAAATATTAAAAAGAATCTAGTAGAAATGGCACTATTCAACACAGAAAACAGTTGATGAAATACAGCAAAAAGATGGAAACTATTAAAAAACAAATACATGTAAATGCTAGAAATAAAAAAAAATGTAGTATCAAAAATAAAAATTTCCAGTTCAGTTCAGTCACTCAGTCGTGTCCGACTTTTTGCGACTCCATGAACCACAACACTCCAGGTCTCCCTGTCCATCACCAATTCCTGGAGTTCACCCAAACCCATTTCCATTGAGTCGGTGATGCCATCCAACAATCTCATCCTGTGTCGTCCCCTTCTCCTGCCCTCAATCTTTCCCAGCATCAAGGTCTTTTCAAATTATTCAGCCCTTCGCATCAGGTGGCCAAATCATTGGAGTTTCAGCTTCAACATCAGTCCTTCCAATGAACACCCAGGACTGATCTCCTTTAGGATGGACTGGTTGAATCTCCTTGCAGTCGAAGGGACGCTCAAGAGTCTTCTCTAACACCACAGTTTCAGTGGCTAATCAGGAAACTGGACACAGTGGATTCTCAAAAGTCATTTTCTTGAATACAGATCAACTAAAATGATCAAAACTGATGTACAAAAAGAAAGAGAAGAGACTATTCAAGGTCTATGTGGTGATACCAAACTTTCTGACATACATTAATTGAAGTTTCACCAGAAGAGAAAAGAGAGAATTAATTCATACAACAACAAGAAAAAATAGAAAAGTAACTCATTAAGAAGAGATGATGGCCAAAAATGTTCAAAAATTGATGAAAGACATTGACCTATATCAGTTAAACATCTTAGCAAACACTAAGCAGAATAATTCTAAAAACTCACACCTGGTCATGTCTTAGTGAAACTGTTGAAGACTAAGCATAAAGGAAAGGCAAGTGAAAGTGAAGTCGCTCAGTCGTGTCCGACTCTTTGCGACCCCATGGACTGTAGCCTACCAGGCTCCTCTGTCCATGCGATTTTCCAGGCAATAGTACTGGAGTGGATTGCCATAAAGAGCATACCTTAAAAAAAGAGAAAAGTTCCAATTCTGAAAACCTAATGGTAAAGTGATCTGTGTGGAAATGATCCTCCTATAGATAACAATCATAAACTCAAAACAGACATTTTTATTAAAACAGCGTGAAGGCATTGGTTGTGATTGTTGTTCAGTCGCCAAGTCCTGTCTGACTCTTTGTGACCCCATGGACTGCAGCACACCAGACTCCTCTGTCTTCATCTATCTCCCAGAGTTTCCTCAAATTCATGTCCATTGAATTGGTGATGCTCTCTGATCACCTCATCGTGCTGCCCCCTTCTCCTCCTGCCTTCAATCTTTCCCAGCATCAGAGTCTTTTCCAATGAGTCCTCTCTGTGCAACAGGTGACCAAAGTATTGAAGCTTCAGCTTCAGCATCAGTCCTTCCAATGAATACTGAGGGTTGATTTTCTTTAGGATTGACTGGTTGGATCCCCTTGCAGTCCAAGGAACTCTCAAAAGAGTCTTCTCCAGCACCACAATTCAATTATTTGGTGCTCAGCCTTCTTTATGGTCCAATTATCACATCCAAAAATGACTACTGGGAAAACCATTGCTTTGGCTATATGACATTTGTCTTCAATGTGATGTCTCTGCTTTTTAATACATTGTCTAGATTTGTCATAGCTTTCCTCCCAAGGAGAAAGTGTCTTTTAATTTCATAGCTACAGTCACTGTCCACATTGACTTTGGAGCCCAAGAAAATAAAGTCTTTCACTGTTTCTATTGTTTCCCCATCTATATGTTGTGAAGTGATGTGACCGGATGCCATGATCTTGTTTTTTTGAATGGTGAGTTTTAGGCCAGTTTTTTCACACTCCTCTTTCACCCTCATGAAGAGCCTATTTAGTTCCTCTTCACTTTCTGCCATTAGTGTGGTATTATCTGCTTATCTGAGGTTGCTGACATTTCTCCTGCAAATCTTGATTCCAGTTTGTGATTCATCCAGCCTGGCATTTCACAGTGTTAGACAACAACAACAACAAAAAAAAACCAGAAAACTGGTGAGGAGTCTATCTTTGAGAAAAGGGAATTGCACTGGGTCATATGCATGCTTATGGGCTTTCTGCAATACAGCACTTTATGGAATGTTTACTACAGAGTGGTTAGAACTCAAGCAAAAGGCCAATTCTGTTTAAAGGACTCTCCATACCATCTTCCACAGTGGTTGTATCAATTTACATTCCCACCAACAGTGCAAGAGCATCCCCTTTTCTCCACACCCTCTCCAGCACTCATTGCTTGTAGACTTTTCGATGACGGCCATTCTGACCGGTATGAGGTGATATCTCATTGTAGTTTTGATTTGCATTTCTCTAATAAAGAGTGATGTTGAACATCTTTTCATGTGTTTGTTAGCCACCTGTATGTCTTCTTTGGAGAAACGTATGTTTAGGTCTTTTCCCCACTTTTTGATTGGGTTGTTTTTCTGGCATTGAGTTGTATGAGCTGCTTGTATATTTTTGAAATTAATCCTTTGTCAGTTGTTTCATTTGCTATTATTTTCTCCCATTCTGAAGGTTGTCTTTTCATCTTGCTTATAGTTTCCTTTGCTGTGCAAAAGTTCTTAAGTTTAATCAGGTCCCACTTGTTTATTTTGTTTTTATTTCCGTTACTCTAGGAGGTGGGTCATAGAGGATCTTGCTTTCATTTATGTCATCAAGTGTTCTGCCTATGTTTCGAGCTTATGGAAAAACCCAAACAAATTTTTGGCCAACTTAACAGCTACAGACACAGATACGGTCATACAATGGCAAGCTACTCAGTCATAAAAGATAACAAGCTATTCATACACACAGCATGGATACATCTCAGAAACATTATATAGAGTGAAAAAAGCCAGACACTCAAGCAGAAAACTAAGGTCTCATTGGGTTGAGATGTCAGCAAATATGATTCAGAACTTCCAAAGAAAGTGGAAATTAAGGAGGGAAATACCACAAAGGGGGGAGCCAAAGAGCAAGTAGCCTCAAAATCTGAGTAAAACTCCCCTCAAACCCCTGGCTGAGCCCTGATCTGTGGTTGCTGTGCTTTGCCCCAAGAAGCACAGTGGAAATCAAAAGTAGGCTGGCTCAAAGGACTGACCAGAGACTTTTTTTACCTTTTTATTTTGGATTGGGGTATAGCTGATTAACAATGTTGTGATTAACAATGCTGTTTCAAGTGAACAGCAAAGGGACTCAGCTACACACATACATATATCCATTTTCCCCTAAACTCCTCTTCCAGCCAGGCTGCCACATAATATTGAGTAGAGTCCCATGTGCTGTATAATAGGTCCTTGTTGGCTATCCATTTGTAATACAGCAGTTATGTACATGTCCATCCCAACTGTCTCTTCCCTCATCCTTCCCCCTGGCAACCATAAGTTCCTTCTCTAAGTCTGTGAGTCTCTTTCTCTTCTGTAAGCTCATTTGTATCATTTCTTTTTAGATTCCACTTATAAAGCATGTTATACGATTTTTCTTCTTCTCTGTCTGACTTCACTCAGTATGACAATCTCTAGGTCAACCATGCGGCTACAAATGGCATTATTTAAGGAACTTCCATATTTTTCTTCATAGTGGCTATACTTACATTCACACCAACAGTATAGGAGGGCTCCATTCTCTCCACATCCTCTCCAGGATTCATTGTGGATTTTTTGGTGATAGCCATTCTGGCTGGTGTGAGGTGATATCTCATTGTAGTTTTGATTTGCATTTTTCTAATGATTGGCAATGCTGAACATCTTTTCATGCACCTCTTGGCCATCTGTATGTCTTCTTTGAAGAAATATATATTTAGGTCTTCTGCCCATTTTTTGATTGGATTGTCTACTTTGATGCTGATAAACACCATCAGCTGTTTATAAATTATGGAGACTAATCTCTTGTTGGTCTTATCATTCACAAATATTTTATGCCAACTGTGGGTTGCCTTTTTATTTTATTGTTTCCATTGCTGTGCAAAAGTTTTTGAGTTTAGGTAGGTTCCGTTTATTTATTTTTATTTTTATTTCCATCATTCTGCGAGACAGGTAGAAAAAGATATTGTTGACTGGAGATTTAAACTGCTGTCTACAAAACAGGAGACAGAGTATACAGTGATAATTCATACAAAGAGCAGACTGTAATAACCTCAGGCTTTCCAGGGCATCACAAATTGCCATGTTTTAGGAGTAAAAACAATATCCCAAGACCAGGAAACTTATCCCAGAAGAAGGAAAGACTGAAATGTACTTTCCCTAACAAAGCCTAAAATCAAGCCTCCATAAGTTCAAAATTCTCAGCCAGTAGTTGAACTGCCTGCTAAAAAATAATTAATATTCTTAAGAAGAAGATAGTAAAATACAATCTCTACAGAATTTTGTCCAGAATATACTGTACACAATAAACATTTACTGGGCATTGAAAGGAAAAATAGACTAGATCCTCCACAATTGCATGGGTCATTTCTTTAAAATAAAATCTCTTTATATATATTGATTCCATTGTCTGGAGAACCCTGAGAGATAGACACAGATATAGATAGTTTGTCTATTTATTTCAATGACTAATATAGTCATGCAATGGAAAAGTACTCAGTCATAAAAAGGGAATAAACTAGTCTTACATTCAACAGGCATAAATCTCATAAACACTGTATTGAGTTTAAAAACCCAGGTACAAAATAATGCATATTTTATCATTTCATTTATATGAAGTTGAAAGACAGATGAGACTAATCTATGACAATAGAAATAAGAAAATAGGGAAGGTCTGGGGAAGGTGGGTGTGGCTGTGCATTGGTTGGAAATAGACAGGAAACACACCCTCTGGAGTGACGGATGAGCACCCCATCTTGCTTTGGCAGGTAACACATGGGTGTGTACTTTGTCAAAACTCAGAGAACTAAACGGTTAAGATCCATGTATTTCATTCTGTGTAGGTTACACCTTTAAAAATTAGCATGTGACGCTTATTATTAGAGAAATGCAAATCAAAACCACAATGAGGTACCACTTCACACCAGTCAAAATGTCTGTGATCCAAAAGTCTGCAAGCAATAAATGCTGGAGAGGGTGTGGAGAAAAGGGAACACTCTTACACTGTTGGTGGGAATGCAAACTAGTACAGCCACTATGGAGAACAGCGTGGAGATTCCTTAAAAAATTACAAATAGAACTGCCGTATGACCCAGCAATCCCACTGCTTGGCATACACACCAGGAAACCAGAATTGAAAGAGACACATACCCCAATGTTCATTGCAGCACAGTTTATAATAGCCAGGACATGGAAACAACCTAGATGTCCATCAGCAGATGAATGGATAAGAAAGCTGTGGTACATATACACAATGGAGTATTACTCAGCCATTAAAAAGAATACATTTGAATCAGTTCTAATGAGGTGGATGAAACTGGAGCCGATTATACAGAGTGAAGTAAGCCAGAAAGAAAAACACCAATACAGTATACTAACACATATATATGGAATTTAGAAAGATGGCAATGATGACCCTGTATGCAAGACAGCAAAAGAGACACATGTGTAGAGCGGACTTTTGGACTCTGTGGGAGAGGGAGAGGGTGGGATGATTTGGGAGAATGGCATTGAAACATGTATACTATCATGTAAGAAACGAATCGCCAGTCTATGTCAGATGCAGGATACAGCATGCTTGGGGCTGGTGCACGGGGATGATCCAGAGAAATGTTATGGGGAGGGAGATGGGAGGGGGGTTCATGTTTGGGAACACATGTACACCCGTGGTGGATTCATGTCAATGTATGGCAAAACCAATACAATATTGTAAAGTAAAATAAAGTAAAAATAAAAATTTTAAAAAATAAAATTAAAAAAAATAAAAATTAGCATGTGAAAAATGACCTATGACTTCAAATTTTCATCTATATATCTATGCATAAATTTATTTCAAATATGAATCTTCAAAAACCAATTAAGTCTTTGAATTTTTGTGGCTAAATACATTCACGATTACAGCTGATTAGCATCAGCTGTAATAGCCAAACCAGTGTTTGCATTTCTTTTCCTGACAAGAGCTGAAATATCTGTAGTCCTAAATTCCAGGACCAATTCTGTCCCAGAGTTTCTCTCTAACAACATAAATGCCATTGGCAGCCTTCCTGAATTTCCACAAATCAGTTCCACCATTTCATAACTTCTGTGCTTTTAGATACCACACGTTCCTTTCCCTACACCTAACACACACACACACACACACACACACACACACACACACACACACACACACACACACACACACACACACACACACCGTCTTGGACCATTCTTCCTTAACTACCAACAGAAGACGGTTCATGCAAATCCCTCTGGACACTGAGTTATGCCACCAAGATGAACTCTGTTTTCTGTACCTAAAGGCAATCCGTTTTCCTCTGGCTGTTTTCCTCACAGCTGATTGACTCTTTGGCTGTGATGTAAGAGGGCCAATTTCAAGATCATTCTGGAGAAAGAATCAGAGTAACTGCCAACAGTGACGCCACTCTATCAGGTGAAAAGCAAAAAGGATGAATGATTGGAGGGGAAAACTGAAAAAGAGAATCCACTTCCCTTTCTTAGACTCTCCAAAATTTGCTCATTTGATTGTATTTCCATGAGATACTTCAAGCAAGGCAGAAATTTCTCCTACCGTAACCTCCTGTGATAGGTAAGATGTGAGGATGCTAGTATTCCCATACAAAGCGTGCAGTTTAACAAGGCAACGCCTTATTTTAAGGACATTGATGTGAACAATGGAACTTAAGGCACGATGGAGAAGAGGCAGACGGTAGCATATCTTCCTTGGCGACCCTGAAATCCCATCACACAGACGTTTATTCACTATACCTACTGGAAGCTCACAGCTGCTTGTCCATATAGATATAAGGACCTAAGTCCCTGCAGTACCTGACGCTGCTGCTCAATTTAGAATAACTCTTGCCCATATCTGTTTGTGAGTCAACACTCAATATATCTGTAGACCAAAGCTCAAAAGGAGTGTGAAGGACACAGGATTTGCTAGTTACGGAACTTTAAAGAGCCATTGTTCCAGGCTCGTAGAGGAGACAGGACTAGCAGGATTGGGCACAGGGCCAGAGGAGTTCCTGTTTCTGTCCTTAAGAAGCCCCATTTGAGCTTCGGGGAACTATTCAACCATTAGGGGGACCCCTCCGGTCACGCAAGCAAAGTGAGACTATGCTTAAACACCCAGGTTCCTTGTGGTGATGATCACTGCAGCCTGAGCAGGTTCACTGAAGTCAATATTTAGATCAAACAGGGAACTTCCACTTGAGTGAAAGCTATAATTAATTGCATTATTTTAATACCAATTGCAATTTAATACATCGACTATATCCATATGTTATTCACTCCTTACAGACTAAGATCATGTTTTAATATTTTTCAGTATCTCCCAGAATACTTCAGCTTCCCAGGTGGCTCCATGGTAAAGAACTCCCCTGCCAACGCAGGAGATGCAAGAGATGTGGGTTTGATCCCTGGGTTGGGAAGGTCCCCGGGAGGAGGAGGCGGTATCCCTCTCGAGCATCCATGCCTGGGAAACTGTGGACAGAGGAGCCTGGCAAGCTACAGTCCATGGGTCTGCAAAGCACTGGACATGTCTTTGGGATTGAGCACCAAAAGACTTAAGACAGCACGAATATATAGATTTGGTAATTGGATTAATGAATTGCCGGGAGCCAGTGTAAGGAACTCCGCCTGTGACAAAGGCCACGAGGAAGGAGGCCTCGGCGTATGCAAAGGCAGGATCGAGCCTCAGGAAACTTCCTGTTCCCGAGCATCTACCCCCAAAACCAGAGTCTGCCTACTTTACTGCTTTATGCTCTCACCTACACCTCTGACTTTACAGGGGGCCATCCCCCACCACCTCTCTCGGAGAAGGAGTTAACCTACAGCTCCAGTTAATAAAAATTCCTGGGCATGACAAGGGTGTCTCAGGTCAAACCTCTCTGCTGGCAGACTAGCTTGTGTGACAGGATTATCCACACTCTTGCTACTACATACATGATTATTTATAACCTCTCAACCATAAACAGCACAGAGAGTTTGGAGTATTTTGACAGTCTTAGTTAGAATTGGGTTTTTCTAAAGATAAAAATCATGTTGGTGAAAGGTTTTTCATTTATTGGGCCAATGTTTGCTGCTAAATCCCCTGCCCTTATACATATTAATGAATATATAACTAGCATATAGGAGAAATAAGTATTAACCTTTAAGATTAATCATGTTAACCCTTAGGCTAAGTAAATTCCTTTCTTAATTGTAACCCACTACACCCTCACCCTATAGGAATGCAACTTTATCTGGTACCTTCGGAGGGTGGTGCCTGGTTAAAGAAAAATCATCCCCGGAAAATAAGTTTCTGGTCAACTGACCGTTATCAGAAAGAAAGGATCATAAAACGTTAGTGGCCTCTGTAGGTGGTGCAAGCGTCTTGTCTCGAAGCTTTACTGGTATCTCATGTAAACCAAGTTATTCAGCCTCTTTTTCTCCACTAGTATTTTCCTACTACACTATTTCTTTCTAATCTCCCTCCATATCTTTAATTAAGCAATTAATTCCTAGGACGCCAACTCTGTCTCCATTTCGAATTACCCTGGATCCACCGGGGCTGGACCCCGACAATGAATAACTGGCTATTTTGTTTTCGTTTTGCCCAGAACAAAAGTTAATTCCCTCCATCCATCCAGGGTCATCCCATCCTCTACCACTGAACAGACCCATCAGTTTGATTTCAACTCTCTAGAGACATTTAATTCATTCTGAAATTTTTTTCCATGGGAGACAGTATTTGGTTTTAATTTCTTTTTTATTTATTTTCACACTCTCAGCTTTACCTTCATTTGATTATACATGCTTTAAAAAACATATACATGCTAGTAAAACACCTCATCATCAGGAATTATAAGGACATAAAATGAGTATTTTAGAAAGCAAAGTAAAATAAGAAATCTATGAAACAGGAGGAAAACAGGGAGATGGTAAAGGAGAAAGACAAGGAAAACAGAGTAAAAAGCAGAGGAGGAATACAAGAAGGAAGAGGAAATGCAGACATGGCAAGTACAGAAAATCAGGTATTAAAAAAAGAAGACTTCAGTTTTATGCTCTAAATCTTAGGCATAAATGTTTATCTTTCTGAATGACTTTAAAAATCAGGATAAATCTGGGTTCTATAAATCTAATTATCTATAATCTAATCTTGATTCTATACTGATTCTAATGTAATTACTCCTGAGATTTCTGCTTTGAATTTCTAAACAAAGATACAAATTACAATTTTTAAAGTATTAATACTATTTCATCCTCAATCTAATAGAGCCCATTCCCTATATTCAGCAAATTTCAATAACATAAATATTTATAACATTCTTGCATACATTTGAGGATCAAATGAAATAACATGAATATACATAAAAGTTTTAAACACCCTATATTATGGGAAGTGAAAATGGGACAGGTTAATAGAAGTAAAAAACTCAATATGTTTTTATACACAAAGACATTACAACCAATATAAATATTTGTAGATTTCTAGTCCTATACTTACTGATGTAAGATTTTTTCCTTAAGTATTATATAAACATTTATTAAAGACTTATGGATTGCCTTCTCTGTCCTAGCAGTAAAATATATATTTATAACGTAGACTATATGGAGACAGACAATAAATAAAATATGAAATATGTTTAATATGGTATAAGTTGAAAAGCACTAAAGAGAAGCATAAAGGGGAGGAAGTAGCTAGAAATAATGGGTAGCGAGCCATTACTGTACATTAGGTGGCCAGGTAGAGCTTCGCTCCAGAGGCAGTATGTGAGCACAGCCCTGAGAGATGAGAAAGGAAGCCATGTAAATATCTGGAGGAACAGCATCTCAGGAGGAGGAACAGCATGAGCGGTGGCTCTGAGGTAGGAGATACCTAGCGAGTTGGAGAAAAGGCCAGGTGAGATGTATGTCTGGGAAAGAAGGCAAAAGAAGAGCAATCAGAGACAAAGCCACAGGGGGAAAGAGGGACAGGGTGAGAGTCTTACAAGCCCCTGAATGGCACTGTCTTTATTCTCAGAGAGGTGAGAAACCACTGAAAGCGTGAGAACAGAGAAGAAAAATTACCTGTTTACAAAGTGTTTCCTTCTCTCTTCACACAAAGTGTTAGTCACTCAGCTGTGTTTGACTCTTTGTGACCCCACAGACAGTAGCTCACCAGGCTCCTCTGTCCCTGGAATTCTCCAGGCGAGAATACTGGAGTGGGGAGCCATTTCCTTCTCCAGATGATTCTTCCCAACCCAGGGACAGAACCTGGGTCTTCTGCATTGCAGACAGATTCCTTACCATCTGAGCCACCAGGGGAGTCCCATTTATCTGTTATCCATTTACAGTGGAGGACTTATTCTGGTGAGTTCCAGGCTCAGTGCTGAAGCAGAGACCAGGGAGGGAGCTCTACTCATTACACGCCAGGGACCAGGTGAAGTCCTTTGCGTGCATCATCTCCACCCGTCTAATCTCCATCACACACCTGTGAATAAGTGCCCCCTCCTACATGAAGAAACCAAACGAAGTCTGGAAAGGTTACACTGTCCAAAGGCTGTAGCTAAGATTTCATTATGATCTGTCTTATAGAGCTCATGCTCTAAGCCAGCACTCTATTCTGATTCCTTGTATGATGGAGGGATGGGAGTGCATGTGTTCTCAGATGTGTCCAGCTATTTGTGAGCCCATGGACTGTAGCCCGCCAGGCTCCTCTGTCCATGGGATTCTCTAGGCAAGAATACTAGAGTGCGTTGCCATTTCCTCCTCTAGGGGATCTTCCCAACCCAGGGATGGAACCCTCATCTCCTGTGTCTCCTGCTTTGGCAGGTGGATTCTTTACCACTTAAGCCATAGGGAGAGTCCTGAGGGAAGGAAGGGACCTTCTAAATTGGTGAACCCATGATAATGAAGATTAGGAATTCACAATGGCTGATGTCTGGGTGTTAATGTCTGGTCTGGGGCTGAAGGTTCACGGGCAACAGTAAGAGCAATAGCGGAGACTGGGCAGAAAAGCTGCAGTTACATTCAAGAGAGTGAGGATCTATGACAAATACGAGAGAAACAAGTACTTTACTGGGAACAGGATGAGTTAGAGGTAGTAGAGATCTGGCAATCAGAATAGCAAGAAAGAAATGTGATAAATTCACATAAGGGAATAAAAGCTGGTGAAAGTAGGAATGGAAAGGAAAGAATGAATCCAAGCAACATTTCTCATTTGGGCATTTCTCCCCAAAATCTAGCACAGAATTTTGTTCTGTGTTGTTTACAAAAAATACAGAATTTAGAATCTAGGCCATGTCTACAAGTTGTATGAACTGGGACAAGTTATTTATGTGGAACATATCTTCATCCATAAATGAAGGTGTCGTGCTGCTGCTGCTGCTGCTGCTGCTGCTGCTGCTGCTGCTGCTGAATCGCTTCAGTCATGTCCGACTCTGTGCGACCCCATAGACGGCAGCCCACCAGGCTCCCCTGTCCCTGGGATTCTCCAGGCAAGAACACTGGAGTGGGTTGCCATTTCTTCCAATGCATGAAAGTGAAAAGTGAAAGTGAAGTCACTCAGTCGTGTCTGACTCTCAGTGACCCCACGGACTGCACCCTTCCAGGCTCCTCTGTCCATGGGATTTTCCAGGCAAGAGTACTGGAGTGGGGTGCCAGATTAGCTCTAATTTTTCTTCTTTTTCTATAATACTATGACAAGTATTTGTTTACCTGTTTTTAAGCTCCAGCTTAGAAAAAGCATTTTTCTAAGAGCTTTTAGCATTTATTTCTTGAAAGGCATTAAAATTGAATTTCATCCACAGTGCCTGGCATCATGTCCAAAACAGAGGAGACACTCAAAATTATCTCCTGAATCAAACTGAACTGAATCAAGAAATCATCAAAGAAAAAGAATGAAAGTAGTCTCATCCTCATAGCTGACAAGCTTGAATGCCAAAAAGAAAATATTTAGAACTTGTCCCAGTTCTTTACAGCCCTGCTCACTTTCTCAGCCAGACCTGTTCCAAGCATGGTCCCTGCATAACAGTGTGAGAAAGTTCTTGCTGTCCATGCAAACCTTGGATGCCACTGCAGACGACCTGACCCACAAACTCAGAGGTGGCCCAAGAGTTCGTGTTGTGACAGCCCCACAGGTAGAATGCTGACGTGTGAGAAGAATTGCTCTAAACTACCCTCAAAATCTATTTGTTTAGTTGTGGCCCACAATGGTACCATAGACTTGGAGCCAGAGATTTTGATTAAGATATTTTAAAATCCAAAGGTTACTAAATGACTTACATGTAATATAATTGTGTGACATAGACATGGCTATATGCCTCTGTGTGTATAACCATCCCAGGCATGCTTCCAAACTGGAAGTCAGCTCACAGTCCCAGGTAGCAAAGCTATATCTATGATAATAGTTATTGCAGGACCTTTCACATCTCCCCGGACACGCTTTAAGAATGTCTCCAAGCTCATGTACACCCGTGGCGGATTCATGTCAGTGTATGCCAAAACCAATACAGTATGTAAAGTGAAATAAAGTAAAAATAAAAATTTAAAATTAAAAAAAAAAAACAGAAAACAAAAATTGAAAACAACTGAAATACCCACAGGATAAAAATAAAATTTTTACATGTTTATGAATTGGAGAAACAAAGAAGAATGTCTCCAAGAAGCAAAAGACAGAAGTAGCTTTATCTGGAAGGCCTTGCTCCCGATCTCTTTCTAAGCCAGCCATTATACCAAGTGAAACAACATAAACGAGATCTGTTTGTTTGCTTGCTTGATTTTTCAGCCAGGAAATATGAGCATTTAGAATGGCTTTGCTTTAAGTTCTTTCTGTATCCTGCTGTTCAGCGTAATGGAGTAGAGAGAGTGTGAGCTTTGGGAGTTGACAGATTGCTTCTGCTTGTTTTAGCTGCGCAACTTCAGACAAGTTCCCTAATCTCTCTCAGCCTCAGTCCTCCTCTGAGAATTAGATAAGACACCAAGAGACCAGCACAGAGGTTGACACAAACAAAGCTGTTTGCATTCCCTTCTTCCATCTCTAGTTTGTCTATAGTTTTTATTTTCAGATCCTTTTCCCAAACCCCAGAACTGACACAGGGAATAAGCTCCCACTGCCCCACTCACAATGGGACGCATTCAGGAAATACTGGTTTAGGGAAGCGTGAGCACAAATGTCTCTAATTCTGATTTCTGGATGTTCAGCCCTCACTGCCACCCACATGGAAAAGGAAGAGAAACCACTTCCCACAGCAGAGCTTTCCTCATTTCCGATCTGCAGAAGAGTGACCACAGCTCCCAGAGGAAGACTGCCAGTCTCTTTGCTACCAAGGGAGCATTGAACAGCCCAGTCAACATGGCAAGCTTTCAGCCTCATCCCCTCTTGTGCACGCAAGCACGCTAAATCGCTTCAGTCAGGTCTGACTCTTTGTGACCCTATGGACTGTGTAGCCCACCAGACTCCTCTGTTAATGGGATTCTCCAGGCATGCATACTGGAGAGGGTAGCCACTTCCTTCTCCAGGGGACCTTCACGACCCAGGGATTGAACCCGCATTTCTTGTGTTTCCTGCATTGGCAGGTGAGTTCTTTACCACTAGCACCACCTGGCAACCCCTCAGTCCCTGCTACTTCTTTGTAACCTGCCACTTTACTGGAAGTAAAATTGTATCTTTTACAAAGTAAAGAATTGTAAGCATTTTACATTTCTATTTTTTCAGCTTCCATTCTGTCTGAATGATAATAAAGGAGATGCAGAGAACAGTTCTACTTCTTATTGGTTGGTCAAGAACCATTTGTAGTAGCACTCACTCTAAACAGAACTCATCCACATACTGTCTTGGGTAAGGACCCACTTTCTTCTTGCTTCAAACTTTTTATTTTGTACTGAGGTATAGCCGATTTAAATGTTGTGACAGTTTCAGGTGGACAGCAAAAGGACTCAGGCATACACATACTGGTTATCTATTCTCCCCCAAACTCCCCTCCCATCCAGGCTGCCACATAACATTGAGCAGAGTTCCCTGTGCTCTACAGATGGTCCTTGTTGGTTATCCATTTTATATACAGCAGTGCGTGCATGTCCAATTTCTTACCTGAACTTGAGAAATACGACTTTTGGTGGCTCTTGTCTCAGGACACTTTCCAGTGCACAGAAGGATGAACAATTAGCCACTGAAATCCTATCATCTTCTATTGTTACATCAGTCTTCTGATTCTAAAGTTCACGTTTAGAGCTTAAAGTTCTCCCTCATTAGGCTTATAAAGGAATAAATTATAGAAATTTAATGTGTAAAAGAATTAATTCAAAGGCCTTGTGATAGCCATATCTTACATGAGAAATGCTCTTGTTTGAATAGTAAACACTTCATCGATCTTTAGTTCAGTTAACACACACCTTTCCAAAAAGAGGAAGAGTAGTGTGGGTGTGGGGGAGTGTGTGCGGGATGGTATAAGATTTTGCATTTCTTATGGGGTCTCCAAGGGTTAAAAAAAAATAGCTCATTTACTTTTAGTTTCAAGCTAAATGAAATACAAAAATAAGACCACACGCGTTTCTCCTTAGGCATTACAGGCTGATCAGGAAAATATTATCAAACTGGATTCTTTCTAACTGTAAGTTATTTCAAGCGAGAGAAAAATTCTAAATTCTGGATGTTCATCCCTTCTGAATCTTAAGAATTCTTCCTGCTAATTATAGGACCAAAAAGTAGAAACAGGCAAAGAAGAGGCCTTTTGTTTCTGAATGTGCTCTGCCCAGGCGGAGAGTGTGGAGTGAAGTACCCCACGCTGCAAGTGTGTGAAGGGGCTGCTCCTAGTTCCCAGCGCTTTCCTGTGTGTGAGACACCTGGCTTGCCTGCAGGTGGGCAGTGAGCTGGCCCCCAAGCCACCACAGGCCCTCCTCAATGTGGAAGCAGGACCACTCACTCACATCCAACCAGTTAACATCTTCTGTACTTCGCCCTTTCCTGATGTCATCCGATAACCTGCCATCAGTTCCAGTTACACTATATTATCACTCAATAGGAGGTCTCTTTTGTTGCTGAGAATTTTTCTTAATCACTAATGATTAATTCACTTTGGCTACAGACTTATCAGCACAAAGCAGAGTATCCGTTTCATGATAGCAAAAAATGGACTAAATGGTACATTTGCAGCCCGTGTTACTTGAGCTAATTCTACCTGGCAGCGGTTTGGGCTTGATCAGCTTCCAGACATTTTGTTTTCTGCTCCAGGATTCCCAAAGACATTCCTGGTTTCCAAGAACAGAACCGTTTATTATTTAAGTTTGTGTTAGTGCCTTGGAGACCAAAGAGACCTGTAAGTGTTCTCTTTGTTATGGTGATTCCTGCTGACACACAAGGAGGAGCTGCTGATTCCGGTCAATGACTATGAAATAGCAACTATGTCACTTGACTTACATAAGCTGTGCCCCCAGGTCAACTCTTAAAACTCAAAGGGGTATATGTCCTTACATAAATAAATACATAGATAGCTACTTATGGATATTAGATATATAGGTACTTGACTTTGCAATGGAAAGAACTCATTTTTCCTTACTAATTCCTTAAATCATTAAGTATCTCAGGTTGGGAATTCATTAAGTCAAACTTGCAAGTATAATGACTTTTTATTTAAGGCTGTCAAAAGGGATTGGGATTTATACTTATTAAGCACCTATTATGTACTTGGTTTCATGCCAGGTGTTTTATATTTGTTCTATCATTTAAAATTTCACAGCATTCTAAGTTTCATTCTATAACTCAGAGCTGATGGATCACCAGTCCAATTTCATGCAAAGTTGTTGTTGCTCAGCCGTTAAGCTGTGTCCAATTCTTTGCGGTCCCATGGACTGCAGCACGCCAAGCTCCTCTGCCTTTCATTATCTCCCAGAGTTTGCTCAGATTCATGTCCATTCACTTGATGACGCTCTCTAACCATCTCATCCACTGCTGCCCTCTACTCCTTTTGCCTTCAATCTTTCCCAGCATCAGGGTCTTTTCCAATGAATTGGCTCTTTGCAGCAGATGGCCAAAATATTGGCGCTTCAGCTTCAGCATCAGTCCTTCCAGTGAATATTCAAGGTTGATTTTCTTTAGGATTGACTGATTTGATCTCCTTCATGAAAAGAAAGGCACTCAAATCAACCCAAATGGTTAAAAGCATCTTAAGTTTAGATCAAAGAGATCGGGACATGGACTTTCTGCCTTTCTGCCTCTGTGACATGTTCTTGAACTTTAAGTGCTTGCTTTTTGTTTATAAACTGGGGATAATAAAATTACCTCATGATGCGTTCGTAAACATCAAAGGAAGCAAGGCAAACAAAAGCAACTGGTAAGCAGGGCCTCTATTCAGTTTGCTTCTTCTAAGTCCTGCCTCTTTCTCTCCTTCCTCGCTCTCTGCTCTCATGCCCCACTTCTGTTTGGGTGTTTATGAAAAAATCAGAAAGTAGCCTTAATGACCACCAAGTGACCTCATTTAACATATGATGAGAATAAGGTCCAAAGTATTTGGAGACATAAACACAGCTAAGTGGGAGCAAACTTAGTAAAACAAACAAACAAAAACCAAAAAACCTCCCAATTCAATGCCGCTTATGTCATGCATGTCTGTGTTCTGAGGAACACACCTAAATGAAAACTTAGTGCTACTCACCCTCCATGGCTTCCCAGGTGGCGTTGTGGTAAAGAACCCCCCGGCCAATGCAGGAGACGCAAGAGACGAAGGTTCATTACCTGGGTCGGGAAGATCCCCTGGAGAAGGAAATGTCAACCTACTCCAGTACTTTGGCCACCTCATGCAAAGAGTTGACTCGTTGGAAAAGACTTTGATGCTGGGAGGGATTGGGGGCAGGAGGAGAAGGGGACGACAGAGGATGAGATGGCTGGATGGCATCACGGACTCGATGGATATGAGTCTGACTGAACTCTGGGAGTTGGTGATGGACAGGGAGGCCTGGCGTGCTGCGATTCATGGGGTCATAAAGAGTTGGACATGACTGAGCAACTGAACTGAGTTGAATTGAACTGATTCTTGCCAGGAGAATCCCATGGACAGAAGAGCCTGGTGGGCTACAGTCTATAGGGTCACAAAGAGTTGGACACGACTGAAGTGACTGAGCACGCACACGCACACCCCCTCCATACTCCCTCTCCTTCTAAACTTAATTAAGAATTCTTAACCCTCCTACAGGGCTTCCCAGGTGGCTCATTGATAAAGAATCCACATGCCAAAGTAGGAGATACAGAGATAGGGGTTCGATTCCTGGATTGGGAAGATCCCCTGGAGGAGGAAATGGCAACTCATTCCAGTATTCTTGCTTGGAAAATCCCATGGACAAAGGAACCTGGTGTGCTATAGTCCATGAGGTCACAAAGAGTCAGACATGACTGAAAGACTGAGCATGCAAGCAACCCTTCTACACTATTGGCGGGAATGTAAATTGGTGCAACCGCTGTGGAAAACAGTATGTAGTCTCCTCGAAAAGCTAAAATTAGAGTTGTCATATAATCTCACTCCACACAAAACTATAATTCACAAAGATACATGTGTCCCTATGTTCATAGCACCACTATTCACAATAACCAAGATATGAAAGCAACGTAAATGTCCATCAACAGATGAATGGATAAAGAAGATATGGGATATGTGTGTGTGTATACATATATGCATAAAATGGAGTATTACTCAGCCATCAAAAAGAATGAAACTTTGTTATTTGTAACAACACGAGTGGACCTAGAGATTATCATACTAAATGAAGAAAGTCAGCCAGACAAAGACAAATAGCAAATTACATCACTTATATGTCGAATCTAAAATAGGACACAAGCGAACTTATTTATGAAACAGAAACAGATTCACAGACATAGAGAACAGACTTGGGGTTGCCGAGCGGGAGGAGGTGCGTGGGGAGGGATGGAGCGGGAGTTTGGGATTATCAGATGCAAAATGATCACATACAGAATGGGTGAGCAAGGAGGTTCTACTGTATAGCACAGGGAGCTATACTCAATATCCTGTGGTAAACCATAGTGGAAAAGAATGTGTGCATATATACACGCATATGTATACCTGAATCACTTTGTTATACAGTAGACATTAACACAACATTGTAAATCAACTACACTTCAATAAAATAAGTTTTGCAAACTGAATTCTCAAACCCCTGTGTGTAGAGCAAACTGATTGTATAGTTCCACGTGCCTCAAAGGAGAAGGGAATGGCAGCCCACTCCAGAATTCTTGCCTGGGAAAACCCAAGGACAGAGGGGCCTGGTGAGCTATAGTCCACAGGGTTGCAAAGAGCTGGACACAAGTTAGCAGCTAAGCAACCATAAACAACGTGTGCTTCAAAATGTATACAGTGACCACCTGCAAATATTATCCACATGCCCTGTTTAACAACTGCAGCTCCTGTTCAGACGTCACTGCTTTGCAGAACAACCCACTGTTGCTGGATATTTTTCAACAACAGACAGACATCCAAATATTGATGTAAATTTTTTCAATTTTTTTTAAACAGTAAGAAGGCCAAACAAACCACCAACTTTGCCTTCTAGAACAATGGATAAAGTGAAGAAATGAGCATTCCACAACCTAAGACCATTCGTACGAGGTCGACACTGAGTAAAGGAATTAGAGAATAGACCGTTCTTCCTCTCCTCATTCCTCTTCCCACTGGCTTTCATTTTAAACTGGACAGTGAGCTTTCACAAGTTTGTCCTCTTCATACTTCCTCTGCATTCTCTGAAGCCCATAGCTCATGAATAAGCCCTTAGCACATAGTTGTTGGACACGACTGAGTGACTGAACTGAACTGAACTGAACCGAACTGAATGTTATCAATAGCCTCACTGGTTGTGGGAATGGTACTAATTCCCTTCACCTCTCATACATACTTTTCAATTGCTTTATTCTTTCTCCAAACATTCATCCAATAAACATTCACTGAGCTCCTGGACCCTTTCAGGCCCTGTGCTGGATATAGTGAAGAAATATGTAAGAAACAGCTCCTGCCGTCAAAGAACTCCACGACTAGAGGAGGACATGGATATGGAATCAAGTAACTCTTTTTGATGGTGTATAAAATGTTATATTGGGGATGATTCCCCTTCAAGTGGCATTCACTTTACTTACTTTCTACCACATCTCACACGGCCACAGAAGAGCTCAGAAGCTTAAAAAAAAAAAAAAGTGCAGCTGTCAGTATGATTAACACAACGGCGAGACGTGGGGTATGAGAACGGATATAGGTGGTTTTATAAGGACCATGCGGTTGTGTGGGACACGCATGTTGAGCAGAGACTACAGACACTTAGCCCCAAACTTCCTTTTGCAGTCTGCGATGTCAGTGAGCTGTGCGTGGAAGGCTTTGCTTCCGGAATAGGAAGGCTGACTAACCCATGAAGCTCTGTATTACTCATTTCAGCAATCATTTGCTTTTCCCTATGCAACATATAAAATTTGTACAAGACACAGCAAAAGAACTTAGTCAGGTCACCCACATTAATTTAGGACATGTTGCTGTTGACTAGTTGTAGGGGCTCTCTGTGCTGAAATTTATAACAAAGCCAAAAGATTCTGGGCTTAAACAAACAGCATCTCTGAGAATCTTATATGACAGTTTTGGGGGAAGCAACTCAGCAACTTTTATTCAAATCAAACTACTCAAACTATTCTAGATGAAATTATATTTTGGATACCTATTATTTGCATAGACTTCCCTGGTGGCTCAGTGGTAAAGATTCTGTGCCAAAGCAGGAGCCACAGGAGACCAAGGCTTGATCTCTGGGTCAGGAAGATCCCCTGGAGGAGGAAATGGTAGCCCACTCCAATATTCTTGCCTGGGAAATCACAGAGGAGCCTGGCAGGTTATAATCCATGGGATCACAAAAAGAGCCAGACACGACTTAGCAGCTAAGCAACAATGCTAACAATTATTTGCATAGCACTACTCTTATAGATGCTGTAGAGAAGTATATAAAGTATGCTTCTGCTCCTGAAGGAATTTGCAATCTGGTTAGGGGAGGAAGTTTCAGGCATGTGAAAAAAAGAAGTAGCAGAACCAGGCACAGGCAATACATTGCTAAATGACTGATGTTGATAATCAGAAATATGTGTGCAGTTAAATCACCATAATCACGAGTTAGAGGAATCTAGAAAGAAATCACACTTGATGTAGGCTCTGAAGAAGAGAACCACTTGGATAAAACAGAAAAATAAGAGAAATAGGAATAAGAACAGGGGGGCAGAGGAGTGGGGAAGTGGGAAAGCTTTAGGGAAGTTACGGAAACAAGGACTGGACTTGGCTGCAGCAGAGGAACCCGGGGAAACAGTAAGAACTAGGGCTGAGAATCAGGTGGGAGTCAGACCAGCAAGACTATGAATGCAAAGTCAAGGAGTTCAGACCTCCTTCCATAGGTAATGTTCAGCCACTGCACACTTTGCATTAGTGGAATGATGGGATAAACCTGGAGATTATACAGGAGAAATAGCAGGAGTCAGGGGTAGGGCCAAGTATGTGGGGAGATGTAAGAGCCCCATGAGGCTAGATATTTGGCATTTCTTCAACTTCATATATTCTTTAAATAGCCTGTTCAATATCTATTTACTAAGGTATAAAGGAATATCCTACGAACCTAGACTATATTAAAAGTATTAAAAGTACTTTTAATATCTGTATTAAAGTAGTTATTAATACTTTCAATAATTTAATTTAATAATTGTATTAAAGTATTTGTATTAAAGCCACTTTGTATTAAAAGTAGATGCATTATGGTCACTGACTATAACATTAATACTCTTTTGGAACTTTCTGGTTTTCAAGTTAAAAATTGTCTCCCACTTTTCAGACCTCAGGTGTTTCCTCTTTCCCCCTGTGAGTCCTTGTCACATTCTAATTCTTGGCTTTAAAACCATGAGGCCCACCATTTGCCCCAGTAAATAGTGCTATATGCCGCATTAATCATTTTCAGAATTTCAGGGCCCTGAACCACCTACCCTGAGGGACTCGGCTTGCTGGTTTTAGACCTGATGTGGCCTTTTTCACACTGTGCAACTTCCTATGTATGTGTCATCAAAATAAACCCAGGAAGGTCGGTATCGATGAGGACAAGTTTGTTCAATTTTTGTTCTTGGGTGGGCATTGCCTGTTCTGGCAGAAGTGAGACCAAAATTCATCTTGCCAATTATGAAACAGACATAAGCGGAGAACTGAGTGACATGGCACTTCATTTTGATGTAACATGGTGGTGGTTTAGTCGCTAAGTCGTGTCTGGCTCTTGTGACCCCATGGACTGTAGCCTGCCAGGCTCCTCTGTCCACAGGATTCTCCAGGCAAGAATGCTGGAGTGGGTTGCCATTTTCTTCTCCAGGGGATCTTCCTGACCCAGGAATTGAATCCGGGTCTCCTGCATTGCAGGCAGATTCTTCACCGACTAAGGCACCAAGGAAGCCCACTGAGCTACAAGGAATGTAGTGTATAGATATGAAAACATCACTCAGACAGGGCTTCCCAGACGGCTCAGTGGTAAAGAATCTGCCTGCCAATGCAGGAGCTGCAGGAGACATGGGTTCCATCCCTGGGTTGGGAAGATCCCCTAGAGGAGGAAACGGTAACCCACTCCAGTGTTCGTGCCTGGGAAATCTCATGGACAGAGGAGACTGGCAGGCTACAAACCACAGGGTCACAGAGAGTCACACGTGACTAAGCAACTGAGCACTAGCATAGAGATATTATAACATCGCTCAGACAGGTCGCCCAGAGAGCTTCCCGGCTAGTGCACCTCATTCCCTGCTCATGACTAGGACCAGTCAAACTTTCCCTCTTAACTACCCAGTTTGATAAAGGCAGCTGATGACTCTAGGATGGCTGCCACCGACCTAGTCAGAAACCAGGTGGGGCCACGCACCAAGGTTCCGACGTGCATGATCACAGATCCTAGGTCACCCAAGGGTAAAGTTAAATCTGACTGTGTTTCACATTCTCTGATCTGGTCCCAAACTTGTCACACTGGCTCTGGGGTTACCTCTTCAGTTCTTACTCATATCTGCTAAGAAAGCAGTAGGCAGCAGAATAGTCTTTCTTGGATTCAGTATTTAATTACATGATTTTATCTAGCATATAATCTTGCTGCTGCTGCTGCTACGTCGCTTCAGTCATGTCCGACTCTGTGTGACCCCATAGACAGCAGCCCAACAGGCTCCCCTGCCCCTGGGATTCTATGCTTTAACACTGAACCATCTGAAAGAAATGAAATCCATAAGTAATGAGGTGCCATACTTTTTTAGTATTGATTTGTAATCTTTTTTAATGTAGATGACTTTAGTAGATCAAAGACCCTACTCACTTCCTCATGACCATGCCAAATAAAATATTCCACCCCAGAAACTAAATTTATGGAACAAAACTCTACACAGAAAGATTAATACAGACTTTAATAATACTGCATTTTATTAAATATTTTAATCATTATTTGAGGCCAAAAATATACAGAAATTATCATCATTAGAAACCATAGATCTCTAAGAAACCTTTATAAATGATAGACAAAATTACTCTGTTTCAAAATTGATTCTACTGTACGAGTAGTATATTGTGATAAACAAGTCAACAGTTAACCATTTTGTCTCAGTGAGGTTGTATCAGTTGTGGAGAACGAATTGGTGGTTTTGTTCACACACACCCACACTAAAGATGACTATGAGAAAACCCACACCACTACTCAAAGTGTAGACCTAGCCAAGAGAAAGGTGAATTCTCTCTGAACATGCCCTGGCATCCTGCAATATGTTTCAATCCACACCTTGAATTCTGTTCACATAATCCTTAGGATATAAGTGAAGGGAAGCCATTTCTCCCTACAAAGAACTTTCCTCAACAGGGGCTATGTGAGGATCAACAGAATACCACAAGTGAAGCTCATCAGCAGCAGAACCAAAATATAGTCCTAAAGAAACAGAGAAAAATATACCCATGATGAACTATTTCCAAGACATAGTTCTGGAAAAGCGGAGTCTGTGACTTCGCTTCGTGAGATCCTCTCCTTAATTCTAGAGACACAGACAAAGCTGAGATAGCAGGTGATCACCCCATGCATACGGCGTCCTACAGGGGAACACAGACTAGACCTGGGGTGAGACGGTGGGCAGACACTGCCACTTGACTACCCAGGGCCTCTTGAAACAGACATTTGTCTAGATCTCAGTTTTTCCATCTGCACATCAAGGGTAACTTGTGGATGGGTATTTTACAAAAAATGCCACCTGAAATAGATGTTACAACAGAATAAGGGCTGTGTGGGGAAAGGTGTGTACAAAGAGCTTGAAGAAGTTAGGGAGAGTCTCAGAAGAAGCGACACCTCAGTCACCATTTGAAAGACAGGAAAGAATGAATCAAGCCAGTGGGAGGTGGTGGTAGGGAGATCATTGGCTGTGAAAGGGTGAGTTTGCATGAAGGAACATTTTGAACTTTACCACCAAAGTGGCAACACTCGATGGCACACCAACCAACAGCACCAGTGCTTATTACAGAAAACAACATCAAATCACACCTCTCGATTGTCTTCATTTTTTCCACCCCACTTATTCCCTGTACATCAATACTCAGTCCATATATATTATTTGAACTCTTACTACTGACTCAAGTATTTTTCAAAGTACAGTCATGATCCCCAGAGATAACTGGTTTAGAAAAAAGTATGTTCTGGGCCTCCACCCTAGAATGACTAAGTCATCAGAGTATCTAGGGGGAGGGATCGGAATCCCTCTGTAACAACCTTGGTAGGCAACTTTAGTGGACCGAGCGCTAAGTGAGGTGTTGCACACAGTATCAAAGCAGACACTTGTGTTCCCCAACCACAAGGACCCCACAATGCAGTCTAGGTGATAAGACACATGTACCTGAAAATATGAGTAATACATCTTGTTAGGACACAAGTTTAACCTATAAATTGCTGGGGAAGAAGCTCAGGGGTCAGAGGTCAAGGGAAATACCAGTTTCTCAGTTGCAGAACTAGACACCTGCCCATATTACACCCTGTGGAGTAGAAGTGAGGCTGGTAGCCTATGAGTTATAAGGGCTTCATAAAGAAACATCATTCAGGACATGTAGCTCAGACCATGCAACATTACAGATATAATCAGTATCAAGGGAACATCTGTACAGTAGAGTCTTGCCTAACATCTTTAGCAACAGAACACCTCGGGAACATAGAAGCAGAGCAAAGTGCAAATGAACAGAGCACATGAGTTCTGGGACTAGACCCCAAACCCCATTAGAAAAACCATTCCAGGAAAAGTGATCTGTCACTAGGAACTCCACCCATCTCTTCAAGTCTTGTTCTTCTTCACTTATAAAATCAGAACTGCCAACCCTGGAGGTAGTTATAGCCTTGGAAAGAAGCAATGCTACATCCTGCACCAGAAAGGTTTTGACTTAGGCTCAAACTACATTCATAAGTAACTACAGTTGCCCATCCCTTTCCAGAACTGATGCCTAGATTGAGATACTCTACTGAGAAGTGCACCTTTCTTCCTTGTGTTAAACTCCAAGGTCAGTGTGGACTTCATTTGGACTGGACATTCTAATCACCTAGACCAGAAATGTCCTTTACTCTTTCCTACATTAATTCATCTCACTGGACTTGACTTCAGGCTTTCAAATAATATCTTTTGATGTTATACCATCAGGACAATCAACCCTGGAAAAAGATGTTTACAAGCCGGTGCAGAAATGATGGGGAAACAACCTGCCCCATGGCTTCCCCTTTTCTGCATATCTCTCCTCTCCATCCTCCAAGAATCTTGATGACCCGGGATTTTGAGGCACTTTCCTAGAGCATGCCTCCATGTATCCCTGTAATGGTGGTCGATTAGCAAGCTTCTGGATATGTGTACCACTAGCAACTCTGGAGAAGGCAATGGCAACCCACTCCAGTACTCTTGCCTGGAAAATCCCATAGATGGAGGAGCCTCGCAGGCTGCAGTCCATGGGGTCGCTAAGAGTCAGACACAACTGAGTGATTTCACTCTTACTTTTCATTTTCATGCATTGGAGAGGGAAATGGCAACCCACTCCAGTGTTCTTGCCTGGAGAATCCCAGGGACGGGGGAGCCTGGTGGGCTGCCGTCTCTGGGGTCGCACAGAGTCGGACACGACTGAAGCGACTCAGCAGCAGCAACTCCCATCACTAGCAGCACACAGCCAATCCTGAAGAGCGTGGATGGATAACTGAATAGAGAGAGACTTGACATTCCACCCTGGAAAGGTTTTCAACAATGGGTTTATTAGTACCCGGAGGTGTATTGCACGCAGTCATAAAAGACATCACTTCTGTGATTTATGCCTCTGCTTCAGTTCAGTTCAGTCGCTCAGCCCTGTCCGACTCTGCGACCCCATGAATCGCAGCACGCCAGGCCTCCCTGTCCATCACCAACTCCCGGAGTTCACTCAAACTCACGTCCATCAAGTCGGTGATGCCATCCAGCCATCTCATCCTCTGTCGTCCCCTTCTCCTCCTGCCCCTAATCCCTCCCAGCATCAGAGTCTTTTCCAATGAGTCAACTCTTCGCATGAGGTGGTCAAAGTACTGGAGTTTCAGCTTTAGCATCATTCCTTCCAAAGAAATCCCAGGGCTGATCTCCTTCAGAATGGACTGGTTGGATCTCCTTGTAGTCCAAGGGACTCTCCAACACCACAGTTCAAAAGCATCAATTCTTTGGCGCTCAGCTTTCTTCACAGTCCAACTCTCACATCCATACATGACCACAGGAAAAACCATAGCCTTGACTAGCCGGACCTTAGTCGGCAAAGTAATGTCTCTGCTTTTGAATATGCTATCTAGGTTGGTCATAACTTTCCTTCCAAGGAGTAAGCATCTTTTAATTTCATGGCTGCAGTCACCATCTGCAGTGATTTTGGAGCCCCCCAAAATAAAGTCTGTCACTGTTTCCACTGTTTCCCCATCTATTTCCCATGAAGTGATGGGACCAGATGCCATGATCTTCGTTTTCTTAATGTTGAGCTTTAGGCCAACTCTTTCACTCTCCTCTTTCACTTTCATCAAGAGGCTCTTTAGTTCCTCTTCACTTTCTACCATAGAGGTGGTGTCATCTGCATATCTGAGGTTATTGATACTTCTCCTGGCAATCTTGATTCCAACTTGTGCTTCTTCCAGCCCAGCGTTTCTCATGATGTACTCTCCATATAAATTAAATAAGCAGGGTGACAGTATACAGCCTCTGCTTACCCCTCTGCAAAAGTCAGGAATGCTAAGATTCTCCATCCTAATCTGTTAAGGCTCCACAGATAACCTACCTCTGTGGCTTTTTCAAAAGATCATGACCTGCTCCTGCCACTGACTCACAACAGCATGTTCAGAACCATGCGTATAGGACTGTACACTGAATGGCTGTATCTGGTCTATTCAGCACCTAGATGGTCAGCATGTTAGATGTGGGCTTTGGATTCTGAAAGTCAGGGCTCCGTCATGTACTTCTGTGTGCCTTTAATACAATAACTTAAACATGCTTGGTATTAGAATCTTTTTTATATGATATCATTAGTAATATCTATGTAATAGTTTGGAAATTAAGTAAGTCAGGAAATTAATAAAGAGGGTCTTACAGTACTATATACATGTTACATGTTCAAAGTGTCAGCTGAGTTGATTAAACTGGAATGACCAGTGCGCTGGTGCCCACAAAGGCGGCTGCTTTTTTTTTTTTTAATCATATACTGAAAAGAGTTTTCATTTCTCAAAAATTCTAGTCCAGAAAAATGTGAGCAGTTTTGTTCTGCCTTCAGTGCCCTGAAAATTCCCAGATAGAAAGATAACATGAGCTATAAACCCTCAAATCCACAAAGTTCTACCAGCTACCAACTAAAATACAGAATTTTCCCAATTCTTCCTCATTTGGTGTGCCAGGCAGCTAATGAGAAGGTACTGGTAAAAACAGTGGTTTCCCCTAAAACAAACTCATTGACCTTTTGCCCTTTCTAAGGTGTTTCCCTCTTCAGCATCTGAAGAACTGCAGCGTTTCATTTTTCCCACTGAATAACCAGTGACCACAAAAGCAAGTTGTTGACTGACATACTGGGGAAGAAGCTGAGCGTAAGTGAACCTTCCCTGGGAACTACTATTTACATCACCAACTTACCCGGGACACTTCTGATACACTTAGAGACAAACCTACCCCTACTGGGGAAATTGGTGCTTCTCAAGCATTAAGATACCAAGTATAAGCACACAGTTGGATTAATACTGGCAAGTAATCATAACAGAAGATTTGAAATAGAACACTATTTGAGCATTAGTAGGGAAAGATGAATTGAATTTGGTGTTCAAACATGACCTTACAATTTCTAACATGGAGACCCTGGAGGGTGGGCAGTGAAATATGTTTGAAAATGTGACCATGGATAAATAGTCTAAAATCCAAACTTTGAGCACCAGCATGAGAGTAAAAAGCCCTCACGCTTAGTTAAACAAGAAAAAAATGAAAGTCTTTCTCTGAAGAATTAATCATTGCCGCTTAGGTGACCGTAGGATTTTGACTACTGAGAAAGACAGGAAAATATTAGCAAAGAATGGAAGTACTGGGATGAAAAAAGAAGAGGATCTTTTAGAAACTTAAACATATTATTTACCACACCTTATTAATGACTGAATAGCATCCTGAATTATTGAATTAATATCTTCCAAACACCCTCATATTTCAAATTCCAGGGATTAATTATTATTCATCTCTTACTTGTTCAATCAGCTGCATTTAACACAAACAGACTCTATATTTTAAAAATATTGTCTTTCTTTACTTTGTTCAAAGAGGTATCCCTTTTTGGTTAGTTATATTCACAAAGCCCACTCCTGATCCCTGCTTCTTTGCCGGACCACCCTTCTGCACCTTCTTCTCCACTTCTGGATACTGAGGTTCTTTTCTTGTTGTACAGGTGTTCTCACCATGTCCCATCTGTGTGCTGGGGTCCTCCAACTTTCTATCTCCAGCCCTCACCTCTCTCCTAAAAGCCAGACCCCTGTGTCCAGCTGTGTTCAACATCTCCTAGGGGCTTTGCGAATATAACTAACCAAACTGAACTCTGGCTCCTTAGCCCCTATTCCACCCTAGCCCTCTTCCCGAGTCTCCCCCGTCACTTGGTGCTGTTACTGTTCACCTGTTGCTTAGCCCCCAAGCCTGAAGGCTTCCTCGACTCCTCTTCCTCTCCGACTCTACATCAAGTCCTTCAAGTGGATCCTGGCCACTCTTTGTCCAGATTTTATTATAAATCTGGATGCTTCCTGTGACCTCCCCATCATTTAGTCCTAGACCAAGCACACTGGTTGATTTCCTTTATCGCTGAGAATAAAAGCCAAACTCTGGGTTGGTCTACGAGGTCCCCATTATCTAGTAACAGTAACTCTTTAACCCTGCCATCGCTCTCGTCACCACCCGTGACTTCGTCGTCCCCCAACACAGAGCCCAGACCTCCTGTTGCTTTCTGTCCAGATGCACGTCCCTGAGGCAGTCCCATGACTCGTATCTTGACTTCTTTCAGGTCTCTGTTCAACCACAACATCCCTCTAAAGACTCTGCTTGACACCTGTTCCTTACTCTCTAACATCATCCTCTACTTCTCCTTCTCTCCTGGCTCATAAATCACTCCCAGGCATGACAGCATTTATCACCTATTCGCTGACTGTCCACCCCATCACCACTTTAGAAGCTAAGCCCCAGGGGCACAGGGCTGTATCTCTTTTGTTCTCTGCTCTACTTCCACTGTCTAGAACAATTCCCCAAACATCATGAGAACTAATAAGTTGTCTATAAATAAAATTAAATTTTAATTAAACATATGTAAGTTATTTACTTTATTAAGCTACAAGAGGCTCATATGATAGGTGTAGTCAATGAATTCCCTTGGTTTTACAAAGTTCCCAGTTGAATCCCAGTGGGGTGGCTGGCGATAACATCCATGGGTCTGCCATTCATTTCTATCTGTATATGCAAGACATTATTTATACACAGTTGCAAGTGTTACTTGCATCGACAGCAACTACACCTGGACACAACTATTTCCTTGTGAACAAGAAAAATAATAAAATAGTCTCAATAAATCTGAAGCCACATAGAGTCAAGAAGCTTAAGACACCACACATATACAAAGAAACCACACAAAGAAAAAGCAAATGATTAGTAGTCACACATGTGGTAATCAAACTGATCACAAAACCATAGGAGGAGAAGATTAAGGCCAAATCATTTGATTCACCTCCAACACTATCACCCTACACAGTTTCCACAGAAAGCCTTCTGGGCCACTTATTATCGTCTGTCCTCTAGAGTTTTTAGAGCAGTGTGAAGTCTACCCACAGAAACGTTCTTTAAATAGGTCCACGGAGAAACATCTTGGAGGACTCACTGAATAATGATATAATGAACCCAGGCTTTCGCACACACCTTAATGGAGTATGGGCATCCTAATGTACTTATTCATGAATATCAAGTTAAGCCTTCTTGGAGATTCCAGGAACTAAAAGACTTTCACCATTAGTCATTTTGACAAGGGCTCTATGCCATTTACTTCTGGCCAAGGATCAGGAGAGTCATGAGGGAAACCAGATGCTCAGCTTTCATGACAAAATACTGGGGATTTCTCAAGGACAGTCCCCTTCTCTTGAGCAGCCTCAAATGCATCCCAAAACCAGGCATATGCAGAGAGATATGTGCGCGCGCACATACACACACACACACACACACACACACACACACACACACACACATGCTACCTCAGATATATCACAGGAGATGCCAGGAGAGATATGGAGCATTCATATGCTCATTTCAGCTTTTTTCCTTTTTCTTTTTTTCACTATTTTATCATTTTCATGTTTTAGAAAGGATAATTAAACTAATATATCTGAGAATTAGGGTATTTGTACATTCGGGGAAGATTCAATCATGGAAAAGCAGGTTGTTAAGTAACATCAAGCATTTCTATCTCTTGTCTAATCTTTCATTCACAGTCCACAGGCTGAGTGAGTGCAGAGTCAGAATGGCCTCCTCTTCAGCATGGGTCTCAGGAGCAGCCAGTATCAAAGAGCAGCAGCCCACTCTTGAGCTGAACATAACTATTATGAAATAAGTTTTGAAGATGACGCTTGATGTGGTTGCAGAACGTGCCTTCTCATCCCAAGGAGAAACTAGGAATGACAAGAATGGAGTTAGATAGGCAAGTAGCAGGTAAATGCTAGACAGAACTGAATAAATGACATGTTCTAAAATAGTCTCTCATAGCAACAAAAAAAAAAGACTAAAAATAACTTTATCTCACTTCGTTCTGATCTGGTGACTCTAAGTGGCCCAAATTAAGATTTGTAACTTTTTCCTTACCCATCAAATACTATATATGTATACAATCAAATATATATGTGTGTGTGTGTGTGTGTGTGTGTGTGTGTGTATGTATAGAACCAATAGGCACAAAATATATTCATTTACTTATTAAACAAATATGTACTGAGCACTTACTCTGTGACAAACACTGCTCAGACACCAGGGAAATAACAGTGGACAAAAAGACAAAAATACCTGCTCTTGTGGGAATTATATTCTAGCGTAAGGAGACAGATATTAAAAAAGTAACAAGTAAATATGTAGACTCTTGGATGGTTATAACTGCTATGGATAAGAATCAATCAGGGAAGAAGGATAAGGTATGCTGTGATACAAATCCAGATAAGGTATGCTGGGATACAAATCCAGTAGTCAAGGAAGACTTTACTGAGAAGCGAAGACTAAAGAGAAATCTGAAAGAATTAACAGAGCAAGTTATCCAGATATAGAAGGAATATTCTTCTCAGAGGGAGTGACAGTTGGTGCAAAGGGAATGCACCTGGCATGGTCAAGCAAGGTGTGCGGGTGGAGTGAAGCGCCAACAAGGAGATGGAGTTAGATTAGAGATCAGACTCCTGAGAGTCGGGTAGTGACTTTGACTCTGTTCTGAGCAAAATGGAAAGTCAACAGAGGATTCTGAGCAGAGGAGTGAATAATCAACTTTTTAAAAACAGATCACTGGCTGCTATTTTAAGAACAGACTAAAGGTGAGAGATGGATTGGAAGATAAACAGGAAGACTAGACAAGAGGTTATTGCTATGATCTTAGCAAAGGATAATGATGTCTCATAGCAGGGCAGTGACAGTGGCAGTGATAAGAAGGAAGTAGATTCTGAATATCCTGAAGACAAAGCCAACAGGATGTACCACAGACGAGATGTGAGAGGCACTGAGATTGACTCTAAAGACTATGGCCTGGGCACCTAGCAAAATGAAGTTTCTACAATACATGCCCATGAATGAGGACCAGAAAAAAATTGGCAAGGGCAAGTTAAGCATGATGGGAAATATAGACATCCTTATTTTGAAAGAACAATAAGCATTCAAGTTGAGATACTTCGATCTCAAGTTTAAAGGAGAGATCCAGGGACTTATATAAATTCAGGGGGTTTTCAGCATATGGATAGTATTAAAATCACAAGAATGAATGAGATTTCACAGGAAGTACAGTGAGAACAGAAGAGAGGTGTGAGGACTGAGCCTTGGGCCATGTCAAAATTGAGAAGTCAGGCAATGAAGAGGAATAACAGACGAAAATAAAAAGAAATGGCCAGTGAAATAAAAGGAAAGTCTGGCTTATCCGGGAAGGCAAGTGAAAAATATGTCAAGAAGAACTAATAATCAGCTGTGTCTGATTTTACTCATACTTTGGGTAAGAGGTGGGCTGGGCACAGATCTTGATTTTAATGACACAAAATCTTCGTGATGTAGATAAGAGCAGTCTCTGTGAAATACTGAAAGTACAAGCTTGATGCAGGATGAAATGGGAAGCTGAAGATAGTGAGCACAGTTGCCTCTTCCATGGAGATTTACTAGTTAAAAAAGAGGGAGAATGGGGCAGTAGTTGATCAAGTAGGTTGATTGTGAAATCTTATGTTTTTCTTAAATAGGAAAGGGACAGTGAGGACTTGATCCCATCTACGTGCTGATGGAAATGATTATGCCAGCCAGGGGGAAATTCCAAAGAGAGGAGAATGGCTGGAGCAGTATCTTCCTGGAAGGGGAGGAGCCAACCCTGGACTCCTCCTGGGTAATAGGAGGGAAAACAGAATTGTGGGCACAGAGGCCAGAAGTCAGGTAGAAATTCTCCTTGAACCACCTCTGTTTTCTCGGTAAAAGGAGAAACAAGATCATCACCAGATAGCAAAGGTTCAGAGAATAAAGCTAACAACACAATTCCAGTGGGAAAACTGAAACACCGTCCCGAGAGATGGGCTGAGACGCACTGGTCCCCTGCCATCTCTTCACAGACAAACAGCTGCACAAGGGTTCAGGACAGGACAAGATGTGCTGCCACACACGGAGTCTTGACCTGGCACACGCCGTGCAGAGTGAGGAGAGCCACACACTCAGAGAAGTGCTTAAAGGAAGTGAAACTCAGTACAGTCAAGTCAGACCTGGCTGTTACTTCTGCCTCTGCTCCTGTCCAGACTCGACCATCACCACTGATCGGTTTCAGTTTTACAAGCCAAGAAGTACTTTATGTACTTTAACTTGGTTGTTTTCTGGCAGGGGAGGAGGGGACGTGAGGAACGGAGAGGTAGGTATTTTGTTTGTTTGTCTTAAATGGGGAGAAATCCCAATTTACTAGGTTTTTATACTTCTGTTGCAAAGTCATCAATGCCCCTTTCCACGAAATATCTTCTATTTCAAAACTGGCCTAAAGTTGGCTACTTTTATATAGGCTGGAATTCTCTCATATTTCAGTGTAATTTAAGTCTCAATACATTATTTTTTTGAATTAAGAGTGAAACAAGTAGTGTATGAAAACAATACAAAGACTTGCTCTGAATGAAATGAGTAAAGAGTCAATGAAAACTATATATAGCTTTTCATTCCATGTTAAATATAGTTAACTACAGAGGTTATATCTGGGACTCTGTTCTCGGTTGCCAATGCTTATTCATTCCAACAACCGCTTGTAAGTACCTACTATGTACCAGGCACACAGTATACAGCAGTAAAAAAAAAAAAGAAAAAAAAAAGATCAAGATCCTTGCATTCATGAGTCATATTATATTCAAAAGGGAGATATATAGATAAGGGACTATTAATAAATAAGAAGATATTATTATGTAAGAAGGTTATAAGTACAATAAAAAAAAATACAGCAGAGCAATAGATTAGGTAACCAGTTTGCAACACAAATGGTGCAGTCAAAGCAAGTCTTGCTGAAAGTTAACATCAGGACATAATTGAAGGAGATGAGCTGTGAGTCAGGCCAGGTCCCTGGGGAAAAGAGAAATACAGAGGGGAACAGCAAGTACGAAGACCTGGAGGGGAGGGGTTGCACGAGCGTTTACAGAAGTATGAGGGGTCAGTGTGAGGGTGGTGGGTGACGAGAGGAACAGTAGAGACGGAACTGGCTATGTAAATTGTGGGGCTGAGCGTAACCTGAAAATGTGGGGTCCCTTGCTCAAAATTATTAAAAATGTCAAGGTAGCTCTGGCAGATCCTTCAGCCATCCGCCAGGACCTAGAAGCCAGCTTTGGCAGGAGATGAGGTCAGATCAAACAGACGCGAAAGTGAGGGGACACATTTGAAGGGCTTTCTAGGCCCCTTGTTAGAACTTTGACTTATCCTCTGAGCAAAACGACACATCACTGGACGGTTGTGACCAGTCTAACTTGCAGCACCTTTGCTGAAATAAGCCTAAGGGGCCCAAAGCAGAAATGAGAGATTAGACAATAGACTGTTGCAACAATCCAGGTGAGAGATGACAGTGGCTTGGTACAAAGATAGTATTTGCAGAGGTAGTGAGAAGGTTCAGACTCTGCATACATCTTGAAGATGAAACGCAGATTAGAGATGGGTTTTCGTGTAGGGAGGAAGAAAAATTTCAAGAAGAACGAAGAATCACCGCCAAGGTTTTTGGCCTGAGGAACAGAAAAATGGGAGGTGCCCTGAGCTTAGAGAAGGAAGTCTAGACAGACATGGAGGTGGTGGAGGGGGATGATGAGAAGTTCAGTCCTCACCCAGACGTCTGCCTCTTAGACATTCGGGCCGTGAAGATAGGGAGTTGGCAGTGGGATTCATTAGTGTGGTGTCCAGGAGGGTGGTCGGGCTGGAGATACAAATGTGAGAATAATCAAAAAAGCCATAATTCTGTGGTGCAACTAAAATTGCAACTAAAAGTAAAGTTCTCAAGGGACCTAGGTTCTCAAAAGATCTCAACTAATTAAAATTCTTCCTGTGTCATATGGATTTGGGCTAATGACATCTGTGTTGTAATATTTACTTTTTACTCCATTTCCCTTTGATTAAAGCCTCTTTTTCCCCTTTGATTTGACAGCTGAAACTGAATACCAAGGAATTTAAAATGTGACCAAGAAGAAATTGGGAGAAATCGTGTCTAAATATCACAATTAGTTTTCTGTACCAGCAGCAGACTTTCATTTTGGAACAGATTGTTTATTTTTTAATCTCCAGAATGATCCTTCTGTTACATAAATGTAAAGAAATATTCGTCTATTATATCTGTGCTGCCATCTACATGCTGCTATCTACATTAAGCTAAATGTAGATAATAAATTTTATGGAATATGTGTGTGTTAGTCATTTAGTTGTGTCCAGCTCTTTGCAACCCCATGGACTGTAGCTGGCCAGGCTCCTCCGTCCATGGAATTCTCCAGGCAAGAATACTAGAGTGGGTTGCCATTCCCTCCTCCAAGAGATCTTTCTGACCCAGGAATCGAAACTGAGTCGCCTGCAATGCAGGCAGTTTCTTTACCATTTGAGCTATCCGGGAAGCCTGATAATTTTCTGCAATAAATAAAATAAATATTTGGGAAACTTAACCAGTAGATTGAGCAGAGGTTGTATGTTATTTATGCTTGTCACTGGAAAAAAAGAACTGTCTAGTGATGGGAAGGACCAGTAGTGGACCATGTCTGGACTTTTGCTTGTAGCTGGTAAGGGTTTTTCTGTTAGTTTTAGGAGTTGCTTGCAGGACAGAAGGGACCTTTGCAAAGACCCTATGAACCATTAGTTAATCAATACTGTGGGAGAGGGCCCCGGAAGAAAGCAAGAAATTGGAAAGAGGGGTATTTTTCCCTAAATCTATTCAGAAACAAATCCACAACTCCAGCATCTCCCCAAGGAAGACAGGGAACAGCAGTTTTAAGAGAATCTGGAGACAGCTTGGTTAGCAGGATCCCTGTCACCTCTGGATAGCTGGGGTGTATAATGTCAGGAAAGATCGGCAGGTGGGCAGGACAGGGCAGAGTGGGGGCACGTGGTGACCATATGTGAGGCAGCCCTTCCAGGAGTTCAGAAATAATTTGAAAATGTCTTACAGAAGCGGAGTGATATTCAGTAATAACAGCAGAAGGCAGTCAGGGTCTCTGTAATCGAGCTCACTGTTTATCCACACCATCTTCACGCCCAGCTTGGTAAAAGATGCATACAGATACATATCCTAACTCCAAACAGGGGCTGAGGTACTGGCTTCTTTGAAATGCGCTTTCCTCTAATACAGTCTGCTAGCCACAACAAAGTCAGGTAGAACCGCGGCATTTCTCTAAGCTGAGTGAGGTACATTCACGTTCTTTTCAGTCTCTCCCTGCCGTCCTTTTCCCTCTGTCTCAGTGGGAGAGATGAGTGGGAAGTGGAATCCTGAGTTAGGAGTTTGGGATTAACATGTATACACTACTATATACAGAAAATAGAAAACTAATAAGGACCTCCTGTATAGCACAGGGAACTCCATTCAATATTCTGTAATAACTTTTTGTAGGAAAAGAATCTGAGAAAGAATAGATATTTGTATATGCACAACTGAATCACTTTGCTGTATACTTGAAATTAACACAGTATTGTAAATCAACTGTACTCCATTATAAAATAAAAATTACATTAAATTTTTAAAAGTTGAATCCAGATTCCCACTGCTCTTTATAATTAGAATTGCACTGATCCTTACTGTGCAATGAGTAAGTCTTCCTCAGTGGCTCAGATGGTAAAGAATCTTCCTGTCAATGCAGGAGACCAGGTTTGATTCCTGGTTTGGGAAGATCCCCCGGAGAAGGGCATGGCAACCCACTCCAGAATTCTTGCCTGCAGAATTCCATGAACAGAGGAGCCTGGTGGGGTTGCCAAGAGTCAGACACGACTGAGTGACTAACACTTTCAGTTTCACTTCACTGTGTAGTGATACTATATCCTCATTCTGTTCTTATACTTCAACGAGATGAGATAAGCCTAGAGATGTTACTATTGAATAGCTCAGTATAATATGGGTTATAATAATATTTGTAGTGCTTATAAATTTAACATGAAATAGAACATTTCCCCCCTGCAGTTTCCATTCAGTTTATTTTCAGGTTTGAAAATGGCTTCTATCTGGGGGTGCATGAACAGGTAATCCCAGGGATGGGGGAGCCTAGCAGGCTGCTGTCCATGGGGTCACACAGTCAGACACGACTGAAGCAACTTAGCAGTAGCAGCAGCAGAACAGGTAGGAGATGGTGAATGGATCCTAACACACACATAAAAGGAAGAAATATGTCTCCTTTTCATGTCTTAAAAAACATAATTAAGTCTTGCAGTTTCAAACTGTATATAACTAGTTGTTTTATTTGACAATGAAAAATATATATGAAAAAAAAAATGTTTAGCTTTGTAACCTGAAAAGACCAAAAAAAATGTAGGATTATGTCATGTATGTTCAGTAATTTTTTCATTCTGAAAAGTCACATAAAACAGAGTTTCTCAAACCTGAAGCTGGAAGCTGCTTCACAGAGGGAGGCCGTCCTAGGCGCTGGACCACGTGGACCACCACCCCTGGCCTCTGACCAACCACGACAGGCCTTTAACCCCCAGCCCAGAGCCATGACAAGGAAAAGTGTGTCTTGAGGTTGCTAAAGGTTCCCTGAGTGGCAAAATCACCCCTGGCTGAGAACCACTGACACAGAATCTACTACTTTACAACTATAATAGAGATAGAAATTCATTTTTACAATATATTTTGCAGTTCTTTTGTTCTGAGCAACTGTTTTGAAATCATCAACCAAGAGAACACAGCCATGCTTTGCCAAAAGGATAAAGACATCATCTCTTCCAAAACCATCAAATAACACCCTGTACACTGTCATTTGATGAAGCACACCAATGATCCGTTATCTCTGTGTCATAGTCCTGCTCCTCACAGATGCCACAGTTGACTAATCTACTTCCTTCTTCAGAAATGCAGCAGTCTAGAAACAGCAAGTGTCAGGCGATTTTTGTCCACTCAGTAGGATTTATGTCTCACTAAGCTGGGCAACAGGCAGGAAGACCACAGAGTTGCGTTGCAAAAGCCTGTTGGTTTTTCATCTGCTCACTGATAAGGGCTTGACTTTGAGCACACTTTGTCAGGGACATTTTTTACAACAATTAGTTTTCACGTCAGGCATTTAAGAAGCTTTACGACAACTGCTTAGATTTCCACTGCACAGGGGAAAGACAGTGGTAAAACACTTTGAAATGACTGGATGATAAATAAACCCAGGCATTTTTTTTTCATATTTATGTATTACCTTCTTGTTCGCTCTTTGATGAAAAGCTAAAGTCGTCCAGAGCTCTTGTGTACACTGTTTCTAATGAGGAATATAATGAGACTATCTGCAGCCAAGCCTATTTTCGAGACTAGGTGAACGAGCCACTTATTTCAAGCAGTATTTGATTCGAGATTGTACCGACAATGTCACTGAATTTGATTAGTTCTTAATTTATTATGTTGATGCTTGATTGTGGTGGGACTTTGATCCTGTTTTGCTGACTTTGTATACTGTGTATCAAAGGCCTCAAGAAGGAGAGAGAAACACTGAGTAGTTTGATGTTTGAAAAAAATTCTGAGACACGGTTTCATTCAACAGATGTTTTTAAACTTCCTCTACTTATTATACTTTTTTCTAGACCTCCCACACTTTAAAAGGAGTTTCCCAGACAAGGCTATCCAGGTGGTGCCATATCTAAAGATACTGATGAAAAGAGGTAAAATCTTTGTTAAAATTTATTCCCATGCTTTTAGTGAGGAACCAACAAGAAAAGAGGGAACAGGTTCTTCATCTCATCCTTGGCAGGGCAGATGAGAAAACAGAAAAACAGAGGGAAGAGGAAACTTTCTGCTGTTAAGGAAACTGATCCAGATAATGACATGGACACATTTCTCTGCATTTTGCAAAGTAAACTTCATTCTTTTGAAAGTTTCTGGCTTTTTAATTTGAATTTCTTGGTTTAGGTAAAAAGATTTTTGAGAATTGTTTTTTCTTATTTAATTAAAAAAAGTAATTTTCAATAGCAACTATCTGAAGAAAGGGAGAAAAAAAAGGGAAAAAAACAAGAGAAGCCACAAAGCCCCAGCTGCGCTTAGTTCCTGTTCACTCAGGCTGGCTCGTGACGTAGGTTTGCTGTATTTTGAATTCACATATTAGAAATATTCATTCAGAGAGGAAACTAGCTTCGGCATAATCAACAGAAGAAAATAGCATTCATAGAACTGTTATTCAAAAAGAAGCACAGAGCTGTACTTCTTGTTCTAATGAACCTTACTTGGTTTAGCTATAACAGGGAGGGAAAAGAGTTGTACTTTATGGTGGGTAACTTCTGACTCTGATGCTGAGAAAGATTGAAAGCCAGAGGAGACGGGGATGACAGAGGATGAGATGATTGGATGGCATCACCAACTCAATGGACATGAGTTTGAGCAAACTCTGGGAGATCATGGAGGACAGGAAGCCTGGCATGCTGTAGTCCATGGGGTCGCAAAGAGTCAGACACGACTTGAGCAACTGAACAACAACCACTTCTGACATGAAAATTTGAACAGAAGTTTCATAAATAATTATTGGAATATGAGAAAGAATCAGACCTTGCAGTTTGAGTAGCTGAGAGTCTGGGGTCTCAACTGCTCAAAACAGGGGAGCTGGAAGAGAAAGACATGCCTTGCTTTGGGGACTTTGCAGGGCCCAGAATTAAGTTATCTTGTTTCCTCCAACCACAGTTCTGGGCTGCACTTTAAAGCAACTCTGTAGCATCAGTGCCACAGTTGAGGTCCCCAAGCTACATGTCCTGTCCTCAGCCGGCCCCTCATTAGGCCCTGTCCTGTTTCCTTGTAGGGTCTGTAAGACGCTCCCTGGACTGAAGCTGCTTTGAAGTGACACCTCATATCTCCACACTGGATCTAATTCAGTGCAGTGAAGAATAATTCACTTGTTAAAGACATTCATGCCAATCTCTCACGCTAGAAGCCTACATCTCAGAACTATGGTTTGCAGCTGCCATGGTTTTGTGGCATTAGGCTGCTGTATGTCATATACCACTGCTCTGTTCATAATATTTAGACAGTGCCATAGCAACACGTAAAATACGACCTCCGGAGGTCTGCATTCCTCCAGCTCTGTGTCAAGTATTAGAGAAATTCCTGAGGAAGGGAGCCATACTACAGAGCGTCTGAACTGCTCCCTTTATGGTAGCGATTGCAGAAACCTAGAGCAGAAACACACCCTAGGATTCTATATTCAGTTCTAGAAATGTCCCCGCGTACTTGCAGTTTTCTGGTTTTATTTAGAAGGCATCAAGAAATTCTCTTATTTAATTCTATAAAGAGCTACTAAAATCTCACCACTTTATAAGTAATCTTCTTTCTCTTTCCACAGTAGGAAAAACAGATTATCATCTTTTATTATCTAAGCATTTTGCATAAAAGTATTAGTGGAGGAGGACTTCCCAGGTGGCTCAGTGGTGAAGGAACCACCTGTCAATGTAGGACACGCATGAGATACCAGTTCGATCCATGGGCCAGGAAGATCCCCTGGAGAAGGAAATGGCAACCCACTCCAGTATTCTTGCCTGGAGAATCCCATGGACAGAAGAGCCTGGCAGGCCCCTGCCAGGGGGTAATGAAGGGGTCGCAAAGAGTCAGACGACTGAGTGACTGAACATACACATATTAGTGGAGATGACAGAGATGCAAATATCTAAGACCTGGTTCTCTTTCCATATACTTCTTGAAATTCGGAAGTAAATTTCTCATTTTGGCTTGCTTTTCACCCAGAAAACAAAGATTTACTTCGCCTTAAAATAAGTTTTCTACAGTGTCAGCACAGAGATTTTCTTTCTTCTTTTCTTTTCAGCAGCTTAAAATGAGAAACATTTCTTTTCTCAGAGTTTCTCCAGAAGTAGCTCAGCTGGTGGTTCTGGCCCAGGGTCTCTCATGAGACTTTTTGTGGTCAAGCGGTTTGCCGGGGCAGCACTTGTTGGTTTCCATACTCTTGGCTTTGTTACATAATGTTCAACAGATTCTCTCTCTCCTCTCTTTTTAAGTTTAAATTCTCTGTACCCTTTGTCAGTAAGGTATCATCAACATCCCTCTGACTGGAGTATTTTTCCTTCACCTGATTTCCTCGGAAAGCAAAACCACCGTATTGTCTTGATCAGTAAAGAGCCCTGAGTGAGGTCCGGTTGTCAGGCTAGGGCCCGGGGCCACTCAAAGCCCCCAGGCTGCTCACAGTGTCAGGTGGGCAGACCCCGCTTTGATGGAACACGACACTCAGTTCTGGTATTTTCTAGGAGAGGGGGCATAAAAGTGCACACACATCACTTGGGTCTCTTGTTACGATGCAGATTCTAATTCCTTGGTTCTGGAATGAGCCCTAGCTCCTGCATGCAGCACAGAGATTTTAAATAAATACCATTAACTACCTCCCCTGTAACCCCCGTCACTGTGAGCACTCCCCTCTTCTCCACCTCTTCTCCGTCAATCTTGTGGGGCAGGTCACTATTTCCTATCTGTGTTTTGTTCAAAATATCTTCTTCAGTATTCTTCTCTATTTGCAAGGGCACTGCTTGCACCCAGATTATGTTTCCTCTCACAGGGTTAGCAAAGTAGCCTATTACTTCCCTTAGTTTCAAATGTTTCCTATAGTATTTTACAGAACACAGTATTTTACATATTCATCATATCTGACCCTCAAAACAACTCATATGGTAGGCCAAACAAACATTATCCAGCTTGGAAGTAAGGAAACAGTCTCAGGAAGAGTGAACTACTTTCTCAAGGTCATGAAGCTACCAAGTTGCCGAGCTGAAACTTCAAGTCTAAGTCCCAGTTCCCCAAATTGAATCTGCCTTGTTAAAGCCAAGTAACTGTGCATGTGCTATGTGCTAAGTCACTTCAGTGGTGTCTGACTCTTTGCGACCCCATGGACTGTAACCCGCCAGGCTCCTCTGTCCATGGCATTCTCCAGGCAAGAGTACTAGAATGGGTTGCCATACCCTCCTCCAGGAGATGTTCCTGATCCAGGGATCGAATTCGCATTTCTTATGTCTCCTGCATTGGCAGGCGGGTTCCTTACCACAATTGAATCTGCCTTCTTAAGGCTAAATAACAGTATCACCACAATAAAACCCACTAAAGCTTTCATCACATCTTGAAGACATATGGCAATTGAGAACTGGAAATGGGGTACAGATTATGAAATTTAACAGCCCTAACTCTATATCTGGTAGCTCCGGGAACTCACGGACTCTAGAATGTGTCCAACACTACAGAACTAACTATAGATTCAAATCTACAGTTACTATAGTCAACTACAGTTATCTATACAACTGACAATAGGCTCGAATCTACTGATTTCTGCTGCTGCGCTTTTCTATCTCACTCCCTTAAAGACCCCTGGTGCTGTGAGCTTTCCGTGACACGTGCGGATAACCCATCCAAGGTTAGTTTCTGCCAGTCTCAGAGACGTGCCTCTGCCGTGGATGGGTTTTGTCTCCCGCTCTACAACAGCACTTGTCACCTCTGGATGGAACCCCCACTGCTACAGAACCTGCAGCATGCCCCTTCATTCTTTCCAAGTCCAAGGCTTAATAAGGCTCTCCCACCCACCCACAAGCCCTCTCTGATGTCCCAGGCCCTCAGGAAACCTTTCCTCGCTAGTCCTCAGACACTTGCGGCTTCTGCTAGCCAGTCTCACACTTGGCACCTTCTCTAGGACCCATCCTGGGTCCTGTATGTCCTCACGGTGCCATCCCAGTCATGTCACCCTTTCCCCCAACATTCAGGGTTCTCCTCGCAATGACTGTTGATACATGAAAGGCTACTTCTTCTCCCTGGAACATCCTTCCACATATTAAACTATCTTGAAAATTCCCATTTAGCCTTTCCTTGTCAGTTAAGATACTGCTTCTCTTGTGAAGTCCCTGCTGATGTTTCCAGGTGACGCAGGAGAGACCTCTTTAGGCTTCTCAGCACATTCTGGACGATGCCCCCTTGGATCAACTGTGTGATCACACTGCTAGTGTCTGCATGTCTGTTTCCCATCAAAGACTCCTCATCACGGACACAGTCATCTGCTTCTCCTCTGCACTGAGTACATGGCCCAGCACAACCAGAGCTTAAGATGTGATAAATGAATCAAAAAATGAAATGCATGTCCCCATAAAAATGAAGACATTCTGTGTTCGATTAAGCTTAAGAAGTAAAAGTGCTTTGTCGCTCAGTCATGTCTGACTCTTTATGACCTCCACGGGCTACAGCCCTCCAGGTTCCTCTGTCCATGGGATTCTCCAGGCAAGAATACTGGAGTGGGTTGCCATGCCCTCCTCCAGGGGATCCTCCCAACCCAGAGATCAAACCCAGGTCTCCGGCATTGCAGGTGGAGTCTTTACCATCTGAGCCACCAGGGAAGCCCTAAGAAGTAAATACATTTAGAAGTTTAGAGGGGAAATACTCATCGGGAAGCAGGTCCTGGGTATCACAGGCCCGGGCCTAATTCCTCCAGCAACTACAAAGCCAGGCTAAAGAAAGACCAAAAAGCATATTGTTGTGATACTACTGTTCTTTTAGGAGTCAGAGCTCCTTCTTACAGGCAAGCTCTCACCTCCAAAGATACTTCTCTAGAGTTACAGCCACTACCCTCACATTAGAACTGTACCAAACTGCTATTCTCTACCTCCCTAGGCAATCTGAAATCTACATTTTTAGACTTTTTGTTCTAAGAAGACCCTCTACCTACTCCCCAGTGGACAACATTGTAGTTGACCTTTCCACAGACAGCAATTAGCTTATTTTTTTGTGACAACTGCTCTGCTTCCATATAGAGTTAACTTCTTTTGTTTCCAAAATTCGCAAGCATAATTCTATTCAAGCATGTAAGGGGGAGGGGGACAGTGACTCTGTGTCTACCTGTCTGTTAGACCATGAACTACACAAAAACATTGTATTCACCTATTTCATGCTTAGTTTTCAAAGCTCATCAATGTTTTGCCCTTTTCAGGTATATACTAATCCACTTATAAGACAGGGGAGGGGAGAAAAGCAGGAGGAAAGTAGAAAGGCACCAAAACACCTTTGTAGCCAGTGTTGTGGATGCAAACTAGCTTCTGTTGGCTTAAAAATCTGGAAGTACAGCAGAGTCAAACTGATCTTCCTTCTGCTAGTGAGCGGTTGTGGAAACCGGTGGTGTTCCTGCAGCAGCAAATTTCTAGGCCCTGTTCCCTGGGTGTCAAGAGCCAGTCTGCCGAGCTCGTAGCTATGAGAGTCTGCTTTCCAGAAGTCAGCCACAGCGGCAGCAGCGATAGCTACTTAATTCCCAGGGATTAACACCTGCATTTAGAGAAGGAAATGGCAACCCACTCCAGTATTCTTGCCTGGAGAATCTCATGGACTGAGGAGCCTGGCAGGCTACAATCTATGGGGTCGCAAAGAGTCAGACATGACTGAGTGACTAACACACACACAACACCTGCATTAGGGCTCTGGGAACTATTCTACAACCTACAGCTCTAGTAAAGGCCTCGGACATAGCAGCCTCCCAGTGGGGTCATTCGGGGGTTAGTCCTGGGGTCCCAGCCCAGACTCCTCTCCCGTTACTTCTAATATGTGTGTAAGCACATAATTTCCTGAATTAAAACCCTTCTCGCTTAAAATACTTACAGTGGTAGTTTCTGTTTCTTGGAGTTCATCCTATCAGATCCGGTAAGAGGGAATAAGAGGAGGGGGTGTGGGGGCAAGGCAGAGGGAAAGCAGAGGGAGAGGGGTGTTCCTGCCTGGAAAAGCTCAGGGCTGTCCAAAGAATTTACCATTTGTTCTAGGCAACCCCTGATGAGGGTCCTCTGACCTCCGTTTCTTAGAGTATTTGCTAAAGATTGTTTCCAACTGTGAATCATTCCTCTGTCTCTTTCAGAGGTATTTGTACTTCCTACAACTCAGAACTGCCCTTTCTCAAAGACCCACAAGCTGTTCCTTTTACAGGTAACCTTGAGGAAGGACGGCCCTGCCTCCCAGGCTCTGTTGAGGATAAAGTGCTAACTTCCACGCCGGCTACTAGCGGACACAGCAGCGGAGCCTTCTGCACTGACCCACCCCTTATAGTTTCACTTCCCTGACTCTACTGGAGACCCAATTACCCCCACTCCTCCATTCTGCCTTCAACAGGCCCCACATCTCTGTGCAAATCTGAATGGAGCTCAGCGTTTTTTTGCAAAGTCAGTAGTTACTGAACTAAATCTGTTTTCACCACTTTCACTAACGTCCAGCTGTGTTTGACAAGAGAAAGTCTTAACTGTTCTTTGTCTTCTACTCTTGTTACATCGCTTTTATCCAATGAATTAAGAACATAATTTATTTTTTCTATAAAAAATGTTATATTGGTTTACTTTATAAAGATTAGGAAAGGCCACAATGATTTGCTGAAGGTGGCTATAAAAGCACATTTTCTCTATATATTTTAACAAGGGAGATGTTTTCCAGAATTCCAGATGAATTCCAGAGATTCTCTCCAGAATAGTTTTTTCCTGTGATTTTTTAATCTGAAGTCTGACAGACAGGGTAAATATCTCAAGTACCAATAAATATTAGAAATTTCTAGCATACTTAGAATTTCAGGTTAAATACTAATGATCAATGACCCTTCAAATTTCACCTGCACAACTTTGATTTAGTATAGGAACTATAAATTATGAAATCAGTCAGTTGAGTTCAGTCGCTCAGTTGTATCCGACTCTTTGAGACCCCCTGAATCGCAGCACACCAGGCCTCCCTGTCCATCACCAACTCCCAGAGTTCACTCAGACTCATGTTCATCGAGTCGGTGATGCCATCCAGCCATCTCATCCTCTGTCATCCCCTTCTCCTCCTGCCCCCAATCCCTCCCAGCATCAGAGTCTTTTCCAGTAAGTCAACTCTTCGCATGAGGTGGCCAAAGAATTGGAGTTTCAGCTTTAGCATCAGTCCTTCCAAAAGACACCCAGGACTGATCTCCTTTAGAATGGACTGGTTGGATCTCCTTGCAGTCCAAGGAACTCTCAAGAGTCTTCTCCAACACCACAGTTCAAAAGCATCAATTCTTTGGTGCTCAGCTTTCTTCACAGTCCAACTCTCACATCCATACATGACTACTGGAAAAACCATAGCCTTGACTAGATGGACCTTTGTTGGCAAAGTAATTATGAAATAAACTCATACTAATAGAGTCATTTTTGCCAACTGGCAGCAAAAAGAAATTCCCATTGGTCATTTAAAAAGGACACTTTCCAGATTAGAGACAAAGGTCCACTCTTTTTTTGACCCTGAATTCTTTGAAATTTCTAATACACATTTATAAGACACAACTAATTGTGATCCTCACTTCATGTAACTGTTAGGTTTTGCATTTGCAGGAAATGAGTAATTATTCAAACATGCAGAGTCCCATTATTTTCAGTTCTCTTGAGAGGATGAAGATAATTGTTTAAGAGGGAGCTGTAGATTCTTAGCATTTTAAGTTATACTCACTAAATATTCCTGACATGGAAGACAAACACTGCTGACAGGTACAGTTCTGGTTAGCTTTTAGAATGTTTGAGAAATTCCCCCGTTGACTAAGAATCTATTCACTGTAGTCCCAGAGAGTTAGTTTCTGGACATCCCCTTTGAACTTTTTTTTTCCTTCATAGGGGTTCATGCAAGGAACCATGATTCATTGAATATTCTTTCCTAAAAAGAAAGCACCTCTATGGACAACTTGAAAATTTCCAGTAGTAATAACCTTATTATAATTTTCTCATAATTCCTAGTCATTTATAATGAGGAACCCATGAAAAATGTGAGCAACTTGTGAGCTATGGCCTGAGAATCAGCAGGTCTCAATTAATCCCCACCTCATTAACTCTCAGTGAAGTCTGAAAAATCTTTCCATTTCCAAAAGAAAATTACTTTTTTCCCACATCTAACCTCATAAGAATACCAAAAAGATGAAAAAAGAGAAAGAAAAGAAAGAGAACCTGTACCAAACTATGCAAAATCTTCAAGAGAGATTAATATTTGTGGCCTCAATATTGGGATTATAATGGCAATTACTAGGAATAATATTATAAAAACTGTATCATCTTTATAATAGAGGAAGGTAACCTCTTGAAACTATTAATATAAATATTATTTCCAATTGTGCAACTTTTTCTTGACATAAATATTCTTGCATTACTATGCAATACCAAATTAGTGTTTGTTTGTTTGTTTGTTTTTAAAAAAGAACCAGGCAGTAGTTAAAGCAGTAAAAACATTTCAATCAGAGCATTGTAAGAGGAGAAAAGAGATCTCAGGATAGATCTGAACTCAATTCTGAATACAGCATGGGAAACTTGGGAATTTATAGCCAAGGAACAGAGTGGGGATCAGTGGATGGAAAATTACCAATAGGAAATATCAGGGGTAAGGGACTATTCTGGCTGCAGCAACATAAGAGGAGTCTCGCTGAAGACAGGCCAGATGATCAGACGTCACTTGGGGGTGCTGGGGGTGTGGGAACCAACCAGACACTCACCGGGATTAGATAAAGATGATGGAGGAGTCTCGCTAAACTGACTTGCTTAGCAGGAGACTTGCTAAAATTGGATTTTTTAAAGAAAGTGCATAGATGAGCCTAAAAGAAGGTGCAGAAGCACTGAAGTTTGGTCAAGCAGAGAATCTCTGTCATTAGACTCTCCGTTGCTTCGGAAACTTTCTGTATCAAGAAATTTAGCTAAAATGACAGATGGCATGTCCCCACTTTTTAAGAATATGTCACTAAGAATACTAACTCTATTTCACCCTATCACTTCTTTGTTATAAATTAATAGCAGTTGGAGAAAACATGCATATATGAAAACTACATGACTGTCCAAAGCACAAAGGCACAGAAGGCGGGACGAGCCTTCCTGGATTTAATTCTAGTCTAAAACATTACTTTATGTTTCCATCAAAATCCCAACCTGTGATGGCAGCTAAGGCAACACTGAACATAACAGAGGCAGATGGCAGACCAAGGAAGGATGTGCATCTGAGGACTGCTTGAAGAGCTCAGAGTTCCTGGGTTATTGAGTAAGTCCATTAGAGGAACTTTGAACCACCCTCCAGTAATACTGCAAGGTGGCTCCTGGTAGATGGAGCAGTTTATGGTTGCCAGGACCCATTTAACAATGATCACTAATGTCACTCTGGAGCTGACTATAGCTCAGATCATGAACTCCTTATTGCCAAGTTCAGACTTAAATTGAAGAAAGTAGGGAAAACCACCTGGAGAAGGCAATGGCAACCCACTCCAGTACTCTTGCCTGGAAAATCCCATGGACGGAGGAGCCTGGTGGGCTACAGTCCATGGGGTCGTTAAGAGTCGGACACAACTGAGCGACTTCACTTTGACTTTTCACTTTCATGCATTAGAGAAGGAACTGGCAACCCACTCCAGTGTTCTTGCCTGGAGAATCCCAGGGATGGCGGAGCCTGGTGGGCTGCCATCTATGGGGTCACACAGAGTCAGACACGACTGACGTGACTTTGTAGTAGTAGTAGTAGTAGTAGTAGTAGGGAAAACCACTAGGCCATTCAGATATGACCTAAATCAAATCCCTTATGAATATACAGTGGAAGTGACAAATTCAAGGAATTAGATCTGACAGAGTGCCTGAAGAACTATGGACAGAGGTTTGTAACATTGTACAGGAAGCCATAATCAAAGCCATCCCTAAAAAAAGAAATGCAAAAAGGCAAAATGGTTGTCTGAGGAGGCCTTACAAACAGCTGAGAAAAGAAGAGAAGCAAAAGGCAAAGGAGAAAGGGAAAGATGCACCCATCTGAATGCAGAGTTCCAGAAAATTGCAAGGGGAGATAAGAAAGCCTTCATAAATGAACAGTGCAAAGAAATAGAGGAAAACAACACAATGGGAAAGACTAGAGATCTCTTCAAGAAAATTAGCGATACCAAGGGAACATTTCATGCAAAATGGGCACAATAAAGGACAGAAATGGTAAGGACCTAACAGAAGCAGAAGATATTAAGAAGAGGTGGCAAGAATACACAGAAGAACTACACACAAAAAAAGATCTTAATAACCCAGATAACCACGATGGTGTCATCACTCACCTAGAACCAGACATCTTGGAGTGTGAAATCAAGTGGGTCTTAGGAAGCATCACTATGAACAAAGCTAGTGGAGGTGATGGAATTCCAGCTTCAAATGCTTCTCTCACAATCCAAAACCAGGAGAATTTAGCTCTCTCTAGTTGTGGTTGTCTCATTCCTTCTGAAAAGTTGCAGGAAAATGAGAGATGGGTTAGCACTCACAACTTTTCAGATTTTCACCATGTGTTGAAATGATTCACAAATTACTAAATAAGATCATGATCAAGCTGGAAATAAAACTAAAAGGTCACAAAGTCTATTTTATTTTTTAAAATTTATTTATTAGTTTTTGCCTGTGCTGGGTCTTCATTGCTGCGTGAGCTTTGCTTTAGTTACGGCAAGTGGGGGCTTCTCACTGAGGTGGTTTCTCTTGTTGTGGAGAACAGGCCTTAGGGCACACAGGCTTCAGTAGTCACGGCACGTGGGCTCAGCAGCTGTGGCTCCCAGGCTCTAGAGCACAGGCTTAATAGTTGCGGGGCATGAGCTTAGCTGCTCCATGACATGTGAGATCTTCTCGGATCAGGGATGGAACCCAAGTCTCCTACAATGGCAGGCAGATTCTTTACTCCTGAGCTACCAGGGAAGTCCTCGCTTTATTTTATTCTATTTTAATACAGAAATCTGTAAGAGTATTTCATTCAAACATGAAAAATCTGGGATATATTTGAATATAAACATAAATATGAACCATAAACCAGAGCTATTTAAGTAAATCAGTAATGAATGTGGAAAAAATATCAGAGAATTGATATAGGCATAAAGTCACAAATGAGGTAATATAAAATCAGGCAATTAATACTCTAATTTTGCTTTTTCTTCAAAATATACTTTATTTCTTGGCGCAGTTTTAGGTCCACAGCAACACTGAGGGGAAGGAAAGGGGACTTCCCATTCACACCCTCCCTGTTCTCCATTATCAACTTTCCCCACCAGATGGTTCATCTGCTGCAAATGATGAATCTACGTTGACACACCATAATCACCTGGAGTCCATAGTGTATGGTTCACCCTTGGTGTTAAACCTTCTGTGGGTTTAGACAAATCTGTGATGACATATATCCACCATTATAGTATCATACAAAGTAGTCCACGGCCCTAAAAATCCTCTGTGTTCCAACTATTCACACTTCACTCCCCACTAACCTCCAGCAACCACTGATCTTTACACTGTCTCCATAGTTCTGCTTTTTCCAAAATGTCATGTAGTTGTAATCATACAGTGTGTTAGACTGGCTTCTTTCACTTAGTAATATGCATTAAAGTTTCCTCCATTTCTGTTCTTGGCTTGATAGCTCATTTCTTTTTTAAGAAAACTGAAGAATAGTTGATTTACAATGTTGTGCCAACCTGCACTATACGGCAAAATGCCTCCATTATCCACACATATATACATTCTTTTTAATATTGTTTTCCATTATGGTTTAACCCAGGATATGGGAAATAGTTCCTTGTGCTATACAGTAGGACCTTGTTGTTGACAGCTCATTTCTTTTTGGTGCTGAATAATATCCCATGCCTAGATGAACCACAGTTCACATCTACTTTTTAAAACATTTTATCTTTCAGAGATATTCAAATATATAGAAAAACTTGAATTACAACAAACAGCCATATATTTACCATCCCAATATACTCAATGGTCATTTTTTTTCCCATTTATAGGAGAAAAAATTTAAAGAAAAAAATTTGGATACTAAATAATACTTTCCTCTATCTCAGATAGAAATGTTACACTGCTATGTACTTTATCAGTTAGCTATTGCAATGAGAACCTACTCCCAAACTCAGTGGCTTAAAACTGTAATCTTTTATTCTCATGGGTCCAAGGAAGAGTTGAGGATTCAGCTAACCTGGGCTGGGCTCTGGTGGCTGGCTGTGCGGAGCTCCCATGAGGCCATCCACACCTGTGAGAGTTAGCTTGGGAACAGCTGGGGAAGTCTGCCTCTCCTCCCTGTGTCTGCCCCCAGAACGGGCAGCTCGCCTCAGAGTGCTCTTTTCCTAGCAACTCAGGGGCACAAGAAAGCGAGGAAAATGCCACGCCCCTTGCAGCCTAATCTTGAAACTGTCATACCATCACTTGGACTACATACTTTAGCCAAAGCTAGACACATGACCAAATTTAAGTCAAGAGAGGTTTGAAAGTGCAGCTCACACATAAGAAGAGGGAACAGGTCCAAAGGGCTATGGATATCGAGGGGTGAAAAGCTGGTGGTGGTTTAGTCACTAATTTGTGTCTGATCCTTGTGACCCCATTGACTATAGTCCGCCAGGCTCCTCTGTCCATGGGATTTCCCAGGCAAGAATACCAGAGTGGGTTGCCATTTCCTTCTCCAAGGGATCTTCCCAACCCAGGGATCAAACCTGGGTCTTCTGCATTGCAGACAGATTTTTTACTGACTGAGCTACCAGGGAAGCCTGAGGGGTGAAAAACGGGTCAGTTTTCATTCTAATCCCAAAGAAAGGCAATGCCAAAGAATGTTCAAGCAACCAAACAATTGCACTCATTTCACATGCTAGCAAAGTAATGCCCAAAATTCTCCAAGCTAGGCTTCAACAGTACATGAACCAAGAACTTCCAGATGTTCAAGGTGGGCTTAGAAAAGGGAGAGGAACCAGAGATCAAATTGTCAACATCTGCTGGATCATAGAAAAAGCAAGAGAATTCCAGAAAAACACATCTGCTTCATTGACTATGCTAAAGCCTTTGACTGTATGGATTACAACAAACTGTGGAAAATTATTAAAGAGATGGAAATACCAGACCAGCTGACCTGCTTTCTGAGAAACCTGTATGCAAGTCAAGAAGCAATGGTTAGAACTGGAAATAGAACAATGGACTGGTTCAAAAATTGGGAAAGGAGTATGTCAAGGCTGTATATTGTCACTCTGCTTATTTAACTTATATGCAGAGTACATCATGAGAAATGGTGGGTGAAGCACAAGTTGGAATCAAGATTTCAAGGAGAAATATCAATAACCTCAGATATGCAGATGATACCACCCTTATAGCAAAAAGTGAAGAGGAACTGAAGAGCCTCTTGATGAAAGTAAAAGAGGAGAGTGAAAATACTGACTTAGAACTCAACATTAAAAACTCTAAGATCATGGCATCTGGTCCCATCACTTCATGGCAAATAGATGGGGAAACAATGGAAACAGCGAGAGACTCTATTTTCTTGGGCTCCAAAATCACTGCAGATGGTGACTGCAGCCAGGAAATTAAAAGATGCTTGCTCCTGGGAGAAAAGCTATGACCAACCTAGATAGCATATTAAAAGGCAGAGACATTACTTTGCTGACAAAGTTCCCATCTAGTCAAAGCTATGTTTTTTTCCAGTAGTCATGTATGGATGTGAGAGTTGGACTGTAAAGAAAGCTGAGCACTGAAGAATTGATGCTTTTGAACTGTGGTGTTGGAGAAGACTCTTGAGTCACTTGGACTGCAAGGAGATCCAACCAGTCAATCCTAAATGAAATCAGTCCTGAATATTCACTGGAAGGACTGATGCTAAAGCTGAAACTCCAATACTTTGGCCACCTGATGCAAAGAGCTGACTCATAGAAAAGAGCCTGATGCTGGGAAAGATTGAAGGCAGGAGGAGAAGGGGACAACAGAGGATGAAATGGTTGGATGGCATCACCGACTCAACGGATATGAATTTGAGTAAACTCTGGGAGTTGGTGAAGGACAGGGAAGCCCGACGTTCTGCATGCGGTCACAAAGAGTCAGACACAACTGAGTGACTGAACAATAACAACAACAAATTGTGCCAATGTTAATTTCCTAGTTTTACTAACTGTAAAGAGGTTGTATAAATGTTAAAATTAAGGGAACTTTGTAAAAATTATACATGAACTCTGCAGTATGTTTCTAAGCCTTAAATCTCAAAGTAGATCAAATTAGAAAGTTTTAAAAATCATCCCTCAGGGCTTTCTTGGTGGCTCAGTGGTGAAGAATCTGCCTGCCAATGCAGGAGACGCTGGTTCGATCCCTGATCCAGGAAGACCCCACATGCCACAAAACAATTAGGCCTATGAGCCATAGCTACCGGGCCTGTGCTCTACAGCCTGGGATCCGCAGGTGCTAAAGCCTGTGCACCCCAGAGCCCGTGCTGTGCAGCCAGAAAAGCCACCACAATGAGAAGCCCTGCACACCAGGACTGGAAAACAGTCTCCGCTCACCTCAACTACAGAGAAACCCACATTGCAATGAAGACCCAGCACAGCCAAAAATAAATGAATACAATTATATAAAAATCACCCCTTAATTGATTTGAATTTCATTTTTTCCTACTGATCACCAGGTATACCACTTAAGCCTTCCAAAGTTTTTGATATGCTAATTGACAGTGGTTTTTGGTTTTGTTTTTGTTTTTCTTTCTTTTCTTAAAATTTAACTTCAATAGTAGATGAAAGAGTTTAAGATCCCACTCTCAGGTCACTCTGTCTATAGTCATCATAGGCCAGACCATCAGGTGTCCATGGACTCCTCTGGGAATGGAACCTGATGCCTCTATGGTGAGTCCTTGTTGTTTAGTTGATAAGTCATGTCCGACTCTTTTTGACCCTGTGGACTGTAGCCCTCCAGACTCTTCTGTTCATGGAATTATCCACGCAAGAATACTGGATGAGTTCTATGCCTTCTAATCTCATGCCACTCTGTTGTACTTCTCTAATAACATTGATTTTTTTCTGCCATGTGTTACATGATGGGTAATTAGCAAGGAATACTTTCTCCACTGGTTAAAAGAAAAAAAAAAAACTCATTGAATATTGTATTCCTTTGAATAGTGTGCAATACCCACTAACTCAATGTCTTCACTTGAACAGAGGACAGAGGATGTGATGACAGCAGCATTCCAATTCTGGACATAAGTTAGAAGTCAGAGTACCATGCACTCTCCTTTCACTAGAAATTATCTTTAACCATAAATGCTATCTTTCCACCACAGTGTTCCTCAGAAGTCTTCAAAGTGCCTCCTAATAATTAAAGGTTTTAACCAATAAGAAAAAAAGAAAGAAAGAAAGAAGACACTCCTAGCTGCAGCCTGCTTCTGCCCTACTTAAAGTTATTTGGAAACTGTGAGGCTCCAGCAAGGCGCTAGGCGCAGCTGTGAGCACAGGGTCTGTGAGGAAGTTGTGGTTTTCTCTCGAGCTTTCTGGGCGCAGATCCCGCTTCTGGGTCACTTTCAGACCTGAGTTTCACCCTCAGGGCACAGAAAGCTGCTTTCCCCTTGGGCTTTCCCAGATTCCTAATCTGGCCTTGAACCTGTACATACAGTTCATAGAGTGATTTGGCTTCTGCTTAAAAAGCACTCAGTTAGAACTCACTTTGATAATGAACAGCCAAGCAAACCACCTTTGAAGATGATGAGCATTGAGGGTCCAAGGACTCTTCAAAGTAAGAGTTATGTGGGGCTAATGAAGCCAGGTGAGCCCTGAGCTATGGTGCATTCGCTTCCGTCACCACGTGAGCTGATGAAAATACACCAGGAATAGATGTTTTCATGGTGAAGCCTCCCTGGAGCTCCCTGAAGACATCCCGTGAAGAGCGCTGGAAAAGGCAGTCCAGAAAGAGACGCAGGGCCCTCACACATGGATTCCATTCAGCTCTGAATTGTATCTGTGACCTATGTTGGATTTTTCAGCCAGAATCTTTAAGGTCAAGGTTTTCAGTCACACTTCCTCCCTAGCTATGCAGGTAACCCCCAGGCTTCACTCACAGGCCTGTCTGCAGCCACATCTTCATTTTCAGGAGCTGTGTGTGTGCCCTGAGTGAGGCTTCCCACCTGAGCCTCCAGGCGAGGTTTCTACCCTGAGCCCCACCAAGTCAAGGGCCTCTCTTGGTCCCTGCAGCCCGTGACAAACTGTGGTGGCTGCTTTCACATGAGCATTTGCTGAAGTTTTGGAGCCATTTATTCAGTCAGATATAGAATGCCCTCTGCTGCCACCGTCCTCAAAGAGAACCTGACCAAGCGGTAGCTGGAACACTTCCCACACATCAGATGTCACGGGGGAAGTTGAAGAGCAAGACTGAAACCACGAAGGAGACTGGACCTCAGGACAGGGTGGGGAGGTGACTAACACACATGTTCTACGTGCAGCTTTGAAGCTGATCGCCGGGGAATTCGACTTCAGTTTACAGGATGGGAAGGTCAGGGATATCGCTCCAGAATGACCCATCGCCACTTCTCCAGATGGGTTCTCTTGGCTGAATCAAAGCCAAGGCTTTGTGAAGGACGCAGGGTACGTGTTTCAAACAGTTATGGGAAGTACGTTGGAGAGATTTGATTTTGATTGCGTGTTATCTGTATTTATGATCATAGTGGCAACCAGTCACTCTTGAGTGTAGCAGTTTAGATAAGAGGTTATTCCGAACACTTGCTGCTGAGCCACTGAAGCAACTTTTGTCACTTCCAGCCAAGGGTGACTCCCAGGCTGATGTGTTTACAGTTGTGCTCTCATGAGTAATGCACCATGTAAAAAATAATTCCCGTTGTGGGGACACTTGCTAACTCTAACCATCAAATTTGCTGAAATTAAATTCTTGTATTTATAAAACTGGCATGCCTTCAAGTGGATACTCCGTGGTCAATGAAGTTGGAGGCCCTGGGTATGTGTTCTTACCCCGCCCTGCTCCAAGGATCAGGGAAAGAAATTATGGTGAAGTGGACAGCCACTGGGGATCAAATCAGACACTCAGCACTAAGAACTCTAGCCCTAAACTGTGCTAATTATTTTAACTCAGATTCATTAATTAACCTCTCAAAGCTACGGTGCCTCATCGTCAAATGAGGATTGATCAATATACATAAAACACAGCACAGAGTAAGTTCTCAATATATGTATTTCCTATTCTATTTGTGATCTTAAGCAGGTTTTAAAAAAATCTCTGAGCCTAGATTTGCCACCGTAAATAATGTAGAATAATGTAGTAATGTAATACAGACAAACTGATGTATGGGGGGAAATGGTTCTCGTGCTATGAAAATCTATGAGCTAATCTTTATAGTTTTAAACCAGTGTGCTCTTCTAGCAAAGATCTTTTGAGATTCTTTCTTTAGAAGCATAATATATCAGAAGTGAATTATCTTAAAATGTGTCCTGAATGATATATAAAAACAGAAACATGAGAAATCATATATAACACTCAGATGCATGTGTCTACATGTCAGCATTAATGGTGAGTATAAGAACACGTGACTGCATGAGCAAAGACACTTGAGAATCTGACTGAATGTGGATATTCTCCCATCACTGTATTTTAAGTATATCACGTGAAAAATAATCAGCCACTGATTCCTGGAAATGGCCACATTAGTATGAACCAGTATGCAGGGCATCCTGCATAGCAGTTATATATCTTTCTCATCTTTTCTTAAACCTATTTCCTGCACTGCAGAGAAACTGACACAGGATGCTTATGAAATGAGATTTAAATTTTCAGTCCCGATGTGTTACAGCTTAACATCAGAAAGCCCCTAGATTTCACAGAACTAAATTTTAATGTTTTGCTAATGGAAACCCCCACAGTTTGCAGGGTTCTCACAAAGCACTTTGGAAGCATATTATTAAAGTCAGTCTCATACTTCTTTCTGAGCTGACAACACACTTTGTAACGAACTCCCCTACACTGAATTTTACAAAGTACACGCAAAGCTATAATGCAATTGACGAATTTGACACGCAAAACAAGAGGAAGTTTTGATCAGGGATGAGGTATGCAACTCACAAGCCAAAAAATTGCATAGGATGACACATTATCATTCTAATCTTGAACTGAAAGAGCTAAGGCTTCTAAATCATACTTGAAAACTAGGTAAAGTTTCTAACACAGTGTTTAAAACTACAGTCTTTATACACTGATGAGAATTTCTGTGAGAACTGCCTAGGACAAGAAAGCAGCTGATGCAAGTGATGGGGTGGTGGGGGGCAGAGGAGAGGGTTCAACCTTTCAGCTATGGAAGACAGTTTGCATGAAAGAGCTTTAATTCTGAGCTGCGGGTACCACACAAGTAAGCTAATCCCCCAAACCAGATTCCAACTTGGAAAAGAGAGATGCAAAAGGAAGTACAAGGGGAACCCTCAGGGCTACCCCAGGAAGGGAAACTTGATCCAGTTGGCAAAGGTCTTGTGCTGAGCGAGCCTTCAGGGCCACTGGGCTTAGACGCTAAAGGGAAGCAATGCCTTGAAGTGCTGTTGACTTTAGTCACACAAAGCAGTGATTTTGAGCATCAGCTGAAAACCATGGAACAAACACAAACTTCTGAGTCAGACTTCAGTTCTATTCCAAGTTTTGACACATCATTCAGTTAGGGTGTTAATCCCTTTGAAACTCAGTTGCCTAGTTTGTTAAATGGGGATAATGACATTTATCTCAAAGGATAATTAAAGACTAGATCTAAATGGGATCTCAAATGTCTGAGACAATTTTACATCTATTATCTCTCCTTATTATCAGCTATCATTGCTACTTTTGTGAGTTGTGTAAAATGATTCTATACTGAATCTGAAGGGAAAAAAACCAGCATGTGTGGCTTAGGACAATATGTGTTTGGAATCACTGATCTACATAAATGTACAAAAAACTGACACAGAGTTGTGCCACTCAGGGCATCTCCTTATCACCAGCTTCTTCCAGATCACTTTACTCCCCCGAGTTTATCGCTTTCCAGATCACAACACCAAAGGACCCATGATCTGCAATTAGTCTTGAATGTGATTTATTTTCAGGTGCCTGTATCATGGCAAGGTTTCTTTTATGGTCAAAGTATTGCAAATATAATGTGCTATTTCCTGCAGTGATAAGAAGGGGAAACTGGTGTATGCTATTATTCAAATGAATTTCTAGACCCACCTGTGACACATTCAGACTTGGGAGTTACTGTTTGACCTAAGTACACAAACAAAGCAAGCAGTTCTTCCTTAGCTGTGAGTGGGGTTATGAAGGATGGAAAGTGTGGTCTGGAGGTTAGGACAAGTGGTTGGAAGTCCTGCTCCCCAGAGCCCTCCTCCTCTGACAATGACGCGCTGGCTGACTTCAGACTGGTCATTTGACCTGCATGAGCCAATTTGTGCATCTGCCCTGCTTCCTTTAAACCTCAAATGCATCATGCCAGAGAAAAAAAATCTAACATTTCTACTTTAAAAACTGTGCAAATCCAGGTCCTTGATAATCAGTGCAATCATTTGACTGTATTATAAATAATACATTATATTATATGCATCAGTAAATGCAATAAGATCACCACAGTAGTTCTCTGAAGGTCAAAATAGCAATCAGATGAATTTATGAAGAATACAATTTTGATATGAATGGGTTGTTGTCAACATGTACTGTCATAGTAAGGAGTTCGGACTAGGTAACATTTACATCCACGTAAAAATGACAAGAAACCTATGGTCAGTGGGTTTAAGGATGTCACCAAGCTGGGGACTTCTTTATCTAAAGGCCTACCTACTATTCCAGGGCTCTCAAGACATCAGACAATAAAGAATAGCGATCCCTGGAGTTAGGGGATGAGGTGCCTCATGAAGGCACAGGGGGCTGCTGGGGTGAGTGCCCCGCTTGGCTGGAGGGGCCAGGGCAGGGCTCAGCCATCTCCCCAAGTGGAGGAGGCAACACTGGGAGCTCCGGGAGACCAGAGAGGTTAGGGTCAGCAGGGAAAAGCCAGGAAAGAATGAGCTGAACAGAAAAATGACTTTCAAGGTTGCTGAGGGTTCCATGTCAATTGAATACTGGTAAGTGCTAATCTGTGATGGAACTACCAGAGGCCAAGGAAAGAACCACTTAAAAGGATAAGTGTATTGTTAACAATCCTCAAGGGGGCTTCTCAGGTGCTGCTGCTGCTAAGTCACTTCAGTCGTGTCCGACTCTGTGTGACCCCAGAGACGGCAGCCCACCAGGATCCCCCGTCCCTGGGACTCTCCAGGCAAGAACACTGGAGTGGGTTGCCATTTCCTTCTCCAATGCATGAAAGTGAAAAGTGAAAGTGAAGTCACTCAATCATGTCTAACTCTTTGTGATGCCCTAGACTGCAGCCTACCAGGCTCCCCCGTCCATGGGATTTTCCAGGCAAGAATACTGGAGTGGGGTGCCATTTTCTTCTCCGCTTCTCAGATGGTGCAGTGGTAAAAAATCTGTCTGCCATTGCAGAAGACATGTCTTCCACCCCTGGGCCAGGATGATCCCCTGGAGGAGGAAATGGCAACCCAGTCCAGTATTCTTGTTTGGAGAATCCCATGCACAAGAGTATTATCTGATGGGCTACAGTCCTTGGTGTCAGAGAGAGTCAGATATGACCAAGCAACTGAGCATGCACAATACTCAGAGATCACGCAGGGACAGAAATAGTCCCAAGGGCCAGAGCAGAAGACTTAAAACTCAAAGAATATTTGGTAGAATACCACAAAAGTCCTCGTCTTAGAAGCAGGAAAAAATAAACCTGTGACAAGTCATTGTTTTGACCCCACATAAGAAAGCCTGAGCTGGAAAAATCAAAATGTTTTCAAGTAACTTAACTATTACTAACAATATTTATGGGGCTCCCCAGACGGCTCAGTGGTAAAGAATCTGCCTGCCAAGCAGGAAACGCTGGCTCGATCCCTGGGTCAGAAAGATCCCTTGGAGAAGGAAATGGCAACCCTCTGTAGTACTCTTGCCTGGGAAATCCTATGGACAGAGGAGCTAGGTGGGCTACAGTCCATAGGATCACAAAAGAGTCAGACACAGCTTAGCAACTACAACAACAGGTAGAATATTTATAAGAAAGAAAAATATGTGGCACCAAAAGAGGTAAAATCGTAACACTGGCATCTTATCAAAAACTACCAGGTAAGCAAGAAGCCTGGAAGACACAATCCATCATGATGAAAAAACTCAGTCAGCTGCAACTTCTCCAGAAAGGATACAAATAACACAACCAATATACAAGAACACTGAAACAGTCATCATAACTGCATCTCATACGGCCCAGAGGTTAGAAGACGGAAGATGTTAAGGAAAGATACAGGTTTTAAAAGACACAAATTAAACTTTTCAAGATGAAAACTACAAGGTCCAAAATGAAAAACACAACAGTGATAATTTCATATTACACCATTAAGACTAAACTTCAAGGGAGAAAGTAGAGTACGTGCGTCTGTGTGTCCCAGTCACCACAATTCCTGAAAAGAAAATTACAGGCGGAGTCTCAAGGTTTAGGAGCTTAAAATTTTATAGATCAACAGAGAAACTTGAACTGGGATGTAAAATACCCTCCCACTGAGACCAAAAAGGAAAGGAAAAAAAAAAAAGAGGGAAAAGTGACTTTAGATGGGAGATTTTGATTTTTTCCTTTTAGAAGCATTAATGTGTGTGCGTGGGTTTGTGGGTGTGTGTGACTTTCCTTCAGAAGGGGAAGGAATAGAAATGAAAGTGGAGCAGAGGGAGCAAGGAGGTTTTCCCCAGTGAGGGCAGGTCTACAGAGGAGGGCCATGCCCAGCCTGCAGAGATCCCAGAGACGAAGTGAGAGGCAGACGGCCAGGGGCAGACACCGCAGAACAGACCACCACCGAAGTGGGGGAAGATGGGTCTCCCGACCAACAAGACGGCTGGCCCTTGTTGAGAACAGAAACAGGCAAGGCATGGGCAGTGGGTGGAGGATTCTCTTCCTTCTCATGGTTTTAACCATGTGGATCGGCTGTGTGATCATGGGAGGATTAGGTACTCTCCCCAAGTCTCCATTTTCTTATATAAAATGGAAATAATTATGTAGACCTCATGAATTGCTTTAAAGATTAAGTGATACAACCGCCTAATCAGAGTGCTCAGTAGCATCTATGTTCTTGGGAGCTGGGATGCAGGCAGGGAGGTGTCTAAGTAAAAGCGAGCTGCAGCAACCAGACCCACAGACTCAGGTCCTTAGCACGTGGACAGAACAGTAAGCTTGGTGTGATGCCTGCTTTGACCTCTCTAGAATCTTTGTTTGCTTCTTTTTTTAACATGTGTTCAGTTAATCTTGAAAAGCTATTATTTTCGCATTTTAAAAGACACTGCAAATGGTATGATTGCAGGTATCAGTTCAGCTGTTCAGTTGTGTCAGACTGTGACCCCATGGACTGCAGCACACCAGGCCTCCTTGTGCATCACCAACTTCCGAGTTTACCCAAACTCATGTCCATTGAGTTGCTGATGCCATCCAACCATCTCATGCTCTGTCTTCCCCTTCTCTTCCCACTTCCAATCTTTCCCAGCATCAGGGGCTTTTCCAATGAGTCAGTTCTTCCCATCAGGTGGCCAAAGTATTGGAGTTTCAGCTTCAGCATCAGTCCTGTTCCAATGAATATTCAGGACTGATTTCCTTTAGGATGGACTGGTTGGATCTCCTTGCGGTCCAAGGGACTCTCAAGAGTCTTCTCCAACATCACAGACCCAAAGCATCAATTCTTTGGTGCTCAGCTTTCTTTATAGTCCAACTCTCATATCCATACATGACTACTGGAAATATCTTTCAAAATAACCTGATGGGAAAGGTGCTCTGTCCTTGGAAACCTGTGAAGCAGCAGCAGTGCCCCATGAGCTTCTGCCTGAGGCTCCAGAGAAAGGCCCATTCAGCTCGGAATCCCGGTCACACCCTTAACAGGGTCACTAAAGCCTTAACAGCTCAGAAGACTGCCTTGGAGCAGAGTATCACAGGGAGTGCTAGGATACAGCTCCTGGGGCAACAACTAGGAAAACACAAACAGAAAAATACCCAAAGCGTAATATTTTTGTGTAAGTACTTTTTTAAAGTTTTACTAATGAAATCTTTCATTTCTCCCTGCCCTGAGTACTGAAATATAAGTAGCATATAAGACTGAACCAGTTGTAGGTGGGCACCATAGTGATTCAACATGTGCGTTTATTGCCAAGTGGTCACCGCAATAAGCTCAGTCAACAGCCATGACCTCACACAGTTAAAGAAGTTTTTCTTGTGATGAGAACTTTTAATATCTAGTCTCATTTGCTAGAATTTTGTTGAGGATTTTTGCATCTATGTTCTCCAAAGAAGACATACGGATGGCTAACAAACACATGAAAAGATGCTCAACATCACTCATTATTAGAGAAATGCAAATCAAAACCACAATGAGGTACCACTTCACACCAGTCAGAATGGCTGCGATCCAAAAATCTGCAAGCAATAAATGCTGGAGAGGGTGTGGAGAAAAGGGAACCCTCCTACACTGTTGGTGGGAATGCAAACTAGTACAGCCACTATGGAGAACAGTGTGGAGATTCCTTAAAAAATTGCAAATAGAACTACCTTATGACCCAGCAATCCCACTTCTGGGCATACACACCGAGGAAACCAGAATTGAAAGAGACACATGTACCCCAATGTTCATCGCAGCACTGTTTATAATAGCCAGGACATGGAAACAACCTAGATGTCCATCAGCAGATGAATAGATAAGAAAGCTGTGGTACATATATACAATGGAGTATTACTCAGCCGTTAAAAAGAATTCATTTGAATCAGTTCTGATGAGATGGGTGAAACTGGAGCCAATTATACAGAGTGAAGTAAGCCAGAAAGAAAAACACCAATACAGTATACTAACACATATATATGGAATTTAGGAAGATGGCAATGACGACCCTGTATGCAAGACAGGAAAAAAGACACAGATGTGTATACCAGACTTTTGGACTCAGAGGGAGAGGGAGAGGGTGGGATGATTTGGGAGAACGGGAATTCTAACATGTATACTGTCACGTAAGAATTGAATCGCCAGTCCATGCCTGACGTAGGGTGCAGCTTGCTTGGGGCTGGTGCATGGGGATGACCCAGAGAGATGTTGTGGGGAGGGAGGTGGGAGGGGGGTTCATGTTTGGGAACGCATGTAAGAATTAAAGATTTTAAAATTTAAAAAAAAATAAAAAATTAAAAAAAAAAATCTAGTCTCTAAGCAACTTTCAAATATACAATAGAGTACTGCTAACTGCAGTCACTATGCTGTGCCTCATATCCCCAGGACTTAGCAGCAGGGAGTTTGTACCTTTGACCTCCTTCACCCATTTCCTCCACACACACCACCCCCAACTCCGTCAACCACCAATCCGTCCTCTGTATCTATGAGTTGTGTGGTTTTTTTAGATTCTACTTATAAGAGACTGCATGCATGCTCAGTTGCTTCAGTCATGTCCAATTCTTTGTGACCCCATGGACTGTAGCCCGCCAGGCTCCTCTGTCCATGGAATTCTCCAGGCAAGAATACTGGAGTGGGTTGCCATGCCCTCCTCCAGGGGATCTTCCTGAGCCAGGGATTGAACCCACGTCTCTTATTTTGCCAAAATTGGCAGATGGGTTCTTTACCACTAGTGCCACCTGGGAAGCCCAGCATGAACATGGGGGTGCGGATATCTTTTCAAGATAGTAATTTCAAAGAATGTCATATTTTTATGTTTATTTTGGCTGCACACAAGGCTTGTGGAATCTTGGTTCCCCAACCATAGATCAAACCAGGCCCCCTGCACTAGAAGCACGGATTCCTAAGCCCTGGGCCACCAGGGAATTCCTTGTCATATTTTTAAAGATGCTGTATGGTTGTAGAAGAAAGAGGACTGGATGAATGAAAAAATAGAGAGAGAAGAGCCTTCATAGGTGGGCTGAGATGACTGGCCATTTTCTCTGCCACAGCCAGGCACAGGCAGAGGGGAGGATCTTAGACCAAGCACAGAAAACTCCAGAGTGGAGAAGATATTAGCAGAGCTTCCCTATAGGCTGACATAGTGGATTAGAATCTAGAGAAGGCCCAAACATACGACCAGTCTCCCATGTAGGACACCTGGTTTGCGCTTCTGCTGCCCAGGAGGTTGGGCACCTGGTCTTGAAAAGCAGAATGAAACCTCCAGCACTCTGCCGTGTGAAGCTGTCCCTATGGCTCTGTGAAAAGAAGCTTACAGTGCATGATTGCTGATGAAAGCAATCAGAAAAAAATGGGGGAGTCTTTTCATCGCCTCATCTCTCTGGAGCGTGAACTCCCTCCAGAAAGGCTGGCGCCATATGACTTCACCCTTCCCTCACATCTCCATCACCCAGGACTGACGCTCCAACTAACAAAAGTTGGAAAGGGTGAAGGCAGCTGGAGATATGCTGATTTTCTTCTCTTTCACTGGTAAAAAATATTTGAAAGTATTAAGAGTGAATATGAGAAAATATCATATGCCAACACTGCATTGTAGAGAGAAAGGGCAGAGGGGGGGCAAGTAGAATTTACCACCAGGATGATAATTTATAGTAACAGACACCATTTCAAGCAGTAAAGGTTAAGGTATGTAATGTAAAGTTATAGTTATAAAGACAACCAGTTGGACCAAAAAAAGAAAACCTTTAAATGAATCAGGAGGAATATAAGAGCAAACTAAAACAACAGTAGCAAACAAAATCACACAGACTATATACTTCTTTTTTTCTTTTTTTTTTTATATTTTTTTATTTTTTTAAATTTTAAAATCTTTAATTCTTACATGTTTGGGAATGCATGTAAGACTATATACTTTAAAATGATAAGAACAGTCCAGTCCAGTTCAGTTGCTCAGTCGTGTCCGACTCTTTGCAACCCCATGAATCGCAGCACACCAGGCCTCCCTATCCATCACCAACTCCCGGAGTTCACTCAGACTCACGTCCATCGAGTCCGTGATGCCATCCAGCCATCTCATCCTCTGTCGTCCCCTTCTCCTCCTGTCCCCAATCCCTCCCAGCATCAGAGTCTTTTCCAATGAGTCAGCTCTTCGCATGAGGTGGCCAAAGTACTGGAGTTTCAGCTTTAGCATCATTCCTTCCAAAGAAATCCCAGGGTTGATCTCCTTCAGAATGGACTGGTTGGATCTCCCTGGAGTCCAAGGGACTCTCAAGAGTCTTCTCCAACACCACAGTTCAAAAGCATCAATTCTTCAGCGCTCAGCTTTCTTCACAGTCCAACTCTCACATCCATACATGACCACTGGAAAAACCATAGCCTTGACTAGACGGACCTTAGTCGGCAAAGTAATGTCTCTGCTTTTGAATATGCCATCTAGGTTGGTAAGAACAGAGAGCATAATATAAGGCGGTAAATCAAGAAAGTCTGGTCATTTTCCTTTTCTCTTGCATAAGAGATGTGGAGGGTTGTTGCCCAGGCTGGCACTGTAGCTTGTGGCTGTGTTGGAACCCCAGGCCCCTCTGCATTTCTGCCTCGCCATCCTCACCATCCTCATCACTGACTTTCATCCTTTGAAAGCTCATGGTGGCAAGATGGCAGCTGGTGATGGCAGAAGGACAGGGACAGAGGACAAAGAGTCTGGCCTTTCTCAAAAGTGCCTGGAACAGTAGGTGGCACATGATAAGTGTTATTTGTTGAGTGATCACATATTTCATGACCCTGCTGATACTGGGTTTGGTGCCACTTTACATGCGTCCCCAGGTTGAGCTTAACCCTATGTTGTATGCAAGTTTTGAAATTTCCCACTTATTTGTCTCTCTCCTGAATAAGATTCACCCCTGTATTCCTTAATAATTACCAGAGTAACGAACATGTAATAAGCACTCAGTAAGTATTTGTTGAGTAGTTTAGAAATGAGCTCAAATCTCAGCCCTTTACGCCTTACTCAGCAAGCTTTTTCTGGTGTCTCTATGTGCCAGGCGTTGTTCTGGACATTTGAGCAAAACAGATTCATTCTTATTTTTTATTCCTGGTGGCTCAGATGGTAAAAAATCTGCCTGCAGTGCAGGAGACCCAGATTCCATCCCTGGGTCAGAAGATCCCCTGGAGTAGGAAATGGCAACCCACTCCAGTATTCTTGCCTGACGGGCTACAGGCTATGGGGTCCCAAAGAGCCAGACACAACTGAGCGACTAACACACACACACACACACACACACACACACACACGAAAAAAGAAGTTTGTTTAAAAGAAATTTGGGTTGTTTATAGACTATGACTACAAAACTATAGATTCTATGGGAGTTTTGGAGATAGCGCCCAGATAAGCCCTAAATTTTTAATTAACCAATGACATGTTCTGTCCTCTCTTGTAATTTCACAAAGAAGGTGAATAAAGGTAAAGGTTTCACAGTGAAATCAGGCAGCCATAGTTCATCTGCACATTCAGAAGCCAATGAACTTGGGAAGATAAAGAGGGGAGTACAGGGGAGAAGGGAAAAGGGAAGAGAAGAGTGCTTGAGAACAAAAATGCAAGGGTTTTTGGGGGGAAAAGTCAAACTAAACAAGTAGAAAAGGGGGAGTGAACAGTGTTTCTGAGAAAGAATAAACAAATCTGGATAATGGCCTGCTTACTACATAATGTTTGGCACAGTTTATTCATTAGCTAATACCAATTACTGCCAGAGTTAGGCTGTGGCTAAAATAGACTTTAATTTGATGTAATCATGGACACTTGATGTTGTCTGTGAGATCTCAGACACACGTGTCAGTGTCCTCATCCTATAGCAGCTCTGCAGTCAGATGCCCCTCTGGTTTCAGACACATTCTCAGTTGCCCAGACCTGCTTTCTGTGGACTGACTCACATTTGATTTGATTCTTGGGTATGGTTTCTGCCAGGAAAAGGAAAAAAAAAAAAAAAAAAAACCATCAACACTGCAAATCTCTTTCACTGTTAGTTCTGAAGTGATCTACTGTGTAAAACAACTCCGTTTATAAAAAGAGAACTGAAAGGTGGACTTTCTCTCTGGTATTCCTGGGATTAATCCATTGTCTTTTCCCCACATCAGGGGGAAATCTGTATAAAGGGAGGGGGGTAGTCTTAGGTCTTCTCAGAAGTTTTCATTGTCTGTGCAAGGTGAAGAACGATCCATTGAAAGATATAAAGGATGAATTCTAACATGTAACCACCTATAAGACAGTTGTTTGATTAAAGACTGTGGCTTCCAGGACTGAACAGGATCATGTAATTTCTTGATGCAGCCACTATGCTCTGAAGAGGCTTCAGTTTCCCTGGGAATCAGCTGATGTCTCATGGTGAGCAAGCCAGTCAGGAGAGGGACAGGTGAGTCTGGAGATCACCACAGATGCCTCCAGCCCCACAGGGACATCTGAATTCTTACCCCACTCCGCCCCAGCTTCCCTGCCTTCTTGCACACATCCACCCTCTTGCTGTAATTGATTGTAAACATTACTAATCACTTCACTCTGTTTGTATTACCTGCTCACTCTTTCATGTGGGGAGGCAAATACACCTCAACCCTGCTTAAACAGAATGTGAGAAAAGAAACCCCGGGCTAGGAGAATGGAACGAACTCCCACACAAACCAGGCTGCTTATAATAGTTCTGTACACTGTCTTTGGTGTGTTAAGATCTCACTGTCTCAACCAAGAGCCTGGGCCAAACAGCATCACAAGAGGAACAGCTAGAGAGTCATAAACAAGATACCAGATCAAGATGAGACAGAATTTAAAACCTGACAGTGATAAAGAAAAAAGGCAAATATTTCTCTAAGTAAAAATGACCTGATTTTCACAAAGAAAATAACAAAACTGTAGAGCAGGTTGTAAATGTATGTATCCTGATCTTCCATATCACCTGAGACAAATGATAAAAAGAGATTATGTGCCTGATCTAATTTTGAGTTCCCATCAAATATATTGTCCTGGCTTTCTGCTTCTAAAAATCCAATTGAAAGCAAAACACATAGGAGGAGAAAACAGAGACAGGAAGAAACTAGAAGAGGGGCTACGTTTGGAACTGTTGAATAGAACCTTCCCAGTTGGTGGCAGCCATTGCCTCAATTTGGAGGTATTCCCGGTCTAAAGCAAATTCATACTTTACAAACATTCTGAGGCCTAGCTTAAGCTTAGTTGGCCTTCAAAGGGTTAGATTGTTTAGCATTTCCTTTTATCACTTGAGGTACTCCCAAGATACTTCAATTATCATCCTGTTTGCCTGAGCTACTTCATACTCAAAATGGGGTTCCTGACACCTGCAACCATGAAAATTCCATCTTAACAACAGACATCACAACAGAAACTTTCCACCACTCCTAACTCAAAATGAAATAACTTAGTGCTTTTCAACCTCATCACAGATTGGCTCAGAAACCAGAACTGGAAAAGGTCTGCAGTTGGAAGTGATCAATATTTCCAGCTATGAGTATCTGTAAAAAGCAGATGGTGAGAAAATTAAATTGGGGCTGGCAGAAATGGTCTGTGATATTTCCACATCATTAACATCTTGAACATACACATCTCTAGCATATTAGTTTACAAAAACACACTAGCTAAAAGCAAAGGAGACCCATGACAAATAAATATTGATAGAGCAAGGAATGGTGTGGAAGACTGGCCCAGTGAATGCAGAGCTGCTATGCCAGGAGCCTTGCCTTTGGAGCAGCTGGTATGCCAAATTTACTGAGTTTTAAGAAGTCTAGGCAAAGGGCCCTTGCCTAAGGATAAAAGTGTAAAATACATTACCTATAACAAATTACATCTAAACCCTAATTTTTCTGGGTCTAGTCTTGATCACCGTAGAACCTCAAAAGGAGCAAAAATCTCCCTCTGCCACTGTCATGGGGGAAACTGCTTAAGAATCTCTTTTGACTTCTACACAGAGGAAACTGGCAAGTAGTTAGCCGATACAATCAAACTCACAAATCAGGCCAAAGTTAGAGCCTGGTACTGAAACCACAGCCCTTTGAAATGCAGCAAGATTAGCACATCACTAGGACTTGAGGGACAAAAGACCTTTCATTTAATTTTTTTTAGGAAACGAAAAAGGGGATAATGAATCAAGCCTACTGGAAAAGTATAGGCACAGGAAACTGTGGAGGACCACAGACCGTCTGACCCATGAAAGTCATAGAGTGGGTCACCACTGACTTTACGCTGTTCACCTAAGAAGGAAGATTATGACTTATTTTGAGAGTAAGACATTTATGATGGAGTAAGTCTCCAGTGGGCCCAACATCACTACTTGGTAAAAAAAAAAAAGTAAGTAAACACGAAAGTAAAACTTTAGAAAAGACATGAAAAAATGCAGTTAGGATAATCACAAGAAATGAGTGGAAAGGATAGAACATGTCAGGCAAGATAGACTCTTTCAGGAAAATCACATAAGTAATGGAGAAAAATAAAGGATATAAGTCACTGTTGTTAACCATTTAAATGTGCAGTAAAACCAAAGGCAAATCACTGGAATCAAGTTGTTAGAAACTTGAAAAATTAACATAGTCATTTATTGAAGCTATTCTCTGATAACTAAAATATATTTTCCATTAAAAATGGCCTCTCCAATCTGACCTTTGAGCATCTTTGCCTTTGCATTTATGTTCTGTGTCTGAAACAGAACGTTCCAGTCCGACTGCAAATAATGTGTCAATGTTCTTGTAGCACAGTTTTCATTTATCTGAACTTGTGAATAATGCTAGCTTTAGCACTGGCCCAATTTTATTTGCAAAGCATAATCAAATAGAGTCTGACAACACTACTCTCTCTTGTTGAAACGATTATAAATCATGGGTGAAAATAAATGAAAATGAATCCAATGTGCAGGAAGGATATCAGAGATAATAACATTAAAGGTGGGTTTATCGATGAGAATGTTATTGGTAAGATGAGATCCAGGGGTGAGTGAGGTGAATCACATGAGCCCAGTTCACTGAAGGTCATTTTCTTATAATCTCTTAAATTATAGAAAGGAGAGGTTGGGTGTTTACTATAAGTAGATTAGAACAGGGTGAGAAAAAGAAACTAGATTCTTATCTTGCTCGGTTTGCTATTACTGAGATCACTGAAATTTCCCAAGTTGCAAAGAGCTTCTCTTATAAAACCTATCAGTTGACTTCTTCATTTAGAAAATAAACCTGTAAACATGTCTAAAATGTTCGATCCTTTTCTTCATCAATCATATCAAGTAAGTAACAATGACCCCATCAATGTTCTACTTAGAACCAGAGAAAACTCTTTCCAAATTTACTTTTGTTGAAGCTTTTCAAATTCTATGAAGTGTAGCTGAAACACTATCAGTGGCCTTACCCACAAGCCTGGAAAGTGAAGGAGACAAAACAGACACAGGTAGTGACCTTAACTTAAATCCCTAACCAGTGAAACTTTATGCAGATTCAACAAAGCTTTTCATAGACTCTTTTAAACTCTGCAAATTATATGGGCCTCCATAGGGAAAGAATCTTAAAAGAAAAAAATAGGAGGGGATACATGTATACATATAGCTGAGTCACTTTGCTGTGGTGAAGCTAATACCATATTGTAAGCCAACTATACATTAAAAAAAAATAAAAAAAACCCCAACAATTCTGCAAAGTTTTGTATGTTCAGATCCATTCTTCCATGGCCTTCATGTATGTAAGAGGTATCTACTTGCTGAAGACCATTTTCTTCACTACAGTTTTGTTTTACTTTCCAGGGGGTGATGCTTTTGCATGCAGAGACGGCCAGAACAGCACGTTGATTCTGTAGTAAATGGCAATAGGATATTTTTAGAAAAATGAAGTACAGTTGATTTACAATAGTGTTGTTAGTTTCAGGTATATACAGCAAAATGATTCTGTTATGTGTGTATATATACACACATATATATACTTTTATTTACATTCTTTTCTTATAGATTCTTATAAGATATTGAATATAGTTCCCTGAGCTCTACAGTAAATCCTGTTTCTGTTTTATGTATGGTGGTGGTTATTTGTTAATCCCATACTCCGAATTTATCCTTCCACCTGCTTTCCTCTTTGGTAACCATAAGTTTGTTGTCTATGTCTGTGAGTTTGTTTCTGTTTCGTAAATATTAACAAATTTATCTGTGCTGTTTTTTAGATTCTGCACATAGGTGATATATTTGTCTTGTCTGACTATTTGTCTGTATAATAATCTCTAGGTCAGCCCATGTTGCTGCAAATGGCAGTGTGTCATTCTTTCTTATGGCTGAGTAATACTCCGTGTGTATATGTATCATATCTTCTTTACCCATTCATCTGCTAATGGACATTTAGGTTGCTTCCAGGTCTTGGTTATTGCAAAAAGTGCTGCTGTGAACATTGGGCTATGACTGTATCTTTTAAAATTAGTTTTTGTCTTTTCCAGAGTGGGATTTCTGGGTCATGTGGTAACTCTATTTTTAGCTTTTTAAGGAACCTCCATACCACTCACTATAGTGGCTGCACCAGTTTCCATCCCTACCAGTGGTGAAGGTGTATTCCTTCTTCTCCACATCTTCTCCAGCATTTATTATCTGTAGATTTTTAAATGTTGGCCATTCTTACTGGTGTGAAGTGAGGCTTCATTGTAGTTTTGATTTGCATTTTATAAAATAACAATATTGAGCATCTCTTCATGTTCCTGTTGGCCATCTGTATGTCTAGTTTGGAGAAATATCTATTTATGTCTTCTACCCATTTTTTGATTGAGCAGAAGTTCTTTAGGGTTAAGGTTAGGGTTTGATTGAGCAGAGCATCAGTTTTTCTTTTATATTGATGAGCTGTTTGTTTGTATATTTTGGAAATTAAACCTCTGTCAGTTGCATCATTTGTAAATATCTTCGCCCAGTTCATCGGTTGTCTTTTCATGTTGTTTATGGTTTCCTTTGCTGTGCAAAAGCTTACAAGTTTGATTAGGTCCCATGCTTATTTTTGTTTTCATTTCTTTTGCCTTAGGACAGTGATCTGAGAACATACTGCTATGATTTATGGCAGAGAGTGTTTTGTTTAGGTTCTCTTCTAGGTGTTTTATGGTGTCATATCTTATATGTAAGCATTCTTGAGTTTATTTTTGTGTTTGGTGTGAGGGTGTGTTCTAACATCATTGATACATGCAACTGTCCAGCTTTCCCAGTACCACTTGTTGAAGAGACTGTCTTTTCTCCATTATATAATCTTGCCTCCTTTGTAGAAGATTAATTGACCAAAGGTATGTGGGTTTATTTCTGGGCTCTCTATTTACAGCACTTTTCTTCTGTCCCACAGTTTCAGAGTTAGTCCCTCCTCAGTACATTCCTCTGTGATGGCACTTTCCACTCTGATGACAAGTATCTGTCTGCCTGACTATACTCTACCCTTCTTTGGACAGATATTTATTCACCTTTGTATCTGGGTTTCCCTGGTGGCTCAAAGGTTAAAGCATCTGCCTGCAATGTGGGGGACCTGGGTTTGATCCCTGGGTCAGGAAGATCCCCTGGAGAAGGAAATGGCAACCCACTCCAGTATTCTCGCCTGGAGAATCCCATGGATGGAGGAGCCTGGTGGGCTACAGTCCACGGGGTCGCAAAGAGTCGGACACGACTGAGCAACTTCATTTTCACTTTCACTTTCACTTTTTGTATCTGCAGTACTTTGGTCTGATATATTGTAGGACTACCATTAAAGTTTATTAAGTCAAAATATTTTGTTTAAATGGATCAAAATTTCTGTTCATGTCACAGAATCTTACCACAGAGATGTATTTCTTATTTTAAAATACAGTCTTATAATCATTATTTTCTCCCGTGATTCCTAATGCCCACAGTAAAATGTCAGCAATGCTCAGCATCAGTTTAATCTATATCAAGATTGGAAAAATTGTTCAGTAAAGCCCTCCCTACAAGAATACAGGCAGCTGGAGGGGAAACTAAATGTAAAATCAAGTCAGCAAATATGAAAACTTATCCCCACTGAAACTGATAGCCATAATCTTAAATGTTTTATTGAACCATATCTCCTAGACATTTTAAAAGGTGACACTGGAATTTTTAATGCATAATATCTCTTCTTATGACACCATAACGGTAGATGTATATCTTACACATTTGTCAAAACGCAAAGAATGTTCAACAGTGAAAGTGAACCGCAACGTAAACTAAGGATTTGGGGTAACAGTGATGTGTCAACGTATGTTTATCATTGATTGTGTAACAAATACACCACTCTGATGTGAGATATTGATGGTGGGGAAGACTGCGGGGGAGGTGGGGGTAGAAGGAATATGCGGGAACTCTATACTTTCAGCTCTATTTTACTGTAAAGCTCCAAAAATAAAGTATTAAGTTAAAAAAAAAAAGATAACATGAAGTATTCCATTTCTTAGGACTGCAATCTGGTTACTCAAGCACAGTTTCACAGAGGAGCTATACAGACAAGATCACGGTTGTGAGAGCCCCTGTTTATCCTATTGACTTTTGTTAAATCCTCTACTATTTCAACCAAAGTTATTGATTAAGTAAAGATGTTTTTTGATCATTTGTCATTTCTTAATAGATTTCACAGAAAGGAAACAGACAGCAACACGTGGTATGACTGATAGGAAACTTCAGTGCCACGCCATGGACCATCAACCCTGCTAATACAGTTCCTCTGGATCTGCCCAGGTCTGGTACACACAGGCTTTGCATGTGCTGCCAAGCAGACTTTGAAACCACAGCTACATTAGTGTGCCACTGAGGTGGCTTCAACAGCCCACTGTGAATTTCAGAGGGATTTTCCCCCTCCCCGCCAATCAGGAGTTTAGTTCTCCATTTGAGCTTCAAAGCACACAATTGTAACTGCATGCAAATGCTTGAGCTTGAAAGTCTATATCAAGGTAGCAAAAGATTGGAGGTTTAAGGAATTACTAATATGTAAGTAAGAGAAACAAATATTTATTTGCTCTCTCTTACCAGAGCTTCCTAACATGCTATCAAGAGAACATTATTTGTGCAAACTATTTCCCTACTTATTGAGAGTTCAGTTCTCAAAAGTGTTAGGACATTGCTGCACACCACCCACCTCCATTTAGACTGATAAATGCGCATAGATTCTCAGAAGATGAACGGTGGTCAATTTTAAAAGTTTATTCAGCTTTAACCCAACATTTCCCAAACTTATGTGGTTCCAGAACCATTGCTGCAGCTGGTATCATAGTTCTAATAACACTTATTAACATCCAAAGGAATTACTGTTACAGAAACATGCTTTGCAAATTATTAGTATATTTTGATAGCAATAATAGTGGCCTTTAAAAATAAACTTTAAATCATTTTTCTCTAACATAACATGTCCACAATTATCTAAGGAATGAGAGGTTATTAAATAAATAAACATGAGCAATGCTGAAGATTTTAACTGAAAAGTAACTATGGACTGATCTACAAGAAACACACAAATGAATGCCTTTATGTCATCCATCTCTGAACCTCATCATTTTTGTCTGGGCAACTTCCAGAGGCCAGCTTATTTTCCTAGTTCTCTTCCTAAATGCATCCCATTATCTTTCGAGCATCAAATGTAAGTAAATTTTTAAATATAAATGTGATTCCTTAAAATATTTTTTATCCTAATGACAGAAATAACGTAGAAAGAATAATACTCAATTCCCTTTTGTCAACTTTATCTAATACTTTCAGAAGCTTGCTTCTCTAAGTAAAATTCATTTTATCTTTTCAGGGGTAAAATATAAACTGGACACTCCATAAATAAATCACACTGTATATACAAACTCTGTAAGAGCTTATATTGAACCAACCCCTCTTCCCTAATTAGTGATTAGTCATCTGGTTTCAGGAGACCCCAGTTCGATTCCTGGGTTGGGAAGATCCCCTAGAGAAGGAATAGCTACCCAGTCCAGTATCCTTGGACTTCCCTTGTGGTTCAGCTGGTAAAGAATCTGCCTGTAATGTAGGAGAGTCTCCTGGGTTCAATCCCTGGGTTGGGAAGATCCCCTGGAGAAGCAGAAGGCTACTCATGCCAGTACTCTAGCCTGGAGAATTCCGTGGACTATATAGTCCATGGGGTCACAAAGAATCAGACACAACTGAGCGAGTTTCACTTTCATGGGGTTTTATTTTAATTCTTGATTTTTATTAAAGCTAGACTATGTCTCTCCAGAGACATCATCATCTAAAAATTATATTATTGGCCTGGCTGAATATATTCTTGTTTTTACCATGAGCAGTTTTTATCCTGATACTGTGCAATTCTTTTGTATCAATGTATTTGCATATTATGTCATATTTTATGTTAATGATTTTTTGTTTACATTTTTAAAATTTTACTTTATTCAGAGTTGACTCATTGGAAAAGACTCTGATGCTGGGAAGGATTGGGGGCAGGAGGAGAAGGGGACGACCGAGGATGAGATGGCTGGATGGCATCACGGACTCGATGGACGTGAGTCTGAGTGAACTCCGGGAGATGGTGATGGACAGGGAGGCCTGGCATGCTGCAGTTCATGGGGTTGCAAAGAGTCAGACACGACTGAGCGACTGAACTGAACTGAAGCAGTAGTATACAAAAAACTCAGTTTGATATATTACTTATTTGAATTAAATATTAAAATTCATGTGTTCCTTAAGATCATCTTGTATGTCACAAGTAGAATGCCTAGCACACACCTTGGAAAACACATGGAAATCTTGCCACGGAAATAAGGGATGAGATGTGAAGTAGGGAAAAGTTAGGGTAACTTCTCATAACTCTCCTTCCTACCAGATATATGCATTGCACAAATAAACTAAAAAGTATTTCTATACACTGCTTTCTGAGAGAAAAAAAAAAATTCTTTTAAAATATTGTGATCAAATGAATTTATAGTCAAGGACTATCCAAATCATGGAGGGGACTCATCTGTAGTCTGCATGATACAGTAAATCCACCAAATGAAACGTTTCATTGAAACATGTAGTCTTTATGAAAAAAGCAAGCACCTCTAGAACCAAAGAGTGATTTACCATGTGGTGTGTGTGTGTGTGTGCACCTCTGCAGGCCTCATTTTCTTTCTGTCTGTCTGATCAAGTGACCTAGTCTCACTTGGTTAGGTTTTAACCGCAAACATCACTGTATGCTCATTTTTTTCAAGATACACGTCACAACACACCAAGAAAGGGGGAACTTCCAGCGTCTGTGGCAACATCACTTGATAAACAGACTTGTCTGCACAGCGGGGGCCTGTGAGCCGTCACTATATAAAGCGGCAGAGACGCGGACTCACAGACATTTGCCTCTGGAGACGATGCGAGCAGCGGCCATCTCCACGCCAAGGTTAGACAAAATGCCAGGCATGCTCCTCTCTGCGAACCCAAAGGAACTGAAAGCAACTGATCATTCACTTCCAGATGACAAAACGCAGAAAAAGAGGCCCAAGACTTTGTAAGTTCCTTCACTTTATGAATTTGAACTTAGATGATCTTTAACGGCAGAGCGATCGAAAATGAATGGAAGAAATTATGAGCCTTCAGTTTAGCTAGATCAGAGCAAGGACCTCTGAATTTTAAGTATATTTGGTTGTATTTAAAAGTGAATCATGCTAGGGCATTAAATGAAGTGGGAATTCTTCCAGACTTTGGCTCATAAAGAGTGGCTCACTCTTTAATATAGCAATATGTTGTATCAGCTTTTTTTATTATGACCTGATTCCTTAGAGAAGTTTACTTCATGTTCTTTTCTTTTTAATAAAAGGTATTGTACTGAAGAAACATGAATATTTACTTTTGTGTCTTTTGTAGCGGAATGGACGTGAAAGCATACCTGAGATCTATGATCCCACATCTGGAATCTGGAATGAAGCCTTCCAAGTCCAAAGACCTGTAAGTATACTAATACATGGACCTGTCACTATAAGCAGCCTGTGCATTAGCTCTATATTCTAACATGACAGTAATACTAATATAATGGACTTCGTTTCTTTTAAGGAACAAGCCTAATAAGATTAAGCTACATTAGTACCAATGTAAATTAAATACAAATGTGTGTGCATATGTTTGCTATTTATTATACTGTTCGAGTATATTTGGATTTTTTCACATTTTACTGGCAGATACTTTCATAATAATAGATAAGTTTTAATAAAATTTATTAGTTGTAGAGTCTTAGTTTGGGAAATTATCAAAATGCAGCAGCACTCTGATTTCATTTGAGCTTACACTAAAAAATACTAATGGATGTAAATATTGCCCCCTTGCAGACTCTCTGCTGATGAAGTGAAGCAGTGGTCTGAATCCCTGGAAAAACTTCTTGCCAACCAAAGTAAGTGCAGATTAACTGTTGGATATCTCTGGCTTTATCTCAGTGTGCAGACAAATTGAACAGACTCATTAAAGTACAGTGTTGTGGGTGGAGGGTGTGTGGAAAGCTGTCCTCCGGCAGTTGTGCAGCGCTGACACCTTCAGCATGTTATGCCTCCCTGTGGTGTCATGTCTCAGTACTCAGTGCTGCTGCCACCCTTTAGAAAAATTTGCCAAGGCAGCTAGTTACTTCCAGGGGTCATTATGGGAGCTAAACTGAAAATTAGGCTGGGTTTCTGGAGTTTAAAGTTTTAAAAAGTCAATTAAACATCTCAACCACTATTTTGAAAGCTTACCGAAAGGATATATTTTTGTACCATGGGATGTAAGGAGCAGGATTCACTCAGTCCGTTAATTATATTCTCCATTCACACATGCGTTAAATCACTCATTCAGCCCACTTTAATGTGCAGGCATTTTTAGAGCAACAAGGATTCAAAAGCTGTGTCTTGCTGCCTTGAAGGTGGTTGAGACACATGGCATATAATTGCATTATATAAAACATGACACATTATAACATAGATATGATAATAAAAGACTTTTTAAACTACAGAGTCTTGTGGGGAGTTTCTGATGAAGATGGTGAATGAAATCAGCTTGGCTTAACCCTCATCATAGACACTGGGATCCTGTTGAAATGAGGACCTCAGTCAGGGACATAGATAGGCAGCTTGTCCCTATCTGGGGAGCTGATCCTCTTCTCCCAAAAACCCTCACATGGGGTTCAAGTAGTTCAATCTGGTTCACCTGCTTATTATCTGCCTTAGTTTACAATTCAGAAAAACAAACAAACAATGCTATAGAAATGGCCCATTGAAAGGCCTCAGTAATATAATCAGTACAGCATACATATGTGACATACAGGCCTCACATCTTCTGACTTATGTGAGTTGAATGGAGAAATTATATTTGCTAATGATTAGCAAGCAATCAATGCCTTTTGTCACTATTTTATTCCCTAAAATACTCTGCATTCTGGCTGGGTTGGTAGTATAAGAGATTGTTTTTTAATCTGCAGAGCAGAATTTTAATTTGATTAGCAGATGAAAGTAAAGCACAGTTTTGTAGCCACCACTAAGCAGTTGTATGACTCTGACAACTGAATCTGACCGCAGATAAACTATAAATGAAGGGATCTCTAAGGCTTTCCCATCTCTTCAAACAGCTATTTCAGCAGGGGCCAACTCTCTCCTTTGTACACAGAGAATATGCTAGTATTTTTCTTGTAAAATTTCTCCAAGTTATTCATTTATTGGCTCAACTAATTTATCTCACCCCCTCACTCTGTCTTTTTAGCTGGCCAAGACGTCTTTGGAAATTTCCTGAAGTCTGAGTTCAGTGAGGAGAATATTGAGTTCTGGCTGGCTTGTGAAGACTATAAAAAAACAAAGTCTGATCTTTTGCATTGCAAAGCAGAGAAAATCTATAAGGCATTTGTGCAGTCAGATGCTGCCAAACAAGTGAGTATTTAGTTTATTACCATCAGGTTATATGTAAAGGAATTTAGATACAGGATAACATTCAACATAATTGCAAGATGAAATCCTCTCTGAGCATCATGATTTTCACTGCTGTATATCTAAGTGTATTTCTGTAGTTCAGTGCAATGATAATCTAATTTTCTATATCTGTGAAAAGATTAAATAAAAGATTGGTTTTGTAAAACAAGCTAACCTGATAGGGTGGGGTAAGGAGTAAGGTGACACCAGAACTGTGTGTCAGGGGGCCCTGAATGAGCTGGCTCATCTTGGATTAGGAAAAGAAGGGATTAGTGCAATACATGGATTACAGCAGCAGCAGTATTTCCAGTTGGAGGTAAAGCCCACTTCCTGCTAAATATTCCTGGTTCAAGCATCCTCTGCTCCTGCAAATGTGCACATCACTCTTTTTGCTGCATGTGTCACCTTATATAAATATTTAAGAGAGACTGTAAGCTAACTTGGAACAAAGATATCTCTGCCTCTTTGTGATATTTCTTTTTAACTCCTCCACACCTAGCAAAAGGCATGTTTAGAATAGGCATTCAAGAGATATTTGAGCTGATTTAAATAACAGTTTAGAGCCACCATCCCCAGATAGTTTGAAAGCAACAGTAACATCATGAAATATGCAGCAAATGGGAAGTGTATATGAACTAATGCAGATTTCTTTTTTAGATCAATATTGACTTCCGCACTCGAGAATCTACAGCCAAGAAGATTAAAGCACCAACACCCACATCTTTTGACGAAGCCCAAAAAATCATATATACTCTTATGGAAAAGGACTCGTATCCCAGATTCCTCAAATCAAATATATACTTAAATCTTCTGAATGACCTTCAGGCTAATAGTCTAAAGTGACTGGCTCCTGGCTGGAGGGAATTAGTGATGGTATCAAGTACAGAAGGAAGGCAAGAGAGTGGCTCCCTGGGGGAACACTTTGGCCTTTTTGGACAACTCACAGGCCCAAGGGAAGAACCCATGTCTCAGAACAGATTAACATGGAAGCTATCCAGGCTCAGGGCTGAAGACATGTGAGGTGAACATTTAGTGGTGGTAGAAGGAAGGAGACTCTGCGGTACTGTCATAAAATAAAGTGGACCTGCATATTAGAACATCCCTCAGCACTGAGAAGGCCGGGTAACACTCGCCACACAGAAACTGTGAAAAAGGATTTGAAACTGATTAAAACATGCTGTGAGCTTCAAGGTCAAGTGGTATTTATGCTGCATAGTGTTATATAGAGACTGGACTGAGCTGCTGAAATTTCTTTTACTTTGAAAAGTCTGTGTTTCAGAATCTCCATTGCTATTATAGACAAAGTTTTTCGGTGTTGTTTGTTTGATTGTTTTGGGGGCTTGAAAGAGATGAAGAAGAGAACAATGTATTTAACTTAAGCTATTGCCTTAAAGTTGGAAAGTCAGAATATATTTGTAAATTAAATTATCACAGTGTCAATAATAAATGTGTTTTGTATTAAAATATAGAAACAATTTCTGTTTATATTTCCTTGCCATCTTTAAAATCTGGCATTTATTTTTCAGATTTAACAAAACTTTAAGCAAGAGTCTTCTACTTTCTTTTACCTCTTCAACATCAAAAACTATCACCCAATTAATTTATATTATATGTATTATGTGCATGTATTAGACAGAATTCATTAGAAATTCCAGGTGATTCTGAAGATGCTCTGGTTATCCAGGGTCAGGAATCCTGGGGTTAAGAGAGAGTCCTAAAGCCAGGAATTATACATAAACCTGACCACACCATTTCTGCTCCTTCTACTCCACAACACTGCCCCCAACTGGCCAGAAGACATTTCCTAAATCCTCAAGTCTTCAGCAGTCCGAGGTGTTACCTAAATAGGAACACAAGACTGCTCTGTAGGAACACCTACATAAAGATAATCAAGACGATGTATAGCCCAGCATATCCTGTAAAGTTGTATCTTCCCATGCACCCGTGTCCCATGTATAATTGAATCATCAGCCATCCACACACCACAGTGTAATACTCTGCTCATTCTCAGTACACACTAGGTTGTCATTAGGCACATAGCAATGGCGCAATATGTAGATGGGTTTTAATGGTACTGTTCCTGAATTTCCACGGGACAATCCAAATTGTCTTTCACTTAATTCCATGTTTTAGCAGCTAGAACTATTGTAAAAGAGGCTTAGGAGAGAGGTCCAGTTTCATCACCACCATCAGGTATTTCTTTCCCTTACTCATTCTATCACCAAATTCCCTCAGTTATCCTTCTAAAATCTATGTGTGAAGTTGGCATATCACTTGCTCTTTTTCTGTGCCCCCTGCGCTAACATGGGATCTCACTGCTTGCTCATTCATGTGATTTGTATCCTTTTTTTCAGACTATTCTTTTCAATCCATCCTCTGAATAGCCACAGACGTCCCTTTCTGAGACTCAGATCTGGCCATGTCATTTCCCATGACATACAATATAGAATATAAATTTCACTTTCTAGAATTAGAAACATTCACAGTGAGATCTTCAAGGTATAATTTGCATGACTCCCCCTAGGTATCCTTCCTACTTGATATCACTCTGCATTAATTGTCTTTTTTGAAGAAGCCTTCATCTTCACTTTCGGTTAATCTATCTCTACAAATGCTTTTTCCTACCTCCTCCTAGTTTTCAAAATCCAATGAATTCTTCAAGGCACAGGTAGAATTACTCTTCCATAAAGGCTTTCTAACACCTTATATCACTATACAGTTATTTTCAATGTCTACTGGAGGTGAACTGAGTCCATATAAACACAAAACACTGCACCTACTTCTACCACCGCTGTGATGTTAAATAGTTCAGGCCCTTCAAACTGTGAGGAATTAGAAGTACTACTGTCTGATACGCACATTGGTCATAAATTCTATGGTTCTAGTCTTTGTCTTCATAAGGTATCATGTTAAACAGATATCCAATTGAAGGACAGATGATCAAAACAAACGTGCAAGACATTTCTTCATTTTCAAAAGGACAAAAAATGTCGCCATGGCTGCAGCGAGTCAAGATATTGCAAAAAAAACTTGAAAAGATTTCTTTTCATTGGCATTGCTTATTATGGAGTGGATGTTTTACTAAATCATTTACAGAAATATGATTAGAGAAATCCAATCGGCTCACTCCATCTGAGATGTTCAGCTCACATGCTGTGTTCCACTGTGATAGTAAAGCAGTGTCAGTAAGCAGTAAGTATGACTTGTATGTATGCAAATCACTTCATCTAAAAATTAAAAACAAATATACTTTTCTCAGACATATTTTACAAACAAACATAGGCTAGATTAGCTATATTATAGGAGTCTCTGATGATTTGTCATTAAAAATAAGATATTCTGACATATGTGAAGGGAAAAAGAGAGTAAAAGCTGATTTAAACTACCACAGATATAAATAAATGTTGTTAGTACACAGAATTAGAGAATTTCATGCAGTCTAACCTATAGAACATGAAATCCAATCTATAGAACAACAACAACAATATATACTGCCCAACTGCAGAAATACCACTACCTGTCTTGTTAAGACCCGTATCCTAAAAGTGCTACTGAACCAAACTAGGATCCACTTGCCCAACACACATCAAAACTGATCTACTGATAGTAGGCTGTAATGAATCTGCTGACAGCAGGTTGTGCCGAATCTACTGACACCAGGCTGTGGTGATCTACTGACTCCAGGCTGTGGTGGATCTACGGACAGCAGGCTGTGGTGGGTCTACGGACACCAGGCTGTGGTGGGTCTACGGACACCAGGCTGCGGTGGATCTACGGACACCTGGCTGCGGTGGATCTACGGACACCTGGCTGTGGTGGATCTACTGACACCTGGCTGTGGTGGGTCTACGGACACCAGGCTGCGGTGGGTCTACGGACACCAGGCTGTAGTGGATCTACTGACACCAGGCTTTGGTGGATCTACTGACACCAGGCTTTGGTGGATCTACTGACACCAGGCTGCGGTGGATCTACTGACACCAGGCTGCGGTGGATCTACGGACACCAGGCTGCGGTGGATCTACGGACACCAGGCTGCGGTGGATCTACGGACAGCAGGCTGCGGTGGATCTACGGACACCAGGCTGCGGTGGATCTACGGACACCAGGCTGTGGTGGATCTACGGACACCAGGCTGTGGTGGATCTACGGACACCAGGCTGTGGTGGATCTACGGACAGCAGGCTGTGGTGGGTCTACGGACACCAGGCTGCGGTGGATCTACTGACAGCACATTGAGGTTTATTGCCAGGCACCTAACATGGGACCAAGTAGGAGAATAGGCTGAAGAGACTCAAACTCCACAGTGGCTTTCAGGGAAGGGTTTTTGAAGTCAGTGTTAGGGTGAGGATTGCAGGGTGTCTGATTAGCTCATGGACATTCTTCTGATTGGCTGGTGGTGAGGTAACAGGTGGTATTTTGGGAGTCAACATCTCAACCTTCTGGTTCCAATCAGTCTGGGGTCTACCTGCTTGTGAGCAGCATGCAGTTAATTTCTTGCACCTGGTGGGGGTTTTAGTATCTGCAAAACACTTGAGGACATGGCGGCTCAGAATATTATCTACAGCCCCTAAGGATAAAAATAAAGGTTCATGACTCTGTTTTATGACTAAAATACCATTATTTTATCTTGCTTGACTGTTTTCCTTTCTGCATTTTCTCACTTCTCTGATTAAATGTGCTCTTTGGGACTCAGGGAAGACCTAGGAGGCTAAAGGTTTTCTACAAACAAGAGACTGGGGACATAAGGGAGAGGAGTCTACCTCAGGAAGGCCCTGCAAGGTCCTGCTCAGTTTAAAAAGCTAAAAATGTATCATTCCAATGGCAAAATTTTGCATCTTACTCAGTTCTTAATCTAAGTGAGACCTGTCTACAAATAAGTCAGTGGCAAAATATAGAACCTTCTATGGACATTTCTATATAGTCAGTATTACCTGGGTATGTACCTCTCAGTGGTTCATTTCACTTGAAATTTGAAAACAGGACAAAAAGGAAATGAAAGAGAGGGAGGGAAGGATAGATGGAGAGAGGAAATGAGTTGGCTGAGTGTCTTGAATGTTTATATTACCTTACATCGCATTTGAAAACCTGACTGCCCTGAAATGCCACACATATTTTATCTTCTCAAATTGAAGTTTAAGGCCAAAAGTGATTGTGTATAGTTTAGAATTGTCTATATTATTTTAAGACTGCCATAGCTGATGAAAGATTAGGCTAAGGATTCTAATCCAATCCCCAAAGAACCACATTTATAAACCTATGTGGATCTTGTCTTCATCTGGACTGTTGCCATTTGGGGAAGATCTGTGGCAGGAGTATTGATGACTGGAAAAGAGGCCAGGTTCCCAGGCTTAGGGAGCTGTTTGGATTATATAAGAAGGAATGATGCACTGTAAGCATGTGTCTTAGGCATGGACCACTGTGTTGGCCGTGTCATTACACTTCAGAATTAAATGTCCTTATCATCCTTCCTCGCTCACCTATAGATCTCCAAGCAGAGTCAGAGGTCCATGATCCATGTAGCTGAGTATGTACAATTTCTAAGAGTTTAGGGACCGTCCACACAGACACTCTCCATGTCACTCAAAGAAAAACCAGCCTCCTATTTCTCAAGTGAAAAACGTAAACCTTCTAAAAGTTCCTTAACTGCATGTTTTCTTAGCAAAAAATAGCTACTCAAATAGTAATGCTTTAAAATAGACATCAGATTGGTTCATCCAGGAAAAGATTTTGGTTTTGTTCTGTATTTAATATGCATTTTTCCTTGTTATGATATTAGCTGGCTCATTTCTCCATCTTTTTCAGAGGAAAGGGATAACTGGGTTGGAGCTTGAAGAATAAATAAACCCCATCCAGGGAAGAAAGAAGGTGAGGACATTTCAGGAAAAAGTCTGTGAAAAGGTCAGGAAATAAGAGAAAATAATACTCTATGCAGCAATGGTGATTTATTCAGTGTGGCTGGAATATATGGGGGCAAGAGGATAAAAGGAAGAGCAGAGAAGGTAGCTCAGGGCATATTCTGAAAAGAAACATAGTTGTTCCAAAGACTGTGAGTTTTATCCTTTATGTGATAGGTCACTACTGAAGTTTGAAGAAATGAGCAAAAGACAGAACTATTTGCGTTGACTTACAAGTTGCTTGTTGAGTCCACATCAGAACTCTCTGGGATAACCACTCGTAACCTCATCTTATTGATCAACAAATGTAGAACCAAAAAGGTGAAGAAATTTATCTAAGGGCACAGAATCAGTGAGTAGAACCCAGGTGTGTGTGACATAGGAACTACACAGCAACAAATGTGTGCTTCCAAAGATTCTGCACTGTGTCACGCTCCTTCCTGCAAGTGACATGATTACTTTGTGTTTTAAAAGCTAATTCCGGATTTGGTGTGGAAGACGATTACAAAGGAAGACATAACTCAGGAAGAAAAGCCAGTTTTATAGCCCAGCAAGAGAGAATCAGGGCAGAAATCAAGGCAATGGGAAGAAGAGGGAGAAAGGACAAGATTCGGGGAGTGATTTGCTGTGAGAATAATAAGGGAGAACACACGTGATACCTCTGTGGTGTCTAGCCTGGGCCCTTAAAATCACAGCAAAGCCCTTTCCAGCTCAGTTTTAAATAGATCATCTTTGAGGTCTTTCAGCTGCAAATGTGCATCAAACAACTCAGATGAAGGGAGCCCTGGAGGAAGATTAAGGCATATGTTTGTAAGAGGCTCCACATGCAAAATAAATTATGTAGAGCTTTCAACAGATTAACAACTTATTCACAAAGAACCTACATACAAGCATTTCACATTTTTTCCCTCAAAGATCTCTAGGACAAAAGCAGAGTCTTGAAAGCCCTCATCCAGACTGAAAATAAAAACCAAGGATGAAGAAACTCAATAGATTTGCAGCAAGCAATTGCTCTGAGATTGAAAGCACCTTTTAAAGACAGAAAACAAAACTGGAGTGTAGGATCCAGATGAGAGAGCAGGGCTCTCAGACAGAAACAGAAACTGCCCCAGTGATGAGCAGCAGCAGACAGCATGAAGGGGTGTGATGACCGTGACTCTGCGGCAGGAATTCTGTCTCCTCAGAGGGCAGGCTTGGCCCCTCCATGTGACCAGTGGAATGTTCTGGTGCTCACTTCTTGTCCACAGAGGCAAGAAAGAAGACAAGAAACCTGAAGGTAGCCAGTCATTCCCCTGGCAAACTTTTTCCTTCAGTCATTCTTACCTTAACTCCTCAAATAGGTGAGGAGTTTGCCCTTCATTTCTGGAGAGAGATGGAAAAAGGGCAGAATGTAGCAGATTTCAGATATTATCCTATCCTCTCCCCAAACTACCTGTTGCTATTTTAGTCAAACCCAGAAGGTAAAAATTCAGTTGTTTTTTTTTTTAATTCAGGTTAGGTTTAAATCAGTAAAATTGGCATTCTTTCCACTGGTCTTAACTTTCATACTCTGCCTTGAAACCCTCAGCTTGAATTATCCATAGAAACAGATTGTGTCCTATTCTATTGATTTACCTTAAATCTGTCAGTTAATTCAGTGCTTACAATTGACCCACTGCAAACAAGTCATGGGTAGAACACGTTCCCACATTAAGAACCGAATAAGATACTTCCTAGGACATTTATTTGGCATGGTTTTGACTAGAATGACCATAATTCATACTATCTAAGGAGGTGATTAGAAGTCTCAAAGTTGAGGGGGAAAATAAGCACGAAATACTCCTTGCTCAGGGGGATTCTTAATTCATATTCAGAATTCTAGGCTCTGCTGTGTGCCTTTAGAACTGAACTAGATGATGGCTTCCCTGATAGACTCACCAATCAGTGATACCTGCTTTGTGCCAAAAGCTTTGCTGGGTTCCAGGGAAACGGAGATGACTAAGATACGGCTCCAGCCAGTGAGAGGCTCTTGGTGCTCTTGGAAAGAAAGCAGCAGAAAGAGTGGCAGGCAGGTACACTAAGCATTTTGAGAGAAATGAGGAAGAGGGGCAAGCAAGACTGTCTAAGAGACACCCTCCCCTGAGTTTTCTCTGGGTCCCTGATGAAAATCCACACAGGACTGGCACCCCCGCTTACCCCTGATGGGAGAGACAGTATGGTCCCAACCTGCCAAAAGGCCTCCAGGAGCCACTAGCTCTGTATGCAACGTCCATGGGCATCCAGTCACATCAAGCATGCCTCCTCCAGCAAGTCCTCTCCCTCCACGGTCACAAGACTGGCTGGATGGTGCATGCCCCTTTCCAGAGTGCCTGTTCAAGAGTGAGAGCAGCCCAGACCTCCTCTCCCCAGATTCTGGGAGGCTACGAAACCACATATGTCCTGCCCTTCTGCTCCTGTGGACTTCCTGGGGTCTGTCCCAGTCTCCTCTTCGCAGACAGGAACAATGGGCCATGTGAGCTCAGAGGAGGGACTGGAGATTTTGTCCTGGAGGAAGGATGTGGCTTCAGAGAATTGGCAGGTACACAGAAAAGCGGGGGTTAAACTCAGAATAACCCAGGTGACTTTCTGAACTACTACTGGATTAACTGCAACCTCTGAAACTCAAATAAATGCAAATTCTGGCACTACTGAGCTATACCATTAAAGGGCTAGAACAAGTCTGTCCTACTACTTACTAACATTACTTGGGTCACATCAATATTTTTTGCTTTCACCATTATTATTGTCCTCAAATAATGATTTCTTTTCCTCTTTCCTTGTATGAGGGTATGGTAGAGACTGCTTAGATGCTCATCAGTTTTAGGCTTTCTCCATGGATGCCAGGAAAACAACATTTCCCAGCCCCCTTAAAGTGAAAGGCAAATATAGAACCTTCTGCGCAAGCTTCCCAGGTGGTGCAGTGGTAAAGAATCGGCCTGCGATGCAGGAGACACAGGAGATGTGGGATGTCAGTCCCTGGGTGGGGAAGATCCCCTGGAGAAGGAGATGACAACCCACTCCAGTATTCTTGCCTGGAAAATCCCATGGACAGAGGAGCCTGACAGGCTAAAATCCATGGGGGTCACAAAGAGTTGGACATGACTTAGCAACTAAACCATGACCACCATGAATATTTCTATACAGTCAGTATTTGGATATATACTTCTTAGTAGCTCTTTTACTTGAATTCAGCATTTTTTTTCCCTTCAACTGTAATTTGATATTTTACCATGAATTATTAGGGCCACAAAACTGAGTTCTGTGGGGTGAACAGAAGGGACAGACACCATTTCCAGAGCTATCAAGAAGACACGCAGGTTGCCTCTTTCTTCCCCACATGCACTGCCAGAAGCGAAGGACACTGATATTGCAAAGTCACATGGAGGAATTGTCACACTTGAAACAGTGAAGCAAAATGCTTTGGCATTTGTGTGAGTGAAAACTAAAAGCCTCTTGGCAGTGATTTGTTAGAGTAACTAGAGAGTTTTATCCTAATATAAAGACACTGATACATGTTTAAGTTTAAGCAATTTCTTTTTCATTTAGAAAGCTATATGGCGCCATCGTGGAAAAAACCATGGCAACGTCTCCACCACAGTGCAGTGTTACTCAGTTCCCACACGAGGCAAAGATTATCTCTCTGACCCTGTGATGTTCTTCAAGATAGAGCTGCCTGGAAGAGAGGATGTAAGCCGTGGATGAGAACAATATGTGAAAAGCTTGTTTCGGACGCAACTGAGAATAGAAAATGCCAAAAACAACACAAAAAATGGGAGGTGACGACTAAGAAGCAGGAAGAGTATTAGTGATGGAAATTTCTGCAACTGATAAAAACATGAAGTGGAAACAAGTTGGCCAGGCCGTGTGTACTTTCAGCTCACTCACTCTGACTCCATTTAGGGCTACGTGTGATAGATATGGGGAAGGAAATGGCAACCCACTCCAGTGTTCTTGCCTGGAGAATCCCAGGGACGGGGGAGCCTGGTGGGCTGCCATCAGTGGGGTCACACAGAGTCGGACACGACTGAAGAGACTTAGCAGCAGTAGCAGCACGATAGATATAGATACAAATCCTCTGAGGTTTATAATCAGAGCCAATCACCAAGTAAAAGTCAGGATTCCAAGCAAATGGGGTGTGAGGCTCTGGCAAGCAGAGCTGTAGTTAAGCTGGGCATCAGGCAGGAAGTGTGACCTGAGTGCAAACAGGAAGACTAGGGTGGTGAACACACCAGGGCCAGTTTACCCGAGAGACCAAAGAACCACCTATGAAACAATTCATCCTAAAAGGAGAGAGTTTCACAACGGACAAATCTCGCTTAAAAACGGTGGGGACAGAACAAGATAGAAAGCCCGGAAATAAATCATGCAGCCATGGGTACCTTATTTTTGACAAAGGAGGCAAGAATATACAATGGGGGAAAGACAGCCTCTTTGATAAATGGTGCTGGGAAAACTGGACAGCTACATGTAAAAGAATGAAGTTAGAATACTTCCTAACACCATACACAAAGATAAACTCAAAATGGATTAAAGACCTAAATGTAAGACCAGAAACTATAAAACTCTTAGAGGAAAACATAGGCAGAGCACTCGATGACATAAATCAGAGTAAGATCTTCTATGACCCACCTCCTAGAGCAATGGAAATAAAAACAAAAGTAAACAAGTGGGACCTGATTAAACTTAAGAGCTTGTGCACAGCAAAGGAAACTGTAAGGAAGGTGAAAAGACAACCCTCAGAATGGGAGAAAATAATAGCAAATGAAACAACTGACAAAGGATTAATTTCCAAAATATACAAGCAGCTCATACAACTCAATGCCAGAAAAACAATTACCCAATCAAAAAGTGGGGAAAAGACCTAAACAGACATTTCTCCAAAGAAGACATACAGATGGCTAACAAACACATGAAAAGATGCTCAACATCACTCATTATTAGGGAAATGCAAATCAAAACCGCAATGAGCTATCACCTCACACCAGCTAGAATGGCCATCATCAAAACGTCTACAGACAATAAATGCTGGAGAGGGTGTGGAGAAAAGGGAATGCTCTTGCACTGTTGGTGGGAATGGAAATTGACACCGCCACTGCAGAAGATGGTATGGAGATTCCTTAAAAAACTAGGGATAAAACCACCATATGACCTAGCAATCCCACTCCTAGGCATAAACCCTCAGGAAACCAGGGTTGAAAAAGACACATATATCCCATAGTTCATTGCAGCACTATTTACAATAGCTAGAACATGGAACAGAGAAGGCAATGGCAACCCACTCCAGTACTCTTGCCTGGAAAATCCCATGGACGAAGGAGCCTGGTAGGCTGCCGTCTATGGGTCGCACAGAGTCGGACACGACTGAAGCGACTTAGCAGCAGCAGCAGCAGAACATGGAAGCAACCTAGATGCCCACTGACGGATGAATGGATAAAGAAGTAGTGCTACATATACACAATGGAATATTACTCAGCCATAAAAAGGAATGCATTTGAGTCAGTTCTGATGAGGTGGATGAACCTAGAACCTATTATACAGAGTGAAGTGAATCAGAAAGAGAAAGATAAATATCATATTCTAACTCACATATACAGAATCTAGAAAAATGGTGCTGAAGAATTTAATTACAGGGCAGCCATGGAGAAACAGACATAGAGAATAGACTTATGGACACGGGGAGGTGGGGGAGAGGATGAGATGTATGGAAAGAGTAACATAGAAACTAACATTGCCATATGAAAAATAGATAGCCAATGGGAATTTGCTGTATGGCTCAGGAAACTCAAACAGGGGCTCTGTATCAACCTAGAGGGGTGGGATGGGAGGGAGATGGGAGGGAGGTTCAAAAGGGAGGGGATATATGTAAACCTATGGCTGATTCCGGATAATCACGACGGTGTGATCACTCATCTAGAGCCAGACATCCTGAAATGTGAAGTCAAATGGGCCTTAGAAAGCATTACTACGAATAAAGCTAGTGGAGGTGATGGAATTCCAGTTGAGCTATTTCAAATCCTGAAAGATGATGCTGTGAAAGTGCCGCACTCAATATGCCAGCAAATTTGGAAAACTCAGCAGTGGCCACAGGACTGGAAAAGGTCAGTTTCCATTCCAATCCCAAAGAAAGGCAATGCCAAAGAATGCTCAAACTACTGCACAATTGCACTCATCTCACATGCTAGTAAACTAATGCTCAAAATTCTCCAAGCCAGGCTTCAGCAATACGTGAACCGTGAACTTCCTGATGTTCAAGCTGGTTTTAGAAAAGGCAGAGGAAACAGAGATCAAATTGCCAACATCCGCTGGATCATGGAAAAAGCAGGAGAGTTCCAAAAAAAATCTATTTCTGTTTTATTGACTATGCCAAAGCCTTTGACTGTGTGGATCACAATAAACTGTGGAAAATTCTGAAAGAGATGGGAATACCAGACCACCTGACCTGCCTCTTGAGAAATCTGTATGCAGGTCAGGAAGCAACAGTTAGAACTGGTCATGGAACAACAGACTGGTTCCCAATAGGAAAACGAGTACGTCAAGGCTGTATATTGTTACCCTGCTTATTTAACTTATATGCAGAGTACATCATGAGAAATGCTGGACTGGAAGAAACACAAGCTGGAATCAAGATTGCTGGGAGAAATATCAATAACCTCAGATATGCAGATTACACCACCCTTATGGCAGAAAGTGAAGAGAAAGTAAAAAGCCTCTTGATGAAAGTGAAAGAGGAGAGTGAAAAAGGTGGCTTAAAGCTCAACATTCAGAAACGAAGATCATGGCATCTGGTCCGATCACTTCATGGGAAATAGATAGGGAAACAGTAGAAACAGTGTCAGACTTTTTGGGGTCTCCAAAATCACTGCAGATGGTGACTGCAGCCATGAAATTAAAAGACACTTACTCCTTGGAAGAAAAGTTATGACCAACCTAGATAGCATATTCAAAAGGAGAGACATTACCTTGCCAACTAAGGTCCGTCTAGTCAAGCCTATGGTTTTTCCAGTAGTCATGTATGGATGTGAGAGTTGGACTGTGAAGAAGGCTGAGCACCGAAGAATTGATGCTTTTGAACTGTGGTGTTGGAGAAGACTCTCAAGAGTCCCTTGGACTGCAAGGAGATCCAACCAGTCCTTCTGAAAGAGATCAGCCCTGGGATTTCTTTGGAAGGAATGATGCTAAAGCTGAAACTCCAATACTTTGGCCACCTCATGCGAACAGTTGAAAAAGACTCTGATGCTGGGAGGGATTGGGGGCAGGAGGAGAAGGGAATGACAGAGGATGAGATGGCTGGATGGCATCACTGACTCGATGGATGTGAGTCTGAGTGAACTACAGGAGTTAGTGATGGACAGGGAGGCCTGACGTGCTGCGATTCATGGGGTTGCAAAGAGTCAGACATGACTGATCGACTGAACTGAACTGATGGCTGATTCATGTTCAGGTTTGACAGTAAGCAACAGAATTCTGTAAAGCAATTATCTGCAATAAAAACAAATTAAAAAAACAACAACAACAACTGTGGGACAGAGCTGGAAGAGAAAGGTACTTGAGATACACCTCGTGCCTGACGCTCAGATCGCCCTTTGATGCTGATCCAAAATCTGCAGGAGAGGAGAGAGCATAAGAGTTATGAGCACTAGATGGGCACCCCCCTCCACACACACACACACCTCATGAGCATTCTCTAAACCTTTGAGGACACACATGGGAACAGGGTGTCCTCAAGGGACGCTAAAGCACCCCACTGGAGTCCAGAGCAGAGTGCTGACAAGACAGAGCAAATGCTGAGCTGGAAAGAGCCCCCCTCCTCACCTGGGAGGAGAAGACCTGGAAAAGGGGGTGATGCTGCAGGAGACGTCAGCAGACACACAGTCACAGTAGCCTAATAGCTTACTGTGTGGCGATCTTGAGGGGCTCAATGTCCTTCCCCACTCAGGTTCCGGGTACTTGAGAAATAGCAAAATAAGAGCAAAGGGGGGCCAAGGTACTGACAGTCAGAGAAGAGCACAGAGCATTGGGAGAAAGTCAAACGGGCCTGCTAACTTCACTCTGAAGTTCCATGAGCCTACTACTCCATTACCGATAGTGTAAGACAGTGGCACAATCTTTACACGGTGGACAATCAATGTGGGGAGCAAATACACCCAGGGGTCTTGTCTCAGTTAGGACTCATGTGAAAAGTCAGCCCAGCTCATAGTTCCTGGAAGTGACTGGGCCTAATCAAGATGAGCTGGGTTCTCTCAGACCATCAGAACAGAAGATCAGCTGGGCCCTGCAGCAATCCACTGAGAGATGGAAATGGTCAGCCCAGAACTGAACCTCAGCAGGAGCTGAGGTTCTAGTGACTAATGATGGAGAAATAAAACCACTTCTGTGCTGGGATAGTATGTAGGTGATAGCTGAAAATGGACTGATTCTGCAATGTAGTTCTGCTAAGAGGTGGACTCAAAAGGGAGCAGCAAGTGGAAACCCTCCCCAGGCGCAGAATCAGGGACAACGCACCCGCTCATCCACTTCATACGGAAAGAGAACTGACCTGAGGTTAGGATCGATACTGACTCATGGGAAGTGGTGAACAGCTTGGCTGGTGAGCTGGGGCCTGGAAGGAGAGACTGGATAGTTGGGAATAAAACGGTCTTGAGAAGATGCACGTGGGTGGAGCTATCAGAGAAGTCAAAAGTATGCAAGTCCTTATATTACACGGCAACAGCCACCACACAAAAGACAAGAACAACCAAGAAGACAGAATAACTATGCCAGCTGAGCCCAGACAGCCTCGGTCATCAGCCAGCCCTTTGGGGTCCATGGACAGAGCAGCCATGGTGGTAGAGGCGGCTGGCCCAAGAGAGTGGACTTCCACCTCTGAAAGCCACTCTGGCTACTGCCCTTGCCAATGTTCAACCGTCAAAAAAGAAGAAATCAAGACTTCCCTGGCAGCTCAGCAGTTGAGAATCCACCAGCCAATGCGAGGGAAACAGGTTCAACCCTGCTCCAAGAAGACACATATCATGGGACAACTAAACCCATGTGCCCCAGCTACCGAAGCCTGCAGGCCCAGGGCCCATGCTCTGCGACAAGAGACGCCACTGTGACGAGAAGCACGGGCACCACAACTGGAGGGTAGCCCCCTCTCGCCACAACTAGAGAAAGCCCACACGAACGAAACCCAGCACAGCCAAAAACAAACATTTTTTTAAAATGAGAGCCATACCCCAAATAGATTTTCAAAAAAGAAAAAGAAATCAATGTTCAACAAATGAAACCTCAACGAGAACAATCGACCATGGCAGGTTGATTACACTGGACCCCTCCCACTCTTAAGAAGCAGTGACTCATCTTGACTTGAATCAACATATATGGGGATACAGGTCTGCCTTTCCCACCAGAAGGTCCCATGGAATGGTCCTCCCATGGCACAGGCTCCACTGTGAGATGACAGCCTTCAAGGAAGGTGTGTCGTCCCCTAGAATAAACAAATTGTACCCTTCCTCATGACCATGACACGGTGCTGTGGAATCCATGGGTCTGGGAACCCAAGGGCCGGAATGGGAGTGTCCACACTTGCTACCCGTGCAGCAGGCAGGCCCGGGAGAGGTGCGGTGACATGGAAATCAGACCCCTGGACACCTCACCACGTAAGGCACCAACACCATCAGAGGATCTGACCCAGAGTGAGAGGAATCTAGCATGAGTAATAGCAGAGAAAGTGCCAAGTGTGGTCTCTAGACCAAGCGCAGTGATGGTGTCGGTGAAGTTATCCATCCCACCGATTTGCCTCTGAGAAGTCTTCCCCAAGAAAACTTCCAGAACCTGAGAAGCTATTCCTGGATGTGGGTGAACACTCCATGTGAAGCAATTATAAGTGGGTGGTGCAAGGGGCGAATGGTAGAGGATACTGTAAGGGCAAAATCCCTTCAGACCTGAGGCCCTCTCTTCCAGCCCTGGGAGTTAGGGTGGCTGACAGCTCACTGGTGCTTCCTCTCCAGGAACTGCCCCCATCCACCAGAAGCAGCCTGGCCAGGTTTACGGCCACTTTTGGACGCAACCCGCAGTCAAGGACTGGTCAGTGCAGGATCCAAATGTCTTGCTTCAACTGGGTCACACAGGAAGGGCTACTTTACCTCCAAAACTCCTGCAAGGATCATCTGAGATCTCTATCACATCTGTATCAAACATTTAAGATTTATAACCCATCTCCTTTTAAAAAGGAACTGAATCGAGTTATACAATTCGCATGTTATGCCATCGTATTAAATTCCAAATTAAATTGGAAGTTTCATTTAATTTAAATTTCAAATTAATTGGAAATTCCAAATTAAAATGAAATAAGGCCAAACTAATTAAAAGGAATATCAGTTCATTGTTTACAGCAAATATTTATTAAAACTATTCTGCAAATAAGATACTGGGGGAGGTGCTGTGCCCAACAGGTGCATACTGAGCCATCAGGTATGTTCACAACTTGATCTAGAGAGGGCATCTGCATGAAAGAGTGCAGGGTAGGCAAATAAGAACTTTTCAGTATTCCCAGCCCTAACATGCACCATTTCTTTGTCTATAGAACAGCATCATGAGAAAGAGCTCATACTGTTCTTACTTTGTAGACCACAAACCAAAGTTTAGCAGGGCAAGTGATTTCCCCAAGATGAGAGAATTATTTTTTACTTTAAATCCAATTGTCCTTTCACCACATTATGATAAACGTTTGTATGGATGATGGTATTATCCAAAAAGATAACACATTTTCTCAGTCATCATTGAAAAGCCTCAAAAAGACTTCCATTTTGCAATTTTAACCATTTTGAGAATTTGTTTCATCTTGCTTAGTATCCTATATTCTTTTTTAAAGTATTTTTAAAAATATTCAATGGCATAACATTGGGTACTATCTGCTACATGAATCTTTTGAGCTTCATAAGATGAGAATGATGGCTTGGCTGTTTGCTGACTCACACCCTAGGTATTTCACTATTATGAAATCGCTACTTCATGGAAGGGTGCTTGCATAATAGTAATAGAAACTGTGAAATAGAGAGTACAGATTCTATTCTCAGGTTAGGCTTTTAGCCAAGGACCCTGTGGAGAAAGATGAATCATCAAGTGGGAAAGGCTGGCCCGACTTCCTAAGAGAAGGAAACAGTAGAAAATGACAAGGAAGAAAAGGAACAGCAAGAGGCCTGCCTCCTCTGGACTGGGCTGTGGAGAAGCGGAACTGAGGCCGATTTGAGGCGAGGGACACACGCAGGGAGAGCTGCCAGAGGGCCCAGGTTGACCAGAGGTTGAGGTGCCTTCCCTTGAATGCCTGAAAGTCACTCAGTCGTGTCCGACTCTTTGCAACCCCATGGACTGTACAGTCCGCGGAATTCTCCAGGCCAGAATACTGGAGTAGGTAGCCTTTTCCTTCTCCGGGGGATCTTCCTAACCTAGGGATCAAACCCAGGTCTCCCGCATTCCAGGCAGATTCTTTACCAGCTGAGCCACAAGAGAAGTCCAAGAATACTGGAGTGGGTAGCCTATCCCTTCTCTAGGAGATCTTTCCAACCCAGGAATTCAACCAGGGTCTCCTGCATTGCAGGTGGATTCTTTACCAGCTGGGCCACAAGCGAAGCCCAAGAATACTGGAGTAGGTAGCCTATCCCTTCTCCAGCAGATCTTCCCGACCCAGGAATCGAACCGGGGTCTCCCGCACTGAATGACTGAGGGTGCTCACCAGGAAATCCAGCTAAGCATCTGGAGCAGGAGAGACAATGCAATGAGGCCAAAGAGAGACGCTGTTAACACGACTGCGGAACAGGACAGAGACCTGGGCAGGATGGTGAGAAGCCCCATAAAGAAGACCCGCGATGAGTTTTATGAGGTGTACTTTCCACAGAGGTGCCACCCTCAGATGTAAAGCCACAAACACAGAAAACCTACAGCATCATTTTGCCTTATTGGTCAAAGCTTTGTGGTCAGGTTTGTCGAATTCTGAAGCTGCCTTATCTCAAAGCTGATGAGATCCTCTGGTTCTGACCTAGGAGCCAGGGAACAGGATAGGAGCCGAGTAAGGGAATCAAGTAAGGCAGGAAAATGCAGACCAAAAACAAGAAAAGAGAAAGCCTAACGACCCGCCCTCTGCTCCCCCATCATGAACGGACAAAAGGTGGACCAACATGGACCAAACAGCACGTATGGACGATTTTCCTTTTTCTATGCTTTCTTCTATCTCCCTGAATGCTGAGGCCCCAGGAGTTAGAAACCACTTGGAAGTGGGCATGTGTTTAAAGTAACTTGATTTTTATTTTTATTTCCATTCGTTAACTTGCTATATTTGTATTTATCACCAAAAAAAGCTGTTTTACTTGAAATAATAAGAAAGCCTCAGAATGGATTCTTGACATTTTCTTTTGAAGACGTCAATGCAATCTTTCCATAAGAAATTATTAAATGTGTGTCATAAGCATGGCAATTTACTAGGCATATTAAAAGAAAATCATAGGGCAAATGTTTCTGGAATCAAAAATATCTTTAGATGAGGTAAAGTCTACCTGTGTTATCAGAGGGCAAAGACAAGATCTCAGGAGGGTTAACATTACAGAAGTTCATTTCTCAGCCATGAAAAGTCCACTTTTGTTTTAGGGTGGGGCCAAGAAGCAGTATGAGAATATTAGTCCAGATTCTGTTGACTCGAACTAATCACATAGCCTCAGGAGGAGGTTAGGAAGTACAGTCCCTGGAAGGACAGCCACTTCCTAGTGATAAATATATTCTATTAAAAGTGAAATATGAATATATAGCGGACAGCCAGCTGTTTCTGCCTCAAAATTTTTAAAGTATGGAGAGGCATGTGACCCATAAACAGACATTTCAATACTGAATCCTTCTTATGGGCAAAGTCTCCAAGAGGTCTTTCCATGTAAGAAATGAAAGTGTACTTATATCTATGCCACTATTTTCAGTAACTGTTGCTAATAACAGCAACTGTTTAATTCAGTTGACCCAATATTTTTCTTATAAAAAGCCATTCTATTTGCAACATACCCCATCTGCAAGTCACCTAAGTACTTAAAATGTTTCATTCCAACCCAAGAAGGCAGCTAAATATCTCATCAATAAGCCTGAAAATAAAAGTGAAAGTCAGTGACTCAGTCGTGTCCAACTCTGCAACTCCATGGATTGTAGCCCACTAGGCTCCTCTGTCCATGGAATTCTCCAGGCAAGAATACTGGAGTGAGTTGCCATTTCCTTCTCCAGGGGATCTTCCCAACCCAGGGATCAAACCTGGGTCTCCAGGACTGCAAGCAGATTCTTTACCTTCTGAGACACCAAGCGCTTTCATTCCTTTAATAAACTCTATTAATGTGCCAAATTCCACATATTGTAAGGGGATTGGTGGTAGCCTTACCCCTTTATAGAATAACTTCACTTTTTTTTTTTTTGCCACCCAGCTCTCACCATTCCTTCAAAATCCAGCTCATTTCATTCTTTCCATCAAGCCCTCTTAAAATAAATGAACATGATTTCAGTCAATCTGCTGTATTCTGAATTTCTATACTACTTTCTACCTCCACCCTGCCCTAGGCAATAGGGACTTTGTGCCCCTTCTACTTTAGCTTAAATCAGTGTGTTTTCCTGGGTTTCTATCTCCTATGGAAGTTCCCAAAGAGAAGAGTCCATGTGTTAAATTATGTTTGTAATCTTTAATTCTCTAAGCCAGGATGAAATGATGGTCATGGGGAACGCTGGCTATTTGGCAGAACCTGTCCTCCCTTCCTCGTGTGCAGGCTGTGCTGCCAAGCTCAGCCCCTGCAGCGGGCTGCGAGTGAGCTGACGCGCCCCCCGACACCCAGGCCACAGAGCACAGATGCTCCTGCTATTTCATGCCACTCTCCCTGGCTGGGACCCACACCTGCCCCCGCCCAGCTTTCAGTCTGCAGATGGTGACCATGTCCCAGAGGAGGCCACAGTACTTCCAGCCTGGGTCCCTGGATGACCCTGAGAGGTAGCAGAGATCCACCTGCCCTGATTCCTGAGGGAGATATTTTGTTACTGAGTCCAAGCTCGCTCTACTTGCCACATGACAGGCCAATGAATCCCAGAGACAAGGTGCTGAGGGCAAGGAATATGACTTTATCCAGAAAGCTGGCTGACCAAGAAGAGGGCAGACTAATGTCATGAAATAACCATGTTACGTGGGTCTGGATGCCAGATTCTTTTGTAGATCAGAGATGGGGGGTGGTGAGGAACCAAAGGAAAAAGGCCATGAATCTGACAAACATCTCCTAGAACACCAAGCCTCCTGAAGGGGGATATGTTCATTTCTTCCTTCCTGCTATCTACAGGTGGACAGGGTTCTGAACAAAAGCACTTTAGTTTAACAGTCAGGCAGATGGAGAGAGGCAGGGTTCCCTGAAGCAGGCCATCATGCATGACTGTAATAACAAAAGCAATGACAATCAAGTCAAAGAAAGTTTCCCACATGGAGTCAGAACTGGCTTCTTCTCTGCAAGTTTCACCATGCCTTTGGAGTCTCTTTGTTTGTAACTGGTACCCTAGCTAATACACTAATATATTTATTATCACTAAGTCAGTTTCAGGTGAACAAGGATATTCACCTCCTTGGCCCTCGGGTCTGGTTAGGTTGGGCCTGGAGTGGCCAAAGTCCCAGAGCTGGTCTGTCACCTCAAGAGCTGAAGTCTTCAAGCAGTAACCATGGTGCTATGGACACATGTTATCATTTCCTAACAGATATGCCACTGTGTGAAAAGATTAGGGAAGTATTGATTTAGTTTTTAAACATGTCCACCCCAGTTCTTCAGCTGCTTTTTAAAACGACTGTTTCCATTTTCACACTTTATGTTCTTACATCATTTACCCTCCTCAGTGACATGCCTGTGGCCTCATGCCAGACGTTGCACATTAAAACAGACAAAACACCAACCAGCTGAAGAGACAGACAAAACGCTAGCTGAAAGCTACTTCCTGCTTTTAAACGGCTTCCTCATCTTTCGTTTTCCCTCTTTCCTGAATGAGCCACATGCAGCAGGACAGATACTCCTTTTGACTAAACTTGGAAACTGAAAGACCCTCCACTATCCATTTCCCTTTCAGAGGAGCTCCTTGGAAACCACAAAGGGAGGTTTTGCGACTCCTCCTGTGGGCAAAACTCAGGCCCTTCCTTCCACATTCTTCCTGCTTCTTATGGTTCAGAGCCTTGTCGTAGCACCCGTGGTTTCTATTTTTCTCCTGGCTGCTTGGTCATCAAGTTTCTGAGGTGGGATGATGCTGTATCTCCACCGAGTTCTCTTTCAAACAGGAATCTCTTTGGCCTGGGTTACTTTACTTTTGCATTTTTCAAAATGGACCGATATCCTGGCCTTCATAACATAATTACAGGAAAAAAATTTCCGATTATAAATGAAGTTCAAATACATTCCAGAAATATACCTGACTAAAACAACTTTAGTCACATGTCCCCAAAGCTAAATTTTTGCTTTTAGATGTATGCTAAAAGGAACATCATTGACAAAATGGGGTATCTTCCTATAATACACTGGGGTATAAATCTGGAGAATATTCATAAAAATCTCTGAGGGCTCCTGACCATCCTGAAAGAATATCATTCTGTCAAACAAGGGCCCTTAAATGTCTGTCTCACTCCAGTGGTGTCTGGGAGGAAGTCACGAGAAGGAAAAGCAGTGTAAGGGGGCTTCTGTCCGCCTAAGTGCTCCCTCATCTACTGTGAGAGAGGAAAACAAAGTCTCTCCGGACTCAGAGAACGTCAGATGGTGTTCTGTCTAATCCTCTTTTCCTGTTTAAGGATTATGAAGCCCCAGTGCAAAAAGATCAGGGTTTTTAAGTTTTCTGTTTATGCCCTGGAGCCTGGCTCAGATCTGAGAGTTCTAAAAACTAAAGCGGGTTCATACAAATGTAACTTGGTAATGTTTCAGCAACACTGCAGACAATGCCTCAGTAATTCTCCAGTAACACAGGGCTACAGGCTGTTCTGTTTTTGTTTGATGGATTAGAACTCAGCAGTTTACCATGCACACAAGTTATTATCCATAAGCAGGAAATCTATGGCCTACAAAGCTTCTCAAGATAAAACAGGAAGTGCCAATAACAGCTGATGAATATTTTGTTATTTAACAACTCAGCAGCCTCTACGGTGTGTCCAGCAATGGCCCATCCACACACTAGCACCAGGTGAATCACCGATCCTGACGACACACCACAGCCAGCCTACTGATTCACCTCTGACATAGTCCCTATTATGCTGTTAGTAAATATTTGGTGACCTATCATACTCATAGCTGGAAAATAGCAAAATTCCACTAGATACTTTCAGAAAATTGCTACCAGTAATCTGACTGTGTTGAAGTAGACCGGATGAACTGAGAACCATTTATCTTGCCTTTCACTTTCCTTTCATCCTTACTCCAACTTTCCATCATTTCTCACCTTTCTCTACACCTGCCCTTACTCTTAACCAGGGCCTATTTTGATTCATTAGAAAAACGTTTTCATTTCCCCAGTGTTGAACTGTCTGCCTTCAGAGCATTTAACAGTTACTTGTTTCTCAAAATGACTTCTGGCATCTACACTCAAACATTCACTGTCAGTGAAAAATCGTCCATAACTTTTGTGGTCGATTTACCCAAAACACAGCCTTATGTAGAGTTGACAACATGTATTTCTATGATTTATTTAAATGCTAATGCTTGGACTGTAGTATTTTTGTGATATCTTTTGCATCTCCACTCTCTATTATTCTGGATAAATTTGCATGTTTGCTGAATGAATGAAAACAACAATCTGTTGATAATCTCAAACAACAGTGTTCACCATTATACTCTGTGCAGGGAATATAAAGGTTCAGAAGAAAACTTTCCCTCTGGGTAACTGAAAGAACAGAGAAGAGGAAACCACTTCTATTTGGGTTTGGGACAGCTTTCCATGGAACAGGAAACAGTCCATTCTTAACCTGGATATTATCTGAAAGTATAATCTTAGGTTCCATCATTTTCATTGCTTGCAATAAATATGTACCCTTTTCATTAGTCTTGGTACTTAACACGTGATTTTTTTAAAGTCAGTATTTTCCTTAGGATAAATTAGAATCTAAGGACACAGGTGTCAGAAGGAATATAGGATGATCCAGCTATCCCACATTTGGGCATTTACCCAAAGAATATGCACCTTCTATTTTAAGAAGGTGCAAGGAGATTGAACCAATTAACCCTAAAGGAAATCAACTCTAAATATTCATTGGAAGGGCTGATGCTGAAGCTGAAGCTCCAATACTTGGCCACCTGATGTGAAGAGCTAATTCGCTGAAAAAGACTCTGATGCTAGGAAAGACTAAAGACAAAAGGAGAAGGGGGATAAGATGGTTAGATAGCATCACTAACTCAACTGACATGAATTTGAGCAAAATCTGGGAGACAGTGGAGGACACAGGAGCTTGGCATGCTGCAGTCCATGGGGTCACAAAGAGTCAGATACAACTTAGCAAATGAAAAACAATAAATTTGCACCCCATATTCATTGCAGCACCATTTATAATAGCCAAGATACTGAAACCTAAATGCCGTTCAATGAATGAATGGATAAAGAGGATATTTTACATATGCACACCACACAATGGAATACTACTGAGTCATTAAAAAGATGAAATGTTGCCAGTTGCAACAACATGGATTGACCTTGAAGGTATGGTGCTAAATGAAATAAGTCCGAGTAGAGAGACAAATACCATATGATTTTACTCATGAAAAGGTATGGTGCTAAATGAAATAAGTCAGAGTAGAGAGACAAATACCATATGATTTTACTCATAAGTAGAATATAAAAAATGAAAGAAACAAAATAAATGAACAGACCAAACAAAGAGAGAGAACAGAACAGTAGCTACCAGAGGGGAAGAGGAAGGAGGGCAGAAAGGGGGAAGAGGATTGATGGCACAGTGAGGGGTAGAACTGAAATTTTTGGAGGTGAGCCTACTGCAGGGTAAATAGAAGTAGAAACATAACAGTATATACATGAAATACATGAACTTTTTAAGATCAATATTACCTCAATAAAAAATAAATCTAAAATACGCAAAAAAAATTTTTTTAAGATGTTCCATAGTGGAAACAGAGAAAGTTGCTATAACAACTCTTCCAAACAACTAACAGCTCTAAATGCAGAAGAGAGAAGCAGGAGGAAGGAAGGAAGGCCGTGCGGCACCAAGGTGCGCTGGCTGTCTTCTGCCTCATCCTACGCTGACTTGTCAGGATGTAAATCCCTTTACTTCATCCAGTTTTCCAGACACATGTATACAGTTGTTGCTTTTAAAAATTTTCTGCAAGGAGATCAAACCAGTCAATCCTAAAGGAAATCAACCCTGCATATTCATGGGAAGGACTGATCCAGAAGCTGGAACTCCAATACTTTGGCCACCCGATGCGAAGAGCCAACTCATAGAAAAGACCCTGATGCTGGGAAAGATTGAAGGCAGGAGGAGAAGGGGATGACAGAGGATGGATGGTTGGATGGCATCACCGACTCAATGGACATGAGTTTGAGCAAACTCCGGGAGTTGGTGACGGACAGGGAGGCCTGGCATGCTGCAGTGCATGGGGTGGCAGAGTCGGACGTGACCGAGCAACTGAACAACAACAACGATGTTTACTTACTTGCCTAATAAAAGTTTTGTGTTAATGGAGACAATATTTTGCTCTTGCTGCTAATATAGTGAGGAGTCTGAGCATGTTTGCACTGAGGGTCTAATGCATAAGCAAAGCCTACTAAGAAACAGAGAAAAGAAACTTAGGAGGCAGTGGAAATTATGCATTATAAGCTCTCCAACTTCATCATCCTCAGAATTCACAGGAAACTCAATGTGGTTTTTGGATTGCACAGGCTATAAAGTTTAAGTTTCAGGAACATTTTTTACCAAGAATTCAGAGAGAGAAAGGAAAGTCCCTAAAGAGGTGTGATTTGCACTTGGTTTCTCAGAATGAACTCTTTAATGCGAAATAAATTGTTAAAAGATTGTTTCAGAGAAATATATAAATTGATGCATAGAAATTTTGCTAAATTAGACTTGGAGCTAGTCTTGATTTTGAGCCTGTATTCATCCTCACATTGAAAGGCAATCAGAAAATATGTCTAAGAAAATTTGAGGTTTTTGGTTGATTTACAGGGAACTCTTTCAAGTGATGAGTGAGTGATAGTCACTCAGTTGTGTCTGACTCTTTGCAACCACATGGACTGTAGCCTGCCAGGCTCCTCTGTCCATGGATTTCTCCAGGCAAGATTTCTGGAGTGGGTTGCTGCTGGCATTCCTTCCCTGGTTTCAAGTAATGAGGCCAGGCCTTTATCTGCTATAAGATGTTTCTGAGTCAGTGAGTGATTGTGAAGTGGTAGGAAGAAAAGAAAATGAAATCTTAATAAAATGGTGTATTTTTCAACAATGTATTATGAAGTGTAGATTTCTTAGAAGTATTTGCCATAATACTACTTGAAAGGATACATTTTTAAATTTTTTTGCTGAAATCAAAACATTACTTTTGATGTTTCAGAATTCTATGGTTCCTCTTGAAGATTGCAGACCCACAAAATCTAATCTGGAGATTTAATGGAACAAACCATGAAGAGAGTCCTTTACATAAAGAAGGAAAGATGAGAGGGAAGGAGGGAGGGAGGAAGGAAAACTGCTTATTTTATCATTTTAGCAATTTTCTTCATATCACAAAGCTGACCGTGATGATTAGCTTTCTATGCCAACTTGCCTGGGTTATAGCATCCAGTTATTCAATAAAATATTAATCTAGGTGCTGCTGTGAAAGGCATTTTGTGTATATGGTTAACATTGACGGTCAGTCAACTCTAAGTAAAGGAGATTATCCTTGCTACTGTGGGTGGGCCTCATCAATCAGTTGAAAGGCCTTATGAGCAAAATCAAGATTTCCCTGGGAGAGAAGAAATTCTTCCTCAAAACTACAGAATTAGATCCTTAGATCCTACCCAAGGGTTTTCAGTTTTCCAGAAGAAAAATGAAAAGATTATCATGATTTATGTCAAACTCAGACCATTAGTGGTTTTTCCCCAGAACATTTATTGGGTTGACCAAAGGGTTTGTAACATCTAATGGAAAAAACCAAATGAATCTTTTGGCCAACCCAATAGTTTGGCTTCTTAATCATTGTACACTTACACCATTTTATGGAGACAATAGGAAAATCAAGCGCAAGGCTGGAGTTCGTCACCACCTATATGACCTTGACAAGTCACTCAACATCTCTGAGCCTCAGGGTTCTCAATTAAAGAATGAGAACACCTCACTGACAAGGAGTATGTGTGCATGTGAGTGTTTGTGTGAGAGTGTGTGTGTGTGTGTGTGTGTGTGTGTGTGTAGGATAAAGTACTGATAGTAAAGCTTGCAGTTCAGTGTCTATGGAAAGTTAGCCAATAAATGGTGACTGGATTTGATATATTTGACATTTTAAAGTTACACATCTCTGAGGTGACAAGTTCCTTAAGCAAAATAACCATTACGTTAAATAATACTTCCTCATACTCATCAAAGCACGCCTCTAACAGGAACTTCCTGTCTTTCAGGACAAATTTTGGAATATGCTCAGAACACTAGTTTATCCAAAAGAAAATCCTCAACATGTGATGGTTACACTATAAAGAGAAATTTCCAGGATAGAAATAGAAATACATAGTTAATATATGTCTATAATTTATAAATATAAATAATAGGTATCTACAGACTCATGAGACTCAAAGGCTATTAGATCTGGAAGAAGTATGGGAGATCATCTAGGTCTTACTTTATAAAAGTTTAGAAAAGTAAAATAACTCCTCCAAAGGCACAAATTCTTTCTAGCTATAACAAACCTAGACAGCATATTAAAAAGCAGAAACATTACTTTGACAACAAAGGTTTATATAGCCAAAGCTATGGTGTTTCCAGTAGTCATATACAAATGTGAGAGTTGGACCATAAAGAAGGCTGAGTGCCAAAAAACTGATGCTTAAGAACTGTGGTGCTGGAAAAGACTCTTGAGAGTCACTTGGACTGCAGGGAGATCCAACAGTCTATCCTAAAGGAAATCAGTCCTGAATATTCATTGGAAGGACTGATGCTGAAGCTGAAGCTCCAATACTTTGGCCACCTGATGTGAAGATCTGACTCATTAGAAAAGACCCTGATGCTGGGAAAGATTGAGGTCAGGAGGAGAGGGGATGACAGAGGATGAGATGGTTGGATGGCATCACCAACTCAACGGACATGAGTTTGAGCAAACTCTTGGAGATAGTGAAGGACAGGGAAGCCTGGTGTGTTGCAGTCCATGAAATCACAAAGAATCATACACAACTGAGTGACTGAACAACTCATAATTTATCTCCGTACTTTAAGATTGTTCAAAGGGATAAACGCTATTCCCAAAACAAATCCTAACTCTTAGACTCTTTCTGCAAAAATAAAAAAGACAATGATCTTTCCCCTAACATGACTCAGGCTTATTAATAAACATCTCGGGTCATCTGGCTGTCATTCTGGTGTGTCAGCACTACGCCAAGTGCTTTGCTGAAGCTTTCTCATTTAATCCTCACAGGCAGCCCTTTAAGGTATGCGCTTTTATTTTCACCATCACCCAGATGGGCCAATGGCTCAGCGAGGTGAGGTGATATGGACAAGCTCTCACTGCTACCAAGTGGGAAGACCAGATCTGAAGCTGGTCAGCCTGACTCCAGGCTAGAGTCACATAATCAGGAAAAACCACCTCCCGGGTTTTGTGAACAGCTCACAGACTCCAATAGGCACAGCTGGCAGGGACTTTGAGGGATGATCATCTGGACCCTCTCGTTACACACCTGAGGAATCCAACGCTGAGAGAGACACAGGGTTTGCTCAAGCCCACCTGACTCACCAAACACAAAAGGAGACTGGAACTCAGTTTTCAGGGATTTCAGGCAGGTGTTCTTTTCAGCATGGTTTCACTCCCTTCTGCATTTGATTATTAAAGTCTAACTTTATTTGAAAATAATCCAAAAAGGAGAAATTTTCATCATTAAGTCCGTGGCCTCCAGCGGCCAGAGAGCATCTTCTGAAAGCCTCATGGGAAAATCCAGAGCAGAAGAAAATGGCAGCAGTGCAACCATGAGACAAAAGCTCACAAGTCATCACCTGAAGATGATAAGCATCACTTTGGTCACTAAATGACATAACCACAAACACTGTGACCCTCTTCTTTCTTACTGTGGTTATTCAAGAGGTAAGAAAGCACCAACCTTTGGGAAACTTCTGGAAAAAAAAAAGATGCTAGATGAGGCATGTTTTTCTCCTGAGTTTATTTAAAACTCAAAGATGGTGATAGGTTTTTGAAGGTTATTAACCACCCTCTTTCCTTCTCAAACAGTATTTTACTTCCACCCACTCAACACTTTTTTATAAGTAAGACCACTTAGTCACGGAAGAAAAGGAAGTAACCAAGATTGGCAGTTGGTTACTTGTTTCATGTGTTAAAGAGTCTCAAGTGACTTCAACAGAGATACAAATTTGCAGCTGAAAATGTTACTATGGTTAGGAGTTTCCTTCCTCCAACGCTGCACCTGAAGAAAAACCCTCCCTGTGAGACTTTGCACACAAAGCCACCTGGCAGCTCCTAGAACTGATGCAGTAAGGAGCACTCCTCATGGAGGATGGGGACTAGGGGCTGGGAAGTTCGCTTCATTTATGTAGAAGTGTTGGACACAACTGAAGCGACTTAGCAGCAGCAGTGATAGTTTAAAAGTCTGACTCCCTACATCTCCTGCCAATCGGTCCCACTGCTGTATGCACACATGGGGTCCTGCACCTCCTCCTGGCGTTCACCTCAACACATTTCAAGTGTTACAAGCTGTCACTGTTTTCAGGCAGGAGCTGTGCCTGTCTTATTCCTCCCTTTCCACAGCATCTAGCAATAGATGACCAAGAAATCTTTCATAATTTCATGTTTAATGATTGTGGTATATTCCCTAGACATTTGCAGAATAAATCAAGTTACTTTTCACATGCAAGATACTTAACAGAGCTCCTCTTCTCCAGAATTAACAATTCCATGTCCTGTGGCAACTCATCCTGACAGGTCCTATAACATGTTCCATTGGAGTCATGGTACCCAACATCTGTCTCGGTGGGTCTAGTTACAAAGACCCAGAGCAGGGAATTCCAGCAGAACACAAGGAAACTGTTCTCTCCTTTGAGCCTTCTTCACCTCTGTCAGGGTGTATCCTCTCCTTATTTAATTACATAACATTTTTGGATTATGTTACATTGTTTCTGTTCACTGTCATGTAAAAAACAATAGAAAGAAATACATCCTATTATTTGAATCTAAACATAATCCCACTCCAGTACTCTTGCCTGGAAAATCCCATGGTCGGAGGAGCCTGGTAGGCTGCAGTCCATGGGGTCGCTAAGAGTCGGACGTGACTGAGCAACTTCCCTTTCACTTTTCACTTTCATGCATTGGAGAAGGAAATGGCAACCCACTCTAGTGTTCTTGCCTGGAGAATCCCAGGGATGGAAGAGCCTGGTGGGCTGCCATCTATGGGGTCGCACAGAGTCGGCCACGACTGAAGCGACTTAGCAGCAGCAGCAGCATAAGCTTTAGGTGTATGTCTGCTAACTTTTTCCTGTTCCTATTCCATGTTACTAAAAGCACTGTTTACTCTTATTCTCTCGTTTCCCTCTTGAGATGCCCCTGTCCTCTCCTCACTGTCAAAAGTGTTAATGTCATGTGTACCTGAAAAGGATTAGAACTGAAGGAAGTGATCATGTTGACAATAGAGACAATTTTTTTTTAATTTGTCTCTAACTTGAGAGAAATCAGTCCCTAACTATGCCCAGCATGGGTTTGAGCACAGTCCTGTGTATAAGGCTCCCTGGTAATGCCAACTGGGCAAGAAGCATCACTATCTTCCTCCCTCAAACACTCCATCCTTCCACTTAGTATGATCCTCCCCCCTCCTACATAAACTCATAGATGAGGAAAATAAGCACCAAAAAGTTGAAACTACCTGAGGGCCAAAAAATTGAAACTGTTTATACATAATAGTCAAGCAGGTGTTTTCAAATCCATGCTAATCACTTTCCTATAAAGCTACATTACTTCCCCCCCCCTTTATTTTTATTTATTTTTTATTTTTTTAATTTTTATTTTTACTTTATTTTACTTTACAATACTGTATTGGTTTTGCCATACATTGACATGAATCCACCACGGGTGTACATGCGTTCCCAAACATGAACCCCCCTCCCACCTCCCTCCCCATAACATCTCTCTGGGTCATCACCGTGCACCAGCCCCAAGCATGCTGTATTCTGCATCGGACATAGACTGGCGATTCAATTCTTACATGATAGTATACATGTTACAATGCCATTCTCCCAAATCATCTCACCCTCTCCCTCTCCCTCTGAGTCCAAAAGTCCGTTATACACATCTGTGTCTTTTTTGCTGTCTTGCATACAGGGTCGTCACTGCCATCTTTCTAAATTCCATATATATGTGTTAGTATACTGTATTGGTGTTTTTCTTTCTGGCTTACTTCACTCTGTATAATCGGCTCCAGTTTCATCCATCTCATCAGAACTGATTCAAATGTATTCTTTTTAATGGCTGAGTAATACTCCATTGTGTATATGTACCACGGCTTTCTTATCCATTCATCTGCTGATGGACATCTAGGTTGTTTCCATGTCCTGGCTATTATAAACAGTGCTGCAATGAACATTGGGGTACACGTGTCTCTTTCAATTCTGGTTTCCTCGGTGTGTATGCCCAGCAGTGGGATTGCTGGGTCATAAGGTAGTTCTATTTGCAATTTCTTAAGGAATCTCCACACTGTTCTCCAAAGTGGCTGTACTAGTTTGCATTCCCACCAACAGTGTAAGAGGGTTCCCTTTTCTCCACACCCTCTCCAGCATTTATTGCTTGCAGATTTTTGGATCACAGGCATTCTGACTGGTGTGAAGTGGTACCTCATTGTGGTTTTGATTTGCATTTCTCTAATAATGAGTGATGTTGAGCATCTTTTCATGTGTTTGTTAGCCATCCGTCTTCTTTAGAGAAATGTCTATTTAGTTCTTTGGCCCATTTTTTGATTGGGTCATTTATTTTTCTGGAATTGAGCTGCATAAGTTGCTTGTATATTTTTGAGATTAGTTGTTTGTCAGTTTATGATAAAAACTCTCCAGAAAGCAGGAATAGAAGGAACATACCTCAACATAATAAAAGCTATAAATGACAAACCCACAGCAAACATTATCCTCAATGGTGAAAAATTGAAAGCATTTCCCCTAAAGTCAGGAACAAGACAAGGGTGTCCACTTTCACCGCTACTATTCAACATAGTTCTGGAAGTTTTGGCCACAGCAATCAGAGCAGAAAAAGAAATAAAAGGAATCCAAATTGGAAAAGAAGAAGTAAAACTCTCACTGTTTGCAGATGACATGATCCTCTACATGGAAAACCCTAAAGACTCCACTAGAAAATTACTAGAGCTCATCAATGAATATAGTAAAGTTGCAGGATATAAAATCAACACACAGAAATCCCTTGCATTCCTATACACGAATAATGAGAAAGTAGAAAAAGAAATTAAGGAAACAATTCCATTCACCATTGCAACAAAAAGAATAAAATACTTAGGAATATATCTACCTAAAGAAACTAAAGACCTATATATAGAAAACTATAAAACACTGATGAAAGAAATCAAAGAGGACACTAATAGATGGAGAAATATACCATGTTCATGGATCGGAAGAATCAATATAGTGAAAATGAGTATACTACCCAAAGCAATTTACGAATTCAATGCAATCCCTATCAAGCTACCAGCCATATTTTTCACAGAACTAGAACGAATAATTTCAAGATTTGTATGGAAATACAAAAAACCTTGAATAGCCAAAGCAATCTTGAGAAAGAAGAATGGAACTGGAGGAATCAACTTGCCTGACTTCAGGCTCTACTACAAAACCACAGTCATCAAGACAGTATGGTACTGGCACAAAGATAGAAATATAGATCAATGGAACAAAATAGAAAGCCCAGAGATAAATCCACACACATATGGACACCTTATCTTTGACAAAGGAGGCAAGAATATACAATGGAGTAAAGACAATCTCTTTAACAAGTGGTGCTGGGAAAACTGGTCAACCACTTGGAAAAGAATGAAACTAGATCACTTTCTAACACTGCACACAAAAATAAACTCAAAATGGATTAAAGATCTAAATGTAAGACCAGAAACTATAAAACTCCTAGAGGAGAATATAGGCAAAACACTCTCCGACATAAATCACAGCAGGATCCTCTATGATCCACCTCCCAGAATACTGGAAATAAAAGCAAAAATAAACAAATGGGATCTAATTAAAATTAAAAGCTTCTGCACAACAAAGGAAAATATAAGCAAGGTGAAAAGACAGCCTTCTGAATGGGAGAAAATAATAGCAAATGAAGCTACATTACTTTTTAATACCCACTTGTGTTCCAGGTTTCCCCATCAAAGCTTCACATTAGAACTGATGCTTATTTTTCACTATTTCCTCTCCTCATTCCCTCTATACAATCTGTTACTCAACCCCTGCATGTCATGCTCTGAAGTGTCAGTAAGATTTTTCTTTTTATTCATAGGTCAGGCTCAATTTATTCACTTTACTTAAAAAACACTGATGAAATTCTTACCCTGTGCCAGGCAATATATTTATAGGTATTAGAAATATGATTAATTTATCTATATCCCCATCTCATTCTAGAAAGTAATATAAATGATATATAAGTTTAAAAGAGAGACTGTAAGAAAGGAGAGAAGAAAGGTAGAAAGGAAGGGAAGGAGGGAGAGATGATATTAAAATAGGATCAAATGGTAGAAAATTAAGACCAAGGCCATAAAATGGAATCAGGAATCAGGTTTTAAGTCCATCCCATGAAGATCTGTAAATTTCCTATGGTTGGATCAGAGTTAACTTGAATTCTTTTAGTCAAGGCAAAATGGGAAAACTTGATCAATTTCACAATCAAAAGTATATCTAACATTTAAAAAACACACACACACAACTAGAATTGCTCAGAAGTACCATCCTTCTTGGTCCTAAAAGCAGAAAAGAATTTTTTCTCAAGTATCCACATAGAAATAGAAATGATTAAGTATCCTTCCTCTTTGAAAAAACAAAAATGATACTGTGAGTTCCTCTCCAACAACTTTCTTATTTTTCCTTTCTCCCAGGCATTCTGTTTTGACTCACTTCCTGTTCACTTTCAACCCACTACACTGAAACTTCTATCCTCATGACTTCTTTGAAACTGCCTGACAACTTAAAGTTAACCTGTCCTGTGACTTCATACTCATCCTGCTCAATCTCCCTTTTCCCGTCACTTCCAGGCTATGACCACAGCAGTTCACACAGAGAACTACCTTGTGTCTGCTCCCATGAAGAACCTATTGAAGACCAACCTCATCACACCCTAACTCTTCTCCCAGTTTCCAAGGTGTTCACATCCAGCTTTATCTCCCACACTAGAGCTCACATCCTCAAATTCAATCAAGAAAAATGGTATGGTTGACCCCAACCCCTATATCTCTCTCATCTTTGAAGGATTCCTTCAAAGGATTCCTACTCACAGGTTCAACCCTGCCTCCAGGCTCTAAGAAACCCACGCTTACAAGGGGACTTGTAGATTCCATTGTGGTACGTTGGCCTGGTCTTGCTGCTTACATCCACTCTGTCAAGAGCACTTCTCATCTTTTCTTCTGACCACCAGCACCTCACCCTGACTTAGTTATCTCTTATTGAGCCCCAGGCACCAGGTGCTAATACTAACTCCACAGAGATCTCCTCTGACTTCCGACCTTCCTGGGCTTCTGTGGGTTGGCTGCTGCGTCACCCTCTGTTGATAGCTAGCCTCTCCCTTCTTGCGCTTCTTTTGGACGCTTGAGTAGTTGCCCAGTATGCTTTCTCCTAACAGTCAAACATCCTGGTGTCACACACCAACCACTTCTGAGATGACCTTGATTTCATGTTCTAGAGCTGGCTTAGACTTGAGTCCACTGATTCTAATTCCTGAACTTCAGTCTGGCCCATGCTGTAAACAGACAAACTCAATCTCCTCCTTACAGAGTTCACACAGTAATTATGGGCCCACACATTTTTCTTTGTTTTGTTTTTTTCCCAGCTTTTATTGGGTATAAATGAAAAATAAAAGTTGCATTACTTAAGGTGCATAATATGATATTTTCATAAACATATACATCATGAAATAATCACCACAATCAAACTAATTAACATATCCATCACTTCCATAGTTACATTTTTGCTTTTCTTGATGAGCACCATTGTGAGCTACTCTCTTAGCAAATTTCAAGTACATAACAGAATATGATTATATATAGGCACCAGGTGGTACATTAGCTCTCCAGACCTTATTTATTCTACATAACTGAAACTTTGAAGCTTTTGATCAATACCTCTGCGTTCCCCAACCCCTCAGCTCCTGTACCACCATTCTACTCTCTGCCTCTGAGTCCCATTTTTTTTATTGTCCCCCAAGTTTAGGATGGTATTCTTCCATCCTGCAAAGCTAAATCTATCCTTCAGTTATGACTTCAAGCCCTACTTCAACAAGAACATTCTAAATTTTCACTAGTACATCATTCTGAACTTTATAGTAGTTGCAATCTGTACTATCTTTATCCTCCCAAGGATATAACACAATTGTTGCTAATAACATTGCAATTACATAACAAATATTTGATTTCAGCATAATTTCATTTCAACATTCACAATAATTCAAAAAATGAAAGTCATGTGGAGTTTTCATAAAATAAATTACAAAGTATTGGACTATAAATTTAACCTAAATATATAAGGAAGATATTTAGGAAGACAGAAAGATAAATAGATAGGTCATGACCTTACATGATGGCAAAGCTATGGAAGATTTTAGCTCTCAATTGTAGTTCAGTTCAGTTCAAATGCTCAGTCATGTCCAACTCTTTGCAACCCCATGAACTGCAGCACACCAGGCTTCCCTGTCCATCACCAACTTCCAGAACTTGCTCAAAAAATTCATGTCCATTGAATCAGCGATGCCATCCAACCATCTCATCCTCTGTCATCCCCTTCTCCTCCTGCCTTCAATCTTTCCCAACTTCAGGGTCTTTTCCAATGAGTCAGTTCTTTGCATCAGATGGCCAAAGTATTGGAGTTTCAGCTTCAGCATCAGTCTTTCCAATGAATATTCAGGACTGATTTCCTTTAGGATTGATTGGTTTGACCTCCTTGCAGTCCAAGGTACTCTCAAGAGTCTTCTCCAACGCCACAGTTCAGAAGCATCAATTCTTCAACACTCAGCCTTCTTTACGGTCCAACTCTCACATCCATGCATGACTACCAAAGCTTTGTCTATACGGACCTTTGTCGGTAAAGCAATGACCTTTGTCAGTAAAGCAATGCTATTTAATATGCTGTCTAAGTTGGTCACAGCTTTTCTTCCAAGGAGCAAGCATCTTTTAATTTCATGGTTGCTGTCACCATCTGCAGTCATTTTGGAGCCCAAGAAAATTAAGTTTGTCACTGTTTCCATTGTTTCCCCATGTATTTGCCATGAAGTGAAGCATGACAAGTGAAGCTCTCTTTGCCGTGAAGTGAACCTCTCAATTATATGCCAAAATAAATTCTGTTCTGTTGTTGGTGTTTATCTAAAGAATGTATGTTAAGTAGACTAAAGACAAACTGGGAAGAGTAAAATGAAAGCCATATAATGTAAATGGATTTTAGACGAACTGATTTAGGTTACATTCTCTCTTGAGAGATTTAAATAGTTGTTTCAGTATATGGGTGTTGTGACTTTCTTGTACATTTTAAAAAAATATTCAGCATCACGTGACCAAACTTGCTACAAACTATATTTATTTGGTATTTTTTAACAAACATGAACAGCTAAAATTTGATTTCAATGGATTAACAGGAAGGAAATATTCCAACAATACAAAATAAAATGACATGACCAGCTAGATCTCCAGGCTCTATCTTGTTTTATAATTATAGGATTCAATAAAATACTAAATCACCTGTTGCTAACAGAGTCTTGAGATAACTTTCATTCCAATAGTATGTACACTGCATGCAAACCAATGGACTGGACAGTACATTTTTTATGGTTTCTAAATTTATTTCAAGACTACAGTATTTATAATTAGAGCCTAGATTGTGCCAATATATAGCTATGTACCTAAAACAAGTCACTTAACTTCTCTGACTTTATTCGCTCAGTCGTAAGATAGTGATAATATAATGCTCTTTATTCTACAAGACAACATTATGAAAAACGAGATAATGTATGTAAATGCCACACAATGTTTAATACATAATTTAATTACTGCTTTAAGAATAAACATAACCACCTAAAAATTAAACATTTTGAGATTATAGTCATTCAACTTGAAAGAGCTGGAATTTTATATTAATATCAGGTGATTTCTTTCTGCCTTGGTTACCAGTGAATGGCCAAGCTTGTTGCAGTAAATAAATGGGCACTTGGATGTTTCTAAAATATACATGTGGCTCAAGATGAGACTTCTTCCGCTTTGTGGTCTCACATGTCTGACCACAGCAACTATTTTTAACCATGGCCTATGCTTTTTAGTGACATCTAACGCCACACAGGAGAGTCATCATCCTCTTTGAGACATAGAGATGTATGACGTGTGACTACAACGTACTTCTTTCTTTCTTTATCATTTTAACATGTGTTTCTACTTTGATAATTTTGAGACCATTCAGATCACCTTACAACACTGAGGGAGACATAGAGCATTGCTTCCTCAAGTCTGTAAAGTTCCGATAGGAAAATGGGTTAGCCAACTGTTCTTGACCTCATTTATTTTAAAACTAAAAATGTTTCCAGAGAAAGTTTATGAAATGACAACAAACTGCCATTATTTTCCACTCTAAAAAAACAAAACGTGAAAGTGAAAATTTCTCAGTTGTGTCCAACTCTTTGCGACCCCACGGATTGCAGTCCGCAAGGCTCCTCTGTCCACGGAATTCTCCAGTAAGAATACTAGAGTGGGTTGCCATTCCCTTCTCCAAGGAATCCTCCCAGTCCAGGGACTGAACCCAGGTCTCCTGCACTACATGCAGATCCTTTACCATCTGAGCCACCAGGAAGACCCCAACCAAGGCACTGCAAAATCTACATAGAAGCAGTGACTCAGAATCACGGGCAAGCCAATGCCTACTATTTTCAGGGGAAGATATAGATGTAATGTAAATGGTTGGGTTCTGAATTTTAATAATACAAAACAATTCAACTATACTCTATTTCTAAGAATCAGTACAGAAATTGTGCCTCTATTTTAGTGCTGTTACATGACCAAGTAAGAAAATAACATCAAGGAAATTAGAGATACCAAGGGAACATTTCATGCAAAGAAGGACACAATAAAGAACAAAAATGGTATGGACCTAACAGAAGCAGACAATATTAAGAAGAGGTGGCAAGAATACACAGAAGAACTATACAAAAAAGATCTTCATAAACAAGATAATCACAATGGTGTGATCACTCACCTAGAGCCAGACATCCTGGAATGTGAAGTCGAGTGGGCCTTAGGAAGCATCACTACGAACAAAGCTAGTGGAGGTGACAGAATTCCAGTGGAGCTCTTTCAAATCCTAAAAGATGATGCTGTGAAAGTGCTCCATTCACTATACCAGCAAATTTGGAAAACCCAGCAGTGGCCACAGGACTGGAAAAGGTCCGCTTTCATTCCAATCCCAAAGAAAGGCAATGCCAAAGAATGCTCAAACTACCACACAATTGCACTCATCTCACATGCTAGTAAAGTAATGCTCAAAATTCTCCAAGCTAGGCTTCAGCAATATGTGAACCATGAACTTCCAGATGTTCAAGCTGGTTTTAGAAAAGGCAGAGGAACCAGAGATCAAAGTGCCAACATACGCTGGATCATCGAAAAAGCAAGAGAGTTCCAGAAAAACTTCTATTTCTGCTTTATTGACTATGCCAAAGCCTTTGACTGTGTGGATCACAATAAACTGTGGAAAATTCTGAAAGAGATGGGAATACCAGACCACCTAACCTGCCTCTTAAGAAACCTATATGCAGGTCAGGAAGCAACAGTTAGAACTGGACATGGAACAACAGACTGGTTCCAAATAGGGAAAGGAGTTCTTCAAGGCTATATATTGTCACCCTGCTTATTTAACTTACATGCTGCTGCTGCTGCTAAGTCGCTTCAGTCGTGTCCGACTCTGTGCGACCCCATAGATGGCAGCCCACCAGGCTCCCCCATCCCCGGGATTCTCCAGGCAAGAACACTGGAGTGGGTTGCCACTTCCTTCTCTAATGCATGAAAATGAAAAGCGAAAGTGAAGTTGCTCAGTCGTGTCTGACTCTTAGCGACACACCATGGACTGCAGCCTACCAGGCTCCTCTGTCCATAGGGTTTTCCAGGCAAGAGTACTGGAGTGGGGTGCCAGCAGCGTACATCATTAGAAATACTGGGCTGGATGAAGCACAAGCTGGAATCAAGATTGCCAGGAGAAATATCAATAACCTCAGATAAGCAGATGACACCACCCTTATGGCAGAAAGTGAAGAGGAACTAAAGAACCTCTTGATGAAAGTGAAAGAGGAGAGTGAAAAACTTGGCTTATAGCTCAACACTCTGAAAACTAAGATCATGGCATCTGGTCGCATCACTTCATGGCAAAAAGATGGGGAAACGGTGGAAACATTGGCTGACTTTATCTTTGGGGGGGGGGTCCAAAATCACTGCAGATGGTGACTGCAGCCATGAAATTAAAAAACACTCACTCCTTGGAAGAAAAGTTATGACCAACCTAGATAGCATGTTAAAAAGCAGAGACATTACTTTGCCAACAAAAGTCTGTCTAGTCAAGGCTACGGTTTTTCCAGTAGTCATGTATGGATGTGAGAGTTGGACTATAAAGAAAGCTGAGTGCTGAAGAATTGATGCTTTTGAACTGTGGTGTTGAAGAAGACTCTTGAGAGTCCTTTGGATTGCCAGGAGATCCAACCAGTCCATTCTAAAGGAAATCAGTCCTGGGTCTTGATTGGAAGGACTGATATTGAAGCTGAAACTCCAATACTTCGGCCACCCGATGCAAAGAGCTGACTCATTTGAAAAGACCCTGATGCTGGGAAAGATTGAGGGCAGGAGGAGAAGGGGGCAACAGAGGATGAGATGGTTGGATGGCATCACAGACTCAATGGACATGAGTCTGAGTAAACTCTGGGAGTTGGTGATGGACAGGGAGGTCTGGTGTGCTGCAGTCCATGGGATAGCAAAGAGTTGGGCACAACTGAGCAAATGAATTGAACTGAACACATCAGAGACCCATAGGTGTTAAGGCTCAAACAAATCTTTTCTGTTAGAGTTTTTGCAATATGTGAATAAGACCATTATTGAAATTTCATTACTAAGAGCTGTATTAAACTTCTTGATAAAATACCTGTGAAGATATGCTGGAAGAATAAGTTTTATACACACTGAATCATATGGAGTTTTTAATCCATCATCTATTGCAGAGAAAATCATTTTGCCACAACTGTCTGGGAAGTCAGAAGGAACCTGTGAGCCAAATAAAATTCCTACAATCGGAGTCCAATTCTCCACCCACACAGTGTCACCTGCTTCTCTCCTTACACACTCATTCAGAAACCACAGGAGGAGGGGGGAGGAAGGGGGAGGGGGGAAGAGGGAGAAGGGAGGAGGGGAGAGGGGAGAGGGGGGACAGGGGGAGGGGGGGAGGAGGGGGAGATCAGGAAACAGGGCGGGAGAAAAGAACCCTAGAAGCAAAGAAAGAAAAAGAACATAGGCAGAAAGGAAAACAATTGATAATAAATGCTAAAATAAAAATGTGATGGGATTAAAGCCCTCGGCCCTGAAGGAAGTGGAGAGGTGACCTTCGCTTGTTTCTGGGAAGATTATTTCAGGGAGAATGAAGACCAGCTACAAAGGGCTCAACCTTCCAAGCAGGGTTGATGGCGTGGGAGGAATATTACAAACTCTCCCGTGCTTTCAGGAATCCAGGTGCTGAGGAATGTGCTGGGCTGAGTCTGATGAAGAAGTGCCTGTGGCCAAGCCTCCCCACACTCCACATAAGGCAGGACCAGTAGAGAACTGAAGGGGTCTCTAGGCGGCCGGGCTCCAGATGGAGCTTCAGGAGGGTCTCTGAGTCTCAGAGGAGCATGGAAGAGCCGGAGAGCTGGACGGAACTTAGCGCCAACCTGCCTGCACCATCTGAGGACTCGACAGGACTGGGGATGACTAGGTTGTCGATGTGGCTGGACCACCAAGGATCAGAGAGCAATGTGGAGGGATGCCAGGATGGATAGAGGACCTAACTAGGACCAGGTGGGCTCTTCTGCTCAAAACAAGCCAACGGGCCCAAAATGAAGTCGTTTATGCCAAGGCCCATATCACCAAACCGAGACTTAATTAGCTTTTGCGGCGGTGGCGGTCTGGTCGCTAAGTCATGTCCGACTCTTGCGACCCCATGGACTGTAGCCTGCTGCTGTCCCAGAAATGCAATCTGGTACCGGTCAGTCAGGAGTCACCTGATCAGCACTAGTGAGGTCGTCTGTCTGATGACCCCTGCCATCCGTTAATGCGAGGTGCCCTGGAGGTAACCAATCTGCTTTCCGCCCCACCCCCCAAGTGTAACTTCCTTGTTCCTGTTCCCTCCTTCCTATAAAAGTCTTTCATTTTGTTCAGTTCCTTGGAGCGCCTTTCTGTTAGATTAGATGCTGCCCAATTTGAACCAATTTTTGCTCAAGTGAACTCTTAACACTTTTACTAAGCCTTGGTTTATCTTTTAACACTCTCTACTCTGAGGTCACAGTTCTATGGTATTCCCAGAAGAATCAGAGATTTTGAAATTAAGTTACGAGGATATGAAATTTCAGTTTCTCGAATACATGAATTAATGGGCTGAAATCCATAGTCACTCAACTGCTGAGGACATGAGAATGCAAATGGCAACCCACTCCAGTGTTCTTGCCTGGAGAGTCCCAGGGACGGGGGAGCCTGGTGGGCTACCATCTATGCGGTCGCAGAGAGTCGGACACGACTGAAGCGACTTAGCAGCAGCAGCAGCAGCATGAAAGTACACACTTGGCATGGAATGTGTATATTGCCTCCCAAGTCTGGTTTTGTTTTGTTTTGTTTTGTTTTGTTTGGCAGTGCTGCATGGTTTAAAGAATCTTTGTTTCTTGACCAGAGCTTGAACTCAGGCCACAACAGTGAAAGCACCAAGTTCTAACCATTGGACTGCCAGGGAACTACCCAAGGCATCTTTTTCCTTGTTGTATTTTCTCTGGAATTAAGGTTATCTAAGCTCTGAATGTGTCATCAGCCTTGCACAGACCAAATCCTGGATGTGCTCAGTAAATAGTATTCTGCTGTAATTAAGAAAATTGAGTTGACTCATTGGAAAAGACTCTGATGCTGGGAGGGATTGGGGGCAGGAGGAGAAGGGGACGACAGAGGATGAGATGGCTGGATGGCATCACTGACTTGATGAACGTGAGTCTGAGTGAACTCCGGGAGTTGGTGATGGACAGGGAGGCCAGGCGTGCTGCGATTCATGGGGTCTCAAAGAGTCGGACATGACTGAGTGACTGAACTGAACTGAACTGAAGAAACTGCTATGAAGACGTGCAGAGTCAGGAGTGCAGAGGGCAGGGAATCTGACCTAGTTCAGAAGACTGGGACAGCTTTCCTGAGAAAGGGGATTTTAACATTTCCCAAGTGAGAGAGCCTCACCGTAAGCCTGTGGAGCAGGCTTTTTCACACCCATTTTGCAGGTGAGGAAAAAGGGGACAATGTTTACCTTAGGGGAGGTCAGGCACTGCCTTATCTATAATTGCTTGCTTTTCACAGGGAGAATGATTTTGTGCATTACTTGTGTAACTAAAAATCTGTTTTTATATAAGCTTAAGGAAATCATGCCTGATCATCTAGTAAATGTTGCCAGTGCTACGATTTCAACTCAGGTCTGTCAACCCCAAAGTTCATAACCAATATGCTCTAGAAAACATCCACACTTCCAGGAACAAGGCAGTGGGCATGGAAACCATCACAAAAAGAATGCAGAATGAGCTATTTTAATCAGGGGTTGGAGGCTCGGTGCACTGGGTGTGTAGAACAGGTCACCACGGATCCTTTAGCACCGGGGACTTTAGAGACTGTTCCAGGACAAGTGCCCAGTGCTGTCCTCCTAGGAATTTGTGTTCTGTTTCACAGAACTGTGACAGTCCCCCTGCTCAGACTCCTGTGTGCTGTTCTGAAAGATGAAGGGAAGATACAGAACTTAAATATGACTAAGTACCAAAGGTGGGACCTGGATCTTTGGCCTCTACTGGTGGAAATCTCTCTCTGCAGTTAACACACACACACACACACACACACACACACACACACACACACACACACACCCCACTGCCACTAACACTTTTTTATCCATCTCATTATAAGCAGGAGATCTCTGATAATCTGGTAAGAAAGGGTGATAGGCCTTATTTTATCATAAGGTAAGCATCAACGATTTACTGCCTTGGAACTTGGAAGTATACGTCAGGATTCTTTGCTGTAAGCAAAAATAAGACAAGACAAGAACCTAATTAGGCAAAGAAGGAATGCATGTATTAGAGGCCTATTAGGTAGCTCTTTTAAGCTCTACAGGGCCCAGAAGTTGGAAACTCCATTTCAAATCTTGCTGCCAAACTTCCCCACACATTGGCCATCACCACCCACCCCAGGGGAACAGGTACTCAGCTGCCAACACTCCAAACCCCAGGCACACAGTGCTGCTTCCAGATCCTTCAGCACTGTTGCCCCAGAATGGACCACAGCTGCTACCCCCATCCCCCCATCCCACCCCCTGCCTCCGCTGCTCCCTGCTTCTCCATGTGACTCGCTTCTGATTCACACCGGTCAGAGAGCAGGTACGTCTGACGAGCAGGTGCCCTGGCGTGTACCCATGTCCTCACTACAGGGAGTCTGAAACATATTTAATTTTCATTTACAAAGTGGGAGGTGGACTTTTATCTTATAAAGTAGGGGATCTTCAAGGGGTTTGAGTGCCTAGAAATCAAACAGAGTGACAAACATCTACCAGTGAGTACCGTGGCAGAATCGAGGAGAACCCAAAATGTCTTTTTCCATCCTCGTTTTCTTTTTTGAAACAAGGGACAAAAAAAAAAACCAAAAAAAACTAAAAAAAGTCAATAATAGATGGATAAATCCATTTTGAAACTCTTTAACACCTTCATTTTCAGCCAACAGTGAGTATTCTACCTGAAGAGAACGAGCCTTCACAGAGGTTAAAGGTAGTGCTGCAAAGTGGTGTAGCATAAAATAGATGCCTAGATGGCTTTTGGCCACAGGGACACAATGATGTGCGCTTTCAGCACCAAAGCTGCTGCTCCTGCAGAACCTCCTTAGTGACCTTCCCTCTCCTCCGCAGCCCTGCCACCCCTTTGGCCCATCTCTCAGGAATAACACGTGCATGACAAGTGCAACAACGTCATTATTTAGCATCGTGAAAGGCACTGTTTTGGTCACTGAAATCTGCCTCAATACTGTAATCATGGACTATGAAAATAACTATGCGAAATAGGTCTTAACCATAGAATTTCGGGGGTGGGAGAAAAAAAGAACAGCTGTGCAGCCTGCTCTCTAAAGATATCACCTAGTGCATCAAGAAAAGTGTTGCCATTGTATTTTCTACAAAATTATCATGAAAAGTGAAAGTGTTAGTCATTCAGTCCTGTCCCATTCTTTGCCAACCCCATGGACTGTAGCCCTCCAGGCTCCTCTCTCGATGGGATTTCCCAGGCAAGAATTCTGGAGTGGCTTGCCATTTCCTTCTCCAGGAGATCTTTCAGACCCAGGAATCAAACCAGGTCTCCTGTATCGTGGGCAGATCCAAAATTATCACATCAGTTTTTAATTATAGTGGGTTGTAGCGACACCTACTGGCTAACAGGCATATTTAGAAATCTCCAATTTGATCCGTTAAGTTCAATTTTTCATTCCTTTTTTCCCGTCAATGCAGACATGATGTTTCCATTTAAGGATTCCAGCACATTTGAAGAAGAAAGAATATATACGAAAGATAGAAATACTCAGGAGAGTTGTAATTAAGAAAGGCCACCTTTTTAAAAATTCTACTTAATTAAAGTTTTTGATACCAGCTATTGATCAGTTTTAAAAGAAATAGACTATAAAAGTATGCAAATTCAAAATAAATGCATGCACTTTAATGAGTAAATACCCCCAAAATATCGGAAAGTGAGGCAGAATTGTTTAACGTAAAATTACTGGGATACAAGTCACAGATTTACAGACCTGAGTGTGCTGCTAATTAGCTACTGTGACCTTCAGCAGACTGTGTGACTTCTCTCTGCCACAATTCCATAGGTGGTAATATAAGGAAGGCTAGAATTTAGATGGCTTTTGAGAGTCACCAAATTACTACAAATTACTGTCAGCCACATGGTCTTCCTTATCCTGACCTCTGTTCCTAACACTGCGGAATATCTGGGTGCTCTGTTCCAACTCAGAATCAAAGGCTTGATATATGTCAGTATTTCTGGCACAGGAATTTTCTTTTAGGTCATAAAATTTAGGTTCTTAAAATTAAATTCATTTATGGTCACAAACTTGGATAAATGTTTCATCATTTCTCTAGCTGTTGAATGAAGTGACATCAGCTCTGATGTTTTCTCCATTTACTTCACTAAAATGAAGAAAGAACCATTAGCATCCTTTACTTAGTATTTTTCACTGGTTCCATGAGATTCTTAATTCTGGTTGACTCCATCAAGTCTTCTCACAGTCTTCCACTTTCTACATCTGAAAGCCCTAGCCCTGAAAAGTGAAAGTGAAATCGCTCAGCCGTGTAAGACTCTTCATGACCCCCTGGACTGCAGCCTATCAGGCTTCTCTGTCCTCGGGACTTTCCAGGCAAGAGTACCGGAGTGGGTTGTCATTTCCTGCACCAGGAGATCTTCCTGACCCAGGGATCAAACCCAGGTCTCCCACATTGCGGGCAGACACTTTACCCTCTGAGCCACCAGGGAAGCCTCCCCATTAGGCCTCCCCAACCACTTTCCTTATCTTCACTTTCTAATTATTTTAATTATTATTTTAATTTTAATTTTTATTTTTATTTTCTTTTAGAAAATTTACTATTAACTATTTCAAGCATAGAGAAACTATAAGTAATAATATGTCAGAGACTCTTGGCTCCACCACTTCTGGGGGGATTGGTAAATTTTAACATTTTGTCTTACTTGATTTATTAAAAACAGAACACTGCACTGTTGAGACCCTGTGTATCTGTTCCCTATCCCCTCACCTTCACTGTCTAGTTTTTCAGTTTATAATCTACATGCATAGCTTTACATTTTATTAGTATAATTATAAATAATATGCGTATTAGTTTGCATGATTTTAGATATTATGTAAATTTTACGTACAAGTATATATCATTTTGCAACCTATGGAAAAGTTGTTCATTTTAACAGTGAAAGTTTTCAATCTTTTCTCTTAATGTTTATAACTTTTAGATTTTAAGGATCTTTCTCTATCACAAGGTCATAAAAATAGTCCCGACTGATTTTGCTTTAATTAGAGATTTAATGTTTATGTCTTAACCCATATTTTTGTGTATAATGTGAGGTTAGGGGTCTAAATTTATGAGTTTTTTCCCATGAGGATAATCAATTATACCAGTACTACTTATTGAGTAGACTATATTTGCTGCTGATTTCCTCCTCTGTCATTTTATTTACCATATGAGTGGGAATATTCTGTCCTGGTTCTTCTATTTGCACAGATACTGCATTCTCTAAATTTCTTTAACTTTAGAGTAAATCTAGGTATCTGTTCTCTCTACCTTTTTGGAAAGCACAATCACTATTTTTGAGCCTTCCTTTTACATTTGAATTTATGGCAAGAATTTGTTAAATTCAAAGGAAAAAGCTCTAGTGTAACTTTGTTTGGAATTATATGGAATGTACAGGCAAATGAGGGCAGTTTATATATATATATAAAACATATATATATGTTTATAGCACTTTCCTCTATGAACACAACATAGCTTCTTATTTGCGTAAGTCCTCTATTTGTTTTGCAAAACATTTAAATTTTCTCTAGAAATTCTTTCCTATTTCTTGTTAAACTTATTCTTAGGTTCTATATAATTGTTGCCACTATTATAAATGTTGTGCTTTGAGTTGAGTTTTTCTCATTGTTTACACTAAAGAAAAGCAGTTTACTTTTACATGTCAATTTTACGTTTCAACAATCCTATTAACATTTCTTTACTGTTAAATAAATTCCCTGTATCATTCTTTGAATTTTCTAAATAGATAATCCTACCATATGATAAAAAATAATAATTTTGTCTCTTCATTATTGATAATTATGTTTAATTTCTGCACTAGATATGGCCTCTAGCAAAATGTTGAATAGAAAAAGTGATAGTAACCTTTTATGACAATACGTCAAGCATTTTACTACGGTATTTGCTGTAAGTTTTGGTAGAAATTTTTCACACGATTAAGGAAATTCTCTATTACTAGTTCTTTAGGAATTTTTATTGCACATGAGCATTGCATATTTTTATCAAATGATTTTCCTAAATTTATTGAAGTGATCATAGGGCTTTTATCTATTAATGGGGCAAAATATGCTAATAAACTTCATAGAAATAAAAACTCCTTGTATTCTGAAACAAACTCAGTTTAATCCTAAGGTATTATTTTACTCAATGTTAGATTAGATTTGCTAATATCTTAGGAATTCTGCTTATAAATTCGTAAGAAAGATGAGTCTACAATTTTCCTTTCTCATGTTGTCATTCTTGGGCTTCAATACAGAGGTTTTTAGTCTTCTAAAACGTGCTTACAAGGGCACAAATTCTCTACTCTCTGAAAAAGTTTAAGCATTGAGATTATCTGTTAATGACATATTTGGTAAAATTTACCTGTAAAATTATCTGGGGCTGGATATGTATGTTTGTTAGCATAAGTGAAGAGGGGCGGGGACTGGGTTCTGAAGATTTTTGACCTTTCCATCTAATTCCCTTAATATAGATTTATTCAAATGTGTTATTTATTTTCCAGTCAGCTCAAATAAGGTACGAATCTGACCATTTACTTCCTGCCTCGATAGCGCTCGCCTATGAGTAAGCCTGACGTGTGCCGGATCTGCGGGTCTGTAACCATGGTTTTCACCCGTCTTAATGTTGTTATGGGACATATCTCTTTTCTCTCCATCACTTTTGCCAGACAGACTTCCTTACTAACTATATACAGAAACTGACACATTTATTTCTTAATTCTATGTTCCCTTTCCATCAAATTGGAATTACAGTTTTTAAATTTTATTGTTACTTGCTACAGGCCAACATTCCTGATGAATATAGATTCAAAAAACTCTCAATAAAACTAGCAGGCCAAATTCAGCAGGACATTACAGGAATCACTCACTGTGATGAAACAGGACCTATCTCCGGGATGCAGGGATGTGTCAGTTATTATTAATCCTGATAATATCTCAGTTTCCCTCAGGAAACTAGCCTTTGTGATGTGAAGTAACTTGTTTGTAATCTTGCAGCTAGGATGATGACTCAACTCAGAGAAAAGATCTATCTCGTTCTGACACCAAAGTTGGTAACCTTTCTTCTTAAGAACTTCCACATGTCATTCACGGATCATAGTCAAAGAGCACCACTGCTTATTTTGAGCATTTATTTATTAACTCTTTAACCCAGGTTTACCCAAATAAATCTCATGTTGTGCTCAGTCACATCAGAGTCTGCAATCCCAAGGACGATAGCCTTCCAGGCTCCTCTGTCCATGGCACTGTCCCAGCAAGAATACTGGAGTGGGTTGCCGTTTCCTCCTCCAGGGGACCTTCCCCACCCAGGTATGGAACTTGTGGTTCCTGCATCTCCTGCATTGCAGGAGGATTCTTTACTGATGAGTCACAGGTGAAGCTCCAAACTCTTGCTAATTTTCTCTTTATTCACTATAGTCACTTCCATCAGCTTGTATACCCAGGGCTTATTTTTCTTTAATCTGTAAACATAAACTGTTGCAAGTAGGGATTGAAGTCAAAAAATACACAAAATACAGTCAATTGTACAGACTATCCTATTTATCTATGTGAATAAATATGACATCCTAGGATAGTGCCTGATTTTTCTAAATAAAGTCAGAGTGATTTGGAAATATTCTATCTAAGTACTTCATGAAGTACCTCATAAAGAAAGTGAAAGTTGCTCAGCTGTGCCTGACTCTTTGCAGCCCTGTATAATCCATGGAATTCTCCAGGCCAGAATACTGGAGTGGGTACCGTTTCCTTCTCCAGGAAATCTTTCCAACCCAGGGGTTGAACCCAGGTCTCCCACATTGCAAGCAGATTCTTTACCAGCTGAGCCACCGGAAAAGCCCAAGAATACTGGAGTGAGTAGCCTATTCCTTCTCTAGGGGATCTTCCCAACCCAGAAATCGAACCAGTGTCTCCGGCATTACAGGCAGATTCTTTACCAGCTGAGCTACCAGGGTGACTCTTAGGTCATAAATAAAACATTATAAATATAATTCTTCCTAGAAATTATTGAAACTTGGCGACTATGTCTACTTAAAAAAATTTTTTTTATTTAGTGTAAAAACAGAGAAAAACTGAATTTAAGATCTAAAAATTCAAAACCATAATTCTTTCAAGTAGCTATTATGTCAGTCAACAAATTCAAGTGTGCAAAAAGTTTCATTTCTTTTCAAAGTAAATTTACTGTTTATCAATAAGTTTAGACTTACTATGAAATGAATGAGATTTATTACCATAATGTGACTCAGACCATGTGGTCCCATGAAAACTGTGGCATACTTACTCTTTTCCATGGCACTAACCAAGAAAAAGAGCATGTGGCTATCATCTTTAACTGTCTATCCCTTCCAAGGTCAGCCTGGGGAAGAAAGGTGCAGCTCCTGCTCAGCAACTACCTCTCATCTCCTCAAAACAGAAGGTTCCTGCCGCTACTCAGACTTTTCCTTTGTGGTACTGAGAATCTTTATTAAAGCCAGGGACAGAAGTAGTAGAGTTGATACTTCTCAAATTCTATATTTGATAACTGATTTAAGCATTTGCATTGAACTTTCTTGGTGCTGTTCTTCCTGTGTTGTGTCATCCTTCTCTGAAGCAAAGACAGCTGCAGATCCGCTGCTCGGGACAGGCTGGGGCAGCAGAGTACGGAGGGTAAAGAAATTTCTAAAGAAATGAGGCAATCTGCAACTTTGTCTGCAGAGACAAGTCTTGGAAGCCCCAAACAGTTGGCTTTAAGCATGGGTAAAGTTATTAGTTTGAATCACATAAAATTATTAAATAAACTAGGATTCAGTTCAGTTCAGTCGCTCAGTCATGTCCGACTCTTTGCAACCCCATGAATCACAGCATGCCAGGCCTCCCTGTCCATCACCATTCCCGGAGTTCACTCAGACTCACGTCCATCGAGTCCGTGATGCTATCCAGCCATCTCATCCTCTGTCGTCCCCTTCTCCTCCTGTCCCCAATCCCTCCCAGCATCAGAGTCTTTTCCAATGAGTCAACTCTTTGCATGAGGTGGCCAAAGTACTGGAGTTTCAGCTTTAGCATCATTCCTTCCAAAGAAATCCCAGGGCTGATCTCCTTCAGAATGGACTGGTTGGATCTCCTTGCAGTCCAAGGGACTCTCAAGAGTCTTCTCCAACACCACAGTTCAAAAGCATCAATTCTTCGGCACTCAGCTTTCTTCACAGTCCAACTCTCACATCCATACATGACCACTGGAAAAACCATAGGCTTGACTAGACGGACCTTAGTCGGCAAAATAACGTCTCTGCTTTTGAATATGCTGTCTAGGTTGGTCATAACTTTTCTACAAAGGAGTAAGCGTCTTTTAATTTCATGGCTGCAGTCACCATCTGCAGTGATTTTGAAGCCCCCCAAAATAAAGTCTGACACTGTTTCCAGTGTTTCCCCATCTATTTCTCATGAAGTGATGAGACTGGATGCCATGATCTTCATTTTCTGAATGTTGAGCTTTAGGCCAACTTTTTCACTCTCCTCTTTCACTTTCATCAGGAGGCTTTTTAGTTCCTCTTCACTTTCTGCCATAAGGGTGTTGTCATCTGCATATCTGAGGTTATTGATATTTCTCCTGGCAATCTTGATTCCAGCTTGTGTTTCTTCCAGTCCAGTGTTTCTCATGATGTACTCTGCATCTAAGTTAAATAAGCAGGGTGACAATATACAGCCTTGATGTACTCCTTTTGCTATTTGGAACCAGTCTGTTGTTCCATGTCCAGTTCTAACTGTTGCTTCCTGACCTGCATACAGATTTCTCAAGAGGCAGGTCAGGTGGTCTGGTATTCCCATCTATCTCTGAATTTTCCACAGTTTATTGTGATCCATACAGTCAAAGGTTTTGGCATAGTCAATAAAACAGAAATAGATGTTTTTCTGGAACTCTCTTGCTTTTTCCATGATCCAGCGGATGTTGGCAATTTGATCTCTGGTTCCTCTGCCTTTTCTAAGACCAGCTTGAACAACAGGAAGTTCATGGTTCATGTATTGCTGAAGCCTGGCTTGGAGAATTTTGAGCATTACTTTACTAGCATGTGAGATGAGTGCAATTGTGTGGTAGTTTGAGCATTCTTTGGCATTACCTTTCTTTGGGATTGGAATGGAAACTGATCTTTTCCAGTTCTGTGGCCACTGCTGAGTTTTCCAAATTTGCTGTTATATTGAGTGTAGCACTTTCACAGCATCCTCTTTCAGGATTTGAAATAGCTCAACTGGAATTTCATCACCTCCACTAGCTTTGTTCATAGTGATGCTTTATTATCTTATAAAAAATAATTTTGTACGGCTTAATCTAACATAAGTATATACATGTTATAATAAGTCAGTTCATCAGCTTAACATATTTTCTCTTTAACAGGGAAATCAAGGACCATTCTGAATCTATATAAAGTATCTTTCTCTGTAGAGGAGGAATACAATTCCTTTCATAAAACCATCTAAAGAGATGGCGTTGAATATAAATTGATATAACCATTATAGAGAACAATATGGAGATTTCTTAAAAATACTAGGAAAAAAACTATCATATGACCCCACAGTCTCACTCCTGGGCATATACCCTGAAAAAACTACAATTCAAAAAGACACATGTAGCCCGACGTTCATTGCAGCACTATTTATGATAGCCAGGGCATAGAAGCAACCTAGATGTCCATCAACAGATGAGTGGATAAAGACGTTGTGATGTGTGCATGCTAAGTTGCTCAGTTGGGTTCAACTCTTTGCGACCCACTGGACTGTAGCCCACCAGGCTCCTCTGTTCACGGGATTCTCCAGGGAAGAATACTGGAGTGAGTTGTCATGCCCTCCTCAAGGGGATCTTCTGGACCCACAAATTGAACCCCTGTCTCTTATGTCTCCTGCATTGGCTGGTAAGTTCTTTACAACTGCCACCACCTGAGAAGCCCTGTGGTACATATATACAATGAAATATTACTCAGCGACAAAAAGGAATGAATTTGAGTCAGTTGCAGTGAGCTGGATGAACCTAGAGCCTGTTATACAGAGAGAAGTAAGTCAGAAAGAGAAAAACAAATATCGTATATTAACATATATATGGAATCTAGAAAAATAGTACTGATGAACCTACTTACAGAGAAGAAATGGAGACACAGACATAGACAATGGTGGACACAGCAGGGGAAGGAGAGGGTAGGACAAATTGAGAAAGTATCACTGATGTATATACACTATCATAGATACCGAGCAGGAAACTGCTGTTTACTACAGGGAGCCCAGTCTGGTGTTCTGTGACGAGCTAGAAAGGTGGGGTGGGGGAGGGGAGGAAGGTTCAAGAGGGAGGGTGTATATATATATGTGTATATAGATATATATATATGTGTATATATATATATATATAATTATGACTGATTCACGTTGATGCACAACAGAAACCATCACAATACTAAAACAACTATCCTCCAATAAAAAAAATTTTTTTAAGAGATTAGGGTCATAAACTCCATTACCTATGAAATTTTATAATATAAAAGCAATTTGGCCAGATTGTGAATATCTAGAAGTGGCACTGTGTACTTTGGCATGTAACAGAAGGTACCTTGGAGCCAGATAGCCTGGGTTCTAACCCCAAACTCACTATTTGAAAGCTCTATGACCCTTTGGTGCCTCAATTTTTTAAATCTGTAAAGAAGGGATAATACTAGTACCCATATCATAGGGCTTATGAGGATTAACTGAGTTAACACTTGGAAGTGCTTGGCAGAACAGTGTGTGGCACATTCTATGCTACATGCTTGCTGTTGATGTTTAGTTATTTTTAGGTATTACCTATTGAATTCTGTCCCCTAAATGTTCATAGGTTGAAATCTTAGTACCACAGAATTTTATCTAATTTGGAAACAGTGTGGCTACAGGTGCAATAAGTTAAGACAAAATCACAGTGGAATAGAGGGAACCTGGACACAGACAGACATGCCCTCCAGGGAACACCCTGGGAGGATGAGGGCAGAGACGGGTGATGCTTCCGGTAGCCAAAGGATGGCAGAGATTTCCAGCAAACCTCCAGAAGCTAGGAGAGGGTTGTGGGACTGATCCTCCCCTGAAGCCCTGGGAAGGAACCAACCCAGCTGACATCTTGATCTTGGACTGCCAGCCTCTGGAGCTGCAAGACAATAAATTTTTGTCTTTAAGCCATCCAGTTTGTGGTATTTTGTTACAGCAGCTCTGGCAAACGAATACATTAGATAAAATGCTCCTATCTAAAGAAATGACCAAGAAACCTACAATAAATTTGCTCTCTCTTTAAAAAGACATCCACTTTCCTTAAAACACAGTGAGCTATGACAAAGAATAGCCTCCCCAAGTATTGATCACAGCTAGAGAGAACAGTGGCCGTGTTCGTAGACAGCCCACCCGTGGTGATAAGACACCGACAGCCTGGGAATTCCTGGTGCCTGCCAAACAGGCTTTCTGCATGCACACATACAGCCAGCATAGGGTTCAATATGATGTGCATCACGCCTCCTTCTGACTCAGAAAAACACCTGAGCCAACAGGTCCAACATTTAAACTCAAGATCAACTACAGCTCAGGACGGACTCAAAATGATCTGAAAAAGTATTTCTTCTCTCATTGAAAAACCAACAGAGGGATTATCAATCAACATTTTCATCTCTCAGGTGATATGTCTTGGCATCTAATTTATTTGTTTCATTTCTTCATCTCTACATGAATAGCTTCGCTCTTTCTTAGTTCAGTAGCTATGGTTCCTATACAGAATATAACCTTTAAAGTTATGATTTGCTTCTGAAAGAAAAATGCTAATTTTGCCATCCTTTGTTGTCAGGAAACTAACAGATCTCTTTTTTTACTCTTAAAAAAATATATATATACATTCCCCATAGTCATGACCTCACAGAATTCAATAAAGGATATTTTATTATGAAATCCTCAGAAAAGGTGAATCTATAGAGATAGAAAGTGGACTAGTGGTTGCCGGAGGCTGGGGAGAGGCTGCAGTGGGCACGCAGTCTTTGGGTTGTGAAATTAGACTGTGGCTTCAAAATGAGTGAATTTTATGGTATATGAATTATTTCTCAATAAAGCTGCTGAAAATATTTCATAAATACATCTCCATGTGATTTGTATTTTCATAGCCATCAACACAGAGTTGTAGACATATAGAATGGTAAAGTTTAGGGTTGTTAAAAAAAAAAAAGAAAAAAACTGTTGCCATAGTACAGCTAATTAACATCTTTACTATCCCATTTCCTTCGACAAGCAAAAGTATCTCTGGTCATCCTCACCACGGAAATATTCCTAGTGTTGGGTTATGCGTGTTCCTTTATTAGTTTTGCAATCTCCATTTAAGGAAAAGCTAGTTGATTCCACGCCAGGACTGGCTGCCTAACATTCAGACAGCATCCACTCTTACGTTCAAGATACTACCAGTTGAGAAAGGATTATTTACCATGACAAATTTTAAATGGAGAATAAAACATAAGTTAACTTGAAAAATGTTTCTGTGCCAGAATCATAAGTGCCTCGCCAGAGGGAAATCAGACTTCCCTTTAAAGTGGTTTTAATTATTCAGTCTCTGACGTGGTTTCAATGTAATTCAACCCAAATGCTGCCTGACTCTTCTGCGCCAGCTCGGAAGAGCAGTGTGACAGTGCACTGCGCTGTTTAGGAAGAATCCTTTTCCCTTCCCGACCGTGTGGGTTCTGTACTCAAGCATCCTGAATCCCCGTGAAGACTGAGTCAGTGAACTGGAGGCGCTTACGTTAACTGAGCTTCCTGTGTATCTTAAACCCTCTTTCAAGGGTCAGATCAACACAGTCTACAACCCCAGGTTCCTGGGCTGCCAAGTCACTCATCCAGGAAGTCTTCACGATTTCCCCAGAAAGACACAGTCCCACAGTATCTTTTCAATATTATCTTGCATAATTATTTTGTTTTTAAGTTGAGGGGTAGCTGACTTACGTTATATTAGTTACAGGCATACAACACAGTGATTTGATATTTTTATACAACTGATCACCACTATGAGTCTAGTAAACATCTGTCACCATACAAAGCTATTGTAATATTACTGACTATATTACTGTGCTATACATTATATCCCTGTGACTCTTTATGACTGGAAGTCTGTACCTCTTAATCTCCTTCCCCTATTTCTCCTACTCACCTCCCATTTCCTCTGGCACCCATAAATTTGTTCTTTGTATCAACGTGTCTGTTTCTGTTATGTTTGTTTGTTTGTATTTTAAATTCCACGTTGAAGTGGAATCACGCAGTATTCGTCTTTGTCTGATTTGTGTCACTTGGCATAATACCCTCTAGGTCCATCCCTGTTGTCACAAATGGCAAGATTTGTATTCCATTGTATGCACATGCATATATACCACATCTTAACCATGGACATGTTGGTTGCTTCCGTATCTCAGGTCCTATTGTAATAATGCTGCAGTGGAGTGTGTTTTTTCTAGTCCTCTATTCTCTCGGTGCTCATTTCTGCCAAAAAAGCCTTACCTGTTCTTAAAGACAGAGACCATGTCATTGTTGCTGCTGTTCAGTAGCCCAGCCATGTCTGACTCTTTGTGACCCCATGGACTGCAGCACGCTAGGCCTCCCTGTCCCTCACCATCTCCCAAAGTTTGCCCAAGTTCATGTCCATTGCATCAGTGATGCCATCCAGCTATCTCATCCTCTGACACCCTCTTCTCCTTCTGCCCTCAATCTTTCCCAGTATCAGGGACTTTTCCAATGAGTCAGCTGTTTGCATCAAATGACCAAAATACCGGAGTTTCAGCTTCAGTATCAGTCCTTCTAACGACTTTTCAGGGTTGATTTCCCTTATGATTGACGGGTTAGATCTCCTTGCTGTCCAAGGGACTCTCAGGAGTCTACTCCAGCACCACAGTTCAAAGGCATCAATTCTTCTGCACTCCACCTTCTTTACCGTCCAGCTCTCACAACTGTTCATGACCCCTGGGAAGACCATAGCCTTGACTATACGGACCGTCGTTGGCAGAGTAATATCTCTGCTTTTCAATACACTATCTAGATTGGTCATAGCTTTCCTGCCAAGAAGCAAACGTCTTCTGATTTCATGGCTGCAGTCACCATCCACAATGATTTTAGAGCCCAAGAAGAAGAAATCTGTCAGTATTTCCACTTTTTCCTTCTATTTGCCGTGAAGTAACGGGGCCAGATGTCATGCACTTAGTTTTTTTAATATTCAGTTTTAAGCTGCTCTTTCACTCTCTTCCTTCACCCTCATCAAGAGGCTTTTTAGATCCTCTTCGCTGTCTGCCATGTCATTAATCACCTTCAAATATCCAACTATCAGATTTCATCCATTTTTCAAGAACTATCTCAATACTACCCCTTCCATAATATACTTATATCATCAATCATATATAATTTATTATTTCTGGTATACCCTCTCTTTATGCCAAATCATTTTTCAAAAATTACTGTACTCCCTTTTATTGTCTAGCAACTTGAGTATTCCTCCTATTCCTCATTACACCGTAAGCCTGTGAAAACAGGAGGTGCTTTGGACTACCTTGTGTTCTCCATTTTGCTCCCAACCCTCAAGCTCTCCCACAGTCATTCTCAGAATTAGAATGGATTCAGTAACCTCAATTAAATCAATTAGTAATGGCTTTGCCATCCTCACCTATAATTATGATATCCATGTACATTGACTCCAAAGTCAGAAACAGTGAACAAAACATGCCTTATCTAGCATCTGCCTCTAAGGAACAACAAAAAAAATATTTCTATTCAATGAGAACGTCTCTGTGAAAATTTTGAAGGGGTCGCATCTCTTACCAACATCCTTTTGCCGGTGTATCCACACACCTCCCCACTCTGTGTTTTGTATCCATCAGCATCTCGAGTGACTTTTACATCTCTTTACCGTCTGACACAGAGAGCAGTGTGGGGTAGCCCAGAAGATGAGTGCTTTGCAGTCACTCGGACTCAGTTCACAATTATGTGGCTCAGCTGGGAGCTCGTGGCAGGCTGCTTACCCTATCTGAATTCTGGATTTGTTTTCTGTAATATATGAAGATCAATAACAGTCCCACGTGGTTATTGTGAAGATTACATGGGAAAATGTGTTTAAGATAATTTGCAATGCTCAGCATATTAAAAGTACTAACAGTATTAAATTAAAGGTACCAAAACAACTAAACACATATCTATTTGCATGCCCACCAAGGGCTTTGCGCTAATATGCTCTGAGGACCCCAAAATGAACAAGGCTGGCACAGGCCCTATTCTCAAAGAGCTTAGAGTCTAGTGAAGGAGACAGACACTTGAATATGCAAATAGAGCACCCATGAAAAGCCCAGTAAATGTGGAAGTAAGCACAGCATGCTTGTAGGGCTCAAACAAGGGGCACCATGGCATCAGAAAAGACTTTTTTCACTCTTCTGATATCTTCAAATTGCAGTAAGAACTTAGTACCTACAAAGGGTGGTCATTATTAACACAAAATCTACTTCATGGTCCAGTGCTGAGGGCACAGTACAAGGTGCTGGGTACCAGCTAAGAGAAGCATCATGCCTTCCAAGGCATGCCACAGTCCAGAACCCACAAGCACAGTCATATGGAGAAACAGGAATCAAACCCACACACAAATATCCATCCATTAGATATGTAATACAAAAGAGCCTCAAGGCAAAAGCACAGTCAATACACACATCCTGCATTTGCATATTTTCCTATTCTGGGTAATAAGTCAAAACTCAGTGTGAACAGAGACTGCTTAGCAGTTTCTGTAAAGCAGATGCTCTGTTATGCTTCTAAAGCCTGCTCTCTTCATTGTCTAAAATAGCATGCTAATTTTAAAAGGCAAAATAATGCAAGACACACAGAGTGGTGAGCGGAAAAGTTTCAAGACTTACAAGTCCAATTTCTCATTACAAGTGGCCCCTGGGGAGTAATGAGAAACTACACTCCGCTCATCAAACAGGAACCTGGGCAGTTATTTTACACTTCACTGTACTTACAGCAGCCTCATCTGACCAAGAAGCTTCCAGTTGGGGGAAGCAACATGAGTTTAGGTAAATGAAGGCTGGTGGCTTTACTGTTTAACACAAATGACAATGGTGACAGAGGGCCTTGAGTTCATCTGTAGGGGGCATGGCCTCTGCTCTGAATGGGTTTGGCAAAGAGCTGCAGGAGGGAGGCCCACCATGTCTCCATCCCTCCCCAGACAGGTATCACCACACCCCTGCTCTGTTCTGCGCCCAGCAGAGGGGTGAATATGCAGGCCCTGACCCATGTATCCTACAGCCTGAACATCCTGGGCGAGTACAGCCTAGAAGTCTTCCATTTCCTTTCAATTTCTAGTCAGGTCTGCTTATATTGACTTCAAACATTGTCCTTTCTTATAATCAAATTACTTTGCTTGACTGTGTCTTCCAGGGAATTGACAATTATACAAAAATCACCATAAAATTTCTATAAAGCAGCATCCTCATACCTCTGGTCTACTTCCATTTCTTTCGCCTGGATTAAGTCTTCTGTGTTAGCAACTGGAAAAAAATAATGAAACTAACTACTATGTACTAACACACATTCCAGCTCCAGATGGAAGGGCCCCCACTAACTGCACTGCAGCCTGTCAGAGAAGAAGAGCTGCCAGAACTCCTAGAAGGCTGATGAAACCTAGGATCTGTAACTAAGAGCCATGTGATATTGAGCCCTAGTCTTCTCCTCTGAAAAGTGAAAGTAATAAACTCTCCCTCCAAAGGTGGTTGAAAGGATTGGGTGAAGTTCTGAGCTCACTGTGCCCACTGCAGGCCCTGTATAAATGGTACTTATCGCTACTGTTATCACTCTGATCAACAGGCATTCCATAATAACCTTGGGACATATGTAAACATGAAATGCAACGGAATTCCTCAAATCTAGTGACTGTGGGCCTGAGTGTCCAGCAGACATGTGATATCAGGGAAAACACTTGGACCAGAAGTTAAACCTCTGGTCACCGGACACAGCTCTGCACACTCACCTGTGTGACCTGGGCCACCCACAACCTTCTTCTCTTCCCATTTTCTCATTTGAAATTGCAGCAGTTGACCTAAATTGTCTGTACTACCCTTGAGACACCACTGGCTGTTATTTTTATGAATCCTCTAGATTGAGCAGGCCCCAACTACAGTATCTGAGAAATCAGAGGTCCGGGTCTGACCTCATACTTTACTTGGTGAGGAAATACACCTAGATAATGCGCAGGAGCTTTGGGGAGAGGCCATGGACAGCACATGAGCCCTTTCCCTGCAGAGCTGCTAAGCAGAGCACTCGAACTCCTAAACTTCTTCAGACTACATCCTCCAGCGGGATTCTGCAAGATCCCAAATTCACTTTCTGTTGGAAGGAACAGGCTACCATCCTGACTGATAATCAGCCTATCTCCCAGGGCTCGAGCACTTGACAGATTTTATCAGGCTAAACTGTTAAAGAGTCTGAGAGCAGTGAGGAGAAAAATCCTTCTACTGATAAGGAATCTGAAATACTGAAAAGTTAAGTGACTTTCTCTTGAGCACCAGGGAAGGCAAAAGCCAGGGAATTCTGCAAATTCTCTTTACTCCTCAGACCTCCTAATTAGGTCAGCTGCAAAGGCCCAGGCCACTTGGAAGGCCCCTGCTGTGCATCTCACCCCCCGGTGGCCACTGCTGTGCTTCCTCCTTGAACCCCACCCCCTCATCTCAGTGCTCCCCCCATGTGACATTTGAAGCTGCCCTTCACTCCACCATAAGCATCACTCTCAGCTCCAGTATGCAGCCTCTCCTCTCTCAACAACTTCAGGGTCCAAAGCCCTCCAGCCGCTTTATCCAATCATAAAGTCAGGAGGATTATTTAATGCCATCTCTCTAAACCCTATTATAGAGAACAGGATTTTTCCACAGCCCAGACTAGAATTTATACAAAATTAGCCTCCTGGCATCTATCTCTTGACCTTTTATTTCCCCTTCCAGCAAGACCAGCTAAAGAATTTGCCGGGCCTAGTACAAAATTAAAACAAAGAGTCTTCTGTTAAACAAGAAGAAGAAGAAGAATTCTAAGACAATTGCAGCAGAGCATTAAGCCAAGCCCCGGGCCTTGTGTCCCTGTGGAACGTATCACCTGCACAGGATTGGGGCCCTGCCTCTCAGCGTCTGTTCTTCGTGCGCTCTGAACATGTTTAGAGATGTGCGCTCTATGTCTTCCTTCACCTGAAACGTCGTCCCTACCCTAGAGCTGCCTCCAGTGCTTGTCGGCCAACCCCTCCATCTCTGACACCACTGACATCCACGTGCCATCACAGCCCCTCAGAGACCAAGGTGCCAGCTAGTTAACTCACTAGATGAATTGCGCCAGTGTCAGCCTGGAGGCCCTAGCCCTCACAGCCCCGTGTCAGCCAGGCATGGCCTCTGGAAACCTGGCTGCAATGCGAAGAGGTATCCATCACTGATGGGCCCAAGGGACTGCGTGTGTGTGTGTGTGTGTGTGTGTCTGTGTGTGTGTGTGTGTGTCTGTGTGTGTGTGTGCAGTGTGAATCCCAGCGCTAGTCAAGTGACCTTGCACTTGGCCCACCTGAAAAGAGGCTTAAGCCTGGAGAAGTTCTCCTCAGCAGAGTTTCCTTTCTCTAGGAAGACAGACAAAACATCTAATTTCTCATTCTCTACAACCAAATGCACATTTGTCAGCTAAGAACAGCTCTGTCAATTAGCAGAGGCCGCAGCCTGAATCAATAAACTGCAGCCTAAAAATAAAGCCACACGATCCCTCTGCAGTACTGCTTGACTCAAAACAGACCAAAGTGGAATATTCCTTAATTACCACTGTTTCATAACAGTGTTTTTTTTTTTTACCCTCTTTTCTCAGGCATGTTTGACTCACCAGGGTATTTCTAGGCATTGCAATTCAGCAATTTTAAATCTGTTTCTAATCTCCAGGTAGTATTGTTCATCCTACAAAACAACCTAGGGCCTTGACAGAAAATAAAAATAAAAGAATAAGAAGTGTGTTTGATATTGTCTCAGTTCTTTTCATTCTTTTTACTTTATTCTTCTCTGGAAGTTATTTCCAATATTTTATCTTCCAGCTCATTGATTCACTCTTCTGCTTCAGATATTCTGCTATTGATTCCTTCTACAGAAGAGAAAAAGAAAGGGTACAAGAAATTTTTTGAAGAGATTATAGTTGAAAATTTCCCCAACATGGAAAAGGAAATAGTCAATCAAATCTAAGAGGCACAAAGAATCCCATACAGGATAAACCCAAGGAGAAGCATGCCAAAACAAACACTAATCAAACTAACAAAGACTAAACACAAAGAAAGAATATTAAAAGCAGCAAGGGAGAAGCAACAAGTAACATACGAGAGAAACCCCATATGCTTAACAGCTGATCTTTCAGCAGAAACTCTGCAGGCCAGAAGGGAATGGCAGGATATATTTAAAATACTGAAAGGGAAAAATCTACAATCAAGATTACTGTACCCAGTAAGGATCTCATTCAAAACTGATGGAGAAATAAAAAGCTTTTCAGACAAGCAAAAGTTAAGAGGATTTAGTACCACCAAACCATTTTTACAACAAATGTTAGAGGGACTTATATAGCCAAGAAATACAAGAGAAGAAAAAAGATCTGCAAAATCAATGACAACTAAGAAAATGGCAATAGGAACATATATATCAATAATTACTTTAAATGTAAATGGATGAAATGCTCCAACCAAAAGACACAGATTGGCTGAATGGATACAAAAACAAGACCCATATATATGCTGTCTACAAGAAACCCACTTCAGACCTAAAGACACATATAGACTGAAACTGAGAGGATGGAAAAATAGATTCCATGCAAATGGAAAGAAAAATAAAGTTGGAGTAGCAATCCTCATATCAGACAAAATAGACCTTAAAATAAAGAAGATTACAAGAGATAAGGAAGGACACTACAAAATGATCAAGGGATCAATCCAAGAGGAAGACATAACAATTGTAAATATCTATGCACCCAACATAGGAGCACCTCAGTACATAAGACAAGCACTAACAGACATAAAAGGAAAAATTGACAGTAACACAATAGTAGGAGACTTTAACACCCCACTCACATCAATAGACAGATCCTCAAAACAGAAAATTAATAAGGAAACATAAGTCTTAAATGATACATTAGATGAGATGGATCTCATTAATATCTTCAGGACATTCCACCCAAATGCAGAAGAATATGCCTTCTTCTCAAGTGCATGTGGAACATTCTCCAGGACAGACCACATCTTGGGTGACAAATCAAGCCTCAGCAAATTTGAGAAAATTTAAATCATATCAAGCACCTTCTCCAACCACAACACTATGAGACTAGATATCAATTACAAGAAAAAACCTGTAAGAAACACAAACACATGAAGATTAAATAGCACATTTCTAAATAACCAATAGGTTACTGAAGAAATCAAAAGGGAAATCAAAAAATTTCTAGAAACAAATAACAATGAAAACATGACAACTCAACACCTATGGCACGCAGCAAAAGCACTCCTAAGAGGAAAGTTTATAGCAATACAATCCTACCTCAGGAAACAAGAAAAACATCAAGTAGACACCAAAACAACTAGAAAAAGAAGAACAAAAAAAAATGCCAAAATTAGTAGAAGGAAAGAAATCATAAAGAACTGAGCAGAAATAAACGATAAAGAAATGAAAGAAACAATAGTAAAGATTAACAAAACTAAAAGCTGATTCTTTGAGAAGACAAACAAAATTGACAAACCTTGAGCCAGACTCATCAAGAAAAAAAGAGAGAAGAATCAAATCAACAAAATTAGATGAAAGAGAGGTTACAAGAGACAATGCAGAAATACAAAGGATTAGAAGAGATTATTATGAACTATATGGCAATAAGATGGATTACCTGGGAAAAAATGGACAGGTTCTTAGAAAAGTTCAATCTTCTAAGACTGAACCAGGAAGAAATAGAAATTATGAACAATCCAATTACAAGCACTGAAATTGAAGCTGTCATTAAAAAATCTCCCAAAATACAAAAGCCCAGGACCAGATGCCTTCACAGGAGAATTCTACCAAATATTTAGAGAAGAACTAATGCCTATCCTGAGATGGGAATCCCAGAGCACCTGACCTGCCTCTTGAGAAACCTGTATGCAGGTCAGGAAGCAACAGTTAGAACTGGACACGGAACAGACTGGTTCCAAATAGGAAAAGGAGTACGTCAAGGCTGTAATTGTCACCCTGCTTATTTAACTTATATGCAGAGTACATCATGAGAAACGCTGGACTGGAAGAAACACAAGCTGGAATCAAGATTGCCGGGAGAAATATCAATAACCTCAGATATGCAGAAGACACCACCCTTATGGCAGAAAGTGAAGAGGAACTAAAAAGCCTCTTGATGAAAGTGAAAGAGGAGAGTGAAAAAGTTGACTTAAAGCTCAACATTCAGAAAACGAAGGTCATGGCATCCGGTCCCATCACTTCATGGGAAATAGATGGGGAAACAGTGGAAACAGTGTCAGTTTCTGGGCTCCAAAATCACTGCAGATGGTGATTGCAGCCATGAAATTAAAAGACGCGTACTCCTTGGAAGAAAAGTTATGACCAACCTAGATAGCATATTCAAAAGCAGAAACATTACTTTGCCGACTAAGGTCCGTCTAGTCAAGGCTATGGTTTTTCCAGTGGTCATGTATGGATGTGAGAGTTGGACTGTGAAGAAAGCTAAGTGCTGAAGAATTGATGCTTTTGAACTGTGGTGTTGCAGAAGACTCTTGAGAGTCCCTTGGACTGCAAGGAGATCCAACCAGTCCATTCTGAAGGAGATCAGCCCTGGGATTTCTTTGGAAGGAATGATGCTAAAGCTGAAACTCCAGTACTTTGGCCACCTCATGCAAAGAGTTGACTCATTGGGAAAGACTTTGATGCTGGGAGGGATTGGGGGCAGGAGGAGAAGGGGAAGACAGAGGATGAGATGGCTGGATGGCATCACCGACTCCATGGACATGAGTTTGAGTGAACTCTGGGAGTTGGTGGTGGACAGGGAGGCCTGGAGTGCTGCGATTCATGGGGTCACAAAGAGTCGGACACGACTGAGCAACTGAACTCAACTGAACTGAACACCTATCCTTCTAAAACTCTTTCAAAAAACTGCAGAGGAAGGAACACTTCCAAATTCATTTTACAAGGCCACCAATACCCTGATAACAAATCCAAGACAACACAAAAAAAGAAAACTACAGGCCAATATCATTGATGAAATAAGATGCAAAACTCCTCAACAAAATTTTAGCAAACAGAATTCAGCAAAAAGCTCATGATCAAGTCGAGTGTATTCCAGGGATGCAAGGATTCTTTGATATATGCAAATCAATCAATGTGATATACCATATTAACAAATTGAAAGATACAAACCATATGATCATCTCAATAGATGCAGGAAAACCCTTTGACAAAATTTAGCACCTATTTATGATTAAAACTCTTCAAAAAATGGACATAGAAGGAACCTACCTCAACATAGTAAAGGCCATATATGATAAGCCTACAGCAAACATTATTCTCAATGGTGAAAAACATAAAGCATTCCCCCTGAGATCAGGAACAAGACAAGGGTGTCCACTTTTGCCACTATTATTCAACATAGTTCTGGAAGTCCTAGCTACAGCAATCAGAGAAGAAAAAGAAATAAAGGGAATCCAGAACGGAAAAGAAGTAGTAAAGCTCTCATCATTTGCAGATGACATGATACTGTACATAGAAAACCCTAAAGATAGTATCAGAAAATTACTAGAGCTAATCAGTAAATTTAGCAAAGTTGCAGGATACAAAATCAATACACAGAAATCACTTGCATTTCTATATACTAACAATGAAAGATCAGAAAGAGAAATTAAGGAATCAATCCCATTCACCATTGCAACAAAAGGAATTAAATATCTAGGAATAAACTTACCTAAGGAGACAAAAGAACTGTACACAGAAAAATATAAGACATTGATGAAAGAAATAACAAATTATATAAACAGATTGGAGATATATTCCCAGTTCCTGGGTAGGAAGAATCAATACTGTGAAAATGACTATACTACCAAATGCAATCTACAGATTCAATGTGATCCATATCAAATTAACAATGGCATTTTTCACAGAACTAGAACAAAAAATTCCACATTCAAATGGAAACTCAAAAGACCCCATATAACCTAGCAGACTTGAGAAAGAAGAATGGAGCTGGAGGAATCAACATTCCTGACTTCAGATTATACTACAAAGCTACAGTCATCAAGACAGTATGTTACTGGCACAAAAACAGAAATATAGACCAATGGAACAAGATAGAAAGCCCAGAAATAAACCCATGCACCCATGGGTACCTTATTTTTGACAAAGGAGGCAAGAATATACAATGGGGAAAAGAAAGCCTCTTCAATAAATGGTGCTGGGAAAACCAGACAGCTACATGTAAAAGAATGAAATTAGAACACTTCCTAACACCATACACAAAGATAACACACACAAAAAATGACCTAAATGTAAGACCAGAAACTATAAAACTCTTGGAGAAAAACATAGGCAGAACATTCGGTGACACAACTCAGAGTAAGATCTTCTATGACCCACCTCCTAGAGTAATGGAAACAAAAACAAAAGTAAACAAGTGGGACCTGATTAAACTTAAGAGCTTTTGCACAGCAAAGGAAACTATAAGCAAGGTGAAAAGACAACCCTTGGAATGGCAGAAAATAATAGCAAATGAAACAACTGACAAAGGATTAATTTCGAAAGTATACAAGCAGCACATATAACTCAATGCCAGAAAAACAAACAACCCAATCAAAAAGTGGGAAAAAGACCTAAACAGACATTTCTCCAAAGAAGATATACAGATGGCTAACAAACACATGAAAAGATGCTCAACATCACTCATTATTAGGGAAATGCAAATCAAAACCACAATGAGCTATCACCTCACACCAGTCAGAATGGCCATCATCAAAAAGTCTACAGACAATAAATGCTGGAGAGGGTGTGGAGAAAAGGGAATGTTCTTGCACTGTTGGTGGGAATGGAAATTGACTGCAGGGCACTGCAGAAGATGGTATGGAGATTCCTTTAAAAACTAGGGATAAAACCACCTATGACCTAGCAATCCCACTCCTAGGCATAAACCCTCAGGAAACCAGGGTTGAAAAAGACACATAAATCCCATAGTTCATTGCAGCACTATTTACAATAGCTAGAACATGGAACAGAGAAGGCAATGGCAACCCACTCCAGTACTCTTGCCTGGAAAATCCCATGGACGAAGGAGCCTGGTAGGCTGCCGTCTATGGGTCGCACAGAGTTGGACACGACTGAAGCGACTTAGCAGCAGCAGCAGCAGCAGAACATGGAAGCAACCTAGATGCCCACTGACGGATGAATGGATAAAGAAGTAGTGCTACATACACACAATGGAATATTACTCAGCCATAAAAAGGAATGCGTTTGAGTCAGTTCTGATGAGGTGGATGAACCTAGAACCTATTTATACAGAGTGAAGTGAATCAGAAAGAGAAAGATAAATATCATATTCTAACTCACATATACAGAATCTAGAAAAATGGTGCTGAAGAATTTAATTACAGGGCAGCCATGGAGAAACAGACATAGAGAACAGACTTATGGACATGGGGAGAGGGGAGGAGAGGGCGAGGTGTATGGAAAGAGCAACATGGAAACTTACATTACCATATGTAAAATAGATAGCCAATGGGAATTTGCTGTATGGCTCAGGAAACTCAAACAGGGGCTCTGTATCAACCTAGAAGGGGGATGGGGAGGGAGAAGGGAGAGAGGTTCAAAGGGAGAGGATATATGTGCTGATTCATGTAGAGGTTTGACAGAAAACAACAAAATTCTGTAAAGCAATTATCCTTCATAAAAAATAAATTAAAAAAAAAAAAAAGAAGAAGTGGGCTTCCTAGGTGGCACTAGTGGTAAAGAATCCACCTGCAAATGCATGGGACAAAAGACATGTGAGTTTAATCCCTGGGTTGGGAAGATCCCCTGGAGGGCATGGCAACTCACTCTGGTATTCTTGCCTGGAGAATCCATGGACAGAGGAGCCTGGCGGGCTACAGTCTGGGGGTCACAAAAAGTCAGACACGACTTAAGAGACTTAACACGCACATTTTAATAAGTACTGTCTATCACCGCTCACATCATCCAATATGACCAGCATTTTGAACTGCCAGCATTATTCAGAAATGTCTGGTGTTTTCAAGTGTCATCAAATTCAAGTACATTTTGCTTTATGTTACATTCTGAAATACTGACCATTAACTGAGTTTCAGAAATTTAAACTGGAGAAATTCACTAAGGGAATCGTTTCAGAATTCTTTTGTAAAATAAACCACTGCTTTCAATATGAATAATCATCCCATAATCTCTATTTTCTGTCAGATACTTTACATATTCCGGCAGTAGGCAGCATATACTGTGCTTGGTCAAAGCATCATTGCCCAGGCTGCATCATCTGAGGCAGATAACTAAAATTTGAAGCACTGCATTCTATTTATTCAACTTATGAAACCTTGTCACTAACACTTCAGTGCCGAGGCCAAGTTCTCAACATGAAATGAATCAACTACAGTGAATACAGTGCAGCAAGAATAGGACAAGATTTCTGTAACTACAGCATCTGTTCCACACGTCTTTCTGCTAAAGAAAGACATCTGGACACACGTGCCTGAAAACTCGCAGTTATTACATAAAACTTGAAATAAAAATGTAAGATATGTACAATTCTCTAGTTCTCAGTCAGAAGTAAATCAGAAAAGGGATGTGAGATCTTACAGTAAAAAGAACACAAAGTTCAGGGGTTAGGAGTCCTGGGTTTTTTCTGATTTGGAACAATAAAAAATAGATCAGTGTCTCTGTCAATAAAATGAAGCTTTCAACTCGACTATCTCCAAAGTTCCTTTAAACTCTAAATTTCTTTGATAGAATTTCTGCTTTAAAACAGGACTGGAGAAGCAGCTCTAGTACAAGCTCTGCAACTCGTTACACAGAGAACACCAAGATTTAAACATAGGAGTTTCACCCTTGTTGTAAAAGTCTCATTCACAAAGCTGTTCGGCAAAGGTATTAAGTAACAATTAATTAATATAATTTTCACACTTTATCCTCTGCCTACTTAGAAAAGCAATAAAATGGGGTACATGTCCACTAACCTGAAAAAAAAATGTCATCTTCCCTATATTTGAAAGTTTTCAGTAAACAAATTTCATGTTTTATTAAACATTATTTTCTGTTTTATTTGAAAATATGTCTGGGGAAAATGGATGTTTGTGATGACAACCCAGAAATTTTTCTTTTTCAGACTCTGTCACACCTCAGTCCCTCTTATTTAATTCCTATTCTGTCCCTTTCCTTGACTTCATCTATAATAATCTATATTGTCATGGTGTTTATATTCAAAATGCCTCATATGATTCTAGGTCCCCAGGATTATATTTTTTATAATGGTAATACTTCTCATTTTTCTTTGTATATAATTCTCTTTGGACCAAATTATTTTTCCTTTGCGTAAAAATGCTTTAAGCATAGATTTTCTATATCTTGAAAAAACACTTTTATTTAACTGACTAGTTCTACAGTTGCTAAAGCAATCCCCACATACTCAAACTTGATGGAGGGAAATGCAATCCCCACATACTCAAACTTGATGGAGGGAAATATGTATTTTTTTATGGAGGAAGGCACATCAAAGTAGATTTCTAAAGCTCTGGGATTGCAATTTTTTAAATTTCCTGCTTTTCCTAAAATTTAAAGGTATTTTAACTCATTTTATTTGCCTATAATATCCTTCCAAAGGTTCTACTATGTAGTTTCATTCCATTTTTCAGATCCAAAGACAAACATTTGCTTTGTGTTTATTCTAGTTCCTTATTTGATAGACTCACAAGGACTCTATTGTTCAAATTTGCATGTTGCATAAAAATACATATTTGAGTAAATTATACTTACAAAGCTCAGAATCTGCTGACATCTGTCATTAACTACTATACTAATTATAGATTATAAAAAGGTTACAGGGAAGACACAGGGCTGTCTCTAAGGAAGGTTTGTGATGGGAAACCTTATGCAATATAATCCTTCTCCCTAAATTCCACAATTTTTACAAAAGTAAACATTGGCTAAAAGAACATTAAAGACACTTTTTGCTTTCAATGAGTCTTGTCAGAAAGGGAATACGTTCATGAATCGTTCAAATACTGACTGAGCATCTACTGCCCCAGTCTCAGGGCCCCATCCACACATGCAGGCTGAAGCCTGGGTGAGCAGACAGGATTCCTTTGGTCAAGGAAGAAGGAGAGGCATGCAAGTTGACCCTGAGTTCTCTACCCTTTGAAGCTCCCTCCCCACCATGGAAGGAGTTATTTCTTCTCAGACTGACCTTTCCTCTGAGCCACTACCTAGCCAGCTGCTTCCCTGAGTCCCTGGACACCACAGAGACAGCCAAAAGAGGACTGGAGGTCTTCAACACCACTCACCACTGCCCTGGGGACAGATTTGTTTTGTTTCCAGAGTGTCAGCATGTTTTGCAGTAGTGATCTGCACAAGGGCCATTTTAATCTCTGCAATTAAAAAAAAATTAAACAAAGCACAGGAAATATGGCCCAGGTGTGTTTGTTCCTCCCATCTAGAGCAGAAAATTCACACACCTCACAGGAAATCCCTAGCTTGTATAAAGAATAAGGGTAGTGAGGTGAATTGTTTAGATGATGAGAATCCAGATGGTCCTCAGCTCTGCAACCATGTCCAGCATGCCCAGTATGTTTCCAGCATTTCTCACTTAAAGAAGCAAATGATGGTGTTTCCATCTGTGACAACAAGGAAATACTGGAGTTCCAGCTTCCTTGCTATTTCATTGCATTTAACTTTGTGAAAAAATAAGTGCATTATATATTATATATACATACAAAAGATCTTCTCACTACCAGACACATAGAAATGTGAGGGAAAAAAATATTTTTATAATAAATAACCCCAGAGCAGAGTTGAGCTCACAAAAGATAAGAGAAACCCCCAAGGAAAAACAGAAGGGATTCCAAACCAGAGCAGGGCTGTAAACTAGAATGAAATGTATAGCTGAGCTTAGCATTTGCTAATCTCATTTATCTAGAAGGCCAGCTCTTAGGAGTCCTTTGAAGACCAGAAAGAGAGAGCCCAGTGTGTATTAAGGTAGGAAGATGAGTCAAAGACCCTCAACATACTGCATCTTCAGGGAGAGAGCAGACAGGAAAGTCCAGTTAGCTGAAAAGACTGAGGACAAGACTGAGCAAGTGTGCTGGATTCAGCCCACTACCAGGTGTGTGCTTTGCTGGATTTATCATTTAAGCTTACCCTATCTGTATGGTCCAAGGACATCCCCCGACACTCCCACCCCAAACCCCAAGTCAAAAACTAGCAAAGCTGTCCTGGGTTGGAAGGGCCTGGGCCCCCTGACTGAGCCAATGCAAATCCTCTTTAAAGGGGTGTAACCTCAACCTCCAGCAGAGGCTTCCACAGATAATGTGAATGTACAATAACCCCAACAGATGCATCTCAGTCCAAATGAAGCAACTGTGCAATGTCTTCTTTTTTCCAGGAAAAGAACATCATTTTCCTAGCTAAGTTAATGTTGCTTTAAATACAGCAGGGAAAAACAATCAACTTGTTACTGGTCCCTGGAGCCTAATTGGTGAGGACAGAATGAGACTGCTTGCTACTTGCTCAGGAGAGAACGGAAATCAAGCAGGGCTGCTGTCACTGTGCAATTAGGAACTGGAGATCAGGGTCCTGAGAGCATTACTGATTTCCTGGGAGGCCAAGAGAACAGAGTCCGAGCAGCCGCCACATGGAAACAATAACTATTGCATATTAGTGACTGAGCTTTTTAAGATCGCACATTAGTGACTGAGCTTTATAGGCTGGCAGAACCATGATTGTAACAAAGGCATCTTTAGCGTCAATCACTTGAATGAATGCAGACAAAACTGAAAGCTAGTTTTAAGTGCTATTTAAGCGCATTCTGCCCTGGGAACAGGGTCCGATGCTCTGTTGACTTGCTTCCAATATATGTTGTCACTGTTTCTGGCTCACACAGGGGAGAAGCCAAAGTTAGATTATGTCTAAATTGGCAGCAAGTCAGAGCCGACAAGACCAGGAGGTGAGTCAGGGCTCGGTGGCAGACACCAGGCTACACACTAGAACATGGACCTTGAGTGCATGACGACAGATCCTGGCTCTGCCAGGATGCAACATGGGAAGGCAGTGCAGAAGAGAGGGTCAGGTGTCAGGCTAGCGGCAGATCAGAGTTGAAAGAAAGCAGGAGCAGACTCCAGTCATCCTGACCGGGGCACAGGTGGAACGAGCAGAAATCCACTCAGAAACCAAGGGGATCCAGGAGAGGCAATGCAATGCAATGAAATCCCTCCTGAAATGCAAATCATGACTACGTGCTCACCCCAGAAAAAGGGCCTCATCTCTTATTTGGTGACACAGTGAGGACTGTGGCTAACAGACTAGGAGTCTGGGCGGTTTCTTAGAGCAAGATATTATGTATGAACGACAAAGAACTCAGATGTTTCCTACATTTTTAGTAAAAATTCCTTATCTTTGTAGATAAGAACTTGAATAAAATGTCTTTAAATTCTTTAATGAAAGAATGTAGAGCTAAAAAAATTGCTTAAAAAATGCTTCTGTGAAAGACTAAAGAGGATACGTCTGGCATATTCACCTCACCCGAGACTGGCTTTGACAGATTGTTCCAATTCATTTTTCATTTCATTTGTCTTTTTGAATTAGCAAACAGGAATGAGCGTTTTTATACAGTACTAAGTATCACTAGAAATGTTTTTATAGCTTATTATCTAACCATTTAGTGTTCAGTTTAAAGGAAATAAACACCTTCTAATTGAGTTTTTCTAAGTATCAGATGAACACAGCTAGAAATAACTGCTGAATATGATTATAAAGTTTGGTTTGAAAAGAAATATACCTCTGTGGGCAGCCAGAAAATAAAAGTTTGTACTTCCATAGAAGTTCTTCACAGCAGTAAGTGACTATTCCATATGCTCTCAAAGCAGGTTTTGTGGATACGTCAGAAAATCTCCCATATGGGAATGAAAACACTGCCACAACCTGTCGACTACTGGCTACACTTCTCTGAAGAACTCACCAGTGCCTAGTAGTCAAGACACTAGGCGTTTCTATTCCGTCTAGAATATACTAAGACGTTCTACCCTATGAACGAACGCAACAACTATGTAAGTAGGACACACTGCAAATAGCAGGCTTATTTCTTAAACTACCACCACCAACAACAACTATCAGGATCCAATATTTCATTATTTTATTCCTATAAAGTTCATTTTGGATTTTAACCATACAAAAATATTAAATATTAACTGACCGTACGCATTTGAACTTGTGTGACTTTGGACTTAGTTTGGCTGAAATAGAAACAGAGTAAATGCAGATCGAAGTTAATCAGAAAAAAAAATAGCCTTTCAAAGGCAATGGTGATGCAGAGCTGCACCACCAGAAGCCCCAGGATCCTGGTACCCGCCTTGACCTGACACCCCTGAATCAGGCACACCCTCTTAGGCACCAAGAACTGCACTGCTTCAGCCCATTAATTGTCCTGACCTATACTTTTCCAGAGAAACCACAAATGCTATGGGATCTACCACAAGCGTCCACATCTGTTCGGGAATCCTTCCAGGACTGCCCTCTATCTCCCCACTCTTACTCTTTGTTCCACCGGCCCACTTTTTTTGTTCCGCAGCCCCTGTTGATACCCAGTTTTCACTCTAGAGGAAGATGCTCCAGTTTTGTTGGGTTAAACAGTCTTTGCAACTGCCACTCATTCAGAGTGTTACTTTCAGAAACTTCCTGCCTGCTTCCTGCACCCAAACCATGAGAAAGAGGAGTCATTCCTGAATCCCCAGCTCGGTGCCTGGAGAGTCTCAAATATTCTAAGCTGGGGAAGGAAGTGCATAGCTAGAAGCCAGTGAAAATGACTGCATTCAGCAAACGACCCGGATGGTTCCCAACTAATCCAAACCTCACCCTTTATTTCCTGCAACATTGCTTCATCTATTCAGCTTCTGACTTTCTGAAGTCTGTCTGCCTTTTCTACTCCCACACTTACCATTTAGGCTTGACATATTCATTTCCCTGGGTTTAAACCTCAAAATCATAAAACACAAAAATATAACCTTCTACATCATTAGGCTCCTAATTACTTTAAGAAACACTCCATCAACCACAGCCTGCTCTTCTTTCCTACTGTTTTATTTAGCATTCTTCCACCCCCTCTCCATTTCTCTCGCCCTATCACCCTACTCCTCTCCCGCCCCCGGACACACACATTTACATCAGACATAGGACAGGGACACTGGCAATCTCACCACCCTCTAAATTCACCAGTCCTCATCTGCAGTGCTGTGTTGTTTAGATTTTAACAGGTGTTTTAACAAATTGGAGAACAATGGGAAGTCCCAAAACTACCCTGGGAGGAACAGTTGAAAGAACTAGAAAGATTTAACTAGAACACAGGCCTCTTTAGATCTTTCCCTTGTTATAAGTCTTCAGCAATTTGACTGCTCCAGATTGATTTTAATAGTTCTTGATAATTTGATAGCAAGTGTTTGCTGTGGTAGCCAACTTACTGGCATTCAGTCCCCTGTCTTTTTAAAAAGAGATATTTTAACTTTAAGCTATACATTTTCTAAAACTAGGAAAATTAATAACTAGGGGGGAAAAAGTTGACTACTACACTGAAGATTTCATGGAGCTACGGCTTCCAATCATCTGATCATTTCAGATGGGCTGACAATGTTAGATAGAACCTCTTTATCAGCAATGCATCGCACCACACAGCACTAATTTCCATAGACGACACAACCTCTCTTTGCATAGATATGTATGTAAAAACAGAACATTCAGTACAGAGGCCAGAGTGCCATCGAAGGTAATTACAGGGACAGTAAAGTTCTTTTATGCCAGCAAAAACACTGGGTGTTTCAGGGAATTTCAGAACCTGATTTCAAAAGGATCATACAGGGAGGAACTAAACTTTAGCATGGTGGACTCCTCTACAGCATACATTTGTAAGTATGAGATTCTGTAAAATAGCTGAATACAGTGATGTTTGCTCGATATAAATGACTGCTGGATGTTTATTTCAACAGCAGAAGTGTTAGCAGTTTCCTTCTACGGAAACAAAGAAGCAAACTAGTAAACACACACTGCGTGGCCTAGGTTTTGAATACTTAAAACTTAAAGTGACATGTGTATAAATGAAGCTTCTAACTTGAGCAATAAAGGAAATATTACAGTTTTAGAGTATGGTCTCTCATTTTATGTGTTTTCTGAGTGATTGTGTGTACATGTTTAGATAAGAATATAAAGTCAGGTATTTCAAAATTGTTTGTTTCAAAAATCATGCATTACTAAATGATTCGTTCCATCATATAATAAGCTGTACCGATTTCAGGTGTAGGTTGTTAGTTTCTATGAAGCATTAACTTGATTTTATGAAATTTCTTCATTCTTTAATGTTATGCCTAAGCACAACTACACATATTACTTTTTTTAAAAAAGGCAATAATTTTGTGTGCTGTGGTAGCCAAACAAAATCTCACTAAGATAAAAATTTTTTCTAAATCTTATATGACATGTTACACTGCATAATAAATGCATTTAAATGCCAATACAACTTATGAACAGAGAGACCGTCAGGACCAAAAAATAGTTTTAAATATGTTAAAAGCCTCCATTTAAGAAAATGTGTTTATTTTCCTATTAGTTTGAGAAATTTCATTTAAATATTAGAGGAAATTGAATCTATTCCTGGCATATTATATATCTGACTCTATTAATAATAATGCATTTAAAACCAGTCTACAAATTCAATCTCATAGATAAAAAATACTGTTTCTTTAAAATAATCAGGAAAAAAGTTGGAGGCAACTTTTCTATGCTTACTATCTTACTATTCTATGTTTAGACAGTAAAAGTGCACACTAGTTTTATCCAGATGATATTAAATAATAGGTAAATTAACACACAGTATTAAGTAAGAAAAAATAATTTTAATAAAACAATGGGAAATACAAATTAAAAGTATAGGAATTTTTATATCAATGCATGAAACTAAAAAAAAAAAACCTAAATAGGGAGCTAATAAAAACGGGGATAATCATAATCCAGTACTTACAAAGTGGAAAAAATATTTGCTTAAAATGTAAGGCAGGGTATTTACAGAAATCTTTGCCAAATATGTGTTCTCCATAAAGCACATGATAATTTTTTGGTTTTGTTATTATTTTATCTTCAGGTCAATGGAATTTTTCCACATATCTTACCACCAATATGAGAAAAAAATGATTATTGTTGATGTGAAGCTTGGTGAGTTTCTCCAATTTAAATCAATTTATACCTTCTCAGTTTAACTCATTTTTTTCACAGGAAACTCTTTTTCTTGTCAAAACAGAATTGTAGTTCTATGGAATAGTTGAGGCTCATTTTTATTTTTACCAGTAAATGACCATGTGTGCTCTAATTTAAAGGGTCTAATTTCACCAAAAATGTTCTTAATTGGATTTAACTATAAGCAGGACAAATCTGATTTATCAACAGGATATTTTAATCAAATTCTAACTGTCAAGAACTATACTTTAAATTTTCTTTAGAATTTACTCCTTTGGGGAACAAAAATATTTCTTAAAAGTTTGCAATTGTAAATAGGGAAGTGTTTCACTCTCTCACTCCATGTTTTGGTACCTCTAGACATGGATGCGCTACTTAATGATAAATATCGTTGAATGCAAGGCTGCAGACATGTCTCTTTAAAACCACTAGTTATTTTGGAAGTTCTTTGTCCTCACACTGTGAATTATATTTTCTTCATTTTGTCAGATGAAGTTCCCAAGTCTGCCTTTTCTATTCCCCTTTTAGAGGTATGAGAATGATAATTTCTAAAGTTTACCTGCTCTCCATCTTCCAGAATTTGTTTGAAATGCTTTGTTTTCTGTCTCCTTGTTTAATCTCCCTTTTCCTTCATGTTGAAGACTTATACATTCCTTTACTATAATTTTAGTAGTGTTGGTTGGAAGAAGTAATAAACTCAGAAGTTCAATCTGTTCTAGTACTAGAAACTGGGTTAAATATCTGTGCATCTATCTCTTGGTTTCAATGTCGAAGGCATTACGAGGACATGGGGAGTGTTCCGTGATACTCCAGCAAAGGGGAGGTGCATATTGACAGTGAATCCAGCAGCCATGGAAAGGGGGAATGCAGGCATGCAAGGGACACGCAGTCCCAGGCATCTTACAAGATGAACAGCGTGATTCCAGTCACCAGGACAGTAACCAATAAGTTCCATTTCTTAATGGACTAGAAAACCAGAAAACGTCACCAAACACAGCTTTATGTGTTTAATTAGTGATCTAATTTTTCTATGTAAAATACATCTTCTACATAACTCTGTCACTAAATATTTATGAAGGAAGATTACAGGGAATGTATTCTGACACACTGAAACACGAATAAGATTAACTGGAACAATTTAGGAAGTCTGAGCTGAACTTTACAAAGAGGAAGGAAGATGGTCTGGCAACGCATGCTTCCTGTGCATGCAGAAGACTTAGGAAATACTTTCTGAGGGGCAGGGTATAAGAAGCCGAAGGAGGATCAGTCAGATTAACTGGAACAGAAAGATTGTGCACGCGTACTTTTTTCCTAAATATTTGCAGTTCCGTTTTAGAGAAAAGGAAATTAGGCAACTGAGAGTTTAGTTAATACACCTAAGTTCACACAGCTAGTAAGAGCCTGAACTCAAGCACATGTCTGTCTGGCTTCAGAGCCTGGGATTACTTTAATACACCCTGCTGCTTCTCAGGAGCTGCAGGAGCCCCCTAAACGCCAGTGTGCCTGGAAATTAACCTTTGCTGTGCTTTGACCTTGTGGGTGTTGCACGCTAGAACCGCTCTGCTTTTGTCAAACAGGTCCATGGAATTTTTAAAAGAAAATAGGATGACTTATCAACAGACATGGACTTTAGATACACAGATCACCAGTGTATGCCTGTAGAGCCAGAAGATCAAGCAAGGTGACAACGAGGTATAAAAACTATGGGTAAAGTAGAGCTGGGAGCATAAGTCCAGGCCAGTGCAAGGCAGAGATGACCAGCAACACTGACAGGAAAGGCACACGAAGGAAAGAAGTCCTCCACCATCCTCCCACTTATAAGACAGGCAGAGAGTCATCGGGGAATCTGTGTCTTAGAGGCCATCACAGAGATGGAGAATCTTGAAACCTGGACAACATTAACATAGTTCAGGGTCTGTCTGATTTACACACAGGATCAGTTAAGTACCGCCAGTCACTGCAATGGTTTTCTCAGCCTCCATCATTTCAGTGTTAATCATCTTCAGTCAGATTTGTTCTTCTAGAAAAAGACTTATTTTCATCACACTATTATTTAAAGTCCTCAGTGAGTTATTCCTACCAACAGAGTAGAGCCCAGCACTGAAGGCCATCCAGAATCTACCTGCATGAGCAAACACAGCCCTATAATAAACTCTCCCTTTGTTTTAATTTGCATGTATCTATATTTGCACTCCAGAGTCCTAATTTTGTCCCATCCTACAGAGATATTTAACAATCTGTCTGTTGGTCCCCCTGAGAGCAGAGACTCATACAGATAGTGGAGTCCATCAGACCACAGCACCCATAAGCTCTCACCCAAACCTGTGAATACACTTAGATTTGCTCCTGCTTTCCCCACCCCTCCCAGTTACAAGGAGAGAGTAACTTCCTCCTGTGCTTCCACCAAGACGTCTCAAAGTCCAAGCTCCCACATTCTGAATCCCTCCTCCGCCTCATCTTCCAGAAACCTGAAATTCTCCTGATTTTCTCTCTTTGTCCTACGTCTTCATCTTCTGCCCATGGTTACCACGGCCAGCCTCAGGCCGAACCACTCCCAGTGCTGACTTCGTGAATGATGTCCCCAGAGATGTGCAGGTCAGGATGGCCACACAGCACAGCCCTGCCTCTCCATCTCCAGTATGCCTTTCTATCTACAGCTGTCAGAAGGAAGGAAGGAAGGAGAGAAGGAGGGAGGGAGAGAAGGAAGGAAGAAAGAAGGGAAAGAAAGTGCAAGAGTCTATACAAGCAGCCCTGTGTGTGTCCAGGTCTCCATTCCCTCTTATTTTCTTCCTTCTTCTCGCCCTTGCCACTCCACTGAAACCACGCTCACTGGGGTTATAGATGACCTTCTTGCTTCTGATGAACAGTTTCAGTCCTTTGTTCTCTGAATCTCTACCCATCTATCTCTAAGAGTTAGCCATTTTTCCCTTTTGATAGTTCATACCTTGGTTTCTGTGACACTTTATTATTCTGATTCTCCTCCTGCAAGCCTCTCTATATCAGTCTCCTTCTGAAATATGTGTGTTCATTCATCTATCTGGAGCCACCTGCTTTTCTCAGGTTACACTGTCTCCTGCACCATCTCCCCTTTTCTTTTGGCTTCTCCTATGTGTTTTATGAAAACTGCCCATGTTTACTTTTAATCTCTTACCTGAATTTGTTTTCCTTTCTTTCTCCTACCAGGAAGAGCCAATACATCAACATGTTTGGGAGGAGGAATTACCATAACATGTTGATGTATCCCTTCCCACTATTTCTGATGCTGCCTTCCTCATCTAAGCCTGTACTGTCCCTCCCCTGGACTCCTGTGGTCACCTCCTAACTGGTCTTCCCAGTTCCACCCTGGCCAGCCTACAATCCATTCTTCCACAAAACCAATTTCAAATGTTAACACACCTATTCCATATTTTCAAACTTTCACTGACTTCCAACTTCTTACTGTGAAACTGATGATATGGAAGGTCTGTGGTGCTTGGCTTCTCCCTCCCTGATAACCATCTCCTGCCACACCCCTGCGGCAGTAAACACTTCAAAACCTCTTTGAGCTCTCCCTGCCACACTGTGGACTCACAGTGACCACATCCTCTCATTTCCTCAGCGAGGACTTGACCTACTGCCTCCTGACCTGGACCCAAGCTGCTTCTCCCCTTCACTCCCTGCTCATCCCCTAGGTTCCACTTCACCTCAATGCCTTCTCTCACCACCTCCAAGGTCCGGTTAGGTTCTGCTTCCGTGTGTACTCATGGGCCCTGTGCTTTCTGTCCCAGAGTCCCCACCACATAAATTTTCACTGCCTGTGAGTGAGGATGGCAAGAGGAAAGACAGGATCTATGTAGACCCCTGGCAACCAGAACTTGACACATAACAAGTGTTCAACAGAGGCTTCCCATGAGTCAATAAAGACTGATATAAAACTATTTATCCTTAATAACTCATTGTAGTTAAGTGTGAATATATATTTAGCAAAATATTTCCAGCCCTCATTATAAAGTGTAGATTTAATTATTTTTAACAAGCGTTTGAGTTTTTTCTCAAAATCCAAAATTAAAAACTTTCTATGCAATACATTGTCAGATAAAGCCTGGACATTGTCAGATAAAGCCTGGGCTGACTAAACTCTACCTGAATTTTAAAGTCAAAGTTACACTGACCGGAGTGGGGAAAGTCAGGTAAGCAACACTCCACTCAGAATTTGCCCTTAAAAAAATCTTACTTTTTACTTGGCTATTTACAATGTTTTATTTGGTTAACTACAAAGAGGCCAGCTCTTGTTCCATATATTGAGAGATCTTCCTATAAAAATGAATTACTTGACATGAGAAGACTTGGAAATTGGTTAATTCATTGTTGGGAGGCCCTACATGGAAAGATTTTTTTTGGAAGAGCTGTATTTTTTTAAAGATGTTATTAGGGAATAGGTGGGCCAGATGGCTTCTAAAGTCACAACTCAAAGTGTGTATATTCCTATATTTTCAAAATTATTTATGACATATTTATGAGTCATTTTGTTCTCATCCCTACAGTAGTTGTGTTCCATTAACTTCAAGAGCCCAGCCTTATTTTTTATGATTAAACTTTGTGTGTTCTCTAGAAATAGACTCTAACATATAGTAATTTTAAATGACAAATTATTAAGTAAATGCTGCATTTCTCTAGAAAAATGAGCAGGCGGAATTGTTGGATTTGTAAGATGTGCAGAGATGAATCTAAGAGACCCCCTTCAAAGTAAGTCATGTGTAAATTCTATTACCACTTTAATGCATATTTTTCACATGATAAGTAGGTGTATGTTTATTCAACTTCTGTCAATACATTTTGCTCAGAAAGTAAAATTTGCATTTACACATGAGTAATTCCACCAGAAGGGTAATCATGTATTACACTAAAGTTCCATTTTCATTATTCATGGTTTACACTTGAGAATTCAGCAAGTTAATGTTTTTAGAGAGTCTTTTATGAACAAATATTCTTAGATTTTTTTTAAGTCTTATATAGCTAAAACTTTACATGTTAAGATGAGATTCTTTGATCCAAAATATTTACATAGTTCAAGTCCTTTATCTACAAAGTGCCAGACCTTATCCCTGGTTGGAAAAGGTGAGACTGGAGGGATAACCAAATGCTCATCAAGTGTCCAGGTCTCTTCTACATTTCGCCATAACTCAAAACGCAGCTGTTTGGATGGGGCAGTGGCTACACTAAAGCAGGAAGTGTAATGCCTGAGGAGGGTAACAAACCATTTGAGTGGATTTCCTCACCTCAAAGAACCCCCAGGTGGAGGATCCCTGTGAGGTTAGCCAGGGAGCCCACCCATCTGCATGGAGACTCAGTTGTGGACACAAGCCCCCACCCCCATTACCATCGGAGATCCTCGAGTGCAAGCTCCCTCCCTGAAGTGCCCAACATCCAAAGATGCTGACCAACTACCACATTTATGAGGAATGGAGAGTCTCTGGTGGTGGGTGGGAGACGTGGGAAGACCCAAAGCTCAGCATTTCAACTGACCAGCTGACGCTGCTAAACTGCACAGACCTGTGTGAGAAGAAAGAGGAGAAGGCTGGTATGGGGACAGCTTCCTTCGCTTTTGCTGATAATTTTCATAGAGCATCACCATCAATGCCTGGCTTCCTTCTACCTGTTCTGGAGACCCATCCTCAGGGAAAGTGAAGGCCAAGGAAAGAAAATTCATGTTCCTCAAATACCAGGAGATAACGGTTACTTAATAAATGCTTTATATTCTTGACCTGACTTAATTTTCATGATAACTTTGTAGATCATAAAACGGAAGCTTGTAAATTTTAATTTAGACTAGTAGCTATTGAGTCCAGCATAGGAATTAGAACCAAGGACTGTCAGACTCCAAACACTCCTCATTCCTCTCTGCGCAATGTCACAATGGCTCAGATGCTTCCGTATCTGTTTGGTACCTGCTCTCTCTCTACCCAGAAGAAGGAGGGAGCACAGAAGTGGAGTGTGTTATCAGAGAATCTGGTAGATGAGGGAACAAATCTGATTAGGATTATTCTGATAAGGGAAAAGGAGAACATGAAATAGGAAAAACCACAAGCAAAACTGGGATTAAACCAAAACCAAATTTAGCTTCACAGCTTTACCCCTAACCATAATCACCCTAATCGTGATGTATCTCCATAAATCTCATGCCCCTTGGAGGCACAGGAATTCCCTTGCCAACGATCACCAGCACTGAACTCTGAGCTACCCCAAGACAGCAATGGCCTCTCCTCACATCATGAAGGTCTTCTTTCGTCCTACATGATGACTAGGTCTGCTTTACACCTCACCAAACGCTTTTCATCTCACTGGATTGAAAAGGTTATTTTAGGCTTCTGTTTTTAGAGTTCTAATAAGAGAACAATGAGTCAGACACCATTTCATGGAAATGTTTGTTGAAAGTGATCTCCACGCAGTGTACTGTTAAGCCTCAGCAATGATGCAAACAGTCCATCTAGAACTAGCAAACGTCATCTGAAGGCTCAGAAAACAAAGGATATTGGACCATTTTAGGACTCCCAGCATTTTCCATGTCTCAGATTACTTTTTTTAGCCTCTTTAATATGCCTTCATTGTGTTAAGTACCTGATGGCTGTCCCCTCAACAATGAGTGCTAAGCTAACTATACCAGGTAACAGCCAATGGGCAGTGCTTGCTGATATCTGTAGTGGCCTTTGATTAAATGCAGTCATTAAAATGAGGAAAATTAAGGATGTATCATAAACTGCATGGCAGCGAATGCACCGAGTATTTTAAAGGGGGGAAATAAAAATGGCTCACAAGTAAGAACAGTCACTTACCAGTTCACCTCAAAAAGACCACTAAAATGAAATGAAGTCTTGAAGCCAGTATCTTCCATGGATATTTTTAAAACCATAAATAGCTTTTCTCATACTGTTTGGATCAAATGTAACTTGACATATCATTCAGAGTAATAAAAACTAAAACCCTCAATATGTTAAAAAAAAAATCAAATAACCAACCAAGCAATATTTATACATAGTAAATATGGAGTTACTAACCTTATCACATGAATGCAGGCCAATAGGTTTTGTGGATAAACTCTAAGATTCTAGTAAACACGTCGGCAAACCATGGCTGGTGGCAGCGGCACAAGACCGACAATCCTTTCTAAAGCATTGGCTCTACTCCTGTTAACCTTGCGAGGAAGTATCTTATCCGCGGGCATGGCAAGCCTCAGTGACAGCTGGGGCATATTTGGCTTTCTTGGTAAACAATTGTAAGTTGTCAAAATACTCATTGAGAATAATTCCACACACTATGGAATGCTCCCTTGTAGATTACTGCATGGTCACTGCAAATGATAGTGACTATCAGTGATTATAAACTTAAAGTTATAAATTATAACACTATGAATGGTTATTGAGACAACTGTGAAGACAGAAAAGGCTGATTAAAAGGGTGTGTGTGTATATATATACACATATGTATGTGTACATATAAATATACACCCACACACACATGAAACATGCACACAAACACACATACACACATGATCAGAATGATTACTTCTCAGGTAAAAGCACACAAACATGCCCACAACCAAAATACTAAAAAGAAATACATCAAAACATTAACAATGGCAATTTGGGGTACAGAGACTATAGACTGTAGAACACTGGTTCTTCATCTTTTTAAAATTCATCTTAAAACATCTTATCAGGTTTTCAAGTTTATTCTACATTGACATTTTTATCATTCTAACCACTTAGTAAAAATAAAATGGAAAAGATCACTGGGAAACAAATTTCCATCCAAAACTATATGAAAAGAGAGTACATTGGGAGAATGACATTCTAACATGTATACTATCATGTAAGAATTGAATCGCCAGTCTATGTCTGATGCAGGATACAGCATGCTTGGAGCTGGTGCATGGGGATGACCCAGAGAGATGTTATGGGGAGGGAGGTGGGAGGGGGGTTCATGTTTGGGAACGCATGTAAGAATTAAAGATTTTAAAATTTAAAAAAATAAACAAAAAAAAATAAATAAAATAAAATTTAAAAAAAAAGAGTACAACTATATTGTGACATTATTTTCAAGATAGCGTATTTCTACTTACAAAAAAAAAAAAAGTTTGAGAATATTTTAGTGCAATGAGAATCTTTTGTTTCTTTTCAAAGCCTTACTCTGGAAGAGGTATTACAGTGGGCCCAGTCTTTCGAAACATTGATGGCTACAAAATGTGAGTATCATGTGTATGTCATTTGTTAATAACTAGTCAGTTTTATGCTTGGAGGAAAGCAGGCACTTGATGATGTACATGTGCCGCTCTTCTCACATCCTTCTCAATGGCAACTGCCAGTTAAAACAAGAAACCTGAAAATAGTTTGTCGTGTCAACCACTATTATTTTCTTTGGTGTTAATTAAAGCAAGATTAGTCACTGGGTATGTTTATTTTTCACGAGTTTATGTGTAAAATCCCATGGAAATATGCTTAAATAGTAACACATACTGAAATATACTGCCTTACTGCAGCTTTCTAAAGTTATAATTTTTAAAAAAAACTGACAATTTGCTGTTCTCAGTGTCTTGAAAAGTAGAATAAATTTGAGTTTTGATGTTCTAAAACTCCTCAAATTTTGCTTCTAACTTTATCAGTGTCTGACTGAAGTGGGACTTTATATAAGTCCATATTTAGTTATGTGTCAGCATTCAGATTGTATAAATGGCAATAAGTCCATATTAAGTTATATGTGTCAGCATTCAGATTGTATAAATGGCAATAAGTCCATATTTAGTTATATGTGTCAGTATTAAGCTCAGTTCAGTTCAGTCTCTCAGTCGTGTCTGACTCTTTGCGACCCCATGAATCGCAGCACGCCAGGCCTCCCTGTCCACCACCATCTCCCGCAGTTCACTCAGACTCACATCTATCGAGTCAATGATTTCATCCAGCCATCTCATCCTCTGTCGTCCCCTTCTCCTCCTGCCCCCAATCCCTCCCAGCATCAGAGTCTTTTCCAGTGAGTCAACTCTTCGCATGAGGTGGCCAAAGTACTGGAGTGTCAGCATTCAGATGGCATAAATGGAAGATGATAGCAGTGGATGTGAGGAAGATAAAGTCAGAGGCTCAACACAGGAAACTGAAGGAGCAGTCAATTGTGCTTGGTTGGGAAGTTGGGAGGCTGCAGGGAATGATAAGGGGCTTCTTAGATGGTGCAGTGGTATAGAATCCACCTGCCAATGCAGGAGATGTGGGTTTGATCCCTGGGTGGGAAAGGTCCCCTGGAGAAGGAAATGGCAACCCACTGCAATATTCTTCCCTGGAAAATTCCATAGACAGGAGAGCTTGGTGGGCTACAGCCCATGGGGGTGCAAAAGAGTCCAACACAACTGAGTGACTGATCACACACACACACAAGAAATGATAAACACAGAAGACAAGTACAAAGAACAATTAGGGGAAACTCAAAGAATATTCCTTTGTTTGCTGAACTTGGCAATTTTTTCAAAATGCCATTTGTTCCCCTCAAATGTCTGCTAATGATTTATACCTCTTCTTACTTGAGAGTACCTGTTAGCCTCTCTGTGACTGTTGAATCTGTTCACACCTATTGACTGCGGAAGTGGAGTTGGCTGTGCTTCCAATCTGGGCTTCCCACGTGGTGCTCGTGGCAAAGAATCTGCCTGCCACCAACGCAGGAGACACAAGAGACCCAGGTTCAATTCCTGAGTCAGGACGATCCTTTGGAGTAGGAAATGCAAACCCACTCCAGTATTCTTGCCAGGGAAAGCCCATGGACAGAGGAGCCTGGTGCCCTGCAGTTGTTCTGGGCAGGGTACTTCCTGTCCCCAGGGGCTCGCCACGCTCTTCTGACTCCAGTGCTCCACCTGGTCCCGAGACAGCTGTTGCTGCCTGGCCAGCAGGGCCACGGTACAGGCGCAGAGGCCTGGCCCCACCTCCTGGACCCTCGGCCAGCTGCCGTGGCTCTCATGGCCTGGCAGGGCTGGGACCCATGGTCCTGGGCTCCATCACCCCTGAGCCCACCTGACGCAGCAGCCCTTCCTGGTGAGCAGGGAAGCCCGCACCTTCTTTGATACCGTCACCCTCGCCTCTCACTTTTCAGGGGGACCTCATAGTCTGTGATCCAGTTTGCCAGCATGATTGCCGATTTTAAGATACTTTCTGGTCAATTTTAGGACACTGGTATAGAAGGAAGAGATAAAGGTGTAAGTTCAGTTGACTACACTATAATAATTTGGAGTTCAGTCCCAACCACCAGCTATGCACATTGTGCAACATTGCCAAGATTAATTTCCCTCCTGGAGTTTATTATTCTTCATCTGTAGAATGGTCTGATGTCATCTCTCCCTTCAGCATTGCTGTGCAGGTTAGATATACACCCCCTCGCTCAGTGCCTGATATAAATGAGGCACACAGTGATTGAGTTACTTTTCTTAGTAAAAAAAAAAAAGTGCTTGTTTTGAATATCATTCCTTTTTCTCTGCTGCCTACTCAGAAGTCCAAAATCTCCAACTTGGTTCAGCTCTGTACTTTACCCCAGTGCTCTTGCTAACAGGGACCTTCAGCTCTGTCCCTTAACATACATGCCCTTCTGCCCATGTGATGACTGTTTCACCTTCTACGTCCATGACTCCCTGGTCCAGTTCTGCACTAAGTCTTCTCTGGCTCCTTATCTACTCTGCCCATCCTTAAAGGAAACATTCAACTGCTACTTTCTCCTCTAGGAAAGCTCTTGGAAATATTTTTTTTTTCTCTCTTCTATTAGTTAATATCATTATTTACTTTGCTTCTAATTATAGCTGTTTTGTGTATTGGGTTTTTTCCCATATCCCCTTTCTCACTAGATTATAAATTCCTAAGAGCACAGATCACTTCTCATTCACCTTTCATCTTTCCTCCCAGAGGCCAAAAGCATGCTTTGTACCTAATGGGCATGCAATAAATGTTTAATGAATAAATACGAGGCCAATGCTACTAAGAAAAGATCAAAACACCAAACCATATTATGTAAGAGTTTCTGTGCCAGTCTTTTCAGCCTTATAAACAAAGTAAACGAAATTAATTACTTGGGAAAAAAATTGCAAGTGAGATCTTGGCTACACTTAGCAACTTCAAGATTGAGCATCATGAGACTAAGTCTAAAGAAAAAATGAGCACAGGGAGACAGCATACCGCTCTTTACAGAAAGCACCAAAACAGAGTAGGAAACTTACCAGAAGTTGAATTACTGTGAACTTCATGTACAAATTCAACAATCACACAATTAAAAGCTGATAAATCCTTTTCTGAGACATGCAATCAGAAAGATAAAACTAAGAATATAAACACTGAATGTGCCAGAGAATAGAGTGTGTTTACATTAACCAAGGACAGGAGTAAAACGCTTCCTCCAGCTAAGACGTGTAGATGCCTCCATATAGATTAAAAGACAGTTTCTAACAACACGTAGTTCAGAAATCCACAGGGCAAAGTTTCTCTCAAGGGGCAAATTTTGAGCTGAGGCTTAAATGACTCAAATTTTTGTAATTTGATAAAGAGTTCTGACTCTAAGTATGTTAAAGATAGGGAACAGTTTTAGAAGAAGACTAATGAGTGCTTCTTTCAATGAAGGTATAGGATTCCTCAGGATTTGCTGTGAAAACTGGTCTCATTAAAAAATCTCCACAGTGAATTAAATAGAAAGTACCCTTCAAAAGATGATAGAAAGTCCTTCAAGTTTCCAAACATCAACGATTTTATGAAAAAAAAATAAATTATTTTCAAATGGCATAAAAGTAGTAAGAACTTTTTGAATGGATCAGGAAAAAATTTGTCTGAGCTATTTACTCACTGCCCCATAAAAACAGCTGAGTATTATCAAAGATTTTTCCTTGAGTGAAGCTGACCTAAAACATGTCATTGCACCCCAAACTATTATCAGAGTGAGAGGCATCACTAAGATGTAAAGTAGAAAAAAAAACCCTGTGGGTATTTCTGAAGGCTAAATCCAGTAGAACTAGAAAAGGCACAGAAATGCATATTTGAAAAGACCAGAGGGTTAATGACCACCTAAAACCTGAGGGCTCTACAAGCTGGAAGGTCAAGACTAAAAAAGAATTAAAATCAAAACTTTGCTTAGCCAAAGTTTTTATTATTATTTTGATTAAAATGTTAAAGAGTGCAGAAGGCTCATACATATATTTACTGACCAAATCTCAAAAGGTGAGGATAGAGGTTTATTTATCTTCGAGTAAACATAAATAAAAATAAGTTTGAAACTGCAACTAATGCCCTTGGATGAGTCATTCAATCCTTCCATGTGTTGGGCTACCTTTCAGGCACCAGACGGTGCAGTGAGAGGCCCAGAGGGTCACTGTGCTCAGCTCATGTGCACCCCCTAGAGGGAGGAGAGAGACAAACAGGCAAGGCAATTAATAGATACATGAATTCCAGAAAGCAGTTCAGTGCTTTGAAGAAAATGAGCCAGGCTGTATGACAAAGAAAGGCAGGAGTAAGAAGGAAATTCAAACTGTAGGACGGTGTAAAGTTTTGAGCTAAGAACTGAATGACAAGGAGTGGCCAGTAGCACTGGGGTCAGAGAAACCCAAGCAGAAAACAGGCCCTGAAATATGAGTGAGGTTAGCATCTTTAATCAACCAAAAGAAATTTAGCAGGACAGGAGCACAAAGCCTTACAGGCCACATGAGCAACCTTAAACAGCAGAGTAATGAGCATTAATGTACTTTTATAAATACTCTTTGTGGGGAGGGGTGGGTAGTAAGAGAGGAAAGGGTATTAAGAGGTACAAACTTCTAGGTATAAAATACATAAGATACAAGGATGCAGTGTACAACACAGGAATATTACCAATATTTTATGATAACTTTATACAGAGTACAATCTATAAAAATATCAAATCATTATGTTTTATCCCTGACAGTAATATAACAAGTCAATTAAAAAGTTAGTAAAAGTCCCCACTGGTTCTCTTCTGAAGAAAAGAAGCTGAGAGACTAGTTAGAAGGCTATTTCAAGAAACCAACTAGGACTGGAATTCGGTGGGGAAGACAAAACTAGGAGTAATTAGCATATAGATGTTAATCAAAGCCACAGGGCCATGAGATCACTTAGAGGGAGAGTTTAGAGAGGTTAGCAGAGATCCAGACAAGGGGCTTAGGTGCACAGGAATATTTCCAAATCCAGAGATGAGGAGGAGTTTGTGAAGGAGGTAGAAAGGGAGGGTCAGGCAAGTGAAGGATGACCAGGACAGCTTATTTTCACTGGAGGCAAAGAAGAGCGCACTTCTGGAGGTGTACATTGGCTAAGGCTGCAGGAGAGTCAGGGGAGAGGCAGAAGGAAGGGTGACCACGGGGAGTGGCAACATGGAGATCAATGGTGCCCTGACTAGAGGAGTCTGGGGGTTGTTACTGGTTTTACTTGGGAAATAGAGCAGCACATTTGCAGATGACGGCAACCCTTAGTGAGGAAGAAACTGATGGCCTAGAACAGAGCGGGGTGCCATTGTAAGAGCAAAGGAGAACCACAAGGTAACTGAGAAAGCAGAATTAGGTCGGAGCTACAAAAGAATAGTTTGGCCAACCCAAAAGGAGCTGGGATCCTTCCCCTCAGGAAGAGAGTTAGAAAGGGCAGGTACAGTGGAGGGGGCTTGGTTGATTTGCTGCAGGGAAGATAAGGGAACTTCCGCCTAATTACATGTGTGTTCTCAGCTAAGTCTGAGGCAGCAAACTGAGGAGAGGATGATTTGGCATTTTAAAAGGGTCAGTTCAGTTCAGTTGCTCAGTCGTGTCCGACTGTTTGAGACCCCATGGACTGCAACACGCCAGGCTTCCCTGTCCATCACCAACTCCTGGAACTTGCTCAAACTCATGTCGATCAAGTTGGTGATGCCATCCAACCATCTCATCCTCTATCATCGCCTTCTCCTCCCCTCGTCAATCTTTCCCAGCATCAGGGTCTTTTCAAATGAGTCAGCTCTTCGCATCAGGTGGCCAATGTATTGGAGTTTCAGCTTCAGCATCAGTCCTTCCAATGAATATTCAGGACTGATTTCTTTTAGGATTGACTGGTTGGATCTCCTTGCAGTCAAGGGACTCTCAAGAGTCTTCTCCAATACCACAGTTCAAAAGCATCAGTTTAAAAGGGTAGGAAATCGTTTCTTGAGATTTTGGAGAGGCACAATATTCATGGAAGATAGCAGGATGACTATCACTCAGGGTGATACTGAGTGCCTACTTTAAAATTTTCAGTGACGATTTCAAGTGAGAAAGCACGTTGTGTATTTTTCCGTGGCCTGTTCCCATTCACTCAGTCACAAACACGAGAATAGACACGTAGTTAAGCACTTTTGGATCAGCACGTGTTCTGACTCTGAATTAAGATGGCATCTAATTTTGGTCAAAATCATCCTTAAATGTACTGAATGCTTCCCTCGGTTTCTCAGTAGTTATAGCTACTGCGGACAGCCTTGGAAACGCCAGGTGGAAAGTGCAGGCTTATCGTAGTGCTGGATACGGCTGCTCCACACCGTGGAGGCCTACCTGCTGGGGAAGCTTCATCACGGCAGAGGGTGGACACTGCAAGTCACTGAGGGACACCGTCGTCCCTCCTGGGTGTCCCCTCAGCTCTCCACATCTGTGCTGCTCCCTGGGGACTGGCAGCCTCCTACACCATCCTTTATTCTCCGTTTCGCTACCCACTGTGCTTGCCAACGGTCGCCCTCCTCAAGCTCATACTCCCGATGCTGCCACGCCCGGTCCTCCGTCCTTCCTGCTGGCACTTTTGGTTTCTCTAACTTCTCATGCAAAAGCTCACCTTGCAGGGAAAACAATCGAACAAAACCTGGCCTTTTCTAGACCTCACTGTTCTGTTAGTACATCTTCTCTCTCTCTCTCAATAAACCAAAAGTAGCAACAGTGCCTCCTATAAGCCTCTGGTCTTTGGTGCTTCCTGGATGCTGAATAATTAGAGGCAGTCTCTTTACTTTCCTAAACCTACAGACAGTCTCTTTAAAATACAGACGCATGAGGGATCCAAAAGCCTGGACAGACCATTTCCTTATTGGGACCAACATTTTCTTATCTGCTATCTATGACACAGCAGGTTGGCACAGGGCATGCAAAGGTGAGGGCGGGGCGGTCCTCGTTCTCAAGGGGCTCGCAGATGAGAGAAGAGTAAGAAGTAACCCAGCAAACAGAATAGACCCTGACACAGATGGAGATAGAATGAGAATGAAAAAAGTGGGGATGATGTGCTGTTTGTCAAATGCAGGAAGTACCTATTTAACCTACTAGAGGGACAGGGGCTTCAGAGAGATTTTTTTTCAGAAACTGAAATACCGAACCTGGGTCTGAGATCAGGGTACAAAGCCCGCCACAAAGAACTGCATACACAGCAGCATGGTGGTCACATGCTGCCTGGCCAGGAACAGCAAGGCTCATATCAGGACAGTGTTCAGGGGTGACAGGAGGAGGCTGGAGAGGTGGGGACTAATCATTAGAGCAATGGGAGAAGCTGAAGGCTGTAAATAACAGGGCATGGCCAGATTTTTGTTTTAGAGATTTTTCTCTAGCAAAAGTGCAGGAAAGACTGAAAGCAGATCGGATGGATGAACTTAGACTTTTTAAGGTTAGAGAGTTTACAAATACTTCCCTCAAATCATAAACAAAAGTAACATATAAAAGTAAACAGAAGATAATGCCATAAATAAAACAGATAGTGTCTTTAATATACAAAAAGATCTAGAAATTCAAGAATACACTAACAATGCAAAAGAAAACTAGACAGAAGATCTGAAATTCACAGAAAGAAAATAAATGAGCTGGAAGAAAGAAAACACGCTTAAGCATTAATATTTTAAAATACAAATTTAAATAGTTACAAGTCACTGGTTTTACACAGTCTGATTGGAATGGAAGGAGTGAGTGGGCATGTCAACACTGCTGTTACTAATGAAAAAGAATGAAATATTTCTGAAAGAAATGTTATAATAGGTATCAGGAACCTCTAAAAATATTACATCATCAATCTAGTAATTCTACTCTTTCAATTCTGAGGAAATAATTAGGGATGTTAAGATTTATAACCCCCCCCAAAAATAAATAAATAAATAAAGATTTATAACCCAAAATGTTCAATTGTAGTACAAGTTATAACATATAAAGGGTAAATAAACATTCAATAATGACAACTTGGCTAAATATAATATAGTGCAGCAGCCCCTGCAGTGGACCATTGCAACCTTGAAGAGTTCAGTTTAGTTCAGTCACTGAGGAAGGCTTTCTTATCTCTCCTTGCTTTTCTTTCAAACTCTGCATTCAATGGGTATATCTCTCCTTTTCTCCTTTGCCTTTAGCTTCTCTTCTTTTCTCAGCTATTTGTAAGGCATCGTCAGACAACCAATGAGTCAGTTATTTGCATCAGGTGGCCAAAGTATTGGAGTTTCAACTTCAGCATCAGTCCTTCCAATGAATATTCAGGACTGATTTCTTTTAGGATTGACTGGTTTGACCTCCCTGCAGTCCAAGGGACTCTCAAGAGTCTTCTGCAACAGCACAGTTCAAAAGCATCAGTTCTTCAGCACTCAGCTTTCTTTATGGTCCAACAATTCAAAAGAATCAATTCTTTAGCACTCAGCCGTCTTTATGGTCCAACTCTCATATCCACACATGACTACTGCAGAAACAATAGCTTTGACTACACAGACCTTTGTTGGCAAAGTAATGCCTCTGCTTTTTAATGTGTTGTCTAGGTTGGTCATAGTTTTTCTTCTAAGGAGCAAGGGTCTTTTAATTTTAAGAGTAAACAGGAGAAAAAAAAAGCAGTAAAGAGAAAGTGTTTGCAAGAGTAATACAAAATTGCTTTCACTGTATAATGTCAATAGGGTAATTTGAGAGCGTGTCTGTGAAGATGAATGAATACTGTTTAGAGAGAAAGTTAAACATGAGCAAAAGACTGAAAGAGCAAAAGGAACTATATCAAGTTGTGAAATTCTGTATTTAGAAAACACTTAATAGTACTTTAAGTTCTTTTGCTGTACAATAATACAGCAAAGAGAAGTTAGGAGAAAAAACAGAAATGATTAATGTCATAGAAGTCAAATCAGAGAATTTTAATAAAACAGACTTATTTTAAAACTTCATGCAGAGGCTGGTAGAATTACAGAGCTCATTTTCCCTGGTGGTTTATATTAAAAATAAAATGGATTCAGTATTGCTTTAGAAATATTTCTGATGGCAGACAGCTGCACAGCTCACTCTTCGGATTTAATGCATGCCATGAGCCTTGCCGCCTTGCAGAAAATGGTCCTGGGATAGATGGGCCACCATTCTGACCCAGACAAGAGCAATGTCACCTTGGTTTCTTACATCGAGATACCAGCATGTGTCACCTTGTGTATCATGGAAATACTAACTTTGGCAACTAATTTATGAAGAACACACTAGGGAGCACCAAAGACACCACTCTCATTCTTCAAGGAAAACAGTGTACACTACATGTGAGATAAGCCTAGTTCTTTCATCTTCTCAGTTTAATGAGCAGTTCTGCTGTTTATCCCTATTACTCTGCTCAAGCAGAATCGAGGTCTCTGCAGCAGAGCGCTCAGAATGGAGCAGAACGAGCCACACTGAGCTGCATCCCCTGATTTGGAAAAGGCTCTCCCACCTTGTAATCCTCTTGTTGTAGAGTCAATAGAAATGCTAAAGTGAGCATCTCATTTCTGACTTTAATAATAGCTTGGATTCCTGGAACTCTTGTACAAATGCATTGTAGGCTGCTTAACTTGCCTAACATAAAAAATTATCATATTAAAGACAAAATCCTATAAAACATACCCATCATGTGAGCACTTGTTCTACAAATCAATCATATCAGAAATCTCAGACAAGTTCAAGTGGCCCCAGTCAGCTTTCACTAGGTTATGATACAGTAACACATGGTACGAAAAGCCCCTAATTTATTACAAGAAAAATGCCTTTCTTGTTCACACTACACGATGACTGGGGTCAACTGTAGCTCTGGTGCAGGTCTTTACTCTGGCCTTCGGACTAATGGAGCAGCTCTCCCAGAATATGTCCTGCTCACAATGGGGAGAGGAGCAATGGTGGAACCACCTGATGGGCCTCGAGCCTTCTTTCTGACCCACACACGGCACTGTGCGTCACTGACACAAGTTCGGTGAGCAGGGCTGATACAAAGGGGACATGAAAGTACAATTTCCCTACAAGAAGGGCAGGGATAGTTGAGAACTATCACCATCTACCACATTAGATATCCATAGAAAAATACATGTGGCAACGCAGAGATGGCTTCATCAGCAGAGGACTTGGGAATATTGAGAATTATTGAACTACTTGGCTGGCCCCAAAAGACCCCTCCACTGCTCAGTCAGGAGGGAAGTTAAGGAAGACACAGATGCAGGCAAGTTCTAGAATAAACTTTTCACTATAAAATGAAACTAAACATACAGACAAACTCAAATTCAGAATACTATAACATGGAATCTCATACTGGTTTCCAAATTATCCCCCGACCCCACTCCATCCACTCAACCCATGCAACCGGCCTGGTGGCTAAGTCTCATTCCAGGGCCTGCAGATTTCATCTGACAGCTCATTTTTCGTCTATTCCACAACTTGTTTATTTTAGGATCCTGTTTTCTCTTCCTAATGAAGCACTCAGTCAAAATTTCTCCATGTACAAAGTATAAAAAATGGCTTTTTATTTTCTTAAATAGAATTCCAGTTCTTTCAATGCATACTGCAAATTATTGGGTTCCAGCTTTACTTGTTAGGCCAGAAATGGTTTTCTATTTTGATTTGTTTTGTTTCATGATGTGCCTACCCATTCAGCTCTTTCTCTAACAGGAATGCCAATTGCTACATCTGTATTCTCTGACCCCAGTTTTCTGTACCTGTGATGAGGTTAGACACATCTTAAACTGCTGTGAAAATAAACGTTCTCGTTTTAAGTTTAAGGTATATTCCCCATTGGGTAGAAATATTGAATCCCATATCCTTTCCTGTGTTACATTTTTATATATGCCCCACCCCCATCTCATCTGTCCTCTCAATTCAAACATGCTTCTTTTGAACCATCTTCTACCCAATGTTCTGAAGGCTATACTTGCTTCCATAATAATAATGAACTAAGTGCTAATTTTGTGTCTTCCTAGGGTAGCGCATTTCTTGCAGATCACCAACTTTCTTGAACTCTAAAGCTTCTTCAGAAGGCATTATTAAAATCTGTCTCCATTTGAGTTTTTCTCATGAACACAGAATACCTTAATTGTCATCTTCATTTTTGTATATGTGCTAACAAGCAGTAGAATCCAGGAGTGAAGGAGCCTGGTTTCTATGCTGCTGCTGCTGCTGCTGCTGCTGCTACTGCTAAGTCGCTTCAGTCATGTCCGACTCCCCATGACCTCATAGACGGCAGCCCACCAGGCTTCCCCGTCCCTGGGATTCTCCAGGCAAGAACACTGGAGTGGGTTGCCATTTCCTTCTCCAATGCATGAAAGTGAAAAGTGAAAGTGAAGTCGCTCAGTCGTGTCCGACTCCTATCGACCCCATGGACTGCAGCCCACCAGGCCCCTCCATCCATGGGATTTTCCAAGCAAGAGTATTGGAGTGGGTTGCCATTGCCTTCTCTGGGTTTCTATGCTAGGAAACGCATTAGATCCACTGTCTCATGTGAAGATTTAGGAAAATATGATTTTACTCACCATAGCCATTCCCTCTGATTACTATTATTTCTTGTAACAGTTAATGATTCTAAGTTACTGTTCATCAAAAGCCTATGTTTCTTCACATATTCAATATGCCTACATACCTGTTTCTATCACTATCAATGGAAAGTTAACCCATTATCTACATTTAGCAATTCAGTTTCTCAGATGTGCCAAGAGACTTCCTAGCCACCAAAAGAAGTTTTATGTTTTCCTCAGAGTGTTCATCCTTAATCTTCACAATACTTGATCTCCTCAAAGATTCTTACTATGAGATTTCTGAAAGCTCACTTAACTCTCTTCTTCAAACATTAGCACCCACAGAATAGTGGCTTAATGGAGAAAGTTCCTCCCACATGTCTGCCCTTATCTTCCCACTTCAGAAAAGACCAGAGCACAGGACGGCCATCTCTGGTGTTAAGTGTCACTTAATGGTTGTTCTGCACAGCCTCACTGTGCTGTTCTAGATTCCGGGATAGTTTCCAACACCCCATCTGAATTCCAGTCATTGCCTATTCCTTCATTCCTGGTGTGAACCATAAACCATGAACATGAAGTTGAATTTTTCATTATCCATGTTCTCCTGCTTTAAATGCATATGAGACACATCCCAGGCTATACAGCCTGACCACTTTATCATTTTTACATGGATTGGATATTTTCTCTTCAACCTTAATCTGCCTGTTTAGCTTTAAACCTTGCTCTTATCCTCTAGTTTGTCTCGAGGTTTTAGATTTTTCATCTCAGTTTCATGATCAGAGCTCTGTCCACTGATCCCATTTAAGTCCTGTTTCTGGGTCCCTGTGACCTATCCCAGCCACACTAGTAGGCATCTTGCTGAGTTACACAGGAGAAAGGGATGAAGGAATGACCCACCACTGACTGGTGTTGTCAAAACTCACTTCCGATGCATAGAACTAAGTGAGATGTGGGATGTGTGTGTGTATCATTATATAATATATTGTTAAATAACTTGGGGGCTCTGATTCAGGCATTAGTTTTAAATTGTACTATATACTGTTCAGACTTTTTTTTTATGACTTTGACCCATGAAAATAAACTGATTTCTCCTCTACTTCTAGATGGTCCAGTGGTCTATGCAGCATACTTAAAAACAGAGCACAGTGATGAGAATATTAAATTCTGGAAGGCTTGTGAAACCTATAAGAAAACTGCCTCACAGTGGAACAGAACTTCCAGAGCAAAGAAGCTTTATAAGGTTTACATCCAGCCACAGTCCCCTAGAGAGGTAACCATACCTGACTATGCCGGAAACTGGAAATCACTACCTCCCAGGAAAGCATTAGTGTCTATCAAGCACACATATGGGCCAGCAGTCTACACCCAGTACCTCCTATAATGCTATGAAGTCACTATTGTTAACCTCAGTTTACAGATAAGAAACCTAAGAATCTGAAAAGTTAATTTATTAATACTTTCTCCAGTATCACACAGCAGTTAAGAGGGAAAATTAGGCCTGTCTGGCTCCAAAGCCTCTCCTCATTAAATTATCTTAATTCTCAGCAAAGTATAAAAAGAAGTCCTTATAAGAACAGTTGACTGTGCTACAAGGACCTACAGATACACATACCATAGTGGTGACTTCCCTAGCAGGGTGGGCAGAGCCTGGCCCACCCCACCAGGGCTCCTGCTCTGTTTAGCTTAAAACCAGCAGAGGGGTCACACTGTTATTACTGCCCATCACTTACAACTGCAGAAAGAAAATAGAGTTATGATGAAATAGATACACTGAGACTCCTCCTGGTAGAGAGAGAACCAGGAGTGAAAATTCTGATCATGAGGATGAGGACAGATGGTTTACGAGATTCCTGTCTCTCAGGAGAGTCTGACATTAATTGACTTGTTCCTCAAAACTCATGTCTGGAAAATATTTGGTTTATTGAAATAACCACTTCTCTCCCCTATGTCTCTACTTCTCTTCACTTTCTTCCCATTTCAGGAGATGTTCAGTTAAATCAACATCTATGACTATTTAAGGAAGGTAAACTTTAAAATAGCACCAACTTCCCTTTCCTTTAAAAGAGGACTCCATCTCATAAACTTCCTTCTTTGCAGACTCCACTAACAAACCACTTGCATCCGCCTAAGTAAGCAGTGGTTTCTGAGATTTCCCTGGTCATGGGCTTCATGGTGTGTGTGTGTGTGTGTGTGTGTGTGTGTGTGTGTTTAATCTGGGATGTGGAGTTGGATGTTTATTTTTTTAAAAGCAAGGAGCTTATCTCATACAAGTCTTTTAAGATGTCAATGAAAGTGCAGACAAAATTACCCTATTCCACTGAAAAGTAGAGCAGGAAATAAATTAAACCTTTCCATTCTATTTTCATCTTCAATTATGCCTACTTATGCTTTACATGTAATTTTACTTTGCAGATTAACATCGACAGTTCAACAAGAGAAGCTATCATCAAAAATATTCAAGAACCCACTCAAACATGTTTTGAAGAGGCTCAAAAAATAGTGTACATGCACATGGAAAGGGATTCCTATCCCAGATTTCTGAAGTCAGAAATGTACCAGAAACTTCTGAAGACTATTCAAGCCAACAACAATTCTTGACCACCACTCAAAAGTTTAAATTGAAGATGGTATACAGAAAGTGTTGGTTTTGTTCTTCTCATATAAAACTAAATAAATAAAATCAGAAATAGAGTAGAAAAGAAATAGAAGAAATCAAGCCATAAATTGATTTCTGGTTCTCAAATAGAAACAGATCCTGAAAGGACTACAGAACTCTTATAACGTGAATAACACAATTTATGGCACACCTATGTAGCTCATAGGTATATATATATTAAAAAATATATATGGAGAAGGACAGTCTTTCTTCATAAATAACATGTTGTTGGGAGCCAGCATGAGGAACTCCGCCCATGGCAAAGGTCATGAGGAAGGAAGCTTGGCATACGCAAAGGCGTGATCAAACCTCAGGAAACCCCGTGTTCCCGAGCATCTACCCCCAAAACCAGAGTGCTTTACGGGGAGCTCTCCCCCATAACCATTTCTCTCAGAGAAGGAGTTAACTTGCAGCTCCAGTTAATAAAAATTCCTGGGCGTGACAAGAGTGTTTCAACTGACGAACTCTGAAGGTTCTCTGGCCTGCCTGATCAGGCCCGTCCGGCCACATGTGATTGTTTACAGCCTCCCAACTGTGAGAGGCATGGGATGTTTTAAAACTTTCTAAAAACAGACTCTTTTGAGAAGTTAGAAGATCATTAGTATAGTATTAGTATGATGATTAGGAATTATATTGGTGAAGGGTTTTTTCATTTGTCCTGCCAATAATTACTGCTAATTCCCTGCCCTGGGTGTGACAAGATGTCTCAGGTCAAATCTCTCTGCTGACAGACTAGCTTGTGTGACAGCCTCTCAGCCATAAACAGCACAGAGAGTTTGGAGTATTAGCGTAGGACTTTTTTCATTGATGAGTCAATGATTGTCATCAGGCCTCCATATCCTTAGGCACCTGGGAATATATTAATCAATGTATTTGGAATATAGAAAAGGAAATATAGTAGTTTTTTGATGTTAGCAATACTAGACTTTTTGAGTTAATGAATCTTCTCTTTTGTTGTAGATCACTGTACTTTGTTATAAATCACTATAAATCACTGTGTCCTTGCTATGCAAAAATGTAACTTTATCACTATCTTAAGACAAAATAGATCTTAAGGGGAACATTGGTGAAGAGTTTACATTTGTTGAGCCAATATTTGCTGCTGAAACTCCATATTCCTGCCCTTATAATGAATATAACTAGCATATAGGAGAAATAAGTATTAACCTTTAAGATTAATCATGTTAAACCTTAGGTTAAGTAAATTCCTTTCTTGATTGTAACTCACTACACCCTCACTCTATAGGAATGCAACTTTATTTGGAGGGTGGCGCCTGATTTAAGAAAAAAATCACTCCTGGAAAAATAAGTTTTCTGGTTAACTGACCAGTATCAGAAAGGGCCATAAAATGTCAGCAGACCTCATGGCTAAAAGATGATGAAACTCATAAGACCTTTGTATAATTTTATATGAAGCATCTGATTGTGACAAGGGTCAGGTCTGCTGACCCCCACGTGACTCTGTGTTCATCCCTATGTATAACAAAAGGGTATATAAACAAACCTGAAAAATAAAGAAATCGGATCAGTTTCTGGAAAGACTGATTCCCCTGTGTCGTTTCTTTCTCGCTCCCCGTTTTCCTGGCTGAATTCCCATCTGAAATGTGGGTACTCACCAAGCCTGCTAATTCTGCCTGGGCTTCTGAGATCGGACTGGGGAGGCCTCAGTGCCTCCTCTCCTTCGGGAGAATGGAAAGACGCCTGTGGCCTACATAGGTGGTGATTGGTATTCCATGTAAACCAGTTATTCAGCCTCTTTTCTCCACTAATTCTCCTACTACACTATCTGTTTCTAATCTCCCTCTATATCTGTAATTAAATAAGTTTTTTCCAGGACGCCGACTCCGTCCCCACCTTCAAATCACCCTGGATCCACCGGGGCTGGACCCTGGCAACATGTAACATAAATAACAAATATATATGAAAAAGGGTAAATGGTAAAGTTTTCACTGTACAAATCAACTAAGTGGATTTTTTAATTAATGAAATTTTGCTGTTACAATGCACAGATAGTTCAGTTCTTTAAAAATTGTAGCTATATGAGTTGTGTCTCTAGCATGAATGTATTCTTTAAACAGAGTGCTTATAGTAACTTTATTAATAACTAGTAGACGAACCCGGCGCTCAGTGAATAATCAATAGTATTATATCATGAGCAATATAAAAAGATGTGTTCTTGAAGGATATTTTAAAATTTTCCTGATATTATGTTCATAACTCTACATCTATATATCTTTCTACATGTGAAAAATTCCAAATGAGTCTAAGCTATTTAAATGTATGAATTTCCTCATTTATTTCTGTACTTATATTGCTATAGGGTAGGAAATTTGGTTCGTATATTTTGAGGTTTTTTTTCTCACAATGTGAATCCATCACTATCCTGATAATCAATAAATACAAATATACACTAAAAACTTTATAAGTATGCTATTTTTTTGAAAGACATGATCCAGTAATTTTTCCAGCTAAAAGACTGTTTTATATGCCCTATTATAGAAGTTTCTTAGACTCTGTCAGGAGATTCCAGAGAAAGAACTCATATGTCTGTTTGACTTGCTTTGTTCAGCACATAGCACAAGATAAATGTGCCATAGGAATGTATAAACATTCTTTACTTTTGATAGAGAATAAGTTCCTTAAAATATTTAATATCATTTTTCCAAAGAATTAACTGTAGGAAAGTTTTGGTTGAGATTTTTAGCTTTAGTAGGAAAAGTATTTCTCAGGTCTCAAATTTGATTGCAATAGCATTTATTATAAAATGCCTATAAACCTAAGCTGTATCACATGAAAGTAAGGATTAACTGGAATCATTCTCATTAAATAAAGAATTATTATAACATAGAATCAATATTTAGGAGCTCATTTCTTTTTTTATTATTTTTTAAAATATATTTATTTTAATTGTAGGTTAATTACTTTACAATATTGCGGTGGTTTTTGCCATACTTGAACAAATGAACCAGCCATGGGTGAACATGTGTCCCCCTGTCCTGAACCCACTGCCTGCCTCCCTCCCCATCCCATTTCTCTGGGTTGTTTCAGTGCATCAGCTTTGAGTGCTCTGCTTCATGCATCGAACTTGGACTGGTCATCTATTTCACATACGGTAATATACATGTTTCAATGCTATCCTTTCAAATGCCCCCATCCTCGCCATCTCCCAACAGAGTCCAAAAGTCTGTTCTTTACATCCGTGCCTCTTTTGCCATCTTGCATATAGGGTCGGCATTACCATCTTTGTAAATTCCCTATGTATGTGTTAATATACTGTATTGGTGTTTCTCTGTCTGACTTACTTCACTCTGTATAATACGTTCCAGTTTCATCCACCTCATTAGAACTGACTCAAATGCAGTCTTTTCTATAGTTGAGTAATATTCCATTGTGTATATGTATCACAGCTTTCTTATCCATTTGTCTGCCAATGGACATGAAGGTTGCTTCCATGTCCTAGCTATTATAAATAGTGCTGCGATGAACACTGGGGTACACGTGTCTCTTTCAATTCTGGTTTCCTTGTTGTGTTTGCCCAGCAGTGGGATTGTTGGGTCATATGGAATTTCTATTTCCAGTTTTTTAAGGAATCTCCACACTGTTCTGAAGTGACTTAGCAGCAGCAGCAGCCACACTGTTCTCCATAGTGGCTGTACTAGTTTGCATTCCCACCAACATTGTAAGAGGGTTCCCTTTTCTCTGCACCCTCTCCAGCATTTATTGTTTGCAGACTTTTTGATGGCAACCATTCTGACCAGCATGAGACGGTACCTCATTGTAGTTTTGATTTGCATTTCTCTGATAATGAGTGACGTTGAGCATATTTCATGTGTTTGTTAACCATCTGTTGTCTTCTTGGGAGAAATGTCTGCTTAGATCTTTGGCCCATTTTTTGAGTAAGTCATTTATTTTTCTGGTATTGAGCTGCATGAGCTGCTCGTATATTTTGGAGATTAATTCTTTGTCAGTTGCTTCATTTGCTACTATTTTCTCCCATTCTGAAGGCTGTCTTTTCACCTTGCTTATAGTTTCCTTCACTGTGCAAAAGCTTTTAAGTTTAATTAGGTCCTATTTGTTTATTTTTGCTTTTATTTCCGTTACTCTGGGAGGTGGGTCATAGAGGATCTTGCTCTGATTTATGTCGGAGAGTGTTTTGCCTATGTTTTCCTCTAGGAGTTTTATATTTTTTGGTCTGGTCTTACATTTAGATCTTTAATCCATTTTGAGTTTATTTTTGTGTATGGTGCTACAAAGCGTTTTAGTTTCATGCTTTTACAGATGGTTGACTAGTTTTCCCAGTGCCATTTGTTAAAGAGATTGTATTTTCTCCATTGTATATTTTTGCCTCCTTTGTCAAAGATAAGGTGTCCATAGGTAAGCAGATCTATCTCTGGGCTTTCTATTTTGTTCCATTGATCTATATTCCTGTCTTTGTGCCAGTACCATACTGTCTTGATGACTGCAGCTTTGTAGTGTAGTCTGAAATCAAGCAGGTTGATTCCTCCAATTCCATTCTTCTTTCTCAAGATTGCTTTGGCTATTCAAGGTTTTTTGTGTTTCCATACAAATTGGGAAATTATTTGTTCTAGTTCTATGGAAAATACCATTGGCAGCTTGATAGGGATTGCATTGGATCTATAGATTATTTTGGGTAGTATACTCAGTTTCACTATATTAATTCTTCTGATCCATGAACATAGTATATTTCTCCATCAATTTGTGTCATCTTTGATTTCTTTCATCAGTGCTTTATAGTTTTGTATATCTAGGTCTTTTGTTTTTTTAGGTAAATTTATTCCTATTTTATTCTTTTCATTGCAATGGTGAATAGGATTGTTTCCTTAATTTCTCTGTTTTATCATTGTTAGTGTATAGGAATGCAAGGGATTTCTGTGCATTGCTTTTATATCCTGCAACTTAACTATATTCACTAATTAGCTCTAGTAATTTTCTGGTGGTGGCTTTAGGGTTTTCCATGTAGAGGATCATGTCATCTGCAAACAGTGAGAATTTTACTTCTTTTCCAATCTGGATTCCTTTTATTTCTTTTTCTTCTGTGATTGCTGTGCCTAGGACTTCCAAAACTATGTTGAATAGTAGTGGTGAAAGTGGGCACCCTTGTCTTATTCCTGATTTTAGAGGAAATGCTTTTAATTTTTTGCCATTGAGGATGTTTGCTGTGGGTTTATCAGAGATGGCTTTTATTTGTTGAGGTATGTTCCTTCTATGCCTGCTTTCTGGAGAGCTTTTATCATAAATGGGTGTTGAATTTTGTCAAAGACTTTCTCTGCATCTATTGAGATAATCATATGGTTTTATCTTTCAATTTGTTAATATGGTGTATCACATTGATTAATTTGTGAATACTGAAGAATCCTAGTATCCCTGGGATAAAGCCCACTTGGTCATGATGTATGATCTTTTTAATATGTTGTTGGACTCTGCTAGAATTTTGCTGAGGATTTTTGCATCTATGTTCATCAGTGATATTGGCCTGTAGTTTTCTTTTGGGGGGGGCATCTTTATCTGGTTTTGGTATTAGGGTGATGGTGGCCTCATAGAATGAGTTTGGAACTTTACCTTCCTCTTCAATTTTCTGGAAGAGTTTGAGTAGGATAGGTGTTAGCTTTTCTTTAAATTTTTGGTAGAATTCACCTGTGAAGATATCTGGTCCTAGGCTTCTGTTTGTTGGAAGATTTTTGATTATAGTTTAGATTTCTGTGCTTGTGATGGGTCTGTTAAGGTTTCCTTTTCTTCCTGGTTCAGTTTTGGAAGGTTATACTTTTATAAGAATGTGTCCCTTTCTTCTAAGTTGTCCATTTTATTGGCATATAGTTGCTGATAGTAGTCTCTTATGATCCTTTGTATTTCTGTGTTGTCCGTTGTGATTTCTCCATTTTCATTTCTAATTTTATTGATTTGATTTTTCTCCCTTTTTTTCTTGATGATTTGGGCTAATAGTTTGTCTATTTTATTTATCTTCTCAAAGAGCCAGATTTTAGTCTTGTTGATTTTTGCTGTAATCTCCTTTATTTCTTTTTCAGTTATTTCTGCTCTGATTTTTATTATTTCTTTCCTTCTACTAACTTTGGGGTTTAGCTGTGCAAAAGAAAACTTTTTCTTCAAAAGTTTAGAGTTGATTAATGAGGCTTTAGTTGCTTGTAGAAGGTGTTACCACAGCAGTCCAATTTTGTCTAATCCACTGAATTGAACTTATTTCTTTTAAAAATACCAATACAAAAATTCAAATTTAAGTCTTAGATATCTGAACTTGATAATGATCCCTAGGCACAATAGATCCCTTCCCTGGTGGCTCAGACAGTAAGGAATCCACCTGCAATGCAGGAAACTGGGCTCAATCCCAGGGTCAGGACGATTCCCTGGAGAGGGAAATGGCTACCCACTCCAGTATTCTTGCCTGGAGAATCCCATGGACAGAGGAGCCTGGCTGGCTACAGTCTCTGGAGTCATGGAAGAGCCAGACACAACTGAGTGACTAAATCACCTCAACAGGCACAAGAAGCCAGGAAAAATAAAAATGCTTACACATGTGTCAAATAATCTCATCAACTTACCCCACTGGCAAACAAATATATTTATGGACAAGTCAGAAAAGTCATACACCCATGCATGCCCTTGAGACATGTGGTTTCAGGACACCTTGATCCCTTCTCATGCAATTATACTAAATCAGCCAGACACTAATGTAACTAACAAACAGAATAATCAGCATTGTTTGCTACTTATTTCCCCCCTTGTATTCCAATACAAGATAAGGCTGTTATGTGCTGACATTACCTTCTAAATACACTCCCTCTGCCCAGCCCTCATAGCATGTTCACCTCATGCTGGGGAAACCCAGTGCTCCATGGTAACAAGAAACAAAAAGTTTCAGCCAAAGCCACTGGGCTACTGTCTGTTCGTGCATCTGAAGTCTCTGCACCTCTAGTACCAACAGACCTCAGTTTCCTCATCTATAAAATAAAGAAATGGGACTAGTTGATGGAATGAACCCCATGCAGTATGCTTTAATACATCTGATTACTACTGTATTCCTTATTTCCTTCAAGTTTGAAGTCATTTTGAAAAGTAATTCCTCCAAAAATTGACATTTTCATAGGAAAGTGGATAACGAACTATTTCATGTTTAACACCAGTTGAGGGAGTTTTAAATTTTTTTACTTAGGAACAAAGAATCAAAGTGCCATCTGTTCAAGAATATCTGGAAGTATATATTTCATGTGACTGATAGTTACACTAGTTTTCATACCATTTTAACTTAATATTTTAAATCTTGCTTGTTTTTCTCAGAATTCAAAAAAATAATAAATATTTCATCATATTAAAATAATTCAAAAATTGATGATATTTCTCAAATGGCTATGTGAATATGTTCATGCTTTTTTACACATTTGTTTTATCCTCAGTATTTTCAGATTAATAAATTTAAACATATATTCAATTTCTGATGTAAGAACCTGGATGTATTTATAATTTTTCCCATTTTTAGATATATATTTTCAAATTTGGGAGACACAAGATAAGCCTTCATTGTTTCTCATAAAAAATAAAGTCTTATCTTCTCCAAAAAAGATAACAAAGATTTGTACAATTCAGATTCAAGCATCTTGGCAGAGATGAACACTTTCCTGTTTAATATATCAGCCACACCACAGTTTTGTCAACTACAGAGGACTTTTTAACCAATTTTAGAAGGATAATTACAGAAAAGAAATGTACAAAGCTTTCTCCAAACACATAATAGGGTGTGATTTGAAGAAAATCATACGATTCCACAGCCCCAAAATAGTCTTCCCATATCTAGGGCCTGAAATTTCCATCATGATCATAAAAGATTAAAAATGGCATCTGATTTCAAGTTTTAAGTGAAGAATGAAACACTAATGCTGACATATTACCTTTTGACCAGCAGAAAGCAAAACTCCAAGAAAACCCTAGGCACAGGCATATAGGGTCAAACAGGAAAAAAGGCTGAGAGAACAAAGATACCAGGATACATAGAGGTCACCACATACCAAACACAAGTGGGAACTCGGAGGCCAAGTGGAAAAGAATTTCTTATTAAAATCCCCTTATATTGCTAATAGAAAACCAAAAGGGGAAGGGGAATTAGTTTAAAAAGCAAGTACTAAGAGGTACAAACTGTGCTGTGCTGTGCTGTTGCTCAGCTGTGTCTGACTCTTTGTGACATTTTGGACTGTAGCCTGTCAGGCTCCTCTGTCAATGGGATTTTTTTCAGGCAAGAATACTGCAATGGGTTGTCATTTCCTAAGAGGTACAAACTACTAGATGTAAAATAAATAAGCTATAAGAATATATTGAACACCACAGAGAATATTGCCAATACTTTATGATAACATCAAATGGAGTGTAATGTATTAAAATTCTGAATCCCTAATATGGTACACCTGAAAGTAATATAATATTATAAGTCAACTATGTGCTGTGCTGTGCTAAACTGCTTCAGTAGTGTCTGACTCTCTGTGACCCTATGGACTGTAGCCCACCAGGCTCCTCTGTCTGTGGGATTCTCCAGACAAGAATACTGGAGTGGGTTGCCATTCCCTTCTCCATATGTCAACTATACCTCAGTAAAAAAAATAATAATAATAATAAAATAAAATATACAAGAAAAAATCTGCCTGAACAGGCTATTTTGAGATACAATTTACCACTGAATAAAGAGATGGTGAGTGATTGAATAAAAGGCAGTTATTTCCTGTTAATTTCACATTTTAATAGAAAAAAATGAATAGCATGCCTATAAAATTAAAATACCAAGTATTATATTCCCCAACAAATAGTATTTATAGAAGCATTCCTTTAATCAAAACACCTATCCAGTTCCTACTGAGTACAGATACTATACATATGGACATTAATTAGATGAGGTTTCTGCTCTGAAGGACATGTAAGGTGACAATTAAAATGCAAAATAATGGCCAAGGTTGACACGTAACATAGTGCTGTGAAACCCTGCAGAAGCATTGGTTTCTACCCTGGAGAATTTGGAAAGAGGTGAAGAGATGCTGTGTAAGATGATTCTTGAAGAGTGATTAAGGGAACATTCAGAGGAAGGGGGAAAGGCAGTGTAGACGGAAACAAGGGCTCAGGATGGGGAATTCAGCAGCACTGAGGAAGGTAGAAAAGCTGGTGGAGGCTTTGAAATCAGATCTAAGCTCAAATTCAACAGTGAGTGACTCTGGGAATTTAAGAGACTACTTAACCTCACTGAACTTTTTTTCTGTGCATCTGTAAAATGATAATAACAATAACGTTAATAACATATACCCCATTCCTGGTGGCTCAGACAGTAAAGAATTTGCCTCCAAGGCAGGAGACCTGGGTTCAATCCCTGTGTCAGGAAGATGCCCTGGAGGAGGAAATGGCAATCCACTTCAGTATTCTTTCCGGGGAAATCCCATGGACAGAAGAGCCTGGCAGGCTGCAGTCCGTGGGATCACGAAGAATTGGACACGACTGAGTGACTCTCACCTCACTTTAATCCACCTCACAGGCTTCTCTATGTTTAAATGTATATCAAGTCTTGATACTGCGTTCAATAAAATTTAATCATATTATGAAACTGCCTTCAAAGTCCAGATGAAAGGCAATGTAGTCAGAGCTAGGCAAGTGAGGAAAAGAGAGATGTTTTTGACGGAGAAACTGTGAACTGGTCAGACAAGGGCAATGAGGGCAAGATCAAGGCTAATCTGAAGATCCTAATTTGAGCATCAGGGCTGGTACTGTGCCATGAACAGAGAGAGGCAGACTGGGAAAGGGGAGCAGGACTGAGAGACCTGATGAATGAGTATCCACAAGCCACACCTGGGAACCCAGAGGGAGGCAGAAACGCAGATCTGGGCACTGTTAGCATGGCTGAGTCCCTAAGCAGAGATTGTTTAACAGGGAAGCAGAGGGTAGAAACCCAAAGCACTCACCTAAACCTTAGAGAAAAAGATAACACACAAACGACTCCTAAATTCTCACTGTAAGCTCATCATGATGTTTACAGTAATGATAATGATCATTTATTGAGTTACTCTGTGGATACTGTGGATATTGTGCCAAGGGTTTGGTTACATTATTCATCATTCAACAGATACAAAGCACCTGTCAAATTGTCAACATGGTTCTCAGGAGAGAACCTGAGATTCACCAACAAGCCAAGCAGAAGACATGGCTACCGCTTGCATTGTCTTGGTATAACAAAAGCATTACCAAATAAAGAATATGACTTCAGATTATGACACGTGCTACAAAGAAAAAGAAAGAAAATAATATAAGTAGGACGGGGACAGCTAGAGAAAGGTCAGGGGGTCTTCTCTATACAGTTCATGTGCTCCTCCGTTCTAACAACCCTAATTGAGGCTGACTCCAAACTTTTGAGAAATTAAATAACTTTTTCAGATTTTTCTAACCAATACCATAATCACAATTAGTACAGACTCCCACAGACAAGCTAAATGGCAAGTAAGTGCATAATAAATATATTAAAATACACATTCAAGTATAAAGTGCCATTACCTACACAGACAGTTTTAACATGGAAGATCACTGTCACATTGTCATAGCCATCACTAGGCACTGCTACTAATAAACTCACGCAGGTGGGCTTAAAACATCACTGAGGCTTAGGTCTCTTCTAGAAAGAAGAAATACCAGGCAACTGATTGATATAATGATGCCCAAGTTCCAATAATAAGAGGGAACCTCCTCTCTTTAGTTAGCAAATACAATGTTTAAGCCAGGAACTGAAATACACATTCTAAGTAGTCAGCATATATTCATGAAAGCAAAGGCAGGAGATGAAGAGGAGCCAAAATATCAGCCTGGCAAGAGGCTAGAGGCCACGGAGCTCACCGTGCAGCATCCCACGCTCTCACCACTGTCTGGGTGGAAAACGAGCAGGAGACCCAGGCTCAGGACCACAGCCATGGCCAGTCAGTAGTGACAGCTGCATCTTCAGTTTGAAAGCCTGGAGGAATGGGTGCAGGCAAATCGTGAAAAATGCCTTTAGAAACAACAAAAGCCAAAGAAAGAAAGTGCTGAAGGAATCTAGGCTCTACAGCTGACAAACTTAGAGAAAATAAAGTGGGAAATCATGAGTGTATTTTATCTGTTTTAACAAGCAGCATCTTTCTCATCTGTGGTCGTTAAAAAAAAAAATCTGTCAGCCATACATACAGCAGCATTTGCCACTTTCTTAAGACACCACCCAACATCTGGCACCTATCACAGTCACTTTGTCCTATGGTTTTGCTTAAAACTAGGAACCAGTCACTTAGGGGGTTAGATCATTTACCTAACTAGAAAGAGATGTGTTTACTAAAAGGATTTGACCAGTGGTATTTTCAAATTTGAACACTTTATGGGCAGAATGGCTTAGAAAGAATAACTCCTTTTCAATCATCAGTGACGTCTTCAGAGTTCACGAAAAATATTGATATCCATTATTTTACTTGTGCCTCAAAAAAATCCTACCACGATGCATTTTTACTCATGTATAGCGAAGGAGAGTGGTGAAGGCCAAAGAGCACGCGGGCCCGTGGCTGAGTTGGGGGAGGGGTCCTAACTGCGAACAAAAATCCAGCAGCAGGGAGTAACTGGAACTGCCCCACAGACGTGCAGCGTGAAGTGAGTTGATGGATCAGACGCCCAGACCACTGTGACTGGCAGGTCACCGTGAGCCTAAAAGAGGTGTTATTCAGACAGAGTGTGGGATTTTAGAGAGCAATGGCATGTGAGAACAAAAGCGGAGGAAAGCTGCAGATGGAATACAAAAGAAAAATAAAATGAAACACACTAAAGTAAAACGAGAGAAGCGGTGTCGTAAATGCAGGGCAGCAGCAGTCTCAGATGGCAACTGCCAGAAAGGAGGGGGAAATGAAGAAATAAGCTGCGTGCAGAAGTGCAGCGATAGTAAATAAGCAGCACTAACAGTGATTAAGTCTTATTAGAGAGCTTCCACTCTTAATAAGGAAAGGAAACTTTTCAATACAAGAAAAGAACCTGCCAGATCTATAAACATGCTTAGTTTGAAACTTATTCTTTAAAAGGAATGGTATACAGAAAGAGGGCTTCCCTAGGAGGTGGGAAAACCTACTGGATCATTTGACTTCTTGACAGGATTATAGCTCGTCTTGCTGCTTCTAATTAATAATGCATTTAGCGATATTATTAGACATTTAGATGTGTTTTTTCTGGCAGCAGCAGTAACTGAGTTCTTTCTCACCGACCTCTGCTAGTAAGAGGGATAATAAACGACAGTCAAGGTAAATACAGTCTGCTGTTAAGCTGTAAGTCTGTCTGTTAGCAGCCCAGCCCTTCAGTGACTCATACACAAGTTACATCCAAAGCAACTAACCCTAAAATCGGACTATATGTGCTAGCTCAGATTCTGTGTCTTAGTGTGGCAGTTTGTTTCCAGAGTTGCCACAAATGAATGTTATTATTAACTCAAAGGATTGGTGAAAAGTGACATCGATACTTACTCTTTGAGAAGAGGAAACAGAAAAAAAAGTTGCTGACATGCTGTGTCCAGGGAAAGAACTTGGACAGTACCAGGTGCCAGGTACTGCGATGGTCATTTTGCACTTCTCATCTCATTTTAGTCTTACAATAAATGTGCAATGAAGTTATTATTAACTACATTTTAAGCTTGAGAAGACTGAGGTTCAGACAGATTGGAAACTTGTCCAAGTTCCCTCAAGGAACCAGGAAACCAAGCCAGAACTAAACCTAGGAACACTCTGGCTCTGAAATACCCAATTTTCCCATAAATCAAACAAGATTTTGCCGATTAAAGACCAAAATTACAACTTCTTTCAGTCAGTCACATGCTTACAACTCAGCCTCTGAAATTGAAGAGACTCTTTTGTGACTAAATAGTGACTGGTTTAAAAACTAAATCTCAAACGAGATACTGTGATCATTAAATTATATTGTAAGGATGGTCACAGTCATCATCCTAAAGATAGACAAGTTAGAGAGTTCTTTGTATGCAGTATGGAACAGTTATATGTGCATATTTTAAGGGAAAAAACATAAAGACTTAATTTTTAAAGACATTGCTATCTTTAGTAATTCCCTGTCTTCCCAAAAGCAAGAAAATTATTCAGATAAACTGAACCAAATAATCTGAATTTTTGGAACTGAGTAACCATTCAGAAAACAGGAGGATGTTTCGCAATCGTCATGCCCTTTCTTCTTGCTAGACTTCTCTGGAGTGGTCTCTCCCCTATTGCAGGATCACTAATCATCTGCTTCCCCCAGCTGAGAGTCCCACCTGAACTCCAGACCTGCACTGTGCAAGGCCACCACACTTCAGAACCACCGCAAACCCTGCACCCTCTTTGTCACTTACTGCACTAAAGATGGAAGAGAGTATTATCCCTCATCCTCAATAACTCTGAAAGGGGGATGACCTGAATCCCATTTTTCAGATGATGAAACCGAAATCATAAACCAGATGGTGAAACCTGAAGTCATAAACCTAACAACTGATGGAGCCAGGCAGCAATTCAAGCCCAGGTATTTCTGATTCCAAGGTGGATTCTTGTGCCCCATGTCCTGGCTGCCTCTCCGTATATTTCTCAATTCCCACTTGGCAGTTCCAAAGCTCTCCTGATCTTTTTGTGTCTATAACTGAATGCCACTGTTTCTCCCTATAATTCATCTCTGCTTTCTTTTTCTCTTGGATTCTTTTTCAGGATGCACAGCATCACTTGCAAACTGTAATATATTTCTATGTTCACTTACCTTTCTCTTCTAGTAAGTTCTCAGTTACCCTTGTGTGCCTACAACCTTTCAGAAAGGCTGGCAAAGAGTTTGACACACTAATACATAATTATTTGTGAAGTAAATGATGCTCTCCAGTCACCTTAACCAGAACCCCACAGGTCAATCAAGACTCACTCCTCTCCTGTCCCCAAGACCTGTTAGTAATGAAGTCTCTTTATTACTTTAAATATCTCATGATGCTGTCTTCAGTTTTCCATCGTGGCTGACTTAGATATGGGTTCTGCCATTCTTGCTTGGATTGCCACAGTTTTCTTCTGAATGATGGAAACACCCTTCTCTCTGAGGTGATTCCCGTCAAAAGCACTCTAAGTGTGGTCCAGTTTTTCAGTAACTCATCGCCTCTTCCATGATACATGTCTCTTCAGAGCTCTTACCCTTGCAAACCACTCTAACCTCAGCATTTACTGGCTCTCTCTTGCCTTCTCCCTCCCTCCGTCTCGCCCCCTTCTCCACCGCCCACAGCTGCACGCTTGCACACAAACACAGACACACACAGAGTATGATCCAGCCATTACAAAACACCTGTAAGCCCCTTAGATCTTTGCGACTTTTCTCCACTGTATGGTTTCCTGCACAAGAAATGCCCTTTTTCTATTTACTAACTTCATACATTTCTAAATAAAAGGACAGTCAAATAATTTGTCATCCTTTTAAAGTGAGTCTTCACATCTGGTGGATCAAGATGGCAGAGTAGGAGGCTCACGAGTGTACCTCCCCCCACAGACACAATGAACCACAACCACACGTAGAACAACTATCTCTGAGAACAACCTGAGGGCTAACAGGACAGAGTTTCTACAATTAAGGATACAAAGAAAAGGCCGTATGGAGATGGGTAGAAAGAGAAGAGATGCAGTCTAGTCACAACACACACTCCCGATGCAGTGGCCCACAGGCTGGGGTGGGGGCGGGGAACGACACAATCACAGATGTCCCCTGAGGAACAAGGGGTCCACGCTTCACACTGGGCTCCCCAGCCCAGGAGACCTGCACAGGGAAGATGAGCCCTTTAACATCAGACCTGGAAAACCAGTGGGACTTATATCAGGGAGAGCCACTGCTGCTGCTGCTGCTAAGTCGCTTCAGTCGTGGACGACTGTGCAACCCCATAGACGGCAGCCCATAAGGCTCCCGCGTCCCTGGGATTTTCCAGGCAAGAACACTGGAGTGGGTTGCCATTTCCTTCTCCAATGCACGAAAGTGAAAAGTGAATGTCAAGTCACTCAATCAGACTCTTCACGACCCCATGGACTGCAGCCTACCAGGCTCCTCCATCCATGGGATTTTCCAGGCAAGAGTACTGCAGTGGGGTGACATTGCCTTCTCTGAGGGAGAGCCACAGGGCTATGGAAAACCAAGAATCTGCTCCTGAAGAGTCTGTACAGACTCACACTGTGTCAGCACAGAAGAACCAACTTGAAAACTGCCTAGGTCAGACAAGGAGATCAACTGACTAATTTAGGGAGTGTGCTGGAGTGGCAAGGATCTGGTAAAACTTTCTTCCTGAGAGAAGCACTGGTGGGTGCCATTTTCTTTTGTTCTCTTTCTACTTGCCTGGCCTGGCACTGCCAGGTGCCATTTCTGTTACTTTTCATCATCTTGGTTAAAAAAAATGCTCCCGCCCAGGTGTTCTCCCAAGGTGTTCTCTCCTGCTCAACACACCCATCCCAGAGGACCTCTCCAAAGCAGCTCCCAGCCCACCTGCCCAGCAAGTGTCCTCTACCAGCATCAGCAGCCCCTCCAAAGCAGCTGCTGCTCCAGAGGGTCTGCCCCCAACCACAGCATGTTCACAGCAGCCATAGCAAGGCTTCAGAGCCACTCACAGTGGGGGCCAGTCCCACATTTCAACAAACTCACAGCAATCACATGCAGACCTCTCAGCCAGCTGGCCTGAGGGAAAACCCTGCCAAACAGCATGCCTGCAGCAATCACAGTCCAACCACAGAAAACGGACACACACAGCCCACACAGGGGATACACCTGGAGCAGCTGGCTCTGGTGACCAGGGGACTGCGTCACCGAGCCCCACGGGACAACGTCTACATAAGGCTACTCTTTAAAGACTGGGAGATATACCTCATATGCCTAATACATAGAAACAAACACAAAGAGTTAAGCAAAATGAGGAGACAAAAACACTACCTTCCAAACACAAGAAACAAGACAAAGTTTCAGAAAAATGCAAATAAAAACTTTACCAGGTAAAGAGTTGAAATAAATATTCATAAAGATTCTAACTGAACTTGGAAGAAGAATGGATGAACTCAGTGAGAACTTCAGCAAAGAGATAGAAAATACAAAAAAGAACCAATCAGAGCTGAAGAATACAATAGCTGAAATGAAAACTACACTACAGGGAATCAACAGCAGGTTAGAGGATGCAGAACAGGTCAGCAATCTGGAAGATATGGAAATGGAAATTAATCTACCGGAAGAGAAAAAATAATAATAATACAAAACAATGAGGATAGTTTAAGGGATCCTCTAGGACAACACCAAGTGTGCTAACATTCACATGATAGAGGTCCCAGTAGGAGAGAAAAAAAGAAATAAAAACAGAAAATATCTGAAAATATAATGGCTGAAAACCTTCCTAACCTGGTGAAGAAAACAGTTGTCCAAATCCAAGAAGTTAAAAAAAAAAAAAAAAGAAAATTACAGGTGAAAATCCCTGAGAAACATAAATTCAGAAATCCTCAACAAACTACTAGCATGCCAAATTCAACAACACTTTGAAAGGACTATTCACCATCAAGTGATATTTATTCCATAGATGCAAGGATGATTCAATATAGGCAAATCAAACAATGTGATGTACCATATTAACAGAATGAATAATTAAAATCATAGAATTATATAAATAGGCACAGAAAAAACATTTGATATAATTTAATATCCACTCATGATTTTTAAAAAACTCTTAATAAATTAATAATACATTCTAATTAGGCATAGAAGGAACATGTATCAGATTAAATAAAACCCATATACAACAAACCCACAGCTAGCATCATATTCAGTGGTAAAAGGCTGAAAGCATTTCCTCTAAGATCAGGAAAGAGATGAGGATGCTCACTATTTCCATTTTTATTAAACATTGTACTGGAAGTACTAGCCACAGCAATTAGAAAAGGAAAGAAATAAAAGGCTTTCAAATTGGAAAGGAAGAAGTAAATCTGCAGATGACATGATGCTATATACAGAAAACCCCCCAAAGACTCCATTAAAAAATTATTAGAACTAACAAATAAATTAGTAAAGTGGCAGGATCAAAATAAATATGCATAAATCTGTTATAATTCTGTACAATGGACATGGAACAACAGACTGGTTCCAAATCAGGAAAGGAGTACATCAAGACTGTATATTGTCACCCTGCTTATTTAACTTATATGCAGAGTACATCATGAAATTCTGGACCGGAAGAAGCACAAGCTAGAATCAAGATTGCCGGGAGAAATATCAATAACCTCAGATACACAGATGACACCACCCTCATGGCAGAAAGTAACTAAAGAGCCTCTTGATGAAAGTGAAAGAGGAGAGTGAAAATGTTGGCTTAAACTCAACATTCAGAAAACTAAGATCATGACATCTGGTCCCATCACTTCATGACATATAGATGGGGAAACAAGGGAAATAGTGACAGACTTTATATTTGGGGGCTTGAAAATCACTGCAGATGGTGATTGCAGCCATGAAATTAAAAGACGCTTGCTCCTTGGAAGGAAAGTTATTACCAACCTAGACACCATATTAAAAAGCAGAGACATTACTTTGCCAACAAAAGTCCATTTAGTAAAAGCTATGGTTTTTCCAGTAGTCATGTATGAATATCAGAGTTGGACTATAAAGAAAGCTAAGCACCAAAGAATTGATGCTTTTGAACTGTGGTGTTAGAGAAGACTCATAAGAGTCCTTTGGACTGCAAGGAACTCCAACCAGTCCATCCTAAAGGAAATCAGTCCTGAATATTCATTGGAAGGACTGATGCTGAGCTGAAACTCCAATACTTTGGCCACTTGATGTGAAGAACTGACTCACTGGAAAAGACCCTGATGCTGGGAAAGATTGAAGGCAGTAGGAGAAGGGGACCACAGAGGATGAGATGGTTGGATGGCATCACCGTTCAATGGACATGAATTTGAGTAGACTCTGGGCGTTGGTGATGGATAGGGAGGCCTGGCATGCTGCAGTACATGGGGTTGCAAAGAGTCGGACGCAACTGGGCAACTGAACTGAACTGAACAAACTATCAGAAAGAGAAATTAAGAAAATCCCATGTACAACTGTATAAAAAAGAAAAACATACTTAGGAATAAATTGAACCAAGAAGGTGAAGAGCTATACTCTGGAAACTATAAAATATTGACACAAGAAAGTGAAAACAACCAAACAAATGGAAAGATATACTGTCCTAGTGAATTAGAAGCATTAATATTGTTAAGATGTCCATACTATCTCCAAGCAATCTACAGATTCAATGCAATACCTCTCAAAATGCCAATGGTATTTTTCAAGGAACTGAAACAAATAATTCAGAATTTTGTATTGAAAACAGACTCTGAACAGAAAAAGAAATTTTAAGAAAGAAGAAAGCTGAGGTGTCATGCGCCCTGATTTCAAACTATACTGCAAAGTTATAGTAATCAGAACTATATGATACTGGCACAGAAACAGATACATAGACCAATGGAAACAACAGAACTGGGAGCCCAGAAATAAAAAATCATGCCTATATGGTCAACTAGTGTATGACAAGGGCTCCTTGGTGGCTCAGTGGTAAAGAATCTGTTTGCCACGCAGGAGATATGGGTTCAGTCCCTAGGTTGGGAAGATCCCCTGGAGAAGAAAATGCAACCCACTCCAGTATTCTTGCCTGGGAAATCCCATGGACAGAGGAGCCTGACAGGATATAGTTCATGGTGTTGCAAAAGAGTTGGACACAATGTAGTGACTAAATAACAACAACAACAAATAACAATGGGAAAATTGAAAAGCTACAAGCAAAAGAATGAAACTAGACCACTTTCTTACATAACATATAAAAATAAACTAAAAATAGATTCAGTTCAGTTCAGTCGCTCAGTGGTATCTGACTCTTTGCAATGCTATGGACTGCAGCACGCCAGGCCTCCCTGTCCATCACCAACTCCCAGAGTTTACTCAAGCTCATGTCCATTGAGCGGTGATGCCATCCAACCATCTTATCCTCTGTTGTCCCCTTCTCCTCCCAACTTCAGTCATTCCCAACATCAGGGTCTTTTCAAATGAGTCAATTCTTCGTATCAGGTGGCCGAAGGGTTGGAGTTTCAGCTTCAGGATCAGTCCTTCCAATGAATATTCAGGATTTATTTCCTTTAGGATGGACTGGTTGGATCTCCTTGCTGTTCAAGGGACTCTCAGGAGTCTTCTCCAACACCACAGTTCAAAAGCATCAGTTTTTTGGTGCTCAGCTTTCTTTATAGTCCAACTCTGACATCCATACATGACTACTGGAAAAACCAAAGCTTTGACTAGACAGACCTAAAACCTTAATTTTAAGACTGAAACCATAAAACTCCCAGAAGTAAACATTGGCAGTATGCTCTTTGACATCAGTCTTGGAAATATTTTGTTTGGATCTGTCTCCTCCGTCAAAGGAAGCAAAAGCAAATATTTAAAAAATGGACTACATCAAAGCAAAAAGTTTCTGCACCATGAAGGAAACCATCAATGAAATAAAAAGGCAACTTCTCAAAGGGAAATGATGTTGATATCCAAAATATATAAAGAACTCACACAACTCGATATTAAGAAAAGCAAACAGAGCATCTGAATAGGCGTTTTTCCAAAGAAGACATGCAGATGGTCAAAAGCATATGAAAAGATGCTCACAGTCACTAATCATCAGGGAAATACAGATCAAAACCAAAATGATATGTCACTTTATACCTGACAGAATGGCTATTATCAAAAAGACAACAAGACAGCAAATAACAGGTGTTGATGAGGATGCAGATTAAAAGGGAATTCTCATGTACTGCCAGTGGGAATGTAAATTGGTACAACCTCTAGGGAAAAAAGTATGGAGATTCCTTAAAAAACTACAAACAGAATTGCTGGATGAAAAAAAAAAAAAAAAAAAGAACTGCTGGATGATCTAGCAATTCCGTTTCCAGGTATATATCCAAAGAAAACAAAAAGACTAATTTGAAAAGATAAATGTACTCTTATGTTCACTGCAGAACTATTTACAATAGCCAAGATACGCTGCTGCTGCTGCTGCTGCTGCTGCTGCTGCTGCTGCTGCTAAGTTGTTTCAGTCGTGTCTGACTCTGTGCAACCCCATAGACAGCTGCCCACCAGGCTTCTCTGTCCCTGGGATTCTCCAGGCAAGAATACCGGAGTGGGTTGCCATTTCCTTCTCCAGTGCATGCATGCATGCTAAGTCACTTCAGTCGTGTCCAACTCTATGTGACCCTATGGACAGCAGCCTACCAGGCTCCTCTGTCCCTGGGATTCTCCAGGCAAGAATACTGGAGTGGGTTGCCATTTCCTTGCCAAGATATGGAAGCAACTTAAATGTTTAAAGCAGATAAAGAAGATGTGGTATATATACAAACAATGGAATGCTACCCAGCCATAAAAAAGAATGAAGTCCTGCCATTTGAGACATGAATGAATCTAGAGGGTTTATGCCAAGTGAAATAAGTCATCAAAGACAAATACTGTACAAACACCATACAATACTTACATATAGAGTCTAAAAAGCAAAAAAAAAAACAAACAAAACTGAAACAGACTCAGATACAGAAAGCAAACTGGGGGTTGCCAGAGGGCTGGGAGTGTGGGAATTGGGTGAAACAGGTGAAAAGATTAAGTACAAACTTTCAGCTATAAAATAAATTAGTCATGGGGATGTAATGCACAGCACTGAATTATAGTCAGTAATACTGTAATTACTTTGTATGGTAACAGATAGTTACTAGACATTGTGATCAATTTGTAAGATATATAAATGTAGAATCACTATGTTATTCACCTAAAGTTAATATAATATTGTGTCAATTATACTTCAATAAAAATAATGAAAATAAAAAACAAAGTGATAGTCCTTAAACATGTGATCCATTGCATAAAACTTCTAATCATTAAAATTTATGTACTTAATTTTACATGTTCAAAATATGAAAATTTAGTGCTTATATTAAATATAACCAATTATTTTATCTTATCTGTTATTATTTTTATATTTTAGTTGATCTGACCTTCATTACTAGGTAGCATTTATAGCAAAAAAAAAAAAATATGTGAGATATTAACCAAGATTTTTAATTTGTGGGTATCGCAAATGGATGAAATGGGTGAAGGGGTCAAAAGTATAAACTTCCAGTTATAAGGCCCAGAGATATAATGTACAGCTTGGTGACTAGTTAATAATAACAATACTGTATGGCATATTTGAATGTTGCTAAGAGAGTAAATGTTATAAGCTCTCTTCATAAGAAAAATAAATTTTGTGATGTATGTTAACAAAACACATTATGCTGATCATTTCACAATATAAACAAATATCAAATATTCATGTTGTATACGTAAAACTAATATAATATGTCAATTATATCTCAATTTTTAAAAATACATTTACTTGCATTTCTATGGCCCTCTCCTATTTTGTCAACAGCAAACAATAGCTCAAGAAAACAGAGCCCCAAAAAGGAAATGGTCAAAGTCTTGGCTTTTGAGTTCCAAAATAAAGAACTGAAACTTGTAGTAAAGCCAAAGACCTTAAAGATTTTTATCTGCAAGCACAGACTTTTCTGCTCTCAAATGGTTGTCTAGGTGTCTTGAAAACCCAGACATAGTGTTTATACCATTATAAAAGTAAATAAAAGATTTAATAAGGAGTGATATAAGCATCTGAATGTAGAGTTCCAAAGAATAGCAAGGAGAGATAAGAAAGCCTTCCTCAGTGATCAATGCAAAGAAATAGAGGAAATCAACAGAATGGGAAAAACTAGAGATCTCTTCAAGAAAATTAGAAATACCAAGAGAACATTTCATGCAAAGATGGGCACAATAAAGGACAGAAATGGTATGGACCTAACAGAAGCAGAAGATATTAAGAAGAGGTAGCAAGAATACACAGAAGAACTGTACAAAAAAGATATTCACAACCAAGATAATCACGATGGTGTGATCACTCACCTAGAGCCAGACATCCAGGAATGTGAAGTCAAGTGGGCCTTAGAAAGCATTACTACGAACAAAGCTAGTGGAGGTGATGGAATTCCAGTAGAGCTATTTCAAATCCTGAAAGATGATGCTGTAACTGTGCTGCACTCAATATGCCAGCAAATTTGGAAAAACTCAGCAGTGGCCACAGGACTGGAAAAGGTCAGTTTTCATTCCAATCCAAAGAAAGGCAATGCCAAAGAATGCTCAAACTACCACACAATTACACTCATCTCACATGCTAGTAAAGTAATGCTCAAAATTCCCCAAGCCAGGCTTCAGCAATACATGAACCATGAACTTCCAGATGTTCAAGCTGGTTTTAGAAAAGGCAGAGGAACCCGAGATCAAATTGCCAACATCCGCTGGATCATCGAAAAAGCAAGAGAGTTCCAGAGAAACGTCTATTTCTGCTTTATTGACTATGCCAAAGCCTTTGACTGTGTGCATCACAATAAACTGTCAAAAATTCTAAAAGATATGGGAATACCAGACCATCTGACCTGCCTCCTGAGACATCTGTATGCAGGTCGGGAAGCAACAGTTAGAACTGGACATGGAACAACAGACTGGTTCCAAATAGGAAAAGGAGTACGTCAAGGCTGTATATTGTCACCCTGCTTATTTAACTTACATGCAGAGTACATCATGAAATTCTGGACTGGAAGAAGCACAAGTTAGAATCAAGATTGCTGGCAGAAATATCAATAACCTCAGATATGGAGATGACAGCACCCTTATGGCAGAAAGCTAACAGAAACTAAAAAGCCTCTTGATGAAAGTGAAAGAGGAGAGTGAAAAAGTTGGCTTAAAGCTCAACATTCAGAAAACTATGATCATGGCATCTGGTCCCATCACTTCATGGGAAATAGAGGGGGAAACAGTGGAAACAGTGTCAGACTTTATTTTGGGGGGCTCCAAAATCACTGCAGATGGTGATTGCAGCTATGAAATTAAAAGACACTTACTCCTTGGAAGGAAAGTTATGACCAACCTAGATAGCATATTCAAAAGCAGAGACATTACTTTGCCAACAAAGGTCCATCTAGTCAAGGCTATGGTTTTTTCAGTGGTCATGTATGGATGTGAAAGTTGGACTGTGAAGAAAGCTGAGTGCCGAAAAATTGATGCTTTTGAATTGTGGTGTTGGAGAAGACTCTTGAGAGTCCCTTGAACTACAAGGAGATCCAACCAGTTCATTCTGAAGGAGATCAGTCCTGGATGTTCTTTGGAAGGAATGATGCTAAAGCTGAAACTCCAATACTTTGGCCACCTCATGAGAAGAGTTGACTCATTGGAAAAGACTCTGATGCTGGGAAGGATTTTGGGCAGGGGGAGAAGGGGACGACAGAGGATGAGATGGTTGGATGGCATCACCCACTCAATGGATATGAGTTTGGGTAAACTCCAGGAGTTGGTGATGGACAGGGAGGCCTGGCGTGCTGCAATGCATGGGGTTGCAAAGAGTAGGACACGACTGAGCAACTGAACTGAACTGAGAATCACTCTTTACTGACATTTTCGAAACTTTTTGTCTTTAGCAAGGAAAACTTTTATTCTTGTTTATGTCATACATCTATTCACTTACCTTTCTAGTTTTTATTCTTTATATTGTCAATAGAACTTTTAAAAAGAGCTCATCAGAAAAGATGAGCTCTTTGATATAAATCATAGCTCTCTATATTATGAACACTATTTCTACAAACACACTTGACTCTTCTCAGTTTGCACTTTTCCCTGTTAAATTTCACCTGTATGAAATGTCTGACCCTTTTTTCTTGGCTTTAAATAAATCCTGTTTCTCCCTTAATATCCAGTTCAAATCCCACTATGTTTTCCTAAAGTGCTTCATGATCACCCCAAGCTAGAAAGCCATCTCTCTCACCTCTGAATGCCCTCCACCACTATTATCAGTGAAATCCATGGGCCATAAATCTTGTGCCATTTTGCCATGTTTTCTTTATTGAACTACATTTTAATATTTTTATTATCATAGTCTTCTTGAAAATAGTACTCTTATTTCTGCAAGTAGAGTATAAATTTTTTGGAGGGAACTAAATATATTTTCCATTTTTATATCCACCAGAGACTGCATCAGTGTTTTGTTTGCAAGGAGTAAATACTAAAAGCACTTTTGAAATGCAAATCAAAACCACAATGAGATACCACTTCACACCAGTCAGAATGGCTGCAATCCAAAAATCTGCAAGCAATAAATGCTGGAGAGGGTGTGGAGAAAAGGGAACCCTCCTACACTGTTGGTGGGAATGCAAACTAGTACAGCCACTATGGAGAACAGTGTGGAGATTCCTTAAAAAATTGCAAATAGAACTACTGTATGACCCAGCAATCCCACTGCTAGGCATACACACCGAGGAAACCAGAACTGAAAGAGACACGTGTACCCCAATGTTCATTGCAGCACTGTTTATAATAGCCAGGACATGGAAACAACCTAGATGTCCATCAGCAGATGAATGGATAAGAAAGCCGTGGTACATATACACAATGGAGTATTACTCAGCCGTTAAAAAGAATTCATTTGAATCAGTTCTGATGAGATGGATGAAACTGGAGCCGATTATACAGAGTGAAGTAAGCCAGAAAGAAAAACACCAATACAGTATACTAACACATATATGTGGAATTTAGAAAGATGGCAATGACGACCCTGCATGCAAGACAGGAAAAAATACACAGATGTGTATAATGGACTTTTGGACTCAGAGGGAGAGGGAGAGGGTGGGATGATTTGGGAGAATGGCATTCTAACATGTATACTATCATGTAAGAATTGAATCGCCAGTCTATGTCTGACGCAGGATACAGCATGCTTGGGGCTGGTGCATGGGGATGACCCACAGAGATGTTGTGGGGAGGGAGGTGGGAGGGGGGTTCATGTTTGGGAACGCCTGTAAGAATTAAAGATTTTAAAATTAAAAAAATTAAAAAATTTTAAAAAAATAAAAAATAAAACACATTTGATATGGTATTTTATCTTTGGTGATGATAAAATATGATATTTTATCTTAATAATTTACTAAGCATTTACTATGTGCCTCGTGCTGTATGAGTCTCTTCATGTGGATTATCTCCTTAAAATCTCCTACAAACCTAGGAATTTGGTTCCATTATTGTTTAACAGATAAAACAGGGTTTAGAGTCCAAAGTTTTAAGTCATTTAACTTGTTCTAGGCCACACAGCTAGAAGTAGAAAAATCGTAACTTAGTTTTATCTTCAATGTTAAATTTCTACGTGTAGGAATCCACATGTAGGACTTCCTCAGGTGGACAAAATTTATTATCTGTTTTTTGATGTCATTGTTTTAGAAAAAGTATTCTTCATCAAAAGCTGATCTCCATTTCAGTATCTAGATGATCTGAGAGCAACGGGAGGGCCCTCTGTAATGGTCTCCACAAGTAAGAAGTAAATGCTGTGAAAGGGGTTTCATGGCTTTAATGAAGTAACATAAATTTTCATGGAAAACAAAAACTAAATCACATTAAAAGAAAACATAATGAACCAGAACTCTAATAAGAAATGATAAATATCACACAAAGTTTTCTAAACATTAGAGCTAATGATAATTCTGAAAAACAACTAGGCAGTTTAGAAGTTCAACATGGAATAAAATAATTATTGTCAACTAAATCACTGAGAGAGAGAAAAGTGTTTTTTTTAAAACCTCCTAATGGGATCTGGAATTGGTGACATCATCTTCATGTGAATCATAACTAAAGAAGATAAAGACAAAGATATTATAAAGTACTTTGAGTACAACACTATCTGTTCTTGGTTTATTGCTTCTGACAAAGAACTATTATACATAAAAGAGCATGAAATATGAAAGGACCCAAAATAGTTGAGATGTTTAATAAGACATTGCAAAATTGATATGTCCAAAAATGAATTCTCAATAGTCTTTCAAAACCTATTCCTTCCCAATTTTCCTCATCTCAGGAAACACCATTGCCTTTTCCAAGTTCTGCACTTTCCCCTATTTCAGGCCCTGTTTCACTAGCCTTAAATTCCTGCCCCTTTCCTCTTGACTTTAAACAAACTCTGTACCTCCCTCAATATCCAGTTCAAATCCCACCATGTTTTCCCCAAGTCCTCATGGTCACTCCAGGTTAGAGCGCTATCCCTCTCCCACCCCTGAGTGCCCACAGTAATCGTCATCAGTGTGATCCATGGGCCATCAATTTAGACGCCAATCCTTGAATCTTCCTGAACTCTGCTCTTTCTGTCAGAGCCCACATGCAACGCATAGTCAGTCTGGCCATCAGTTCCTTTGCCACTACTTTGACCAAGCCACTGTCACACTGTGCCTGCACCATTGCAGTAGACTCTTAGCTGGCCATACAGCTTCCACCTCTTCACTGCCATCATTTCCCCAACACCCACAGACACACACAGACACACACAGACACACACACACAGACACACACACACACACACACAGACACACACACACAGACACACACACACACACAGACACACACACACAGACACACACACACAGACACACACACACACAGACACACACACACAGACAGACACACACACAGACACACACACACACAGACACACACACACAGACACACACACACACACAGACACACACACAGACACACACACACAGACACACACACACACACAGACACACACACACACACAGACACACACACATATACACAGACACACACACACACAGACACACACACAGACACACACAGACACACACACACACACACACAACAAGCCAGAGCATTATTTTTCAAATGTGTCCGATTGTGTCACTCTTCAGAATTCTCCAGCAATTTCAGTAGCACTCAAGGAAAAAACCCCAAATCTTCATTTTGGACAGTGAGACCCACCAGCACCTCAACAACAAGCCTCATCAATCTTCCTCCTCCTATTTTCTACTGCTCTAACACCACCAGCAAAACCATCGCCCTTCCATCCACTCCTGACACTGGGATCGCCCTGGTCTTCTGTGAGCTCATCATTCTCTTCTCCCTATACCCCAAGTCATTCGCACTTGCTAATCCCTGGGCCTGGAATGCTCTCAGTCCAGTTCTCTGCTCAAATGTCTTAGGAAGACATTCTCAAGTCATCCTACATAAAATAACATTATCACCACCACCTCTTTCTATTCCCCTGACATTATTCTTCACAATACTTGTCAACCCCTAATATGTTATTTTAATGTATATTTTAATATATATTATATATGTTTTAAAATAAGCTCTTGAGAGGCTTATTTTAGGATTCTACAATAAATAAATTCAGGAGTCTAAAATAAGAGTCTACAATAAATAAACAAACAAAGAATAGTTTTTAATATATACATATGTTGGTCATTTTGCAAACTTCTCAACAATGCAGTTGTCCAAAACTGCAGTTGCAAAATGCATGAAGTAGGGCTGCCAAAAAGAAAGGTTAGGGATTAAAAGTATTATTAATGAAAACTTACATCCTTACGAAATCCTGCCACACAGATATTTATAGCAGCTTTATTCATCACTGCCAAAACCTGGAAGCAACCAAAATGTCCTTCAGTAGGTAAACAGTGGTACACCCGAACATTATTCAATGCTAAAAAGAAATGAGCTATCAAGCCATGAAAATACAAGGAGCAACCCTAAGCACTGATTACTAAGTGAAAGAAGCTAATCTTAAAAGGCTTTATATTGTGTGACTCCAACTATATGGCATTTTGGAAAAGATAAAACTATGGAGACAGTAAGGTTAAGTTTCTAGTAGTTGGGGGAATAGGCAGAGAACAGAGGCTTTTTAGGAGAGTGAAAACACCCTGTATGATAGTATAATTACACATGTCATTGTACATTTGTCCAAATCCATAGAATGTATAATATCAACAGTGAATTATAGTGTAAACTACAGACTCTGGGCAATTAAGATACATCCAGGCAGGTTTATTAATTGCAACAAATGTACCACTATGGTGGAGGAGGTTGATAATGGGGGAGACTTGCATGGTGGTGCAAGGGGTATTCAGGAAATCTCTATACGTTCCTCTCAGTTTTTCTGTGAACCTAAAACCACCCTAAAAAAATTAAATAAAATTACTGTTAACTGCCTAGAATGTGATGATTCAATTACCTGAGAAGTATGAAACACAGTAACCATTAGTCTGCAAACTGAAGAATGATAAGTATAGGCCTACTAGTTTGCATTGCTTACATAATAACCTACATCCAAGACTGCATAAAAAGCAAAATAACCTCATAAAAATCCAGATTATTATGATCTTCATTATGTTACATTATGGACTAAGTCTTCTCTCTGAAATCACACCTACCAATGTCAAGGTGTTTGAAGGACCAATTTTCATGATAAATTTCATTTCAGTAAATATGGTTATGTGAAAGTGTAGTCACTCAGTTGCGTCTGACTCTTTGTGACCCCATAGACTGTAGCCCACCAGGCTCCTCTATCCATGGAGTCCTCTAGGCAAGAATACTGGAGTGGATTGTCATTTCCTTCTCTAAAGGATCTTCCTGACCCAGGGACTGAACCTGGGTCTCCCGCATTGTGGGCAGATTCTTTATTGTCTGAGCCACAAGGGAGTATATTTATATAGACAGTATCTATTTTTATCTAATATTTCTTGGAAACTGATTATTTAGGAAGTAACACTAGATCCTGTGTCAATAAGCTCAGGCTAGTATATTATGCCATCTAACGTTTCAGGAATCCTTCAGCATTTTCTAATTAGAATTCAAATTAAATGCAAACAGTCAAGTAGCACACAGAGACCCCATTATCAGCTCTCCGTGAGCTAAGAGGATGAATAATACGAGACATGTTAATTATCTGCTTTCCAGCAGCTGTGATTAATCTTGACTGGTACATCTTGCTAATGTGATAGACAACAGTAAATATTGGGGCTTGTTATGTTTTCCAGGGCTAGGAAATCATGGTCTCTAATGACTTGCTTCATTTGTAGCTAGCTATGCAATCTGCCAGAGATGCTAGACTCCACTTAATCTCTATACCAAGTGAAGTCCATGCTAGCGGAACCTAAGTTTTCAGAGTCCTCTATCTCAGAAAAGTTGCTCTCTGTCTTGTCTCTCCATCTGTCTCTCTCTGGGTCACACTCACACACACACACACACACACACACACACACACACACACACACACACACTTCAGTTTCAGAATTAACAGCATACAGAACCAAACCTACTGAGGTGCTAAGAGATCCCAATCACCATATGTATGTACTTTTCTTTCTTTCTAGTTAAAAATGTCTTTTTAAATGTGGTTTGTTTTTAAGAAACTAAATGCCTTTTCTGACTCCATGAGTGGCTGCACCAGATCCAATATTAGATTTGCAATCTTTGAACAGTACCTGACGTCTTTTGAATCATGGTCATCTAGAAGAAATTGTCACTAGAGGTGTGTTTCTCAACGTTTTGTTCATTAACACCCCCCCTTTAGACTTTCTTTCTTCATTGTCCCCTCCTCACAAGATTTTAATACCTCAGATACACTACAGCTGGTTATGTACCATGGCCCTTTATAGGACCACAAACCTGTAACACCTGAGATTTTCTTGATCCCCCAAGAACTTGCTTTCATCCCCTGGGAACAAGATCACCCCTGCTGAGACTGTGTTCACCAGAGGCTTCATTCTATCCGCCTCTTCATTGTCTAAGTTACATATTCTCATTGGACACAGAGCTACTCCATAGCTCATGTTTCCCATACAAACTGGTGAAACAGGCACACCCCAAATCCAGGTCCTCCCCTTAAAAGAGGTGGTCAAGACAACACCCAGGGTACAAATGCTCTTCATTCCCTTCCTCTCCCCTGCCCATAACACAGCCCTGGATCAGGTTCAAACAACCTCAAGGCAACCTTGAAGGAAGATAGAAACCTCAGAAGAGCCACATACAAATAGTGCTTTGCAGAAAGACTGAATGAATTTGAACACAGTCTACTTACTTTAATCAAGTACTTCACCCTTCTGAGCTTTAGCATCCATAGCTATTAAATAGAAGGATTAATGCCAGTGATCCCTTGCCCAATGTTGGCTCAGTAGAAAGCCCCCAACAAGACAACCCAAAATGCTTACTGATCAAAAGAAGTTTCCTAAATTTACTGCAGCAAATAAGGACACCACCTTGACACAGTGTTAGAAATCTCCAAAGGAAACAAATAAAGGAAGGCTACTTATAGTACCCATGCTGCAGAACTTTAAGATCATTTTCAAAAAGCAGAGAAACATCCAGGATTGGGCAGAATTAAGGACACAGAAACTCTGCTGTTTTTGAAGCAATACTGAGGAACAAGCTATGATATCCATTTTAATTAGTCTATAGTCTTAGCTTCCTGGAACAAAACAAACAAAGCCAATACATTTTGCTTGGCCCCAGTACCATTCAACACAGGAACTGGAATTTGTCTCGATTCTCAGTTCCTGCAATATGTCAGACGTTAATTTAGGCACTGAAGGTAGATCTGCAAACAAGACAAGTTCCCTATTTTCAAGAAGCTTCTATTCCATCAAGAAAAATAAGCTTCAAAAAGATATTGCATGGATCAAATCCTTTAAAGAAGTGTAGGTTTCTAGAGAAGGGAATGGTAGAGGAGGTCATTCATGAGGGAAATATAATAAAAATTTTCTTTTTTGTAAAATGTCTAGCAAAGGTTCCAAGACACTATGGGAAGGACCCCTGGAAATATCCACTGGCTTTTCAGTACTCAGGTTTGAGGGCCAAAGGTTGGATGGAGTGGTTTACCCTGTTTTTCCATCATGAATTTGGAGGGAATCTATAGATTAAATCAGTTAATCTATTATAGTATGAATTATAAACTAATCTGCAACCATCTTTCACAAAATCCTAAGGAAGATAAATTCTTCCTCCGAGTTTCTGAGGTCAAGCACAAAATCACAGAACAGAAGCTATCAAGATGACAATTTAAAAGCTACAAGTTCTAGTTAACCCAAAGTGTCTGAATTACAATCAGCAGAAAGCTCTGGTATTAGTAAATGATGAGTTTTAGTAGGTCTGAATATCATATACACATGCTTAAGAATCATGAATAAATGTTTTCTTGATACAAGTCTTTGGAGTCCAAAGCGTCTCCTAAACCAAAATTCATCAGCAGTTGCAATGCAGAATTACTGAAGCACTGAAAGTTAAATCTACTTCAGAAACCCAAGCAGATCCAGGAACACAGGACACTTTAACTCCATGGAATTACCGTTTTTTGGCTCTGTCTATTCTGGCTCAGCTTCAATGGATACTCCAGCAGATCCTCTATAAGCCAACAACTCCTACCACACTCTGCCCTGGCAGGTCTGGCAGGTCCACACCTACCCTCCTCCCTTCCCTGTGGTAACTGGCTCCATCTCCAACACACCCATTTTGGAAGCTGGCATCACACCAGGCAAACCTGTGCTAATCTGTCCCAAATGTTCTGGCTCATCACATAATATTATTACAATCATAAGGAAGACACTTAAACTTGTATTTGACTTGTCTCACCTGAAAATGGTGATAATAATATCTAGCATTTACAGTTGTTCAGGGGTTTAAGATGTGAAAAGGGTTTAAGTTCGTGAAAAGGGTAAGCACAGTAAGTAAAAAATAGAGAACTATAGATTTTAGCTATTTTTCTTATGCCTTCAATAGGTCTCTCAGATTCTGCCTCTTCTCAACTGCTGCTGACTCCAACAGAACCTTAATTCATCACCTCACACCTCTCCTTATTTTGAGAGCTTTCCCACTGGTTTTCTTACCATCAATTTTTTCCTCTTCGTCTTCAGTTCAGTTCAGTCACTCAATCATGTCTGACTCTTTGCGACCCCATGGACTGCAGCACACCAGGGATCCCTGTCCATCACCAACTCCCAAAGTTTACTCAAACTCATTTCCATTGAGTCGGTGATGCCATGCAACAATCTTATCCTCTGTTGTCCCCTTCTCCTCCCACTTTCAATCTTTCCCAGCATCAGGGTCTTTTCAAATGAGTCAATTCTTTGCATTAGGTGGCCAAAGTATTAGAGTTTCAGCTTCAGCATCAGTCCTTCCAATGAATATTCAGGACTGATTTCCTTTAGGATAGACTGGTTGGGTCTCCTTGCAGTCGAAGTGACTCTCAAGAGTCTCCTCCAACAACACAGTTCAAAAGCATCAATTCTTTGGTGCTCAGCTTTCTTTATAGCCCAACTCTCATATCCATACATGACCACTGACATTAGCAATTAAAAATCCCCTGCTTTCAACTTCCCCAGGGATCTTCAAGACGGCAGAATAGAAGGACATACACTCATCTTTTCATGGGAGAACTCCAAAATTACAACTTACTGCTGAACAACCACTGACAGGAGAATGTAGGATGATGCTGTTGAAGTGCTGCACTCAATATGCCAGCAAATTTGGAAAAGTCAGCAATGGCCACAGGAATGGAAAAGGTCAGTTTTCATTCCAAGCCCAAAGAAAGAGGGTGCCAAAGAATGCTCAAGCTACCACACAATTGCACTCATCTCACACACTAACATAGTAATTCTCAAAATTCTCCAAGGCTTCAACAGTACATAAACTGTGAACTTCCAGACGTTCAAGCTTTAGAAAAGGCAGAGGAACCAGGGATCAAATTACTAACATCCTCTGCATCATCAAAAAAGCAAGAGAGTTCCAGAGAAACATCTACTTCTGCTTTATTGATCATGCCAAAGCCTTTGACTGTGTGGATCACAATAAACTAGGGAAATTCTTCAAGTGATGGGAAACCAGACCACCTTACCTGCCTCCTGAGAAATACGTATGCAGGTCAAAAAGCAACAGTTAGAACTGGACATGGAACAACAGACTGGTTCCGAAATGGGAAAGGAGTACCTCAAGGCTGTATATTGTCACTCTGCTTATTTAATTTATATGCAGAGTACATGATGCAAAATGCCAGGCTGGATGAAGCACAAGCTAGAATCAAGATTGCCAGGAGAAATATCAATAACCTCAGATACGCAGAGGACACCATCCTTACGGCAGAAAGTGAAGAACTAAGAGCCCCTTGAAACTGAAGAAGCAGAGTAAAAAAGCTGCCTTAAAATTTGATATTAAAAAAACTAATATCATGGTATCTGGTCCCATCACTTCATGGCAAAAAGATGGGGAAATAATGGAAACAGGGACAGACATTATTTTCATTTTTATTTCCAAAATCACTGCAAATGGTGACTGCAGCCATGAAATTAAAAGACACTTATTCCTTGGAAGAAAAGCTATGCTGAAAGTAGACAGCATATTAAAAAGCAGAGACATGATTTTGCCAACAAAGGTCTGTCTAGTCAAAGTTATGGTTTTTCCAGTAGTCACGCATGGATGTGAGAGTTGGACTATAAAGAAAGTTGAGCACCAAAGAATTGATGCTTTTGAACTATGGTGCTGGAGAAGACACTTGAAAGTCCCTTGGACTGCAAGGGAATCAAACCAGTCAATCCTAAAGGAAATCAGTCCTGAATATTCATTGGAAGGAGTGATGCTGAAGCTGAAACTCCAATAATTTGGCCACCTGATGTGAAGAACTGACTCACTGGAAAAGACCCTGATGCTGGGAAAGATTGAAGGCAGGAGGAGAAGGGGATGACAGAGGATGCGATGTTTGGAGGGCATCACTCACTTGACAGATGTGAGTTTGAGCAAACTCCGGATGTTGGTGATGGACAGGAAAGCCTGGAGTGCTGCAGTCCATGGGGTCACAAAGAGCTGGACACAACTGAGCAACTGAACTGAACTTCAGCTTCTCATCACTTCAAGTTCCTGGCTTGAATACATTCTTGTGCCTCACTGTCAAGTTGCTCTGCAACGTGACACCACTAAACAACATAAATACATTGATAACACACAACGGATTCTTTGTTGTTTTCAGTAGCAACCAGTGGTTAGAGGGAGATGGAGCTGTAAGTCTTCCTCCCAAGGCTCCAGCACTCAGAGTTACACCAAAATGAGAGCAAGTCTCAGAGCTGCCCCTGCCACCTATGAAACAGTGACTGACTCCAAATTAACCATGCCACCTATTCCAGAAGGCTGGTGCAGGCACATCCTCTATTCTTCCTGGTGTTCCATGGTGTTCTGTAAGGAAAGTTCACCTAAAGCAGATTCTACCCCATTCTTTCTTTCCCCAGCTTTATTGAGATATAATTCATATGCTGCATGGTGTAAGTTTAAGGTGTACAACAGGTTGATTTTATACATTTATATATTGCAAAATGATCCCCACCATTATGTTAGTGAATGCCTCCCTCACATAATATAATTACCATTTCTTTTGAGGGGTGAGAACAGTAAGATCTACGCTGTTAGAAACTTTCAAGTATATAATAGGATAATACCAGCTACATTCACCATGCTGTACACTAGGTCCTCAGAACTTACTTGATTATAACAGGATGCGTGTACCCTTCAACCAGCATCTCTCCACTCTCCACCCACTGCTGCTGCTGCTGCTAAGTTGCTTCAGTCGTGTCTGACTCTGTGCGACCCCACAGATGGCAGCCCACCAGGCTCCCCCGTCCCTGGGATTGTCCACCCTCTGCACTCTTCTAATGGCAGGATGCAACTAACCTGGTCAGGGTTGAGTAACAGTATGCTCTGCTCAACAAGTGAGCACCAGTCAGGTACAGAAAGCTAAGCCCGGGTATCATCCACAGCATGTATCCATGGGATCTCTGTGCCTTGTTTGTGCCACAGCTGCCAAGACTGTACAAGGTTTCTAGACCAGTCAGCCCTCATTTAATGGATTAAAAAATAATATTTAGCAGCCACTATATGAATTAATGGGCTTCCCTTGTGGCTCAGATGGTAAAGCATCTGCCTGCAATGCAGGAGACCCAGCTTCAATTCCTGGGTCAGGAAGATCTCCTGGCAAAGGAAACGACAACCCACTCCAGTACTCTTGCCTAGAAAATTCCATGGATTGAGGAGCCTGGTAGGCTACAGTCCATGAGGTCGCAAAGAGTCAGACACAACTGAACAACTTCACTTTCTTTCTTTGTGTGAATTAATAAGGCAACCTGAAATAAAGACAGTGAAGCTCTCTCCTGCCTGGGCCTCTGTTTAGAGGCTTTCTACCCTGATTCACCACCCTTAAAGTGTGTATTCCTGACCACAGTATCTACATGTTAACCAATCAACCCTAGAGTATAGATTAAATTAACTGGCACTTTCTATACTGAAGCATTTAACAATAAATTGCAGGACATAACATCTAAAATCTCTCTCTTTGCTTCCCTCCACATACATTCATCTGCAGCAGAGTTCCTCAACCTTGGCACAATTCACATTTCAGACTAGATAATTCTCCTGGAGGGAGACAGGCTATGTATTATACAATGTCCAGCACAACCCTGGTGTCTCCTCACAGGAGGCCAGGAGCACCCTCCGCCGCCTGTGACAAGCAAACACATATACAGAAGTGACCTCGTGTCCCAGGGAGGGAGGCTCACCCTGAGTGAGCACTCCTGCTCGAAGCCAGGCTTGCTCCCTAAGCCACTCCCACCCACCAAGCTGCATTTCTCCCTTTACCTTTGCTTACTGTGGGTCCCAGTCTTAGAATTTACCTTCTCTGCTCTCCTACTCAAAAGTGACACATTCTTTAGGACAAGGAAGCTACAAGGCCCTCAAAAACCACATTAAGCTCTTAAAAGTGACTAGTTTGGTCCATGTGAATGCAGTTTCCAGACCACTATGGTCTTCACAGCTCTGGTTATCTTAGAGTTTACCACTCCTATTTTTTTCATTTTAAGTACCTGCTGGACCCTGTAAGAATATACTTTGAAACAACTAACTTAGTACTAAACAGAAGCCATCTTTCCATAAAAGTTTGCATTCATTATGTCCATACTGACCTGTCTTCTTCCTTTTCTGGAGAAGTTCTATACTCTAAAGCAGAGGGAGAGGGGGTGGAGGGGAGGAAGGAAGAAAGGGGAAAATGATTTAACACAATTCTGGTACCAAAATTTCCTGCAACTTAATGGGCTCCTGTTAACAGAATTAAAACATAATCTACAAAATCATTTATTTTTTTAAAAAAGTCACAAAAATCACAAGTATTTTGACCGGCTCAAATATTGTTTCTGTGGTTTGATACAGAGTATAAGTTCAGTCACTCAGTTGTGTCCGACTCTTTGCGACATCAAGATCGCAGCACGCCAGGCCTCCCTGTCCATCACCAACTCCCAGAGTTCACTCAGACTCAAGTCCATCGAGTCAGTAATGCCATCCAGCCATCTCATCCTCTGTCATCCCCTTCTCCTCCTGCCCCCAATCCCTCCCAGCATCAGAGTCTTTTCCAATGAGTCAACTCTTCACATGAGGTGGTCAAAGTACTGGAGTTTCAGCTTTAGCATCATTCCTTCCAAAGAAATCCCAGGGCTGATCTCCTTCAGAATGGACTGGTTGGATCTCCTTGCAGTCCAAGGGACTCTCAAGAGTCTTCTCCAACACCACAGTTCAAAAGCATCAATTCTTCGGTGCTCAGCCATCTTCACAGTCCAACTCTCACATCCATACATGACCACTGGAAAAACCATAGCCTTGACTAGCTGGACCTTTGTTGGCAAAATAATGTCTCTGCTTTTCAACATGCTGTCTAGGTTGATCATAACTTTTCTTCCAAGGAGTAAGCACCTTTTAATTTCATGGCTGCAGTCACCATCTGCAGTGATTTTGGAGCCCCACAAAATAAAGTCTGACACTGTTTCCACTGTTTCCCCATCCATTTCCCATGAAGTGATGGGACCGGATGCCATGATCTTCGTTTTCTGAATGTTGAGCTTTAAGCCAACTTTTTCACTCTCCTCTTTCACTTTCATCAAGAGGCTTTTTAGTTACTCTTCACTTTCTGCCATAAGGATGGTATCATCTGAATATCTGAGGTTGTTGATATTTTGCCCGGCAACCTTGATTCCAGCTTCTGCTTCTTCCAGTCCAGCGTTTCTCATCATGTACTCTGCATATAAGTTAAATAAGCAGGGTGACAATATACAGCCTTGACATACTCCTTTTCCTATTTGGAACCAGTCTGTTGTTCCATGTCCAGTTCTAACTGTTGCTTCCTGACCTGCAAGGTCAGGTTTCTCAAGAGGCAGGTCAGGTGGTCTGGTATTCCCATCTCTCTCAGAATTTTCCACAATTTATTGTGATCCACACAGTCAAAGGCTTTGGTATAGTCAATAAAGCAGAAATAAAAGTTTCTCTGGAACTCCCTTGCTTTTTCGATGATCCAACAGATGTTGGCAATTTGATCTCTGGTTCCTCTGCCTTTTCTAAAACCAGCTTGAACATCTGGAAGTTCATGGTTCACGTATTGCTCAAGCCTGGCTTGGAGAATTTTGAGCATTGCTTTACTAGTGTGTGAGATGAGTGCAATTGTGTGGTAGTTTGAGCATTCTTTGGCATTGCCTTTCTTTGGGACTGAAATGAAAACTGACCATTTCCAGTCCTGTGGCCACTGCTGAATTTTCCAAATTTGCTGGCATATTGAGTGTAGCACTTTCACAGTGTCACCTTTCAGGATTTGAAATAGCTCAACTGGAACTCCATCACCTCCACTAGCTTTGTTCATGGTGATGCTTTCTAAGGCCCACTTCACTTCACATTCCAGGACGTCCGGCTCTAGGTGAGTGATCACACCATCGTGATTATCTTGGTTGTGAAGAACTTTTTGTACAGTTCTTCTGTGTATTCTTGCCACCTCTTCTTAATATCTTCTGCTTCTGTTAGGTCCATACAATTTCTGTCCTTTATTGTGCCCATCTTTGTATCAAATGTTCCCTTGGTATTTCTAATTTTCTTGAAGAGATCTCTAGTTTTTCCCATTCTGTTGTTTGCCTCTATTTCTTTGCGTTGTTTGCTGAGGAAGGCTTTCTTATCTCTTCTTGCTATTTTTTGGAACTCTGCATTCAGATGCTTATATCTTTCCTTTTCTCCTTTGCTTTTCATTTCTCTTCTTTTCACAGCTATTTGTAAGGCCTCCCCAGACAGCCATTTTGCTTTTTTGCATTTCTTTTCCTTGGGGATGGTCTTGATCCCTGTCTCCTATACAATCACGAACCTCATTCCATAGTTCATCAGGCACTCTGTCTATCAGATCTAGGCCCTTAAATCTATTTCTCACTTCCACTGTATAATCATAAGGGATTTGATTTAGGTCATACCTGAATGGTCTAGCGATTTTCCTCCCTTTCTTCAATTTAAGTCTGAATTTGGTAATAAGTAGTTCATGATATGAGCCACAGTCAGCTCCTGGTCTTGTTTTTGTTGAGTGTATAGAGCTTCTCCATCTTTGGCTGCAAAGAATATAATCAATCTGATTTTGGTGTTGACCATCTGGTGATGTCCATGTGTAGAGTCTTCTCTTGTGTTGTTGGAAGAGGGTGTTTGCTATGGTCAGTGCATTTTCTTGGCAAAACTCTTTTAGTCTTTGCCCTGATTCATTCCATATGCCAAGGTCAAATTTGCCTGTTACTCCAAGTGTTTCTTGACTTCCTACTTTTGCATTCCAGTCCCCTATAATGAAAAGGACATCTTTTTTGGGGTGTTAGTTCTAAAAGGTCTTGTAGGTCTTCATAGAACCCATTCAACTTCAGCTTTTCAGCGTTACTGGTTGGGGCAGAGACTTGGATTACCGTGATATTGAATAGTTTGCCTTGGAAACAAACAGAAATCACTCTGTCGTTCTTGAGATTGCATCCAAGTACTGCATTTCGGACTCTTTTGTTGACCATGACGGCTACTCCATTTCTTTTGAGGGATTCCTGCCCACAGTAGTAGATATAATGGTCAACTGAGTTAAATTCACCCATTCCAGTCCATTTTAGTTCACTGATTCTAAGAATGTCGACGTTCACTCTTGCCATCTCTTGTTTGACCACTTCCAATTTGCCTTGATTCATGGACATGACATTCCAGGTTCCTATGCAATATTGCTCCTGACAGCATCGGATCTTGGTTCTATCACCAGTCACATCCACAGCTGGGTATAGTTTTTGCTTTGGTTCCATCCCTTCATTCTTTCTGGAGTTATTTCTCCACTGATCTCCAGAAGCATATTGGGCACCTACTGACCTGGGGAGTTCCTCTTTCAGTATCCTATCATTTTGCCTTTTCATACTGTTCATGGGGTTCTCAAGGCAAGAATACTGAAGTGTCTTGCCATTCCCTTCTGCAGTGGACCACATTCTGTCAGACCTCTCCACCATGACCCACTCGTCTTGGGTGGCCCCATGGGCATGGCTTAGTTTCATTGAGTTAGACAAGGCTGTGGTCCTAGTGTGATTAGATTGACTAGTTTTCTGTGAGTATGGTTTCAGTGTGTCTGCCCTCTGATGCCCTCTTGCAATACCTACTGTCTTACTTGGGTTTCTCTTACCTTGCCGCTGCTGCTAAGCTGCTTCAGTGGTGTCCAAATCTGTGCAACCCCACAGATGGCAGCCCACCAGGGTACCCCATCCCTGGGATTCTCCAGGCAAGAACACTGGAGTGGGTTGCCATTTCCTTCTCCAATGCATGAAAGTGAAAAGTGAAAGTGAAGTCACTCAGTCATACCCGACCCTCAGTGACCCCAAGGACTGGAGCCTGCCAGGCTCTTCCATCCATGGGATTTTCCAGGCCTGAGTACTGGAGCAGGGTGCCATTGCCTTCTCGGACATGGGGTATCTCTTCACGGCTGCTCCAGCAAAGCACAGCCGCTGCTCCTTACCTTGGACGAGGGTTATCTCCTCACCACTGACCCTCCTGACCTTGAACGTGGAATAGGTCCTCTAGGCCCTCCTGCACCCGCGCAGCCACTGCTCCTTGGATGTGGGGTTGCTCCTTCCAGCCGCCGCCCCTGAACTCGGACGTGGGGTAGCTCCTCTCGGCTGCTCCTGTGCTGTCGCAGCCTGACACTCGTGGCCACCGCCCCTGACCTCGGACGTGGGGTAACTCCTCTTGGCTGCCAGCCCTCGACATGGGGTCCTCCCAGCTTCTGCCCCTGACCTCGGACATGCGGTAGCTCCTCTCGGCCACGCTCTGTGCCCTGTCGCAGCCCGCGCTCTGATGATTGCAGGCATGAAATTAAAAGACGCTTACTCCTTGGAAGGAAAGTTATGACCAACCTAGACAGCATATTCAAAAGCAGAGACACTACTTTGCCAACAAAGGTCTGTCTAGTCAAGGCTATGGTTTTTCCAGTAGTCAAGTATGGGTGTGAGAGTTAGACTGTGAAGAAAGCTGAGTGTCGAAGAATTGATGCTTTTGAACTGTGGTGTTGGAGAAGACTCTTGAGAGTCTTGGACACCAAAGAAATCCAACCAGTCCATCCTAAAGGAGGTCAGTCCTGGGTGTTCATTGGAAGGACTGATAAGTGTATATATTAGTATATGCACTTATAGAGTATAAGCTATCCTGCAATTCTCAAAAGATCAAGGGCCACAGAAGACAGAATTCTTTAAAAAATTCATATGGGAATGTCCATTTATGTGGCAATCTATGAAACTATTTGTACTCGGCAAAGAGTACAGGGAATAACTTTTGTGAACTACTAGCTAAAATTATTTTTAAAACTCTTAGTTTTCTAAAAATAAACCCTATCATATCACATCAAGAACATCATAAAAGCAAATGTTGGCAAAATACAAAGTTAGGTGAACAGAGGCTGTTCTCAGTAAGGCTTAATAAACATAATGGAAACTATAACAAATTAATGATTAATAAAAGCACTGTGAAAATGCAGTGATATTATCTCTGCACATATTATAAATCTAGGTTAAGTCACTTAAAAGTAGTTCTACTTGAATCTAGTTTGGAATACATAAAGAAGATTTTACAGTTTTCCCTAAAATACAAATGAGGTAAAAATTAGGCAACATTTTATTAACATATCTAGTTATCTCCATATTTATCTCAAAAGTGTTTCAGTTCAGTTCAGTCACTCAGTCATGTCCAATTCTTTGCGACCCCATGCATCAGAGCACGCCAGGCCTCCCTGTCCATCACCAACTCCCAGAGTTACCCAAACTCATGTCCTTCGAGTCAGTGATGCCATCCAACCATCTCATCCTCTATCGTCCCCTTCTTCTCCTGCCCCCAATCCCTCCCAGCATCAGAGTCTTTTCCAATGAGTCAACTCTTCAAATCAGGTGGCCAAAGTATTGGAGTTTCCGCTTCACCATCAGTCCTTCCAACGAACACCCAGGACTGACCTCCTTTAGGATGGACTGGTTGGATCTCCTTTAGGATGGACTGGTTGGATCTCCTTGGAGTCCAAGGGACTCTCAAGAGTCTTCTCCAACACCACAGTTCAAAAGCATCAATTCTTCGACACTCAGCTTTCTTTATAGTTCAACTCTCACATCCATACATGACCACTGGAAAAACCATAGCCTTGACTAGACGGACCTTTGTTGGCAAAGTAATGTCTCTGCTTTTCAATATGCTGTCTAGGTTGGTCATAACTTTCCTTCCAAGGAGTAAGCGTCTTTTAATTTCATGGCTGCAATCACCATCTGCAGTGATTTTGGAGCCCCACAAAATAAAGTCTGACACTGTTTCCACTGTTTCCCCATCTATTTCCCATGAAGTGATGGAACCAGATGCCATGATCTTCATTTTCTGAATGTTGAGCTTTAAGCCAACTTTTTCACTCTCCTCTTTCACTTTCATCAAGAGGCCTTTTAGTTCCCCTTCACTTTCTGCCATCAAGGTGGTGTCATCTGCATATCTGAGGTTATTGATATTTCTCCCAGCAACCTTGATTCCAGCTTCTGCTTCTTCCAGCCCTGCGTTTCTCATGATGTACTCTGCATATAAGTTAAATAAGTGGGGTGACAATATACAGCCTTAATGTACTCCTTTTCCTATTTGGAACCAGTCTGTTGTTCCATGTCCAGTTCTAACTGTTGCTTCCTGACCTGCATATAGGTTTCTCAAGAGGCAGGTCAGGTGGTCTGGTATTCCCATCTCTTTCAGAATTTTCCACAATTTACTGTGATCCACACAGTCAAATGCTTTGACAGAGTCAATAGTGTTTAACAGTGCAAAAAAAAAAAACTTCCAAAACTATAATAATGTATTAGGAACACATTATATGTGTCTGTGAACTATCTACTTTTGTAAATAAACATAATTATGTCACTTATTTCCTTTTCCTTTTTTCAATTCTTGTATCAATGTTACATTGTTACAGCACAGCTAGACACACCCCCCTCCCCAAAGAAAGGTTCTTTTTAGATAACACAGCATTTTCTAATTTTCACAACTACTATTGGGGGGGCAATTATATTCAGCTTATAGACAAGAAAATGAAATCTTAGACAACTTAACAATATTATCCACCTTCCTAAGTGGAAAATGCAGAACCCAAACTCAGGCATATCCGGCTCCGAGTCTGTGGTCTTTAAAGCTACTCAAGCTGCTGATCAGTTTTCTCCCTCTTAGCAAAGGAAATGTGACTGTACTGGTCAGTTATTGTTCAGTCGCTCAGTCATGTCTGATTCTTTGCAAGCTGAAAAACTGCAGCAGGCTAGGCTTCCCTGTCCTTCTCTATCTCCCAGAGATTGCTCAACTCAGGTCCATTGAGTCAGTGATGCTATCCAACCATCTTATCCTCTGTTGTCCCCTTCTCCCTCAATCTTTCCCAGCAGCAAGGTCTTTTCCTATGAGTCGGCTTTTCACATCAGGTGGCCAAAGTATTCAAGCTTCAGTTTTAGCATCAGTCCTTCCAATGAATATTCAAGACTGATTTCCTTTAGAATTGACTGTTTGATCTCCTTGCTGTCCAAGATGACTCTCAAGAGTTTTCTCCAACACCACAGTGCTAAAGCATCAATTCTTCAGAGCTCAACCTTCTTTATGGTCCAACTCTCATTCATACACAGCTACTGGAAAACCCAGTTTTGACTATACAGACCTCAGCCAGCAAGTGATGGCTCTGCTTTTCAATGTGCTGTCTAGGTTTGTTATAGCTTTTCTCTCAAGATGCAAGAGTCTTTTAATCTCATGGCTGCAGACACTGTCCTCAGTGATTTTGGAGCCCAAGAAAATAATGTCTCTCACCCTTTCCATTGTTTCTCCATCTTTTTGCCATGAAGTGATCAGACCAGATGCCATGATCTTAGTTTTTTAAAGGTGAGTTTTAAGCCAGCTTTTTCACTCTCCTCTTTCATCTTCATCAAGAGGCTCTTTAGGTCCTCTTTGCTTTCTGCCATTAGGGTGGTGTCATCTGCATATCTGAGGTCCAGTATCTGTGTATAATCATTCCAAAATGTTCTTTGAAAAAAAAAAAAAACTTGGCACTTAATGAAATAATCAAAACTTTGAGAATACAAGAATGAGTAACTCCTAGTCTGAATAAGATGCATGTGAATATGTATAGAGATATTACTAAATCTTAGAATGTGTTAGATAAATAAATAGTCCCTAGGCATAATATTTCTGATAAGTATTCCATGGATAAAAATGAGGCTCTGAACAAACTTTCACAGTTTTCTCACAGTGGAACTGGTGAAACACTTTAGCACAGCTGATGGAAAGTCTCTGTCTGGTCTGGAGTTCTCCTTTCTCTTTAATGAATACTTCACTATTTTTGTGCCATCCTATTCTATCATGGATCATTGGTTTATTAGGAGCAAGAATCTTTATTTTCAGTCTAATTTTTCACATGTTGAAAGTTCAAGCATGAGATAATTACATTCTAATAATATTTACTCATAATGACTACTCAAAACCTGCTAATCATTTTCTTACATGTATTGCATTTATTATCTCATACATATCTATAGAACATTGCAAGGTAAATATTTTTACCTCCACTGTATAGTTGAAGAAACTGAGGCTTTGAAGTCACACAGATAGGAGATGGTGAATTGGAATTCAGATGCAGAAATGTCTAACTTCAAGCTGTGTACTCAGCCACTTTAAGTACACTGATGTTTCTCTAACAAGCTTTGCAAAACATCAGCCACATGCTTTCCATGCCAACCCAGACATAGCCTCTTCCTCTGTTTACATGGCATTCTGAGCTCTGGGTGAGGCAACTACTCTCTGTGCCAAAGAAAAGAATACTTTATAGTTCCCTAAGAAGGAAAGAGGGCTAATATTGTTTTCCAGGGAGAAACCTATTACTTTCACATTAATGACCGAAATAAAGACACGTCATTCAGAGACAATGCTCCCCTCTAGGGCAGCATTAAATCTTCTCTAGTGACAGTGCTCTGGGGATGCTCTGAGTTAATTCTACCTAAATGGAGTTTACATTTTAATCAATTTTATCAACTTGTACATTTTAAACAATGTATGTATTTAATTAAGTTCTACAATTTATTTAGTCTTATAATTTGCCCCGGTGGCTCAGTGGCAAAGAATCTGCCTGCCAGAGCAGGAGACACGAGTTCAGTCCCTGGGTCGGGAAGATCCCCTGAAGAAGGAAATGGCAACCAATTCCAGTATTCCTGCCTGGAAAATCCCATGGACAGATGAGCCTGGTAGTTTACAGTCCATGGGGTCACAAAGAGTCAGACAAGACCTTGTGATCAAATAACAATGAACAAAATCATTTTAGCTATACACAATAAATTTAATTATATAGAACTTAATTCCACCTGAAGTCCAACTTTTTCTAGATTCAAGGCTTTTAGAGAACCTTAAGAACTGTTTCAAGTGGACATTTAAGCTTCCAGTGGGAAATGTTATAATTTATATACTGAAAAATATGCTCTCATGTACAAAGATGAAAACTGTGACCTCTTTTCAGTATGCTACATTGTTTCCCAAGAAAGAAGGGGAGGAAGAATTTTGCTAATCTGTCTTCATATATTAGTTGGTTCCTGCTGAAAATAATGATGGGCTCCTGAAAAAAATGTCATTCTATAGTATTATGAAGCTAACTGGCTGACTTGAGCTAAGTTCACAATCTCAACTTTCTTGGCACCATGCTAAAACCAACTGAATTATTTGGTTTTCAAATCAAGAAAGGTTTACTCTGCCAGTCTAAATGCCAAGGGGATTCACTATGTAGTAATTTTTTAACTTTTTTTAACCCTAATTAAATGTTGTTTTTAATTCACCCCCCATGTATTTAAGTCAACTTTGTTTTATTTTTTCCCTAACCACTTACAAAGCAGTATGCTAAAAGTCACATATCAAGGATCTACCATAATGCAACTTTTAATAACAGGTGCACTTTAGCCAAAATCCACATACTTGGAGGGGAATTAATACATCTACTATTTATAGTTAAACACTTCCTCTACCTGGAGAGATTCCTATCCTGGAATGATTTTAGAACATGAAGTACTGATATATTATTCTGAAAATAAAGTGAGTGAGTTACAATCTTTTAAAAGCCTAGCCAGGAAGAAGAGAAATGCAAAATATAGATTGTGAAACTCCATCTTGCGGAGATTAACTCTTAACTGTGATTAAGTCATAAACCTCTAAAGTTATGGCAACTTTCCACTATAAAACTCAAGTGTTATATTTTCAAAATTCTATACTTTTTGTGTGCTATTTTATAGTGAACTTTGGTAATTATTTTATCCTTTTAAACCATTCCCCTAATCTTAAGAAAGAAGAATGGAACTGGAGGAATCAACCTGCCTGACTTCAGGCTCTACTACTAAGCCACAGTCATCAAGACAGTATGGTACTGGCACAAAAACAGCAATATAAATCAATGGACCAAAATAGAAAGCCCAGAGATAAATCCACACACCTATGGACACCTTATCTTTGACAAAGGAGGCAAGAATATACAATGGAGAAAAAACAATCTCTTTAACAAGTGGTACTGGGAAAACTGGTCAACTACTTGTAAAGAATGAAACTAGAACATTTTCTAACACCATACACAAAAATAAACCCAAAAATGGATTAAAGATCTAAATGTAAGATCAGAAACTATACAACTCCAAGAGGAGAACATAGGCAAAACACTCTCCGACATAAATCACAGCAGGATCCTCTATGACCCACCTCCCAGAATATTGGGGAAAAAGCAAAAATAAACAAATGGGACCTAATTAAAATTGAAAGCTTCTGCACAACAAAGGAAACTATAAGCAAGATGAAAAGACAGCCTTCTGAATGGGAGAAAATAATAGCAAATGAAGCAACTGACAAACAACTAACCTCAAAAATATACAAGCAACTCCTGCAGCTCAATTCCAGAAAAATAAATGACCCAATCAAAAAATGGGCCAAAGAACTAAATAGACATTTCTCCAAAGAAGACATACAGATGGCTAACAAACAAATGAAAAGGTGCTCAACATCACTCATTATCAGAGAAATGCAAATCAAAACCACAATGAGGTACCATTTCACGTCAGTCAGAATGGCTGCGATCCAAATGTCTACAAGCAATAAATGCTGGAGAGGGTGTGGAGAAAAGGGAACCTTCTTACACTGTTGGTGGGAATGCAAACTACTACAGCTACTATGGAGAACAGTGTGGAGATTCCTTAAAAAACTGGAAATAGAACTGCCATACAACCCAGCAATCCCACTACTGGGCATACACACCGAGGAAACCAGAACTGAAAGAGATGTGTAACCCAATGTTCATCGCAGCACTGTTTATAATAGCCAGGACCTGGAAGCAACCTAGATGTCTATCAGCAGATGAATGGATAAGAAAGCAGTGGTACATAAACACAATGGAGTATTACTCAGCCATTAAAAAGAATACATTTGAATCAGTTCTAAAGAGGTGGATGAAACTGGAGCCGATTATACAGAGTGAAGTAAGCCAGAAAGAAAAAACACCAACACAGTATACTAATGCATATGTACGGAATTTAGAAAGATGGTAACAATAACCCTGTATGCGAGACAGCAAAAGAGACACAGATGTATAGAACAGTCTTATGGACTCTGTGGGAGAGGGAGAGGGTGGGATGATTTGGGAGAATGGCATTCAAACATGTATAATATCATATGTGAAATGAATCGCCAGTCCAGGTTTGATGCCTGATACAGGATGCTTGGGGCTGGTGCACTGCGATGACCCAGAGGGATGGTATGAAGAGGGAGGTGGGAGGGGGTTTCAGGATGGGGAACACGTGTACACCCATGGCGGATTCATGTTGATGTACGGCAAAACCAATACAATATTGAAAAGTAATTAGCCTCTAATTAAAATAAATTAATTTATATTTTTTTAAAAAGAAGCTTCAATAAACAATTATGGACAAATAAAATAAATAAATAAACCATTCTCCCAATCCTTCCAATACTGTTTTACATGAATTGAGAAAGCTCAGAAATATTAGTTCATTAGCTTAAAAAAGTCATCAGAGAGTAACACACAAAACAGGATTTTAAGAAACAGAAACTTGGGGCACTCTAATGTAAAAGAAAATAGCAAGTATCCTCATTTAAATTTCAAAGCATCAACTAAATTCAAGTATCATATAGCATTAATTCCAACTCAATGTTCCCCTGTAACAATACATCATCTTTCTTGTGCATGAACACATCTGATCTTCAAAGCCATTCCTTGAGGAGACTATCATTATTATAATCTCCATTTTATAAATAAGTAAATGATAACTCAGAAAGTTGAAGTGTCTCCTAAGAGATAAACTAAGGTCTCAGACTAAATTCTTGGTGTGTTCTAAGGCAGGCAAGCCCCATAAAAGTCAGGGCAAATCTTCACTGAAGAGTGAGGATAATCAATGAAGACCCAGGTCAAACCGCACTTCAGGGAACCCCCTGCTATACTGTATGCAGCAGCTATTCTGCGGTTCTGAAAAAAGAGAGACCATTTCCACAATTCTGCGTGTATCAGTAGGACAGTAACAAAAAGCTTAGCTTATTTGATTACAATGAAATATGTTAAATAATAAATACAGACATGGAACAATGAACTGGTTCCAAATTGGGAAAAGAGTACGTCAAGGCTGTACTGTCACCCTGCTTATATAACTTATATGCAGAGTACATCATGCAAAATGCCGGGCTAGATGAAGCACTGGCTGGAATCAAGATTACCAGGAGAAGTATCAATAACCTCAGATATGCAGATGACACCACCTGTATAATAGAGAGCAAAAAAGAACTAAAGAGCCTCTTGTTGAAAGTGAAAGAGGAGAGTGAAAAAGTTGGCTTAAAACTCAACATGCAAAAAACTAAGATCATAGCATCTGGTCCCATCACTTCATGGCAAATAGATGGGGAAACAATGGAAACAGTGATAGACTTCATTTTCTTGGGCTCCAAAATCACTGCAGATGGTGACTGCAGGCAAGAAATTAAAAGACGCTTGCTCCTTGGATGAAAAGCTATGACCAACGTAGACAGTGTATTAAAAAGCAAAGACATTACTTTGCCAAGAAAGATTGGTCTAGTCAAAGCTATGGTTTTTCCAGAAGTCATATATGGATGTGAGAGTTGGTCCATAAAGAAGGCTGAGTGCTGAAGAATTGATGCTTTTGAACTGTGGTGTTGGAGAAGACTCTTAAGAGTCCTTGGACTGCAAAAGTCAATCCTAGAGGAAATCAATCCTGAATATTCATTAGAAGGACTGATGCTGAAGCTGAAACTCTGATAGTTTGGCCACCTGATGTGAAGAACTGACTCATTAGAAAAGACCCTGATGTGGGAAAGATTGAGGGCAGGAGGAGAAGTGAATGACAGAAGATGCGATGGTTGGATGGCATCACCGACTCAATGGATGCGGGTTGTAGCAAGCTCCAGGAGTTGGTGAAGGACAGGGAAGCCTGGTGTGCTGTAGTCCATGGAGTAGCAAAGAGTGGGACACAACTGAGCGACTGAACTGAACTGATGTAAAATAACATACTCCTCATAGATTTCTTTCTCAAAAGCATGATCCCTCATATGTGGAGGTTTCTAGTTGCAGAGTAACAGTTATTGCTCAGAGAAGTAAAAAGATAAGCTGTGACTGAAGTTTCTTAGCAAAAACTACATGTGCTGTGTCTTTGCATTAATAAACTGTTCTATTACCTCCATCATCAGGTATATTCTAACAATTAAAACTTAAATCTGAGACATCTCAACTGGCGCAGTAGGTAGGAATCTGCCTGGCAATGCAAGGCATTCAGGTTTGACCCCTGGTCTGGTTAAGATACCACACATGGTGGAGCAACTAAGCCTGTGTGCTCCAACTACTGAAGGCCGAGCTCCTAGTGCCTGAGCTCCACAGCAATGAGAACCCTGCACACTGCAACGGAGAGAAGCTCCCGCTCGCCAAAACCAGAGGAAACCAGCTCAAAGCAACAAAGACTCAGTGCAGCAAAAAACTAATTAATCACTTAAAAAAAAAAAACCTCAAGTCTGAGACCATCAGTAAAATTAAAACAGGATTCTACCTACATTTTTAGTTTGTGATATAATGGGATTTAAGCCTTACAAAGAGATTTCTAGAGCCCCTTAGACTTAACTTTTAATTAGCACTAACTTGATAAAGTTGCAGTACAATGCAGCATAACTCAATATCTGATTTATTTTGAAAATGAATCAGATATATCTACTGTCTTTCACACCTTTAACCATGGGTTTGACTAAACCTCAATTTAGTATTCAGTTTGAAAGTATATAAGTATATATTGTTTCTCCCTTTTAACCTTTTCTGAATTAATTACATCATGTATTTTCCTACACACTTATTTAAATGCACACACACAGAGTTTAATTGCCTACCTAGACTATTTTAAATATGTTTAAAGCTCAGCACTTTTCCCTATAATTCTCTGAACAAGTTCATCTCTAATTACTCATCTTTGCAGTCGGCTGCTAAATCTACTTCTCTCAAATTGTATATTCTTCTTAATTCCAAATCTACATGTCTAGTTCTCAAGTGGACCCCTATAATAATATGAATCTTCTGAGAAGCAGATCAAATGCTTCATAACTTCAAACTTCTCATCCTCCTACTAAATGTAGTTCTCCTCTTGCGTTCCACATTTCATCTCAACCTCATCATACTCTCAGCTGCCCGTGTCTGGAATCAGAGAACTTCAGATCATCTACCATCCCCTCTTTCACTCTCCTCCTCTAATCAACTTGTCTGCTCATCTGATTAGTTTCATTTGATCCATGCTTCCATTCCCATCTCATCTGATGCTTGAACTCCTTTGCTCACTGTTTCCATTAATGATTCCCTCATTTATTCTCTCATCAGTTATCTCAATCCACCACATTTCCTTCTGTTCATCCTGCTATGAGCTTAGACTTCTTACTCATCCCTTTATACCTCATGAAGTTGCACTAACTTCCCCCAAATTAAGATCTGGTCTCCTCACTCCTCCCCAAATCCGCAATGTCTCCCAACAACCAAGGAGTAGGATTCAGATAGCTGGTTTTGGTAGATAACAGCTTTTTCTATGTGCAGCCTACATACTTAATTCGTATCTCCCAGGCTACTGCTTTTCCCCTGGTCTCTACTGTGAATTAGCCATTGTATCAACTGCACACTTTCTATTACCTAGGACTCCTCCTTTATCTTTCAAGGAATGGCCTTTGTTTCATCCTGTCCTTATTTGGATCTTGAAATTGAAGTCTTATAATGAAAGAGGAAAGTGAAAAAGGTGGCTTAAAGCTCAACATTCAGAAAACTGAATGTTTTCTGGATGAAAACATAAGATCATAGATCTTAGTACAGCAATAAGATCATAGCATCCGGTCCCATCACTTCATGGCAAATAGATGGGGAAACAGTGGCTGACTTAATTTGGGAGGGCTCCAAAATCACTGCAGATGGTGATTTCAGCCAGGAAATTAAAAGACACTTACTCCTTGCAAGGAAAGTTATGACCAACATAGACAGCATATTAAAAAGCAGAAAATTACTTTGTCAACAAAGGTCTGTCTAGTCAAGGCTATGGTTTTTCCAGTAGTCATGTATGGATGTGAGAGTTGGACTATTAAAAACGCTGAGAACTGAAGAATTGATGCTTTTGAACTGTGGTGTTGGAGAAGACTCTTCGGAGTCCCTTGGACTGCAAGAAGATCCAACCAATCCATCCTAAAGGAGATCAGTCCTGGGTGTTCATTGGAAGGACTGATGGTGAAGTTGAAACTCCAATACTTTGGCCACCTGATGCGAAGAGCTGACTCATTGGAAAAGACCCTGATGCTGGGAAAGACTGAGGGCAGGAGGAGAAGGGGACGACACAGGATGAGATGGTTGGATGGCATCACTGACTCAATGGAGATGAGTTTGGGTAAACTCCAGGAGTTGGTGATGGACAGGGAAGGCTGCCGTCCTGCAGTTCATGGGGTCACAAAGAATCGGACATGACTGATGGACTGAACTTAATTGAACTGAATGGCTTCTAACTCTAAACTCTTCTCAGTTCCCTGAGTCAGAATGACTCTTCTGCTTCTTTACCTCATTATATATTTTGTTTGTATCTCTGCCATGAATGCAGAGAAGGCAATGGCACCCCACTCCAGTACTCTTGCCTAAAAAATCCCACGGATGGAGGAGCCTGATAGGCTGCAGTCCATGGAGTCACTAAGAGTCGGACATGGCTGAGTGACTTCACTTTCACTTTTCACTTTCATGCATGGGAGTAGGAAATGGCAACACACTCCAGTGTTCTTGCCTGGAGAATCCCAGGGACTGGGGAGCCTGGTGGGCTGCCATCTATGAGGTCACACAGAGTCGGACACGACTGAAGTGACTTAGCAGCAGCAGCAGCTGCCATGAGTGAGTGAGTGAAAGTCACTCTGTTGTGTCCGATTCTGCGACCCCATGGAATACAGTCCAAGGAATTCTCCAGGCCAGAATACTGGAGTGGGTAGCCATTCCCTTCTCCAGGGAATCTTTTCAATCCAAGGATCAAACCCAGGTCTCCCATATTGCAGGCAGATTTTTTACCAGCTAAGCCACCAGAGAAGCCCAAGAATACTGGAGTATCTATTATATTCCACCTTAAATTATATTAGGTCTAATTTAACCCAATAAACATTTATTGAGGATCTTCTCTGTGTCAGGCCAGTACTAGGGAGAAAATAAAATGAGTCACACAATGTCTCTCCTCAAAAATTTACAGTCTAAACAACTAACTATAGCAAGCAGATTCTACATCACAAAAAGATACAAACAAGGTGCTGGGAAGGCTTAAATGAAGTAAATCTGTATATGCCTTCCTTTCCCAGAAAAGGGCAGGAATCATCTTTCTCTCTCTCCTCACACACACACAGTTACGTGCAACATACACATACCACTGTGAATGTCATACAGTAAATACTATGAAATTCTTTAAAGTAACTCAGTAAGTTGATCAAAGTAGATTTAATGCATACTGTGGGCTAAATAGTGTCTCACCAAAATGCATATGTGGAAGTCTTAACCCCAGAACCTCATAGTGTAAGTGTGTTTGGAGAGGAGATCTTTACAGAAATGATTAAGTTACGTGAGATTCAAATGATTGAGTTAGAGTGAACCTTCATCCAATCTGATGCCTTATAAGAAGAAAAATCTGGACACACACAGCGACCCCAGGTGTGTGTACTCACAGAGGGAAGACTGTGTGGCCATCTGCAAGCCAAGGACAGGGGCCTCACAGGAAACCAAGCTTTCCTCTTAGACTCCTGGCCTCCAGAACTGTGAGAATCAAATTTCTGTTGTTGAAGGCATTCAGTCTGAGGTCCTTTGTTACCACAGCCCTAGCAAATTAATACATGGCATATACAAAGAACTGCAGGGAAAATGAGGGAGATGATACCCTGAAAACTAATTAGAAAATAAGCATATAATTGAAAAATAAGCTATGTAATTAGTATAGGTCTGCACATTATAAAAGCAAAAATAGTAGTCTGATTAGATGAGGTTTATGTTACCAAAGAGTATGACATTGTATATATCAAAGCATGGACTTGATTAGGGGTTCCTAGTTACTTTGCTACAATGGACTCCCTTATTATTTATCCCCTACATTGCACTCCAAGTATATGCTGCTCACTGCATTTGCTTGCTTGCTTGATCTATCAAACAAAACATGTATTGTTTTCCGATATATAGAAGAAAATGTGTGTGTGTGTGTGTGTCCGTCCCTGAGTGTATTTTTCATCAAGGTGAGAATAGCTTGACATTTCAATTAGTCTATGCAATCATATTGCAGACAAATACATTAGTCTAGTAGACTTTTAGAAACACTGGAAGTAGCTTGAATAACATTCCCTTGGCAACTTTCTTGGATTATTAATAGTTTGGACCTCTGTATCCAATTAGATGTAATCAGATCAGTAAAATCTATACTCATCAGTACTTGGCATACTATGTAGATCTGAATTTGAGATATTCCTAAATGACTTTATGGTAAAATCGTGTTTTAAATTTTTTACTACTATGACCTTATAAAGTTTATATGCATGACTTTCTGATTTCTTGCCAAAATCAAATAAATAAATACAAACCTATTGCTTCATAGCATGACCTATGTTATAGTAGAGGCCATAAAAAGAATGTTAAGCAATGCTGTTTATCTACAAAGACTTGTGTAACAAATTAGTTGCAAGTGAAACTAAACATAACTTACCAAATTAGTGGTTCTGAATTACCCTGTAGGATCTGACAAAATCATTAAGGTAAGCATGCACTGCTATGAATTTTGAAAATAATGAAATGCACCCACTCAAAGTTCAAATCAGAGGCTGAAATTTTATTAGTACCATGTTCTAGTCACACAGGATGAATGTCTGTGAATAAGGCTCTACCATGGTCAAAATTCTCAATTGACTCCGTAATTCATTAGTGATGGAGTAAATTATTAAAGAAAAAAGAAAACAAAAACTAGACTTTTAAGTTGACACTTTCTATTAGTTCACTTTCTTGATTATAATAGTTTTATATCAAGCAATTAGTTTAATAATCTTAGATATTAAAATAGCACAAATAAAATCATATTAATGGTTAAAGCCAGAAAAAATGACAAGATAGAGCCAAAGCAAAAACAACGCCCAGTTGTGGGTGTGACTGGTGATGGAAGTAAAGTCTGATGCTGTAAAGAACAATACTGCATAGGAACCTGGAATGTTAGGTCCATGAATCAAGGTAAATTGGAAGTGGTCAAACAGGCGATGGCAAGAGTGAACATCAACATTTTATTGACTATGCCAAAGCCTTTTACTGTGTGGAACACAGCAACCTGTGGAACATTCTTCAAGTGATGGGAACACCAGACCACCTTACCTGCCTCCTGAGAAATCTGTATGCAGGTCAAGAAGCAACAGTTAGAATCAGACATGGGATAACCGACTGGTTCCAAATTGGGAAAAGAGTACGTCAAGGCTGCATATTGTCACCCAGCTTATTTAACATATATGCAGAGTACATCATGCGAAATGCCAGGCTGGATGAAGCACAAGCTGGAATCAAGATTGCTGGGAGAAATAATAATCTCAGATATGCAGATGACACCACGCTTATAGCAGAAAACAAAAAAGAACTAAAGAGCCTGTAGATGAAAGTGAAAGAGGAGAGTGAAAAAGTTGGCTTAAAACTCAACATTCAAAAAACTAAGATCATGGTAACCGGTCCCATCCCTTCATGGCAAATAGATGGGGAAACATTGGAAACAGTGACAGACTTTATTTTCTTGGGCTCCAAAATCACTGCAGATGGTGATTGCAGCCAGGAAATTAAAAGACGCTTGCTCCTTGGAAGAAAAGCTATGACTAACTTAGCATATTAAAAAGCAGAGACATTACTTTGCCGACAAAGATCCGTCTAGTTAAAGCTATGGTTTTTCCAGTAGTCATGTATGGATGTGAGAGTTGGACTATAAAAAAAGCTGAGAGCTGAAGAATTGATGCTTTTGAACTGTGGTGTTGGAGAAGACTCTTGAGAGTCCCTTGGACTGCAAGATCAAACCAGTCAATCCTAAAGGAAATCAGTCCTGAATATTCATTGGAAGGACTGATGCTGAAGCTGAAACTCCAATACTTTGGCCACCTGATGCGAAGAACTGACTCACTAGAAAAGACCCTGATGCTAGGAAAGATTGAAGGCAGGAGGAGAAGGGGATGACAGAGGATGAGATGGTTGGATGGCATCACTGACTTGGACATGAGTTTGAGCAAGCTCTGGGAGTTGGTTATGGACAGGGAGGCCTGGCATGCTGCAGCCCATGGGGTCACAAAGAGTCAGACACGACTAAGCAACTGAACTGAACTGAATGGTTAAAGTAGTTTGCCCAAATGATGACAATCCTTCGGATAAGAATTCAGCTAATGGTGAAAACACTTATAGGACCAGAAATTTTTTCCATTTCTAAATGTAAGCTGATCAGGGCCACTCCAAAGGGTTCTTCTACACGTTGTTCTGTGTACAAAGGCACAAAGCTGAGGGGGTGAGTTGGCCTGAAAACCAGTCTGAGACAACCCTCAAGCCATGTACCTAGTGGCACCAGAAGGGGTGCCTTTGACTAACTCGCCCAAAGAGGCCCCTTGTTCCCAAGCAGCCCTGGGGCTGTCACTATTTTCTTCAACCAAATGACGCTAAAAATCCCACACATTCTTGGAATCCACTCTAAAAATTATCTAAATAGAATGTGGTTCATGAACCAATTAAACCATAGAATTCTTTTGAACATGCTTTGAACTTAAATGACTGTAAACAGTTTCAAATTTTTTGAATGATTATCCTTTCACAAAGATAAATATTATAACTATTTTACAAACCTTAAACTGACAAAGTTGAATGCAGCAAGTTAATGGAATAGAAAAGCAACTGACTGGAGAGAAATTATCTCAATGACAAATACCATTAACAAATGCACCTCAAGACTGTTCAAAATTTGGAACTCCCTGGTAGAACTCCCGAACTCCCTGGCGGTCCAGTAGTTAGGACTCTGCTCTCACTGCCAAGGGGGCAGGCTTAAATCCCTGGCTATGGAATTCAGTTCCATTCAGTTCAGTTGCTCAGTTAAGATCCCACAAGCCATACAGCACGGCAAAAAAAAAAAAAAAAAATCATTCAAAATTAAGAAGTAACCTAAGTAGCCTTTGCCCTACATTTCCTAACAGTTTTCAACAATAATCTTCTTAACATTTGAATCAAGTAAAGCAATGGAGTGCCAAATCATTGAGTCCCACTTTCTTTCTAACTACATCCTTTATGAAAATAAGCTAACTGAACAAAAAAATTAGGATCACAAGATTAAACCATGTGCTAAATGAATATAAGACAATTTGGAAGTGAGTACTCATGAAAGAAGCAAATAGTGATATTCTTTTTTAGTAGTTCCTTATTTCAAAATTCTTCTTAAAAAATTTCATCCAGGTTAACAACCTAAGTTTGCAACCAGTTCTTGAATAGTGAGGATATCTATGAGGTGGCGGGTGAAGGTGGTGAATAGATGCCTTTCACTTCTGCAAGAACCATGTGTTTTTCAGCATTTTCTGTTTTACAGCACGTAATGAGCAAGTGCATGACCTTTAGAAGCTTTCTTATTCTACGGGAAACTAAAATTCTTGTCACACATCAGGATTTTTACAAGAGCAGTAGAATAATGTTTTGTTTCTTTTTGAATTCTGTTGACAAATTTGGTCTCTGAGTGATTTTTGTGCAGAGAATATATGTTCAGATATAAGTGTTGCTTATTATCCTTTTGTTCCTCAATTTGCTCTTGGGTTTCCTAGTTACAAAGCATTCATCCCACTGACATTCTCTTTGTAAGTAGCCTTAAAAACCTGTGTGTGTGTGTGTGTGTGTGTGTGTGCGTGCATGCGTGCGTGCGTGCGTGCTATGTGTGTGTGTGTGTGTTTTCAGTCACATCCAACTCTCTGTGACCCTATGGACTGTAGCTCACCAGGCTCCTCTGTGCATAGAATTTTCCAGGAAAGAATATTGCAGTGGGTTGCCATTTTCTGTGCCAGGGGATCTTCCCAACACAGGGATCGAACCAATGTCTTCTGCATTGGCAGGTGGGTTCTTTACCACTGTGCCACCTGGGAAGCAAAAACTTCTGCATTCTTAAGCAAAGGAGATGTGGTCATTATTGGTATATATGCATATTTTTCATTTTTAAAGCTCCATTAAATAGAGCCAGTAGTAAAGTACATTTAAAACTACACTTCAGAGGTTTGGGAACCCAGTCAATCAGATTATATTTAGAGTAAATTAAAATCATCTGTTATTTTTAAATGCTTGCATTCATATACTCCCAGAAAAAAAATCAAATTTATGCTTAATAAAAGCAAAATTTCTAATGAATTCAAGTTCATATTCATATGTGATGTATTACTTAAATAGTAATATGCAACTGACATTTGTTTGAGCTTCTATCATCTATTGAGAACAAACACTTAAGCATATTCTGGTATATATCGCCCTTTGGTTCTATATTGATTGTCTTTGCTAAGGTTAAATAACATTATTTCTTTCATCAAATCTGTACAGACTCATAACTAATCATATAAAATAATGTAGCAAAAAGCAAAAGAATTTTAAACCCCCTAACTTATGGAAATCCTAACATATAGAAATCATTTTCTGAATATTCTTTCACTAGCACTATGGATATTTTTCTATATATAAACATAAAAGAAATGATGAAAAGTACATAGATGATAAATGTATAGGTTTTTTATTAATGGGATCCTACATACATGACATTTTAAATAAAAATTATTTAGTTAGACTTAATGAAATAAAGAATAAATTGAATAGATACACTGGCATTAAAATATAAATATTTCTTTCACACCTAACATAAGTTCACAAAAGAGTTCTCTAGAGCTGAAAAAAGATGTAAGAAATCATACTTTTGGCCTAGATTTTTAAAATTTAAGCAGTATGTGTTAACCTCGTGTTCCATAAGATGAGAACTGCCCCTTCTACTTCTTCCCTTTTCTTCCCACTCACGTTGGTTAAGTATATTTGGCAATAATTAATATCAATTTTATTTGCTAAATTATTTTCATATTGCCTCAAGGCACCTATCTAGCTGGCTGGTTGGATTTATGACATCAATAAGTGAGTGGGAGAATTCTACCTGTTAAAAATATGTTACATGAGTTGCAAAATAAATTTATTTTTAATTTTTGGCATGAATAATTATCCTAAAAGACAAAACATTTTTGTTTCCATAGACAGACACTTAAGGACAGATGAGTTTTTCCTCTTCCAAAAATCTAGCTTTTGAAATTCAAGAAGCAAAGCTGTGAAGAAGGAGCAGGGCATAAAGCTTACACCATAAAGACAAAAGTATGATGAAATAATAGCTAGTAACAACACAAATATAGAAAATTTGCATCAACTGACAAGAGAGAATCAGAAGGAATGGAACTCTATCTTGAGTATTTCCTGGCCCTGTGAGATAGGGGTCACCCCACCCCCATGTCCTGAGCAAGCACTAAAGTTTGAGATGGATAATTGAAGCAGATATTGTAGGTGCCCATCCCATACCACTTTAAGGTTCACCATTCCCATGAACGCTGTCCTAACAGTTTCAAGCTGTAACAGTCTATTAACTTGGCCTGCACGCTTCCTCCAGAGGCCAGATCCTGATTAGCCCTCTCTCTCTAGTTCCTGGGAGTTAGTCTGGGAGCAGCTTTCAACCACTAGCTGATGGGAGGTGGTGATAAATACATCTGCTCCTTTGCCTCTTGGTGGGGTTAATTTTAAGGTGTGTTCTACACTATCTCCTACAGTTCCTCGGAGTAATTGAGTCCCATTTACCTACGGTAATGAGCTGAACAATTAGCCATCCTTTGTTTTTTTCACTTCTCTGCCACCTCACCATTCTATGTTTTCTGGGATCATATCTAAAATCACCTCCCAAATGCCTACACCCAAGTCTTTGCCCCAGGATCTGCTTCTGTGTGATCCCCACCTAGAGAGTAGAGAAAAATAAAAGGTTTATGGGGAATCTGAGAAGAGAAATGCACCATGCTTTTCTGCTTAAGTGATAGGTTCTCCTCTGAGTTCTCCAAAAAAGCAGATTCTGAGCTGAAGTTTAGGGTTCAGTTCAGTTCAGTCGCTCAGTCGCCTCTGACTCTGAGACCCCATGAACCGCAGCAAGCCAGGCCTCCCTGTCCATCACCAACTCCCAGAGTTTACCCAAACTCGTTGAGTCCGTGATGCCATCCAACCATCTTATCCTCTGTCGTCCCCTTCTCCCGCCTTCAATCTTTCCCAGCATCAGGGTCTTTTCCAATAGTCAGCTCTTTGCATCAGGTGGCCAAAGTATTGGAGTTTCAGCCTCAGCATCAGTCCTTCCAATGAACACCCAGGACTGATCTCCTTTGGGACGGACAGGTTGGATCTTCTTGCAGTCCAAGGGACTCTCAAGAGTCTTCTCCAGCACCACAGTTTAGGGTACAGGATGTTTAATAAAAAGTCCTGGAATCAACACTTCTCTAAAGGAGACAGGAGCAGTACTGAGCCCAGGAAGAAGGTTAGCAGAAACTCAGGGAGGGTCAGCCAACTTCGCAGGGAGCTCTGGAGCTAAAATGACTTCTTTCCCACCTCAGTTAGGATGTCATTGGATGCAGCTGCTTTCCAAAGTGTGTGGCCTTGGGTGAGAAGGATGTCTGCAACTGAGCCAATCTGAGAAAGGCATGACAGCTTAAGACAGCCCTGTCCCTCAGTACAGCCGGGACAGGGCAGAGGGTCCTTCCTGGAGGAGGATCCTAAGAATTACACCTTGGTGTCCACCATGAACTCCTTCTGTTCCTCAGATCCACTGAGTCGAGGAAGCAGATCCTTCAAAATTCTCAAGGTCCAAGCACGTATATGATAAATGACACCTTCCCAAACTCTCTGTTTGTATGACTGCTATAGATACATGATAGACAGATGGTAGAAAGAAAAGCAGGAAGGAAGAAAGGAAACCTTGTCAGAGTTCTCCAGAGAAACAGAATCAATAGTTTGTATACATGTATAGAGAGAGGGGGGCTGAGATTTACTTTAAGGAATTGACTTCTGTTATTGTGCAGAATGGCAAGTCCAAAATCTGAAGGGCAGACCAGCAGGGCAAAGACTCAAGGAGGAATTAATACTGCAGTTCAAATCCAAAGGCAGTCTGCAGGGTGGAATTTTCTTCCTCAACTGATGTCCACTATTTTTCTCTTGAAGTCTTAAACTGATTGGATGAGGCCCATCCACATTATGAGGGTGATCTGCTTTACTCAAAGCCTAGTGACTTAACATTAATGTCATCTAAATAATACCTTCAACAGAAACATCTAGACTCATATTTGACCAAACAGCTAGGTACCGCAGCCTAGCCAAATTGACTCCTAAAATCATCACACATCTGTACATATCCTCACAGCAGGTAGATAGGCATTGTATCATTTGCCTTTTCCTTCTCATTTAGCTCTCAGGTGTTACTTTTTTACTGAAGGCGCTGTACCTGTCTTTCTGGCCTCTCTTTCCCCTCTGTTTTGATTTCCCGTTTCTGACTTCAATGCATGATACTGGATGCTTGGGGACGACTCAGAGGGATGGTACGAGGAGGGAGGAGGGAGGGGGGTTCAGGATGGGCAACACATGTATACCTGTGGCGGATACATGTTGATGTATGGCAAAACCAATACAATATTGTTAAGTAATTAACCTCCAATTAAAATAAATAAATTTATCTTTTTTAAAAAATAAATAAAAAAGAAGCATAGTTCTGAGTGCATGGAAAGAAAACGCCTGTAAATGACGCCCAAGTGCTCACCCATGAGTAAGAGGATTTTAGTTTGGGCGTGTGGATTTTGTGCTACTGCATTTGGCATCCCAGAAGTCTTCCTTATTTACTTTTACATTTCTATTTATACTGGCGATTGAATTTGCCAGACATGTGATAGGTAACAATAACAAAGAGGTTTTATAAGAAGTTATTACTTACCCAATTTTAGCACAGAAAATATATAGAAAATGTTTATTAATCTTATGAAATCTGATAATTCCAAGATAACAAGAATATTTTCATTAATGGAAGGGACTCAATATTTTGCTTGATTTCTACTCAGCTATTTAGAAGATGATTAATATTTTTATCAATTCTCTTTTGTAGAACTAACTTCCCAAGTTTCTATGTCAACACTAGAGACCATAATCAAGATGGAAACTAGTCATCATTTCAGCTTCCTGGAATTTATCAGAATTAATCTTTGAATATATTATACCAAAATGTCAAAGGCATTTAATAGGGAAAGTAGTACAATGATTACTAACGTTGAATCAGTACCATCACTATTTCCAAATCAATAATGGAAAAATAATTCAAATGATCTATAAATAAGGTCATTTGTGATTCATATCTGGAACTGTTGCTTGTAAGTAATATGTGGTTTATCTTCTCAGCTTTTGTCATGCCTATAAAGCAATAGGCAAGAAGCCACAGACAGCACTCCTCCAATCACTGATATGAAGAAAGCTCTTTGTTATGAGCTAAAAGTTACATCTTACCTTCAGTATTTGTCTGCCCTTAAACTGTCCCCTTTATCATGTATTGTAAGCAGGTCAGGCCCAATTACAACCTCTTTACTTACTGTTATATACGCTACTTCCTGCTATATATGTGACTCAAGAACATGTCTTCCTACTAACAAATCGGCCGCTTCTCATGTTAGAAAGTACTAAGTAAAGGAAAAGAACAGTGGGAGAGCACTTGCGAAAATCAGTGAATGTGACCTCCAACGGCACTCCAGGTTAAAAATAGACTGGCTTTTAATTATTTCCTTTGAGGGAAATAAAATAACCAGGGCAACTTAAAAATATGCCTCAGGCTTCTTTCCTCAGAGCACTATCTGAAAATACCCCTAGTGTCCAGTCAGGCAGAACTGTAAACACTCAAAATCAGAGTTTCTGCCTCAGACATTATAAGGACCAGAGAGAGGGCTTGTCAGCCCAGGACACCTAGACCTCATCTACCGCTCCTGCCATCCTCCCCGCAGGGCTGACAGGCACCAGAATTTCCATCTGATCAGCCGTTGCCCACAAGGTCATTTTTCAACAACGTGCATTTTATTACAAGCACTGTGTACTTTTCATTCAAGCCAGCTAATTTCCCTGAGTCTGCCTTGACCTAATGTTAAGAGAGCTGAACTATTCTTTGAGCTCCACTCTGCTCTGAGATGCAGGAATCTATCCATGACAACCTTTGACTTACACCAGTACTGTTTGTTCATCCTCCCGGCAGAAGGATGCCTCATAGACCCCAATCTTCTGTGTCCATGCTTGAGGCACACTCTGACAAATGGTTATTCTGACAACAAACAGGCCAAAGTGCATTCAAGCTGGTATCAACTTGTATCACGACCCTTTCACATATGTGTAACATAGAGCTGTAACCAGAGTTCTTGCTGAAAAAGAGCCATACATTTATCCCCTAAGATTAACCATTTCATTCCCCATAGTGAAAGATATACAGAATAAGCCCCCAGCTAAACTACCAAGGCTGCAAACTGTCCCCAGAATCCATTTTCAGGCTGGGCTCAAAGCATCCCTTTTCTCCATCCTCCAAGAAGGAATCCAGACAGTGCAGAGTTGAAGTCTCAGACTCACACTGGCCTGGGTGTGTAGCCAGCTCTGGAAAACCCTGGCTCCAACAGCCACCAGCTCTGTGTCCACTGGGAAGTCATTTAAAGCCTCCATACCTCGGTACTTCAAATGCATGGAGCTACAAGGATAACAATGGGATTCTTCTGAATATTCAGTGAGTTTGTCCACATGAAGTCACTAGCAAAATACCTAAAACAGTGCAATGCTGATCCTTGATCAAACTGTCTACTCACAGATTTAAAAAAATAAAAAGAAATTTTAAAAAGGCAGTGGACCTGTGAATATAACTCAGGTTTGAGAGAATTAATATGGCTCTTTTTCGCAGTTCCTTATATAAGGATGATTAATAGTAACATTTCTCTGCCTCCACCACTGGGCATGTCCTTGCATTTCTCAGAACTCAGTAACACAGTCCTTGCACTTCCTGTTCCTCCTGCGTGCCCAACATTCACATGCGGTTCCTTCATGTCTTCTAGCATTCTGCTGAGAGGTTACCATCCCACAGAGAAGGTTCCTGACCACTTGCTCCAAAATAGCACCCTGTATGGATTGCTATTCTTCACGGAATTAGGGCCACCTAATGGTTCATTAGGTATTGATTTCCTTGGAGTCTGCTCACCACATGTGAAGACAGGAACTTCCGTTCATTGTCTTCCCTGCATCTGTGACAGCGACTGGCACATTACAGGTACTCAAAAATATGTGCTAAGTAAGTAAGCGCTGTTACTGAATGAATCCTCACCAATCAGTTTATACAGAGGGACAGTGATATTTAGTGTGTGTTAGCATGTGAGGTCGGAAGTGGAGCTTGGTTCCCTGACAGGACACTCCCAGCTATATCCATATTAAGACCCAACAGCAAAAAAGACACTTCTTTCCACTCTGACCCGAGGTTGTTTTGATTTATTTCCAAAAGCGTAAGTATTTAAGATTTTCTATGGCCAAAAACAAGACAGGAAGCTGATGGTGGTTGAGATCATGAACTCCATAATGCAAAATTCAGACTTAAATTGAAGAAAGTAAAACCACTAGACCATTCAGGTATGACCTAAATCAAATCCCTTACAATCATATAGTGGAAATGACAAATAGATTCAAGGGATTAGATCTGATAGACAGAATGCCTGAAAAACTATGGACGGAGATTTGTGACACTGTACAGGAAGCAGTGATCAAGATTATCCCCAAGAAAAAGAAATGGCAAAAGGCAAAATGGTGTCCAAGGAGGCCTTACAAATAGCTGAGAAAAGAAAAGAAGCAAAAGGCAAAGGAGAAAAGGAAAGATATACCCATTTGAATACAGAGTTCGAAAGAATAGCAGGAGAGATAAGAAAGCCTTCCTCACTGATCAATGGAAAGAAATAGAGGAAAACAATAAAATGGGAAAGACAAGAGATCTCTTCAAGAAAATTAGAAATAACAAGGGATCATTTCATGCAAAGATGGGCACAATAAAGGACAGAAATGGTATAGATTTAACAAAAGCAGAAGACATTAAGAAGAAGTGGAAAGAATACACAAACTATACAAAAAAGATCTTCATGACTCAGATAATCACGATGGTGTGATCACTCACCTAGAGCCAGACATCCTGGAATGTGAAGTCAAGTGGGCCTTAGGAAGCATCACTATGAACAAAGCTAGTGGAGGTGATGGAATTCCAGTTGAGCTATTTCAAATCCTGTAAGATGATGCTATGAAAGTGCTGCATTCAATATGCCAGCAAATTTGGAAAACTCAGCAGTGGCCACAGTACTGGAAAAGGTCAGTTTTCATTCCAATCCCAAAGAAGGGCAATGCCAAAGAATATTCAAGCTACTACACAATTGCACTCATCTTCCATGCTAGCAGAATTCTCCAAGCCAAGCTTTAACAGTACATGAACCATGAACTTCCAGATATTCAAGTTGGATTTAGAAAAGGCAGAAGAACCAGAGATCAAATTGCCAACATCTGTTGGATCATTGAAAAAGCAAGAGAATTCCAGAAAAATATCTACTTCTGCTTTATTGATTACGCCAAAGCCTTTGATTGTGTGGATCACAACAAACTGTGGAAAATTCCTCAAGAGATGGGAAAACAGACCACCTAATCTGCCTCCTGAGTAACCTCGATGCAGGTCAAGAAGCAACAGTTAGAACTGGACATGGAACAACAGACTGGTTCAGAATTGGGAAAGGAGGACGTCAAGGCTGTATATTGTCACCATGCTTATTTAACTTATATGCAGAGTACATCATGAGAAATGCCAGGCTGGATGAAGCACAAGCTAGAATCAAGATTGCCAAGAGAAATATCAATACCCTTATATATGCAAATGACACCACCCTTATGGCAGAAAGCAAAGAAGAACAAAAGAGCCTCTTAATGAAAGTGAAAGAGGACAGCAAGAAAGCTGGCTTAAAACTCAACATGCAAAAAACTAAGATCATGACATCTGATTCCATCACTTCATGGGAAATAGATGGGGAAATAGTGGAAACAGTGTCAGACTTTATTTTGGGGGGCTCCAAAATCACTGCAGATGGTGACTACAGCCATGAAATTAAAAGGTACTTGCTCCTTGAAAGAAAAGCTATGACAAACCTAGACAGCATATTAAAAAAACAGACATTACTTTGCCAACAAAGGTCCATCTACTCAAAGCTATGGCTTTTCCAGCAGTCATGCATGGATGTGAGAGTTGGACTATAAAGAAAGTTGAGCACCAAAGAATTGATGCTTTTGAACTGTGATGTTGGAGAAGACTCTTGAGAGTCCCTTGGACTGCAAGGGAATCAAACCAGTCAATCCTACAGGAAATCAGTCCTGAATATTCATTGGAAGGGCTGATGCTAAAGTGGAACTCCAATACTTTGGCCACATGATGCGAAGAGATGACTCATTGGAAAAGACCCTGATGCTGGGAAAGATTGAAGGCAGGAGGAGAAGAGGATAACAGAGAATGAGATAGTTGGATGGCATCACTGACTCAACGGACATGAGTTTGAGCAAGCTCTGGGAATTGGTGATGGACAGGGAGGCCTGGCATGCTGCAGTCCATGGGTCACAAAGAGTTCAACAACTGAGTGACTGAACTGAACTGAATGGCCATAAAAAGACTGAAATTACTCTATATTTTATAATCATTGTTAAAGTATCACAGGCTCAGTAGATATAAAAAAACACAACAAGGTTTGAAACACCAGTTGCTCCCAGCTGACAATTAGGTTGTTTGCTTGGCTCAGTTAGGTACATATATCTTTTTCATTTCTGTTCTACAAGTCTTGCTATAAAAATCACAGTGTGTTAAATGCATCTCAGCTTGCATTCTATGTGGTTAAGTTTGCAAATAAGAGGTCAAATCTGTACTATGTATTAATTAACTTAGATAATGTTCATGTTACTTAACAAGCAAAGTGTACCAGCCATGGGGAATTCACGGACAGAAGTGTGATCACTCACTGTCTGTGCACTGGGGCCAATAAGTTGCTTCCCGAGTCTCAATCATACTGGCAGAATGGGCTCACTCTATCCTTTTCTCAAAGATTAAATACCTTTATTACAGATAGTGGGCTTCCCTGGTGGCTCAGACGGTTAAAAAAAAAAAAAAAAAAAAATCTGCTTGCAATGTAGGAGACCAGAGTTTGATCCCTGGGGGAATATCCCCTGGACAAGGGAATGGCCAGTGTTCTTGCCTAGAATTCCATGGACAGAGAAGACTGGCGGGCTACAGTCCTTGGGGACACAGAGAGTCAGATAAGGGGTATCCTAAATCAATGTTTGCTATGTATTTTTTCTCATGCATTTTTTCCTCATATTGTGAATCATCTCCCAATATGATTCAGGATGATGCTTGTAATAATTACATGGGACTCCTATCCTGAAACTTTCCTGACTTTATTTTCATTTGAATAGAATTCCTGTAACAGAAATAAAGGGCAGTACCAAGAAAACTATTTTACAAATGAGGAAGTGGTGGTTACTTACCCTAAGTTCAGATTCTGACTGAAAAGTCAGGACAGAAGAGTTTCTATCAGAGCCTACTGTTAAAGCTTCAAAAAGAGAATAATTTCTTTCCTAGCAAGATGTTCAAACTTATCAGTTGATCCCAAGATCATTTAATTCTCTTTAGCTTTGTGCCAGCACTGTTGCTATTTATCACCAGACTTGGAAAGGGAGAAAGAGGTTGGAGGGATGGCATGTGGATTTCTTTAAACTAAATTGTCTTATAGCATTATGTTGATTTTATGTATAGAACATAATAATTGGATGTATGTATGTTTGGGGAAATGATTACATAAATAAATTTAGTTAACATCCATAACGCATAGTTAGCAACTTCCAAATATATAAAACAGTATGGTTAACTATAGTCATTGTGCTGTAAAGTACAGGATTCATTACCTTATAACTGGAAGTTTATTACTTTTGACCCCCTATGCCCATTTCACCCAACTCTCCCTCTGACAACTACCAATCTCTGTATCTATGAGTTCAGATGTTTTTAGATTCCACCTATCTGTGCGATTCATTTCACTTAGGCTAATGCCCTCAAGGTTCCTATTCATACTGTCAAAAATGGCATGATTTTCTTCTTTCTTAAATAATTTTCCATTATTTTATTCATTCACCCATCAGTGGACAATTACTTGTTTCCATGCATTGGTTATAAACAATACTGCATGAATGTGGAGGTACAGATACATTTTTGAGATAATGTCTTGTTTCCTTTGACTAACTACTGAGAAGAGGAATTGCTGGATCATATGGTAGTTCCATTTTTAATTTTCTGAGGAACCTCCACACTGTTTTCCATAATGATTGTACCAACTTACATCCCCACCAACAGTGGAAGGGTCCTCTATTTCCCAAGCCCTTGTCAACATTTGCTACTTTTTGATAACAGCCTTTCTAGCATGTGAGAAGTGGTATTTGATTATTGTTTTGATTTGCACTTTCTTGATAATTAGTGATATTAAGCTCTTTTTCATATATCTATTAAAAAACATCTGCATGTGTTTTTTGGAAAAATGTCTATTCAAGTCCTCTGCCCTTCTTGAAATCAGATTGTCTGAGTTTGGGGGTTTTGCTTTTTGTTTGTTCGTTTGCTGTTGCACTGTATAAGTTTTTGTGTATTCTGGATATTACCTTATCAGATGTATGTTTTGTAATTCTTTTCTCCCAATCAGTAGGTTGTCTTTTCATTTTGTTGATGGTCTCCTTTGCTGTATACAGCATTTTAGTTTGATGTAATCTCACTTGCTTACCTTTGTTTTTGTTGCCTTTGCTTTTGGTGTCCAATCCAAAAATATCATTGTCAAGACAGAAGCCAAGGAGCATATCCCCTGTTTCCTTCTAGAAGTTTTATGGTTTTAAGTCTTAGATTCAAGACTTTAATCTATCTTGAGTTCATTTTTCTGTATGGAATATAAAAATGACAAAACAGAAACGTCAATTAAATAGAGTTGGGAGGCCAGAATGGGGAGCTTTCCTGATAGCAGAGCCCAGCAAGAAGAAAGACCCCTATTATTTCCTGGCAAGGACTCAGCCAATGAAAACACATGAACTCTCTGTTTACTATAATCCTCCCAACTTCCTTTCCCTCCTATAAAAGTATCCTTCTTTCATTGCTGTATGGGGACTTTCATGTAGCTCACCATAGTTGCAGGCCTTGAATTATAATTCTCTACTGATCCCAAATAAACCCATCTTTGCTAGAGCAATATCTGGCAATTATTTCAGGTCAACAGGTGTAAGATAGTGGTCCAGTTTCATTCTTTTGTATGTGGCTTTTCAGTTTTCCCAACACCACTTATTGAAGAGACTGTCCTTTTCACTGTATCTCCTTAGGTTCTTTGTTATAAATTAATTTACCATATAGGCATGGGTCTACTCCCAGGCTCTCTATTCTGTTCCATTTATCTGTGTGCCATACCATATTGCTTTTATTACTGTAGTTGTGTAGTACAGTCTGAAATCTGGGGGTATGATAGGTCCAAGTTTGTTCTTTTTCATGATTACTTTGGCTATTCAGGGTCTTTTGTGGTTCCACACAAATTTTAGTGTTGTTTGTTCTGTTTCTGTGAAAACTGTCATTGGAATTTTGGTGGTGATTGCACTGAATCTGTAGATTGCTTTGGACAGCATGGACATTTTAACAATATTAATTCTTCTAATCTATGGGCACAGAGTATCCTTTATGCGTGTTTCCTTCAATTTTTTTACTGTTGTCTTACGTTTTCAATGTACAAGTCTTTCATTCCTTGGCTAACTTTATACTTTGATATTTTATACTTTTTGAGGCAATCATAAATGTAATTGATTTCTTAATTTCTCTGCTAGTTCATTATTAGTATATAAAAATGCAACTAATTTTTGTATGTTGATTTTGTATCCTCCAACTTTACTGAGTTTATTAGTTCCAACAGGTTTTTGGGTGGAGTTTTTAGGGTCTTCTATATATAATACCATGTCATCTACAAAGAGAGACAGTTTTATGTCTTCCTTTCCAATTTGAAAGGCTTTTATCTAACTGTTGTAAATAAGATTTTCAATATTATACTGAACAAAAAGAGGAGGAGTGAGCATCCTTGTCTTGTGCCTAATCTCAGAGGAAGTGCTTTCAACTTTTAACTGTTGAGTATGATGGTACTTGTGGGCTTGTTATATATGACATTTATTTTGCTAAGGAACAATACCTCTATACCTACTTTGTTGAAAATTTTCATCATGAACAAATACTGAATTTTATCAAATGCTTTTTCTGCATCTGTGGAAGTGATCATATCATTTTTATCCTTCATTTTGTTAATGTGGTATATCACATTGATTCACAGATGTTGAACCATTGTTGCGTCCCTGGAATAATTTCAACTCAATCATAGTGTATGATCCTTTCAATGTACCATTGAATTCAGTTTGCTGATATTTTGTTGAAGATTCCTGCATTACTGTTCAGTGGGGATATTGGCCTATAATTTTATTTTCTTGGTGTTTGATTTTGGTGTCAGGGTAATGCTGACCTTGAAAAATGATTTTTTAAATGCTCCCTTCTCTTCTATTTTTTGCAAGAGTTTGACAAAGACTGGTATTAATTCTTCTTTAAGTGTTTTACAATTCATCAGTGAAGCCATCTGGTCCTGAACTTCGTTTGTCAAGTACAATGCATTTTTAATAAAGCAGTTTCAAAGAGAACTCTGTGTCTTAATAAACAGACAATATGAGAGGTGTGCTTACCCAGACAATCATTCTCTTAGAGAAGACTGGTTTAATTTCAACATTGTAGTAATTCTGCACTAACTCAATAGAAGCTCTTTCTCCTTTACATCAGTTATACTTAAATGTTACTGAATCAAAACAACCAAAAAATTAAAGAAAATACTGTATATTGGGAACCTATAACAAATACGCCAAAATATCAATAACTTGTCCAATTTTTCACGACATAATGATCAGTAAATGCCAGGTCATTACTCCAGTAGATCTCTAGGTCATTGTAGCTTCATGGCTGAGAACTGAGGCCAGGCCAAACTCCCCATAAGGGACCATACAATCCCATGTTTGATCCTCTCCTAAAATTTTACATGCCCAAAACACTAGTCCAAGTAAGAATCAGAATGCTCTTCTTAAAGACCAATAACTCCTATTGCCTTTGGTGCCTTAGTCCCTGAATCCAGGGTCCTGGCTCCTTCACCATGGCTAGGGTGCAACTCCTACCAACACTCTTAGATGGTCATCATTCCTTAAGGTTTGATACTTCCCTGATGGCTCAGACAGTAAAGCATCTGCGTACAATGCAGGAGACCGGGTTCAATTCCTGGGTTGGGAAGATCTCCTGGAGAAGGAAATGGCAACCCACTCAGTATTCTTGCCTGGAAAATCCCATGGACAGAGGAACCTGGTAGGCTTCAGTCCATGGGGTCACAAAGAGTCAGACACAACTGAGCGACTTCACTTTCACTTTTCACCTTCTTTAAAAGATAGGTTCAGACAGGAGTGCTCCATGACAAAACCAGCCTGTGTGCCAAATAGGATAAATTCTTTACTTCAGTAACAGACACTGCTCTAGGTGAGTGTCTGGACTGGAATTATGTGCTTCCAGGGTCAACTAATTCAGTCTCACAACCAGAGCTTCTGCTTAACCTCCAGCCCTAAGCCTGAGACAGAACACCCATCAGACCCACACATTCTGGTAGGGACGGATTCTATCTCAGGAGTGGCACTGCTCTTCCCTATAGACAAACTGAAATGAAGCCTGCACGAATTAATTAAAAATGTTTAACAACTTTGGATTCCAAAAGAAAGGCATCGTTATGGGGTCCACCTCCTCAGAGGAAACTCCTCTACTTTTATGCAAATTTATGGTTAGGGATGGATTCTTAACGAAAGGTTTCTCCCTCTGCTTCTCAGGTAGTAACTAAACTCAAAGGGGCTAAGAGAAAAAGGGTAACATCTACTGTCTACACCCTGAACAAATACTCTGGCATAGCTAAAATGTCATTTTCAAGGGCTATATATATACACAAGGACTATATATATATATATCACAAGGACTATACACATATATGTGTTTATATAAATATATAGATAGATAAATATGTGTGTACTTATATATCTGTGTGTGTAATGCCTTGTAGATGATAATGTTATCAACAAAAACTACCTGTTTAATGAAAGGTAGCTACTGTTAATAAAAACATAATCATACAGTGCATGGATTCTGCTGGGCCACTTCTTAACTAAATATAGGAAAAATCACATGGAATGGCAACCAGCATTTATTTCCACTCTCTTAGTCTTCTAAATATTCATTCATATATATATATGAAAGTGTGTTAATCACTCAGTCCTGTTCAGGGAATTTTCCTGACCCAGGGATCAAACCTGGGTCTCCCACATTGCAGGTAGATTCTTTACCATCTGAGCCACCAAGGAAGCCTATATGTGTGTGTGTGTGTGTGTGTGTGTGTGTGTGTGTGTGTGTGTATGTATATGTGTATATATGTATATGTGTATATATATATATATATATATAGAGAGAGAGAGAGAGAGAGAGAGAAGAGAGAGAGAGAGAGAGAGGCTATGTCCTCATATCACACATAAGCCCTCATTTATATATAGGCTTCCTTGGTGGCTCAGATGATAAAGAATCTGCCTGAAATATAGGAGACCCAGGTTCAATCCCTAGGTCAGGAAGATCCTCTGGAGAAGGGAATGGCTACCCACTCCAGTATCATAGACTGGAGAATTCCATGGACAGAGGAGACTGGTGGGCTACAATCTATGGGGTCACAAAGAGTCTGACATGACTGAGTGACTAACACTTTCACACTTTATATACATAAATATACATATATATACATATGTACATGCAATGGAATACTACTCATCCGTGGAAAAAAAGAATGAAATAATACCATTTGCAACAACATGGATGGACCTAGAAATTGTCATACTAAGTGAAATAAGCAGAAAGACAAATACCATATGACATCACTTATACATGGAATCTAAAACATGATGTAAATGAAGCCTGTCTATGAAACAGAAATAGAGTTACATAGAAAACAGACTTGTGGTTGCCAAGGGGGAGCAGGGGTTGGGGAGGGAAGTACTGGGAGTTTCAGATTAGCAGTTGTAAACTAATATATACAGGATGGACAAACAAGGTCCTACTGTATAGCAAAGGCAACTATATTCAATATCCTGTGATAAGCCATAATGGAAAAGAATGTGTGTGTGTGTGTGTGTGTGTGTGTGTGTGTGTGTGAATGTGTATCATACAATCTTCACAACCACCCTATGAGAAAGCCACTATTATTATCCTCACTTTAAAAATGGGAAAATTAAGGCCCAAGTTCACACAGCTTGGAAGTGACAGAGCAAGCATTTAAACTCAGGCCATCTGAACTCTGGAGTGTTTTTAACCACTGGCCTCCACTGTTTAAGGTAGAATCATTTCCCCTGGAGCACCACCAGGGAAGGTGTTACTCTGATGGTCTTGCTGTCTCATATTTTTTAAGATGATCCAGGGACCTTAGGACTTTTTGCAGCTCACACTAGTGGAGCATCTATGTCACTTCAAGAAGTTCAAAGACTGAACTGGTCACTTATTTAGGCAACAGTACAATGTGACTTCCTGGCCCCTAGTAGCACTGCATGGGGCACTGAGAATGTACAGGGTAGAGAGAAGATGGCCCTGCAGAAGCCCAGCCTAATGTGATGGTCCTCAGAGACAGCTGGGCCTGTGCAAGGTAATTGGTTTAGCAGAGGTCATGAGAATGGGGCCCTCATGATGGGAGTAGTGTCCTTATAAGGAGAGACACTGGAAAGTCTGCTCTCACTCTCTCTGTCATATGAGGATACAGCAAAAAAGTGGCAGTCTGTCAACCCAAGGAGGAAGTCCTCACTAGAAACCAATCATGCTGGCACCTTGATCTGAGACATCTGGTCTCTAGAAAATAAATTTCTGTTGCTAAGGTCACCTGGTCCATGGTATTTGGTTATGGCAGCTCAAGCTAAGACAGACACAGACAATGTTTAATGACAAAGACAGGATAGACACTCAAATCTGTGTTCATGGGAGAGATTCAAACAAGAGTGGGAAACCATACTTAGAGGTTCACTGGTATTTATGCATTTTAATAGAGAAAGTAAACAGGGAAGGATGAGTGTTTATTATGCTGGCAGATAATATTTTTCATCACTACTCTTGATACCACTTACTGAACATTTAACATAATATCTTCTCATTCAATCCTCCAAAACAACCCTATGTGAACTGGAATTTAGAGGGACTAGGTCATCTCCACACAGCACACAGCAATATTGGCAGGACAAAGATGGGACCCTGGCTCTGACTGCAAAGCCCCCCAACTCTACCTTGCAGCATGCAGAAGGTAGCAGGACAGGTCTGGGTTTTTTTCTGGCCAAGATTCCAAAGCAGCTAAAATCCAGGAGGATGGAAACTCAGCAAACAACACCTAGAATGAAAACCCAACAGGGTACTTCTTTTTAGCTCCTTCCAAGACAAAGGAAAGGAGCAGCTTCTTATTGTAACATGATTCTCCCTCTGGAATTCATCCAGGTGAATAAAAAGATAGCATCAGCCGAAGTTGCACATGGAGCCTGTGATCAATGTCAAAAAATCCTAAAAGGGACTTTGCTAGATCTAGACAATCATTGCTTGTGTCATTTAATCTTAGATCATATTTCCTTTTGGGCTTCCCTGATAGCTCAGTTGGTAAAGAATCTGCCTGCAATGCAGGAGACCCTGGTTCAATTCCTGGGTTGGGAAGATCCATTAGAGAAGAGATAGGCTACCCACTTCAGTATTCTTGGGCTTCCCTTGTGCCTCAGATGGTAAAGAATCTGCCAGGAATGTGAGAGATCTGGGTTCGATCCCTGGGTTGGGAAGATCCTCTGGATAAGGGAAAGGCTACCCACTCCAGTATTCTGGCCCAGAGAATTCCATGAACTGTAAAGTCCATGGGGTCACAAAGAGATGGACATGACTGATTTTCACTCTTTTCACTGTTCATATTTCCCTTCAGGCAAGTGTGAAAACTGGGAAGGATTTGATGCTGAAAATTTACCAACACAGTATATAAAGATTTTGGATTTGAAATCCAATGTACTCTGTTCTCCCTTCACTCAGAAAACCTGTGCTCTAAAGTGAATTAGTGGAAGAACGATAAGTTGGGTGACGCTTATGGAGCCATTGCGGTATGGCTACATTTTCTGCCTGAAGCTCTCTGCTCATTTGAGCATTTCATTCGTAGGAACAGCTCAGTAGTTAAGAAAAATTACCCCACAAATCAGTGAAGGCATTCTTTGTCAAGCATCTGGCAGGTTGTTAAATGCATAATTTCTTTCTTTCCCAGCCAACTGATTTCAGCATAATGTATTACCAGATGCCTTTTGTTTCTGAACAAACGATGATAGGAAGCAATCTCTGTCTAACCACAAAGGTATAAAGAGTGAATAATATTGGTTCTCTTTAAAATGTAATGCAACAAACTGTGGAGCCCTGAATTCAAAAACACACTGTGCAACTTTCTCTCGATTTTTTATGGGTATTTTCTTTCTCCCAAGATTATTTTAAAGAATAAGGGGAATGATACATGCAGAGATAAACAGATGATAAATGTTTGCTCTACTTGTTTTGCTACAAGCGTAAATTCTGTCTCAAGAATTACAAAGTATTCATACGTGTGAGAATTCAATACCATAATCAAGCTTTAAGAAAATGTTCTATTGATAAGCATTTTAAAATACTCATAATTGTTGTTGCTCTGTTTGCTAATTAAGCAAATTCAAATTTATATAAAGTATAGTATTTAATGTTTATACAAATTTTACTTTTATCTGTCAAATAACATATCCCTCCTTTTCCCAAAAGAATTTAAAACAGATTATAACAAAAGATATAGCTAAAAGAGAAATTCTCCAACCAAAGGACTAAAAAGAAGATGCAGACATTGTGACTATAGGATAACATCATAGCTGCCACTGAGGTTCTGCATCCCCTCACACTAAGGTCTAAAACATGATGACAATAGATAGAATGAATAATAAACAGTGAATCACTGTCACTACTGAATAGGAAAAAATGCATCTTCCCTTTAAAGAAAATGAATTTTTCCTGGCACTAAACTCAAACCAAGGGAAGAGAATTGGTAAATAAAAAAGAACTATATTCTTAGAGCCCCTCTGAATAATCTTTACAACATAAATCAGAAAGTCTCTGTGGAGATGAACCATGATGACAACATTCCAGGAATTCCAAGATGATGGGATCACACACACAAAGATGCTGAAGCAAAGAGGAATACCACTTCCTTGGGGCTAGAGTAGATGAATATCATAAAATCAGAGGACTCCAGGATCCAGGCAGTGGACAGAGGCTATGATGAAGCCAGGGACAAAACAGCAGGGGTATGCTGGGGTCTCTGGCAGACAGAGAAGACAGGCTCCCAGAAGGTATCCCCAGCTGTAGAAAGGACACCAACAACACATTCTTTGCAAGGGAATTCAACCCACAGGCCATGAGATTATATCCCCAGTTCAGTTCAGTTGCTCACTCGTGTCCGACTCTTTGCGACCCCATGGACTGCAGCATGCCAGGCTTCCCTGTCTATCACCAACTCCCGGAGCGTGCTCAAACTCATGTCCACTGAGCTGGTGATGCCCTCCAACCATTTCATCCTCTGGCATCCCCTTCTCCTCCTGCTTTCAATCTTTCCCAGCATCAGGGTCTTTTCAAATGAGTCAGTTCTTCGCATCAGGTGGCCAAAGTATTGGAGTTTCAGCTTTAATATCAGTCCTTCCAATGAATACCCAGGACTTATCTCCTTTAGGATGGACCAGTTGGATCTCTGTGCAGTCCAAGGGACTTTCAAGAGTCTTTTCCAACACCACAGTTCAAAAGCATCAATTCTTCAGTGCTCAGCTTTCTTTATAGTCCAACTCTCACATCCATACATGACTACTGGAAAAAACATAGCTTTGACTGCAGGCAAACAAAAATCATTTGTGAAATACTTCCAGTCAGATACACTGTCAGTAATTACATGCAATATCAAAACGCAGTTTTAAGCACAACCTGAAAAGCACAGTTTTAAGTACCAAAAGGACATGGATAAACCTGTCCTGGGTAATAGTTACCATATGACTCATAATTTTAGCCCTGAAAATATAACTTATCTGATTTAGGAATACAGTCCAGATATTATATATATATTGTCTAACAACCTAGATAGCATATTCAAAAGCAGAGATATTACTTTGCTGACTAAGGTCCATCTGGTCAAGGCTATGGTTTTTCCTGTGGTCATGTATGGATGTGAGAGTTGAACTGTGAAGAAGGCTGAGCGCTGAAGAATTGATGCTTTTGAACTGTGGTGTTGGAGAAGACTCTTGAGAGTCCCTTGGACTGCAAGGAGATCCAACCAGTCCATTCTGAAGGAGATCAACCCTGGGATTTCTTTGGAAGGAATGATGCTGAAGCTGAAACTCCAGTACTTTGGCCACCTCATGAGAAGAGTTGACTCATTGGAAAAGACTCTGATGCTGGGAGGGGTTGGGGGCAGGAGGAGAAGAGGACGACAGAGGATGAGATGGCTGGATGGCATCACGGACTCAATGGACCTGAGTCTGAGTGAACTGCGGGAGATGGTGATGGACAGGGAGGCCTGGCATGCTACGATTCATGGGGTCGCAAAGAGTCGGACACGACTGAGCGACTGAACTGAACTGAACTGAATGACCATATATGTCAATATATTATTGACTATATGTATTTATAATATGACAATATATATATTTACTATATATATATTTTACAATTCCATTAACTAATTCGTTTATAATAGATTTTTAGTATAATCACTTCTAATTTTTCATTTCTAGGCTTCAAGGGACTAAAATATTTAGTCTGTTACTGACTGGATTTTTTTTTTTTTTGCATCTTTTTGAAATACTTTTAAAGACATAGTCAACACCTGAAGATATTCTCTATGTTAAAACATTTTTGAATCATATTTTGTAGCCCTATCTAACCCCATTGTCTTCCTCAGAAGTAACTGACTTGATGTGAATCCTTTCAGTCCTTTTAAAGATACATTTATAGTCATATAAATGCAAACGGAGATATATTTAGGTTTTTTTATATGAAATATTTATATAAGTATTACATAATGTGTTGCAACTTGATTTATTCAAGTAAAAAAACCAAATTCCTCATGTACAGAAACCCCTATACACATGTTTTTTATTTACTTTGAAATGTTTTTCAGAAAGCATTTTAATCCCCCATTATTTAACTAAACGTATTATGTCAAAATGTATCTTCTTTACAGTCAAATTTTTACAAGGTTTTTGTTTGTCTTAGGGCCTATTTATAACTCTGAACTTCTAAAAGTCTTAATAAGAATTGATGGGTATCCTACGTTAATAACAAGAACTCTTGCGTAGAAATTGATCACAGATCAAGTAAGAAAACGATCATCCACCCTGTAGAATCTGGTCGTAGAAAGTTCACTCAGCTCACTCAGTTTATTACTCTTCCCTTAAAGAAGAAAAGCTTCCAACTGGATCTCTCACTGCTACTCTCAATGTTCTGCAGCTTCACTAAAAGTCTTGTCCATATGCTTCTTGTTCTTTTTGCTTCTCTGCCTGACCACCTGCCTCTCCCAACGACGAGGGCTTTACCTACGGCAACATGTGTTTAAGCTCAGTGTGCCTTCAAGGGCAGCTCACTAACCCCCTCTCCAAAATCACTCACTTCCTCTTTTTCTAATCTCAGCTGTGCTCCCTTGCACAAGTCACTAGAAACTGAGCCTAAGAGAATTAGGGAATCTCTCAATTGCCCCCTAGTCCTCGTGTGCAGTAGTTCTAACAATGCACACTCTTGGTGAACCCCCACTCCATGTATCGCATGCTCATCTTTGTGGGGTTCATGCAAGTCCCCCTTGTGGGTGGAGCCTGATTTACCCCCCAGGCTAGACAGAGGAGGTAGAGGGAAGGCCTGCTTGGAGAGCACTCAGTGGTGAGCATTTTATTTGAAAATCTCACTGTGATTTGGAATCTTACTATTTTTTTTGCTTTTTAACAGTTTTATTGAGGTTAACTGGCATACAATAAACTCCATATATTTATAGTATAAAATCTACACCTAAACGTGTTTTTAAGTTGTGTTTTGACACATTCATGCAATTGGAAAACCATCAGCCCAATCAAGAGAATGAACATATATACACCAGCCCCAAAAGCTTCCATGTCCCGTTTTGCACATGTTTAATTCAAAAATTCTTTCTTCAGTTAGGTCACTATATAATTAGATTATTCTGTATATAAATGATATTAAACTACCTCAGACTTAACCATAGTTACTTAATTAAATTTCAGCAAGGTCCACATCTTCCAGCTTTGATTAGGAATCATCTTATTTCCTGAAGTACTATTTTTCAAACTTTTTCTGAGGCAACCAATCTTATCAGTGACTCTTCTCATTATTGGGAGTGGTTCTAACATAGCCTTATGATAAAAATCCTTAGTCCTGTATATGGCTTAACTGAGAGAAGTATCTCAGCAGATTTTTCAACACAGTCTAAAAAAGCAACTCTACAAAATACTCACGCATCAGTAATCACTATACCATAATCATAAGATTTTAGAACAAGAGGCACTAATAACTTGAAAAATATTTAAAGAAACAGAAGGAAAGTTAGGCTGTTCTTGTTATTCAGTTGCTAAGTCACGTCTGACTCTCTATGACCTCATGGACTGCAGCACATCAGGCTTCCCCGTGCTTCACCATCTCCAGGAGTTTGCTCAAACTCATGACCATTGAGTCAATGACGCCATCCAGCCATCTCATTTTTTGTTGACCCTTGTACTCCTGCCCTCAATCTTTTCCAAAATCAGAGTCTTTTCCAGTGAGTTAGCTCTTTGCATCAGGTGGCCAAAGTATTGGAGCTTAAGCTTCAGCATCAGTCTTTCCAATGAATATTCAGGGTTGATTTCCTTTAGGATTGACTGGTTGGATCTCCTGGCTGTCCAAGGGACTCTCAAGAGTCTTTTCCAGCACCACAATTTGAAAGCATCAGTTCTTTGGCACTCAACCTTTCCTATGGTTCAATTTTCACATCTGTACATGACTACTGGAAAAACCATAGCTTTGACTATATGGATCTTTTTGGCGAAGTGACCTCTCTGTTTTTCAATACACTGTGTAGATTTGACATAGCTTTCCTTCCAAGAAGCAAGCGTCTTCTAATTTCATGGCTGCAGTCACCATCCACAGAGAGCCCACGAGAAGAAAATCTGTCATTCCTTCTACCTTTTCCCCTTCTATTTGCCATGAATTGATGGGCCTGGTTGCCATGATCTTTGCTTTTTGAATGCTGAGTACAAAGTCAGCTTTTTCACTCTCCTCTTTCACCTTTATCAAGACACTCTTTAGTTCCTCTTCTTTTTCTGCCATTAGGAAAGTCAGGCCTCTTGCTTAATAGCTCATGAAATAATTCACTCAATGAGTATTAACCCCACCACCAATACCTCACATGCACACCAACCCTTGAAGATCACCTCTAAAGAAAACTTCTCAGCCATGACACCTTCCACGGCACTGTGAATATCAGAGAACAAACTCCAAATCTAAACCACTCTAATATTCAAGGGACAGAACTGCTTGAAACAAATCTTTTATGATCATATATTTTTAAAATAATGACCTCATAAAAAGTGAAGAACGGTTAGCACAGGGAGCATCGCATGATAATGATGAAATTTACCAGGCAACAAAAGGCCAAGCCACAAGACACAGACAAGACTGTGTAGATTCCACTCGAAGCTGGCAGGGGCATCACAGCAAATCTCTGGTGATGCATGAATTGTGTCAGTTTCCACTTGTTGACTGGAGGTGAGGTAGAGGGTGGATAAACATGAGACTGTATCTGTGTGTCTCTGTGTGTAAATGACGAGCTTTTTGAGAGGCTAAAATATCTGTAAACAATTGCAGAAATGACTTCATCTAGAACAGACCAGTCCCAGACACTCTGAGAACATTATCTTCCACTGAAGCTTAATTCCTTGATGATGAACTGACCTTAAAATCTGAGAATAGTCACATGTGCCCAATTTATCTTGCACCTCCCAGACCGAACAGTCTGTATCCAGACATGGTTGGGTGAGGAGTGACAGAATTCGTAAACGCAGAGGAGAAGAAGCCCAGCTGTGATAGCAAACACGTGAACTGACAAAATGGGGCTTATGCTTTCAAAACAGGCATTTCTGTTTCATCTGCACATTTAATAATTGTGAGATGACACTGCAGTCACAATGAAACAGAAAGAAGGGTGGAAGGAAGGAGGGATGGAAGCACACCAGTCAGAAGCAGAGAGTGCAGCAGTCAGGCCATCTGGGCTTGAAAGCAGGTGCCAATATAAAAATACAAAGTTAGACAGACTCTTTATTCTTAGTGAGCTTCATGTGTAAACTGGAGATAATACCACAGAATCTTCACTGGATCATTCAGAGGATGAAATAAATCAGTATAAGTAAAGTTCAAAGAACAGTGCCTGGCATACTATAAGCTACTATCATCCCAGTATTTCTTTCTACCATCTGAGTTAATTTGTATTTAACATCCAAACAACTGAGGAGAAATAGGTGAAGATAAAATAGCTTGGATCTTAGGTGGCGGGGGACAGGAAACCAGCTTATTTTTTAATGGGACTTATGCTAGGAGAACTGGAGTAAGGTGTTTGTCTTGTGGATCCCTGGGCAGATGGTGCCCGGTAAGCCTCGTACACAGTGGAACCACAACTCCAACACCACCACCACCACCAATCGAACACCACCAGCCTCCCCCATTGCTCTTTTCCATGACAGCTTCCCTCTTCTCTTCCTTTTTGCAAAGCAGCTTCCTCCTCTCTGAAACCCTGTCTGGAAATACAGGACTGACACATGAGCCTTACATGCCACATTTCAGGAACTCAGAGGCAGGTTCACTTTCCTCGGTTCCAGTTTTGAAAACCTTCCCAGGGAAGGCTTTCTGTAGCCCGTCCCCCAGGCAGCTCTGAGAGGTCCAGGTGGATTAGCAGGGACAGCTCCCAGCGCAGAGTGAGGCGGTGGGCACTCCTGAGCATGCTGGGACATTTCCTAAAAGGTTTTTACATGAAAAGAAGATGACATGAGGGCACAAATACAGTTTTTCCTCGAATCCGTGCCTGCCTTCTCCTCTGGTGGGTTTCCTCAGTTGGCTTTTCTCAAAAGCTGAGTAAGACTCCAAGAGCAAAAGGAAATCGCTAAGCCTCATGAAAATTCCCCACACTTGGAGAAGAACCGTGTTTGTACGATGCTCATTTCGGAATGGGCCTTGCTTGTTATATATTGTTTGTTTGGTCTACATTCCAAGTCTAGATGCCAAAGTTACTTGGAGGAATCTCATTCTTGGTCCTAACCATGGGTTTCTGTTTTTAAGTTTCAACTTAGAAAATCCTGTAAACTGATTCGTGTAGTTGAAATGTTTTGGTTATGTACCATAACAGTTTTAGTAAACAAGAACCACTTTATGATCTGTTTAAAAGTCTGTTGCAATTTGTTTAGCACGTGGGTATGTGTGTGCATGTGTGCGTGTGTTTTAAATGACATTTTCAGAATTTTTATTTTCATTAATAAAGTGATATACTTCCCTTAAAACACCTCCTGACACACCATTAGGAAGACACTGTTATCCTCTTATGTGCGCTGTTGTGCTCAGTTGCTCAGTCGCTTGCGACTCTTTGTGACCCAATGGGCTGCAGCCCGCCAGGCATCTCTGCCCATGGGGATTCTCCAGGTAAGAATACTGGAGTGGATACCCTATCCTTTCTCCAGAGGATCTTTCCAATGCAGGAATCAAACGGCGTCTCCTGCACTGCAGGCAGATTCTTTACCAGCTGAGCCACCAGGGAAACCCGTTATCCTCTTATATGTAGGTGCAGCTTTGAAGTGCAGTGCCTGGCAACAGAAGTGGCTCGACCAGTAATTCTTTAAAAACTGAGTCAGGTGATTCTGAATTCTCTCAGCTTTTGCTTGTCTGTAAAGCTTTTGGTTTCTCCTTCGTATTTGAATGAGATCCTTGATAAGACACATGTACCCCAATGTTCATCGCAGCACTGTTTATAATAGCCAGGACATGGAAACAACCTAGATGTCCATCAGCAGATGAATGGATAAGAAAGCGGTGGTACATATACACAATGGAGTATTACTCAGCCGTTAAAAAGAATTCATTTGAATCAGTTCTGATGAGATGGATGAAACTGGAGCCAATTATACAGAGTGAAGTAAGCCAGAAAGAAAAACACCAATACAGTATACTAACACATATATATGGAATTTAGGAAGATGGCAATGACGACCCTGTATGCAAGACAGCAAAAAAGACACAGATGTGTATAACGGACTTTTGGACTCAGAGGGAGAAGGAGAGGGTGGGATGATTTGGGAGAATGGGAATTCTAACATGTATACTGTCATGTAAGAATTGAATCGCCAGTCCATGTCTGACGTAGGGTGCAGCATGCTTGGGGCTGGTGCATGGGGATGACCCAGAGAGATGTTGTGGGGAGGGAGGTGGGAGGGGGGTTCATGTTTGGGAACGCATGTAAGAATTAAAGATTTTAAAATTTAAAAAATAAAAAAAAATTAAAAAATTTTTTAAAAAAAAGGCAAAATGGTGGAATAAATCTAATACTTCATTGTAAAAAAAAAAAAAAAAAACCGAGTCAGGGACAGTAGCCAAGATATCAGAGTAGGAAGACCCTCAACTCACCTCCTCCCAGGCACTGCAAAATTATAGCTACTTACAGAGCTAAGATCTATGAAAACAACCTGAGGACTAGCAGAAAAGATTTTTCACAACTAACAACATAAAGAACTACAAGGCAGGCAGGAGGAGCAGAGACATAGCATAATCAGGAGTGACACCCCCAGGCTCAGCGACCCACAGAAGGGAGGAGAAGCACAATCCAAGAAGTCCTCCCGAAGGAGCAAAGGACCCAGCCCATATCAGGCTCCTCAGCCCAGGGTTCTTGCACCCTGGGAAATGAGCCCCCAGAACACCTGGCTTTGAAAACCTGTAAGACTTACATTTGGAAGAGCTGGAGGGCTATGGGAAACAGACACTCCACTCTTACAAAGCATGTGCAAACGTCACATACTCCATGTCCCAGGGGAGAGGCAGCAGTCTGAAAAGAGGTTGGGTCAGACCCACATGCTCATCTTGGACAGCCTCCCAGAGAGGCAAGAGGCAACCAGGCTCCCCCTAGGGACACAGATGCTGGCAGAGCCATTTAAGAGCTTGTTTTACCACAATAACCCTGGCACTGGCACACACGATTCTGGAGCCCTCCCTCTCACCTATTGGCACCGGGAGTTTACCTGCCCATCAGAGGGCCAGGAGAAGCCCTAGGCACACTTGGACCATGCAGACAGCATTTCAGGGAACCAGCTCCACCCACCAGCAGCAGCCCCATTCTTCTGAGGCATCAGCCAATCACATAGAAAGCTAGCCTCGCTCTTCAGTGGGACCACAGTCACCTCAGGAGGCAGAGCCTTGCCCAACTGGGCCAGAGGTCAGCCCAGCCCACAGGTGCAACCACAGGAGTTGCCCCACCATAGCAGAAGGGCACGAGCGGCCCACACAAGGGCAGCACTAGAGCCTGCAGATCTGGGGGTCAGAGGGAGTGTGGTCCTGGGCCCCCCGGAGGTCTACCACTTGAGACCACTTCTCCAAGATCAGAAAGTGAGGCTGACCTACCTAACACAGAGAGACAAACACAGGGAATTAGGAACATGAGGAGTCAAAGGAATATGTCCCAACAAAGGAACAACATATAACTTCAGAAAAAAAAAAAAGAAAGTTGAAATGAGCTACCTCCCCAGTAAAGAGTTCATCATATTGAGTCATAAAGGTGCTCACTGAATTCGGGAGAGGAGTAGATGAGTACAGTGAAAATGTCAACAGAAGTTTAGAAATTATAAAGATAAACCAAACAGGTCTAATGAATACAACAACAGACATAGAAAATACACTAGAAGGAATCAACAGTAGATTAGATGGCAGAGGAGCAGATCAGCAAACTAGGAAACAGTGCTGGAAACCACCCAAACTGAAAAGGAAAAAAAAGAATTTTAAAAAAATGAGAATAGTTTAAGAGACATCTTGGACAATATGGTGGAAAGGAACCCTGAGGAAGAAAAATTTTTATGCATAGGCAGCAACAACTAAATTTAGATTGACGTTAACTAAATGGATTTTGTTAAGTAAGCTAATGCAAGACTGGAATTTGATTCTTCTTTCTGTTAAAAGTGCTCCTATTTTTTTTTTTATAACAAATTGTGAGAGTTTCTGTGCCCTCAGTGAAAGTATTAGTCATTCAGCTGTGTCTGACTCTTTGCTACCCCAAGGGCTGTAGCTTGCCAGGCTCCTCTATCCATGGGATTTCCCAGGCAAGAATACTAGAGTGGGTTGTCATTCCCTTCTCCAGGGGAATCTTCTGAACCCTGGGATCAAACCAAAGTCTTCTACATTGCAGGCAGATTCTTTACCATCTGAGCCTTCAGTTCAGTTCAGTCGCTCGGTCGTGTCCGACTCTTTGCGACCCCATGAATCGCAGCACGCCAGGCCTCCCTGTCTATCACCAACTCCCGGAGTTTACTCAGACTCACATCCATCGAGTCAGTGATGCCATCCAGCCATCTCATCCTCCATCATCCCCTTCTCCTCCTGCTCCCAATCCCTCCCAGCATCAAAGTCTTTTCCAATGAGTCAACTCTTTGCATGAAGTGGCCAACGTAATAGAGTTTCAGCTTTAGCATCATTCCTTCCAAAGAAATCCCAGGGCTGATCTCCTTCAGAATGGACTGGTTGGATCTCCAAGGGACTCTCAACAGTCTTCTCCAACACCACAGTTCAAAAGCATCAATTCTTCAGCGCTCAGCCTTCTTCACAGTCCAACTCTCACATCCATACATGACCACAGGAAAAACCATCTGAGCCTTAGTGATCCATATTTATTTTCTTTTTAATCATTTCTGTGGCTTTGGTTAAGTGAATAAGTTTTGGTTCAATGACCTACGATCCTGTTGTGTTTTAAACCTTTTTGATATTTCTAGAAACTTCTCAAATATTAAAATCTAACTAAAGCTATTTTAGCCTCCAGCTGACTCTGGATGCTTCAAAGAAACATCTCTGAGACATCTCAGAGAGGAATGTTAAACTAAGTTTGTTTGGTATTTTTTATTTTATTTTTTTTCACAGACATAGAGAATGAATTTATGGTTACCAGAGTGGGAAGGGATACATTAGGAGTTTGGAATTGATAGGAAAAAATTGCTATATTTAAAATGGATAACCAACAAGGGCTTATTGTATAACATAGGGAACTCTGCTCAGTACTCTGTAATAACTTAAATGGGAAAAGAATTTTAAAAAGAATTGTTGTTGTTGTTCAGTCACTCAGTAGTGTCTGACTCCCTGCGACCCCATGGACCGCAGAACGCCAGGCCTCCCTGTCCTTGACCACATCCCGAAGCCTGCTCAAATTCATGTCCATCAAGTCAGCAATGCCATCCATCCATCTAGTTCTCTGTCATCCCCTTCTCCTCCTGCCCTCAATCCCTCCTAGCATCAGGGTCCTTTCTCTCGTTTTTTTTGGATTATTTATTTTTTACTTTACAATACTGTATTGGTTTTACCATACACTGACATCAATCCGCCATGGGTGTACATGAGCTCCCAATACTGAACCTCCCCTCCCACCACCCTCCCCATATCATCTCTCTGGGTCATCCCAGTGCACCAGCCCCAAGCATCCTGTATCCTGTATCGTACCTAGACTGGCGATTTCTTTCTTACATGATAGTATACATGTTTCAATGCCATTCTCCCAAATCTTCCCACCCTCTCCCTCTCCCTCAGAGTCCAAGAGCCTGTTCTATACATGTGTCTCTTTTGCTGTCTTACATACAGGGTTATCATTACCATCTTTCTAAATTCCATATATATGTGTTAGTATACTGTATTGGTGTTTTTCTTTCTGGCTTACTCCACTCTGTATAATCGGCTCCAGTTTCATCCACCTCATTAGAACTGATTCAAATGTATTCTTTTTAATGGCTGAGTAATACTCCATTGTGTATATGTACCACAGCTTTCTTATCTATTCATCTGCTGATGGACATCTAGGTTGCTTCCATGTCCTGGCTATTATAAACAGTGCTGCAATGAACATTGGGGTACATGTGTCTCTTTCAATTCTGGTTTCCTCAGTGTGTATGCCCAGAAGTGGGATTGCTGGGTCGCATGGCAGTTCTATTTCCAGTTTTTTAAAGAATCTCCACACTGTTCTCCATAGTGGCTGTACTAGTTTGCATTCCCACCAACAGTGTAAGAGGGTTCCCTTTTTTCCACACCCTCTCCAGCATTTATTGCTTGAAGACTTTTGGATCGCAGCCATTCTGACTGGTGTGAAATGGTACCTCATTGTGGTTTTGATTTGTATTTCTCTGATAATGAGTGATGTTGAGCATCTTTTCATGTGTTTGTTAGCCATCTGCATGTTTTCTTTGGAGAAATGTCTATTTAGTTCTTTGGCCCATTTTTTGATTGGGTCATTTATTTTTCTGGAATTGAGCTGCATAAGTTGCTTGTATATTTTTGAGATTGTTTGTTTGTTAGTTGCTTCATTTGCTATTATTTTATCCCATTCTGAAGGCTGTCTTATTTCCAGTATTCTGGGAGGTGGATCATAGAGGATCCTGCTGTGATTTATGTCGGAGAGTGTTTTGCCTATGTTCTCCTCTAGGAGTTTTTTAGTTTCTGGTTTAGATCTTTAATCCATTTTGAGTTTATTTTTGTGTATGGTGTTAGAAAGTGTTCCAGTTTCATTCTTTCACAAGTGGTTGACCAGTTTTCCCAGCACCACTTGTTAAAGAGATTGTCTTTAATCCATTGTATATTCTTGCCTCCTTTGTCGAAAATAAGGTGCTCGGTATTTTTAATTTCGAAACATTGTGAAGTATTTGAAGGTGAACTTTAGGTTATAATGTATGGATGAGTGTCATTAATATAGATATTCCTAAATTTTATATGGAATTCCTAACATCTGATATGTCCTGATACAATGTTATCAGTCATAATTATGGTGATTATTCTAAAGTGTTATATGTTATAGAAGTATCCAAATTTCCTGCTAATTGCACTGTACTCAAATTTTTAACCATGTTATTTTGTTTTTTATAGACAATCATAATTTTGCATTGCTTTCATAAAATGAAGATTTTCAAGAAGACTCATTAAAAAAAAAATCTAAACAAATGCTAGCTTCTGATAGCCTTTAACTAATGCCACTGAACTGGATAATAAATGACAAATTCTAATGAAAACCTGATTACTTCACGCTGATCAATAGGAAGCATTTACAAAGGACTGAAGAAATGGATAACTATGATTTATAACTTTAACTTTAGATGATATATCAGCTTTAATCTGTTTTCCAGTAAACCTTTTTCTCTTATGCTGCAACCTACCACAAGTTGATAATGTATGCTTTTGTAAACGAAGGTGAAATACTTATCTTTTTGTCTCTACCTGATCCTGCCAGAATTTGCCTTTTCCAGCTGCTCTCCTGTGTACTTGATAGTTTACTACAGCTGGATTACAACTAGTTATACTAACCATTGTTTTCATTTGTTCTTTGTTTCCAAAGTGTTTATGCTCTGTGACTCTTCTATATAATGACTCTGTCAATGTTACTAGCTACATTACTTATATCCTGTCTATTTTATAAGATTGTTGTCTCTTACAGTGTGTAACCAGGCCTTCAACAAATGTAATGATGACTAGGCTACTTGAAGCAACTGATCAGAAATAAAGTTCTGTATGTAATCAATAATTGTAATAGTGTGATTCTAGACATGGGAAAAAGCAACAAGGGAAATATCTCCTGGATCATAACAGATTAGAAGATAGAGGATATAGAGAATCTTTTATTATTTATCAATGAGTCTACTCCAAAAATGAACACCTGGAGTGACACAGCAATGAGAACTTTTGCATGACCTGGGTTAAGTCTCCCAGCACCACGGTACAAAATTGGTCATGAAATGTCTCCCAAATATTGGTCGAATTTCTGACCAAGATGAAGGACCGAGAAATGGCATATTTCCTGCCATATCAATAAACAAGGATGTCACAGTCATCAGCAATCTAGCCTTCCAGGGTACTCAGAAAGGAGGACAATACTTGCAGTCTAGCAGCCATCAGGCTGCAGCCACTCCCTATGCTGAGCACTGAAGAACTCAAGATGTGAAAAATCACAGGATACTGGCCCCAGATAGCTGAGATGCATATGAAAGGGATGATTTCAATGAGCCCAGACTCTTGCATCCTCCCATATATAGAAAAGTGCTAAATTCCTTAATTTGAGATATCTGGTTTCTTTAATTCACAAAAAATACTTTTGATGTTCAGACTACCTGCTCTTTGTTGCAAACTTCTATATAACCTGACTCCTCCCTACCTTCTCAGAGCAGTTCTCTCAGGGTGACTTGAGATGCTGTCTCTTGGGTTTGAAGTCCTAAAAATTTCCACCAAATAAAACATAATTTTCAACTTTTAGCTTGTGACTATTTTTTTAAGCAAAAAACATCAAGCATATTAACATTCACATTGTAGGAATCATAAAAGGAAGAAAGTGAGGGGAAGGGGCAGAGAACTTACTTCAAGAAATAATAGCTAAAAACTTCTCTAACCTGTGAAAGCAAACAGACATTAATATCCAGAAAGCAAAGAAAGTCCCAAACAGATGAACCAAAAGAGGTTCATCAAGACACACTATAATTAAAATAGCAAAAATTAAAGATAAAGAGAGAATCTCCAAAGCATCAAGAGAAAAGCAACAAAAACACAAGAACACAGGCCTATCAGCTGACTTTTCAGCAGTTTGGCAGGCCAGAAGGGAATAATATAATTCATTCAAAGCAAGTCGCTCAGTCATGTCCGACTCTTTGCGACCCCGTGGACTGTAGCCTACCAGGCTCCTCCGTCCATGGGATTCTCCAGGCAAGAATACTGGAGTGGGTTGCCATTTCCTTCTCCAGGGGAATGGAAGGAAAAACATCTGCCAGCTAGAATACTCTATTTGGCAAAGTTATCAATCATGCTTCAAGGAGAAATAAAGAATTTTACAGAAAAAAAATCTAAAAGAGGTTTTAGATTTAGATAAAATCTAGAAGAGCTCAGTATCGCTACATGACTTTACAAGAAGTATTAAAGGGATTTCTCTAAGCAAAAAAAGAAAAGAAAAGGCCACAACTGGAAATACGAAAATTATGAAAGGAAAAATCTCACAGTAATGGTAACTATACAGTAAAGATAATAAATAGATCAACTACTCATAAAGTTAGAAGGAAGATTAAAGACAAAAGGAGTAAAATCATCTTTATCCAGGAAAAGTACTTGAGATACACAAAACAAAAATATTAGACATATATATACAATATATACATTGTTACATATGAGTCTCATGCAACCACAAATTAAAAACCTATAATAGATAACAGAGAGAGAGAGAAAGGTATTCAAACACAACACTAAGATAATCATCAAATCACAAAGGGAAGAAAGCAAAGAAGAGGTAAGGAACAAAAAAGAACCACAAAAACAATCAAAAAACAATTAATAAAACAACGATAAGTACATACATATCAACTGGAGAAGGAAATGGCAACCCCCTCCAGTCTTCTTGCCTGGAGAATCCCTTGGACAGAGGAGCCTAGCAGGCTACAGTCCATGGGGTCGGTAAGAGTCGCACATGACTGAAGTGACTTAGCACATACCTATCAATAATTTAAATGTACTAAACTACACAGTACAATCAAAATACAAGAAGAAAACTTCAAAAACATGAAAAAAGTAGAACCTACACAAGATGCTATTAAACAACTAATATCAACAAAGAAATCAAAGAGGAAATCAAAATATATCTTAAGACAAATGAAAGTGGAAACACACATATCAAAATCTGTTGGACACAACAAAAGTTGTCCTAAGAAGGAAGTATATAGCAACACAGGCTTACCTTTGAAAGTTAAAAATAAATAAATAAATAAACTAAATAAACAATCTAATCTTAAATCTAAAGAAAGTACAAAAAAACAAAACCCAAAATGAGTAGAAGAAAAGAAATAATGTCAGAGCAAAATAAGTGAAACAGAGACTAAAAGAAAAACAGAAAAAAATCAATAAAACCAAAAACTGGTTCTTAGAAAAACTAAACAAAATTGCTTCAGCCATACTCATCAAGAAAAAAAAGACAGAGTCCAATTAGAATCAGAAATGGAAGTGGAGACCTTGCAACCAACACCACAGAAATACAAAGGAGCATAAGGGAGTATTACAAAGAATTATACATAAATAATGGTCATATTATAAGAAATCGACAAATTACTAGGAATAAAAAAATCTCCTAAGAATGATCCAGGAAGAAATAGAAAATATGAACATAATATTGTTTCAGTTTCGGGAAGTGGATTTCGTGAAATTGAAACAATAATAAAAAAATTTTTTAAAAACTTTCCACAAACAAAAGTCGAGGCCAGATGACTTCACAGGGGAATTCTACCAAACACTTAAAGAAGAATTATTGCCTATTCTTCTTCAACTATTCAAAAAAATTGAACAGAAAGGAGTGTTTCTAAACTCTAACTATAAGGCCAAAATCACCCTGATACTAAAACCAGGTAACAAAGATACCACAAAAAAAAAAAAAGAAAGAAAGAAAAGAAAAGAAAATTACAAACCATTATCACTAATGAACATAGATGCAGAAATCTTCAACAAAATATTAGCAAACTGAATTCAACAAGATATTAAAAGGATTACACACAATAATCAGGTGGAATTTATCCCAGGGAAGTAAGGATAACTCAAGTTTTCAAATCAATCAGTACGATAAACCACATTAAACACTTAAGAAAAAAATCATATGATCATCTCAATAGATGCAGAAAAAAAAGCTTTTAACAAAATTCAACATCTATCCATGATAGGAATCTCAACAATGTAAGTAGAGAGGGAACACACCTCAACACAATAAAGAACATATATGACAAATCCACAGCTCCCATCATGCTTAACAATGAGAAGTCTAAAACCTTTCCTCCAAGATCAAGAACGCCTACTCTGTCGGTGGGAATGTAAACTGGTATAGCCACTATGGAAAATGGTATAGAGGTTCCTTAAAAAACTGAAAATAGAGCTGCAATCCTACTACTGGGCATATATCCAGAGGAAAACATGATCTGAAAAGACACATGCACCCCAAAGTTCACTGCAGCACTGTTTACAATACCCAAATGTGAAAACAACCTAAATATCCATCAACAGAGGAATGGATAAAGAGGATGTGGTATATATAATGGAATATTACTCAGCATTAAAATGAGTGAAATAATGCCATTTGCAGAAACATGAATGGACCTAGAGAGTGTCATACTGAGCGAAATAAGGCACACAGAGAAGGAGAAATATCAGATAACATCCCTTACAAGTGGAATCTAAAAAGAAATGATACAAATGAACTTACAAAATAGAAATAGACTCACAAACTTTAAGAAAAAGCTAATGGTTGCTAGGGGGAGGATGGGGAGAAGGGATAGTTAGGGAGTTTGGGATGGACATGTACACACTGCTATATTTAAAATGAATAACCAACAAGGACCTACTCTACAGCACAGAGAACTCTGCTCAATGTTGTGTAGCAACCTAGATGGAAGGGGAGTTTGGAGGAGAATGGATATGTGTATATGTATGGCTGAGTTCCTTTGCTATTCACCTGAAACTATCACAACATTGTTAATCAGCTATACCCCAGTACAAAATAAAAGGTTTTTAAATTTTTTTTTAAGTTATGTTCTGACATTAAAAAAAAATAAGGATGTCCACTCTTATCACTCATATTTAACACGGTGTTAGAAGTCCTAGCTACAACCAGGACCACAAAAAGAAAGAAAAGGAATCCAAATTTTAAAGGAAAAAGTAAAACTGTCACTATTTGAAGATGACATAATACTATATATAGAAAAATCTAAAGATCCCACCTAAACACTATTAGAACTAATTAGTAAAATCAGAAGTTGCAAGATACAAAATCAATATATAGAAAACTATTACACTTCTATACACTAATAACAAACTATTAGGAATATAAATGAAGAAAACAATCACATTTACAACTTCATCAGAAAGAATAAAATACCTCGGGAATACACCTAACCAAAAAGGTAAAATACTTATATTCTGAAAACTATAAGACACTGATGAAAGAAACTGAAAATGACAAATGTAAGGATATACCATGCTCATGGATCAGAATTATTAATATTGCTAAAATGACTACATTACCCAAGGCAATCTACAAAGTCAACACACTCCTTATCAAAATACCAAAGACATTTTTCACAGAACTAGAAAATATTCTAAAATTTGTATAAAAACACAAAAGACCCTGAATAGCCACAGAGATCTTGAGAAAGAAAAACGAAAATGGAGATGTCATGCTTCCTAATTTCAAATCATACTACAAAGATACAGTGGCTAACACTCTGTGCTCCCAATGCAGGGGGCTCAGGTTTGATCCTTGGTCAGGGATCTATACCCCACATGCCACAGTGAAGACCCCATGCAGCCAAATAAATAACTGTTTTTAAAAGCTACAGTAATCAAAAACAGATACAGATCAATAGTACAAAATAGAGGGCCTAGAAATAAACCCACACTTATATAACCAATTAAGCTATGGCAAAGAAGGCAAGAATACACAATGGAGGGAAACAATCTCTTCCATAAATGGTGTTGGGAAAACTGAGCAGCTACATGCAAAAGAATCAAACTGGACTACTTTCTCGCACCATTTACAAAAATAAATCAAAAACAGATTAAAGACGTAGACTCTTTGACACTGGTCTAAGGGGCAGGGGAGATCTGACTCCTCAGGTAAAGCTAACAAAAGCAAAAGCAAGCAAATGGGATTACATCAAAATAAGATGTTTCTTCTCAGGAAAGGATTATATCCACAAAACAAAAAGGCAACCTACTGAATAGAGAAGATACTTACAAATAATACATCCAATAATGGGTTAATATCCAACTGTGCAAAGAACTCAAATAACTCAACATCAAAAAAATTTTTTTAATAGACAGAGGAGCTGAAAACACATTTTTCAAAGAAGACATACAGATGGCTAACAGACACATGAAAAGATGCTCAACATCACTAATCATCAAGGAAATATAACTCAAAACCACAATGAGAATGGCTAACAATTTTTAACTAATTTACTTTTACTCTATTTTCAATCTTTTGTTAAGCCTATCTAGCATTTTAAGAATTTAAGTCACTTTATTTTTGAACTCCAGAATTAGCAATTTTATATAGTTATCACTAACATCTGTTAAATATTCTCTTAAATATTTTAACACATTTTTAAAAATTTTCAAAGTATATTTATAGTAGTTAATTGGAGGGCTTTATCTAGTAAATCCAACACCTGGGCCAACTCAGAGTACATTTCTATTGATTATTGCCTTTTCCCCCAAGTATAGGTAGTAATTTCTCATCTTTTTGCATGTCATAAATTTGGGGTTGAAAATTGATATTGTAGCTAATATGTTACAGAAATTCAGAGTTCTGATTTGTTCTGAGAATCACTTAAGTTTTATTCTACCAAGCAGTTAACTTACCTAGATTCAAACTGAAAATAGTGCTTCTTTTATAGAACCTGATGCTGGGAAAGACTGAGGGCAGGAGGAGAAGGGGACAACAGAGGATGAGATAGCTGGATAGCATCACCAACTCAATGGACATGAGTTTGAGCAAACTCCAGGAGATAGTGGAAGACAGAGAAGCCAGGCACACTGCAGTCCACAGAGTTGAAAAGAGTCAGACATCACTTAGTGATTGAACAACTACAGACCTGTGGTTTCCTACAGCTTATTCTTCAGCCTGATCCCTGTAAGTGTCCCTGATCCTATAAAATTCTGATGAACTAAAAGTTTAGGCAGAGTGGGGGAGCACTCTTTCTGTGAATTCTTGATTCTAGGAATCCCTCCTCATTTTCCAGCAGCTCTACTAACTTTTGTTCTTTGTATTAATGTTTTCCAAATCCACCCAGCTACCGCTCTCTTCCACCTGGGCCATGCACAGTTGGAAAATGCAGTTAAGGAAAGTGTCCAATTCACAGATCTGGATTTATATACTTATATTTTTCAGAAATAGATTTCTCTCTAGTATCTGCTCAATTTTCATTAAGCCCCTGTCCGGATACATGCAGCTCAGCATCAACTGTAGATTTAGACAGTTTATGCTCTGAATCTGTGTCTCACTTCTGAGGGTCTTGCTGCTAGAATTTCCCTTTAAATTTCTAGCTCCTTTCCCAGTTCCAAACTCCCATCTTGGTATCATAAGCTGGTAGCATCACTTTCCACAGCCATATCTATGTGAGTTGGGCATCGCCCTTCAACTGTAAGCTGCTAACTCACAATTCTTAGCCATTCCAGTTATAGGTTTTCAAAAACCCTTAAAGTTGCATGTTTTTATTTACTTTTTAATGACTTGCAGTGTTTATATCGATTTTTTAATCTAGTGTTTTATAGTTGTCATCTGTAACTACTTTACTCTCTGCCATTAACTACGTTCTTTTTTGATCTGCCATTTATCATATCTAATATATGCCAAAAGATATATGAATGAGTTCCATGAGATAAGGTTACCCAGTATAAGAATCCTATCATATTTATGTTAACACTGAGATCAAAGAGGTTAACTAACTTGTCCAAGGTCACTTAAGGATAAGTCTAAGATTAGGAACTGAATATGACTCCAGCATTATTTGGTAATACAGTCCTTATGATAAAATACTAATTATAATTAGTTAATGCCCTTTTACTATATATCTGGCAAAATAGGAAAAGCTTAGGGTAATTCATTATTGCTAATTAATACATTTATACCTCACAATAAGCCTATGAAATGGGTACTACTGTCAACCCATTTTACAGATGAAAAACTTAGCCATAGTTTAGCTTGTTTGAAGTGACTTTGATGTTAAATGCAACAGCCCAGATTCTAATGTAGGTAAACTCACTCAAGGTTCAGGAATCAATTAAATTTTCTAGAAATGAAACAAGATAGCATATATACCTATAAAGATAATTGGCTGTAACTTTCTAAATCATGAATTGTCATAAAAATGACATCTGTTCTGCATAATTAAGAAACTGGTATTAAAATCAAGAGCATTATATAACAATAGGATGTCTATTAATACACTGGTAGTAATATCAATTAACAGGCTTTTCAAAATCTTTATAATTCATTCATTCAAATAAATATACCTTAAAACATTGGCTGAAGAAAGACTTGGGTTTTTAAGTCTGTAACAAAGTAGAACTTCTTAAAAAATAGTTTTTATTTCAAATCAAAATGATGGACTTTTACAAAAACTGAATACTTTCTTAAGTATATACCAAAACTATCAACTATTTAACTGTTGCTTTTGTATACAGCTTTACCAAACATGAGTACCAGCATCATCATTACCATTGCAATTACCACATTCTCTGTAAAACTTGTTTTTAACTCAGAATTCCACACATTGACTTTTCAGTTGGATATTTAAATTCTACTATTAACCGTGAATCACTTTAGAAGCAGCAATAAAATTTAAAAATGGTTAATGTCACATAACTTAATCTCATTAAAAAATAAGTTGAAGTCTCTTTCGAGAAAGCCAATTTTAAGCAGTAAAGCTACGTGAAATCAACTTTCGGAAGAGGTAAGTCAAGAACTAGGGAAGTGACATATGTTAAGCCATATGTTACATTTGTTAATCTCCTAGAATAGACTCTTGGTATAAATTTAGAAACTCCCAAAGGTGAGTTATCTGCTTCAGGTAACTATTTTCCTAATGTACACATAGCAACAGCTCTTATGTGTGGATTCCCAAAATGAACAGTCATTGTTTCCTTTGTTCTGCCCAAGCCCATGAGGCAAACTGTGATCAGATAAGGTATTTCTGTAATTGCCAAATGCTTTTGATTTCCAATAAGGAAATGACTGAGGAAGCTAGTACAAGAAATACAAAGCATTATAACATACTGAGAAAGTATTAGTTAAGCTTCTTGGACAAGTGGACTCCTATACAAATGGGTCTTTCCAAATGCTCTTCGCATCAGGTGGCCAAAGTATATACCATATTAAATAACTGAAGAAAAAAATCATATGATCATCTCAAAAGATACAAAAAAGATTTTTTTGACAAAATTCAGCATCCATGTTTGATAAAAACTCTCAACAGAGTGGGCATAGAGGAAACATACCTCAACATAATAAAATGAAAATGCAGCCTATTGAATAGGAGGAACATCTACAAATAATATATTCAGGGGGCAGTCCCAAGATGGCAGAGGAATAGGATCACTTTTTCTCCCACAAACTCATCAAAAGATTATTTGAATGCTGAGCAACTTCCACAAAACAAGTTCTGAATGCTGGTGGAGGACACCAGGCACCCAGAAAGGCAGCCCATTCTCTTTGTAGGGCAGCAGGACAAAATATAGAAGACAAAGAGAGAGAAGAGTTAGGAATGGAGACCTTTCCTGGGGAGGGAGTCATAAAGGAGGAGAACTTTCCAAACAGTGGGAAACCCTCTCACAGGGGGATCTGTGGGGAGTTTCAGAATCTCAGAGGGCAACATAACAGGGTTGGGGGGAACCCACAGAATACACACCTAACTGCAACTGCCAGCAGAGAAGTAGCCCAGACACTCGAGTCTGCCACCAGCAAGCGGGGCCTGGACAGTGAGGCGCAGGCTGCATAATCAGTGCTCAGGGTAAGGACTGGGCCTGAATGCCCTGAGGCCAACATGAAGGCGCTAACGTGAGATAGCAACCCAAAGTGTGGGATTGCCAGAGAGGAAAAAAAAAAATAACTTTCCCAAGACAGGTGCTAACCCATAGCCTGGTCTGCTCACAGAACAAAGGATTAAGAGAATATCAAAGGAGACATAGTTGGCTGCATACATGTCCCTCCCCGCCACCAGAGGCAGAGAGGCAGGCGTGCAACAGCCAGAGCCAGAAGGCAAGAGGATGCTGCAATCTCAGCCCCAGAGATTGGCATCCTTCACCGAACTGTGAGATCCAGCTCCACCCCCCAGAACACAGATGCAAGCTCCCCTTGAGCTTGTATCTCCCCTTGTCAAGGAAACCTTGACAAGCCACTAGTCCAACCCCACCCGCAGGGAGCAGGCTCCACAATAAACAGGAACCACAAACTTCCAGCCTACAGAAAGGGCACCCCAAATGCAGCAATCTAAACAAAGTAAAAAGGCAGAGAAATATTCAGCAGGTAAAGACGCATGATAAATGCCCACAAAACCAAACAAAAGAGGAAGAGATATGGAGTCTACCCGAAAAAGAATTCAGAATAATGATAGGACAGATGATCCAAAATTTTGAAAACAAAATGGAGTAACACATAAGTAGACTAGAGACAAGGATTGAGAAGATGTAAGAAATGTTTAACAAGGACCTAGAAGAAATGAGAGTCAATGAATAATGCAATATCTGACATAAAAAGCACTCTGGAGGGAACCAACAGTAGAATAACTGAGGCAGAAGAGAGGATAAGTGAGGTGGAAGATAGAATGGTGGAAATAAATGAAACAGAGAGGAAAAAAGAAAAAAGAATTAAAAGAAATGAGGACAACCTCAGAGACCTCTGGGACAATATTAAATGCCCCAACATTCAAATCATAGGAGTCCCAGAAGAAGACAAAAAGAGAGGGCATGAGTAAATATTTGAGGAGATAATAGCTTAAAACTTCCCTAAAATGGGGAAGGAAATAGCCACCGAAGTCCAAGAAACCCAGAGAGTCCCAAACAGGATAAACCCAGGCAAAACACTACAAGACACATATTAATCAAACTAACAAAGATCAAACACAAATATTAAAAACAGCAAGGGAAAAGCAACAAATAACACACAAGGGGATCCCCATAAGGATAACAGCTGATCTTTCAACAGAAACTCTTCAGGCCAGGAGGGAATGGCAGGACATACTTAAAGTGATGAAAGAGAAAAACCTACAACCAAGATCACTCTACCCAGCAAGGATCTCATTCAAATACGAAAGAGAAATCAAAAGCTTCACAGACAAGCAAAAGCTGAGAGAATTCAGCACCACCAAACCAGCTCTTCAACAAATGCTAAAGGATCTTCTCTAGACAAGAAACAGAAAAGGTTTATAAACTCGAACCCAAAACAACAAAGTAAATGGCAATGGGATCATACTTATCAATAATTACCTTATATGTAATTGGGTTGAAGACAAAGACTACTTGAATGGATACAAAACAAGACCCCTATGTATGCTGTCTCCAAGAGACCCACCTCAAGCCAAGAGACACATACAGATTGAAAGTGAAGGGCTAGAAAAAGACATTTCATGCAAATGGAAACCAAAAGAAAGCAGGAGTAGCAACACTCATATCAGATAAAATAGGCTTTGAAATAAAGACTGTGAAAAGAGACAAAGGACACTGCATAATGACCAAAGGATGAATTTAAGAAGATGTAACAATTATAAATACATATGCACCCAACATAGAACCACCTCAATATGTAAGGCAAATGCTAACAAGTATGAAAGGGGAAATAAACAGTAACACAATAAGTGAGAGACTTTAATACCCCACTCACACCTATGGATAGAGCAACCAAACAGAAAATTAGCAAGGAAACACAAACTTTAAATGATACAATAGACCAGTTAGAACTAATTGATATCTATAGGAGATTTCACCCCAAAACAATGAATTTCACCTTTTTCTCAAGTGCATGGAACATTCTCCAGGATAGATCACATACTGGGCCATAAAGCTAGCCTTGTTAAATTCAAAACAATTGAAATCATTTCAGGCATCTTTTCTGATCACAATACAGTAAGATTATATATCAACTACAAGAAAAAAACATCTACTAAAAATACCAACATATGGAGGCTAAACAACTTGCTTCTGAATAACCAACAAATCATGGAAGAAATCAAAAAGGAAATAAAAATATGCATAGACAAATGAAAATGAAAACACAACAACCCAAAACCTATGGGATTCAGTAAAACGGGATTCAATGCTAAGGGGAAGGTTCATAGCAATACAAGCATACCTCAAGAAACATGAGAAAAATCAAATAAATAACCTAATTTTACACCTAAAGCAACTAGAAAAAGAAGAAATGAAGAACCTCAGGGTTAGGATAAAGAAAAAAATCATAAAAATCAGAGCAGAAATAAATGAAAAAGAAATAAAGGAGAATACAGCAAATATCACCAGAACTAAAAGCTTGTTCTTTGAGAATAAATAAGATAGACAAACCATTAGCCAGACTCATCAAGAAAAAAAGGAAGAAGAATGAAATCAATAAAATTAGAAATGAAAATGGAGAAATCACAACTGACAACACAGAAATACAAAGGATCATAAGAGACTACTATCAACAACTATATGCCAATAAAATGAACAACTTGGAAGAAAGGGACAAATTCTTAGAAAAGAATAACCTTCTAAAACTGAACCAGAAAGAAATAGAAAATCTTAGCAGACCCATCACAAGCACAGAAATTGAAACTGTAATAAAAAATCTTCCAACAAACAGAATCCAGGACCAGATGGCTTCACAGCTGAATTCTACCAAAAATTTATGGAAGAGCTAACACCTATCCTACTCAAACTCTTCCAGAAAATTGCACAGGAAGGTAGATTCCCAAACTCATCCTGTGAGGCCACCATCACCCTAATACCAAAACCAGACAAAGATGCCACAATAAAAGAAAACTACAGGCCAATACCACTGATGAACATAGAGGCAAAAATCCTCAACAAGATTCTAGCAAAAAGAATCCAACAACATACAAAGATTGTACTTAATGACCAAGTGGGTTTTAGACCAGGGATGCAAGGATTCTTCAGTATTCACAAATTAATCAGTGTGATACACCACATTAACAAATGGAAAGATAAAAACCACATGATTATCTCAACAGATGCAGAAAACACATTTGACAAAATTCAACACCCGTTTATGATAAAAACTCTCCAAAAAGCAGGCATAAAAGGAACATACCTCAACATAATAAAAGCCATCTACAATAAACCCACAGCAAACATTATCATCAATGGTGAAAAATTGAAAGCATTTCCTCTAAAGTCAGGAACGAGACAAGGGTGCCCACTCTCGCCACCACTATTCAACATAGTTTTGGAAGTTTTAGCCACAGCAATCAGAGAAGAAACAGAAATAAAAGGAATCCAGACTGGAAAAGAAGAACTCTCACTGTTTGCAGATGACATGATCATCTACCTACAAAACCCTAAAGATACCACCATAAAATTACTAGAGCTAATCCCTTGCATTCCTATACACTACCAATAAGAAAAGAGAAACAGAAATTAAGGAAACAATTCCATTTACCATTGTGACAAAAAGAATAAAATACTTAGGAATAAATTTACCTAAAGAAACAGAAGGACCTATATATAGAAAACTACAAAACACTATACAAATCAAAGATGACATAAACAGATAGAGAAATATACCATGTTCATGGATCAGAAGAATCAATACAGTGAAAATTAGTATACTACCCAAAGCAATCTGTAGATTCAATGAATCCCTATCAAGCTAACAATGGTATTTTTCAGAGAACTAGAACAAATCATTTCACAATTTGTATGGAAACACAGAAAACCTCGAATAGCCAAAGCAACCTTGAGAAAGAAGAATGAACTGGAGGAATCAACCTGCCTGACTTCAGACTACACTACAAAGCTACAGTCATCAAGATAGTATGGTATTGGCACAAAGATAGAAACATAGACCAATGGAACAAAACAGAAATCCCAGAGATAAATCCACATATCTACGGACACCTTATCTTTGACAACAGAGGCAAAAATATGCAATGGAGAAAAGACAATCTCTTTAACAATGGTGCTGGAAAACTGTACAGTTCAGTTCAGTTAGGTTCAGTTGTTCAGTTATGTCCAACTCTTTGTGATCCCATGGACTGCAGCACACCAGGCCTCCCTGTCCTGCACCATTTCCAAGAGTTTACTCAAACTCATGTCCCTTGAGTTGGTGATGCCGTCAAGCCATCTCATCCCCTGTTGTCCCTTTCTCCTCCTGCCTTCAATCTTGCCCAGTATCAGGGTTTTTTCAAATGAGTCAGTTCTTCATATCAGGTGGCCAAAGCATTTGAGTTTCAGCTTCAGAATCAGTCCTTCCAATGAAAACCCAGGACTGACCTCCTTTAGGATGGACTGGTTGGATCTCCTCGCTGTCCAAGGGACTCTCAAGAGTCTTCTCCAATAACACAGCTCAAAAGCATCAATTCTTTGATGCTCAGCTTTCTTTATAGTCCAACTCTCACATCCATACATGACTACTGGAAAAACCATAGGCTTGACTAGACGGAACTTTGTTGGTAAAGTAATGTCTCTGCTTTTTAATAAGCTGTCTAGGTTGGTCAAAACTGTTCTTCCAAGGTGTAAGTGCCTTTTCATTTCATGACTGAAGTCACCATCTGCAGTGATTTTGGAGCCCAAAAAATAAAGTCTGCAACTGTTTCCACTGTTTCCCCATCTATTTGCCATGAAGTGCCAGATGCCATGATCTTAGTTTTCTGAATGTTGAATTTTAAGCCAACTTTTTCACTCTCCTCTTTCACTTTCATAAAGAGGCTCTTTAGTTCTTCTTCACTTTCTGCCATAAGGGTGGTGTCATCTGTCATCTGAGGTTACTGATATTTCTCCCAACAATCTTGATTCCAGCTTGTGGTTCATAGACTCCAGCATTTCTCATGTTGTACTCTGCATCTAAGTTAAATAAGCAGGGTGACAATATACAGCCTTGACGTACTCCTTTCCTGATTTGGAACCAATCTGTTTTTTCAAGTCCAATTGCTTCTTGACCTGCGTACAGGTTTCTCAGGAAGCAGGTCAGGTGGTCTGGTATTGATATCTCTTGAAGAGTTTTCCAGAGTTTGTTGTGATTCACAGAGTCAAAGGCTTTGGCATAGTCAATAAAGCAGAAGTAGATGTTTTTCTGGAACTCTCTTGCTTTTTCGATGATCCAGCAGATGTCAGCAATTTGATCTCTGGTTCCTTTGGCTTTTCTAAAACCAGATTGAACATCTGCAAGTTCACGGTTCACATGCTATTGAAGCCTGGCTTGGAGAATTTTGAGCATTACTTTGCTAGCATACATGATGAGTGCAATTGTGTGGTAGTTTGAGCATTCTTTGGCGTTGCCAAAACTGGTCAACCACCTATAAAAGAATGAAATTAGAACACTTTTTAACACCATACACAAAAATAAACTCAAAATGGATTAAAAATCTAAATGTAAGACCAGAAACTATAAAACTCCTAGAGGGAAACATAGACAAAATACTCTGTGACATACATCACAGAAAGATCCTCTATGACCCACCTTCCAGAGTAATGGAAATAAAAGCAAAAATAAGCAAATGGGACCTAATTAAACTTAAAGGCTTTTGCACAATGAAGGAAACTATAAGCAAGGTGAAAAGACAGCCTTCAAAACGGGAGAAAATATTAGCAAACAAAGCAACTGACAAAGAATTAATCTCCAAAATATACAAGCACCTCACACAGCTCAATACCAGAAAAATAAATAATCCAATCAAAAACTGGGCCAAAGATCTTAACAGACATTTCCCCAAAGACATACAGATGGCTAACAAACACATGAAAAGGTGCTCAACATCACTCATTATCCAGTAAATGCAAATCAAAACCACAGTAAGGTACTATCTCATGCCAGTCAGAATGGCTGTAATCCAAAAGTCTACAAGCAATAAATGCTGGAGAGGGTGTGGAGAAAAGGTAACACTCTTACACCATTGGTGGGAATGCAAACTAGTACAGCCACTACAGAGCACAGTGCGGAGATTCCTTAAAAAACTGGAAATAGAACTGCCATATAACCCAGAAATCCCATGCTGGGCATACACACCGAGGAAACCAGAATTGAAAGAGACACGTGTATCCCAATGTTCATCACAGCACTGTTTACAATAGACAGAACATGGAAGCGACCTATATGTCCATCAGCAGACGAATGGATAAGAAAGCTGTGGTAAATATACAAAATGGAATATTACTCAGCCATTAAAAAGAAGGCATCTGAATCAGTTCTAATGAGGTGGATGAAACTGGAGCCTATTATACAGAGTGAAGTAAGTCAGAAATAAAAACACCAATACAGTATATTATTGCATACATATGGAATTTAGAAAGATGGTAACGATGACCCTATATGCAAGACCACAAAGGAGACACAGATATAAAGACTTTTGGACTCTGTGGGAGAAGGCAAGGGTGGGACAATTTGAGAGAACAGCATTGAAACATGTATATTACCGTATGTGAAACAGATGACCAATGAAGCTCAATGCATGAAACAGGGCACTCAAAGTCGGTGCACTGGGACAACCCAGAGGGATGGGGTGGGGAGGGAGGTGGGAGTGGGGTTCTGGATGGGGGACACATGTACACCCATTGCTGAGTCAAGCCAATGTATGACAAAATCACTACAACATGTAAAGTAATCAGCCTCCAATTAAAATGAATAAATTTTTAAAATGTATTCAATAGGGGCTAACAAGAAAAATAGACAAAATAAAAACTCATACAATTCAACATCAAAAAGCAACCCAATTGAAAAATGAGCAGAGGACCTGAATAGACATTTTTCCATAGAAGTCATACAGATGTCCAACAGACACATAATAAGAGGCTCATCACTAATCACATGGGAAATGAAAATCAAAACCACAGTGGTATATTACTTCTCACCTGTTGATTATTAAAAAGACAACAAGTAAGAAAGGCTGAGAGGATGTGGAGAAAAGAGAACCCTCATACACTGTTAGTGAGATGGTAGATTAGTACAGCCACTGCGAAAAATAATATGGAGAGTCCTCAAAAAACTGAATCTATAACTTCTATATTACTCACCAATTTCACTTCTTGGTACGTACCTGAAGAAAATAAAAACACTAACTTGAAAAGATATCTACCCGCCTATGTTCAATGCTGCTTTGTTTACACTAGCCAAGATAAGGAAGCAACTTAAACGTCCATCAGTGAGGATGTTTCTAGTCATCCCAGCCGGAGAAGTAACAATCAAGATTTTCTATCTGGTGGTGCAAATGGACAGGATTAAGGATAGGAACCAGAGATGAAGTTCTGCACTTAATCACTCCCAGTGAATACAAATGAGACCTCCATCTGGATTCTTAGAGTATATGATTTCCTTAATTACTGTGGATTTATCAATATAACTCATATCTAATCAGATGACAGGCTTGTTTTTACTTCTAGAATTATTGACAGTGCTGTATATGATCTAGAAGTAACCTAACAGGAATCTCTGGCATTTGAGTAGAATTAGTAGTGTGAACTAGTGATGTATGAACTAATGATGCATCCACAAATAAAGTATTACTAGCCAGAAAGCATTTTCAACACAAATTATTATACAAGAATCTTTCAGAGACTTTAGGGAGGCCTTGTTATTTTTTTTTTTATTTTTACTTTATTTTACTTTATAATACTGTATTGGTTTTGCCATACATTGACATGAACCTGCCACAGGTGTACATGAGTTCCCAATCCTGAACCCCCCTCCCACCTCCCACCCCATATCATCTCTCTGGATCATCCCCGTGCACCAGCCCCAAGCATCCTGTATCATGTATCGAATATAGACTGGAGATTCGTTTCTTAAATGATAGTATACATGTTTCAGTGCCATTCTCCCAAATCATCCCACCCTCTCCCTCTCCCTCAGAGTCCAAAAGTCCGTTCTATACATCTGTGTCTCTTTTGCTGTCTCGCATACAGGGTCATCATTACCATCTTTCTAAATTCCATATATATGTGTTAGTATATTGTATTGGTGTTTTTCTTTCTGGCTTACTTCACTCTGTATAATCGGCTCCAGTTTCATCCATCTCATTAGAACTGATTCAAATGTATTCTTTTTAATGGCTGAGTAATACTCCATTGTGTATATGTACCACTGCTTTCTTATCCATTCATCTGCTGATGGACATCTAGGTTGTTTCCATGTCCTGGCTATGATAAACAGTGCTGCAATGAACATTGGGGTACATGTGTCTCTTTCAATTCTGGTTTCCTCAGTGTGTATGCCCAGCAGTGGGATTGCTGGGTCATATGGCAGTCCTATTTGCAATTTTTTAAGGAATCTCCACAGTGTTCTCCATAGTGGCTGTAGTAGTTTGCATTCCCACCAACAGTGTAAGAGGGTTCCCTTTTCTCCACACCCTCTCCAGCATTTATTGCTTGAAGACTTTTGGATCGCAGCCATTCTGACTGGTGTGAAATGGTACCTCATTGTGGTCTTGATTTGCATTTCTCTGATAATGAGTGGTGTTGAGCATCTTTTCATGTGTTTGTTAGCCATCCGTATGTCCTTTTTGGAGAAATGTCAATTTAGTTCTTTGGCCCATTTTTTGATTGGGTCGTTTATTTTTCTGGAATTGAGATGCAGGAGTTGCTTGTATATTTTTGAGGTTAGTTGTTTGTCAGTTGCTTCATTTGCTAGTATTTTCTCCCATTCAGAAGGCTGTCTTTCCACCTTGCTTATAGTTTCCTTTGTTGTGCAGAAGCTTTCAGAGATTTAATGTTTTAACTCTGGAGCTGAAATTAAGACATTTACCATGTTTGTATGTGCATGAATAACAACCTTGCCATGGTAGCTTTTAGAAACGGATTTTCCCCACCCCTCCCCTGACCTTCTAAATAGCCTAATAAATTCGTTCAATTTGAAAATGTATTTTGGCAAAAAGTTCTCCCCACCCACCCAATTATAACCTAGCCACAAAGCGAAATAGTTTAGAAATCAGACGCATGAGGGAAGATGATTCCATCTGCCAAGGCAGTGCTCTATGCTGTAGTTTACGTCTTTTCGCTGATAGTTCTGGAACCTCAAGAAGCCACACTGGCCTCTGGGGAAATAAGATTAACATGTGTAATGAAATGCTGACATGTTGCTATAGAATATTCCAGTGATACCACAGCTATAACCATCTTAACTTTCAGATGAGTGCAACATTTTATTCCTGCAGTAATGATGAACAGTAACAAGTTTTAAAGGGATGAGGTAAAGCCTGGTACCAAGATTTTATTTATCAATGAACACTAAAAATAGTTACACACACAGACATTATCCCATTTTCGGTATCTTTGGCAGAAAGGCCCTGCTGCTGATTTAGTTCCTACTCATTCACTTATTCACTTTTTCTTTTTCCACTAGAGAAAAACTAAGAATTTTTTACGAAAGAACACAGTGAACTTGTACTACATAAACATCTTTGACGTCCATTTCTTCTTCACCTTCAGCTTTGCCCACTCACTGATCCCTACCCTGTTTCAGCACTAAAGTGATCAAATCACAGCCACAGGAACTGAGAAAAATATTCAAGGTACTGAGGACTCCATGGACATTATCTTCCCCTTGTGCTGATTCTTAGCTCTTCTCCATGGAAACAGTTTCATTTTTTTTCCCAACAAACATGGGATGGCATATGACAATGTAAACTAACATTTTGACCAAAGTTTGTTGTATATATTCAAAATCTATCATATGATACAGACTGGGGCACAATAAAGTCCCACAGAGTTGATAAAAGTTCAGAGTTCCTGGGGTTAAAATTCAGTAACATTTCTAAGGTACTTATAACACTGAATATCTCACATCATTGAAATATTTTAATAAATCCTTGTTTATTACAGAATAAAGCATACATTTGCAAAAAAAAGGAAACATATAATCTATGGCAAAAGTACATTAATATATGTCTTTTCTTCTTTAATGAAAAAAGTATCTATTGAGATTCAATCAAATGCAGAGCACTATCCTAGGAACTATGTACAGGAGAGGGACAGTATCAGAGAGGTTGAAAATATATATTGCAACACTGCAAATTGCAACATACTTTACTGTCTGGAGTGGGAGAAGATTAAAATGGATAAAACTGTTAATATAACATAACATTATGGTAGTGCTAGTGGTAAAGAATCTGCCTGCCAACACAGGAGACGCAAGAGACTCAGGTTCGATCCCTAGGTAGGAAAGATGCCCTGGAGTAGGAAATGGCAACCTGCTCCAGTATTCTTGCCTGGAGAATCCCCTGGAGAGAGGAGCCTGGCGGGCTACAGTCCTCGGGGTCTCAAAGAGTCAGACAAGACTGAGCGCACGCGCGCGCACACACACACACACACACACACACACACACACACACCAATTTTAGCTGGTAGCCTTCATTTAAATTTTCTGAGTTGTTTCCTCACCTGCAGAATGAGGATAAGGAAAGTATCTTTCCCTTGGAGTTTGAGCATTAAAGAAGAGAAAGCTCTTAGCACAATGCTTGGCACTTGGTAGGCATTCAGGAAATGCTGTTGATTAGTGCCAGATGAGTAATGCAGATGAAGTCATAAGAACTTGGAAATGGAGTAGACTTCAGTGGAAGAGAGCAGTAAAAGAGAACCTCAGACAAGAAAGAATTCAATGGGAACCTGAGAGATGGTTAGGAGGTGAGTAGACAGAGATAATGGGGTACTCAGTCTGCTGGGATGGAGCCAGAGAGGTAGGACAGAAAAGATACATGTGCTGGAACAGTCTGTCCAGAGTAAAGGCGTACACTGAAGCTTACTAGGGTATAGTACTGGGAAAGAAAATAGAGGCCACCTTACAAGGAACTTTGAACACGAGGCAAAAAATAGGGAGTAATTAGATGTTCCTGACTTTGCATATTTATCAAAGAATATTCACATTAATTTATACAATTTATCCTTTGACAAAAAATTTCCAAGAATAAAACCCAAGATGGTAATCAAAGTAACTGACCTGTTTAGAAGTGTGTTTAGATTTTCTAAACCACAATCCAGTTTTGTCTCTGCCTTGCCTCATTCTATTTCACGTAGATATACCAGGCTCTTTGACTTTCATTGGAAAATGGGATAGCTACCCTACTTTTACCTAAGAAACTAAACATGTCCAGCCTATTGAGGTCTCTAGGTAGAGGAGAATAACACCATGGTAGACAGAAGAATTACTCAGTGAGTCAACTGTGTGCCTAGTCTTAAAAAAATGTCTTCAGCATGATATCACTCTGAACACAAGCCAGCCATCATCTGGTCTCATTAATTAGATAAGCACACCAAATTAAATTTCACAATATTTAACTCAAAGTGATTTTATGGCATACCAAAGATTCCTATATACAATTTATGTCTTCAGAAATATTAAAAAATAAACAAATGGAAGTTCTAGTTTTATAATTCAAGAACTCTTAAAAATTTCAAATTCAGAACCTGATACGAGCTTCCATGTATATATATATATATCATTTCAGATTTTAAAATATACTTCGACTGTGATTAACAATAAATATTAAAGTATGGCATACACATCCTTCATCAGACATCATACTGAGATAAATGAGTAATTTTGGGTCTTGCTAGAAATTCCTCTATTATGCTAGAATAAAAGTTCAGTAGTAGATGTAGAGAATTAATGACCTCTCTGACCTAATCCATTATTTTCTTTTCCTTCAGTATAGATATGGCTCAGGACCAAATATAAAAATTTATATGAAGCATATCTAAATATAGATATAAGAAGGCATTTACCATCTTTTACCAATCAAAACAGCTTTCAGCTCCAGTAAAATTACAAATGGGAATTTTAACAGTGAAATTTATAAATGGTCAAAGACAAAACTGCAGGAAATAGTTTGGGGTGTGCGGGTGTTTTAATACATCTAACCCTACGTGTCAGCCTCCTGAAAAGAATAAGCTACATTTTACAGTATCCTAGATCCTTAATGCAGAGAGCCTTGTGTTCAGAAAATGTGGTTCTGCCCTTCTTTCAATCAAAGTTATTAAAGTCTCTGTAAATTAACTGAAGTCAATTTGATGAATTAAACAATACCCACAAGATTCAAATGAATGGTAGTAACATGAGTTAAACTTTGGGAGGGCATGGAGACTGTAGGATCCATTTTTAATAGATATGTTTTCAGACCAACTGCTTTAACCATTAGTAAAACAACTTAAGTGTTGACTCTAAAAACCAGGAGGGTACTTGGGGAGAGATGCTTTCTAACAGAATCTCCTTGAATTAAATCATTCGGATGACCCAGTCATCCTACCAATCAAGTCAGTCCTGCCTGAGGATAAAGGAACCTTACACCTACTTGCCAATCAAGCACTAGAGAAAGGCTCATCACCAGCTCCTCGACTCCAGTCCCCTCTGTGTCAAAGCTTAATGGTCTGTAGAAGAAGGCCCTCCGTTCCTATTGAGTTCAGTTCCACAGCCACTTACTAAGCAAGCAAAAGCAATAAATAAAACATCACGTGAGCTAATTCAGGGCTGCAGTTCTTGGCCTGGCTACCTTGTGACACAATGACCTGCTGCTGTCAGTCACGGAAAGGAGAGGAACTGTGATTAATACAAAAGGACCTGCACATCCCTAGAAAATCTTGTAAGCTCTTCTTCCTCTGGATGGCCAAAATCTGAGTAAACCCCCAGCATGTGTGTGAGTGGGGTGCTGTGAGCAAAGGTTAAGTAGCCGATGGGCAGGGTAAGAAGTAGTCCACACTCGCCTGAGCCCACATCAACCACTGCTCCTGACTGTCCCTCCACCAGCCCTGGAACTGCAGGAGCACAGAACGTTAGGACAGGCTCTGCAGAACAGCTGCAACCCGGTGGAGGTCACCTCAGTAGCCCTAATCTTAACACAGCTGAATAAATCAAAATATTACTGGATTTAAAACTTCACAGCACAATGACTATCGTTTAAAATACACTGTAACATTCAGCATAATCCCTGATGTCTAATGTTTACTGAGCAAACAAGTGAAAACTTGAAGAGACTGGGAAAGGAGGACTTGTTGAGAGCAGTTAGACTAACTGGATTGTGAATTTTAAACTGGCTTAGCACGTGTATACCCATGGTGGATTCATATTGAAGTGTGGTAAAACCAATACAATATTGTAAAGTAAAAAAATAATAATAAATTTTTAAAAAGGAAAAAAATAAAAAATAAAGTAAAACATTTGAAAAAAGTGAATAAAATTAAATTTAAAAAAAATAAATAAATAAACTGGCTTAGCATCAGGATCTTTAATGCAACTAAAATCTTTTAAGGTCAAAGGGTAAAATTGAGAAAGAGGAAGTGAGGGAAAAAAGATGAGCCAGGAACTTCTGGCCACTCCCCTCCCATCCCATTCACCTCGACCGGCTGCCCTGAGGCATCCCCTGAAATCTTCAGGGTTTCTCAGACACAGGTTAATTAAACACAAGCACACCAAACTTAACTGCAGTTCTAAACTGCAAGGCTAAAATTTACCTGCTTTTTCACTGCAGTTCTAGCACATGCCACAGGCTCTGGCACACAGTGAGTGCTTGGGAAATATGAATGAATGAATGAACGAGTGAATACAGAACACTTAATAAACTGTAGGATTATAACATTTAAATAAACTGCTCAAGGAAATGGAGTAAAGTATAAAAAGACTCGAGTGACCAACTTACTTCTCCTCCAAATCATATGCAATTACCTTCAAAAAATTCTGAAGTCTAAACAAAAAAAAGTGCTCAAAATATATTCAGAGAAATTTTTTTTTACCGTAGTAAATATTCATTGATGAGGGTCTTCAAGTACAGAAAACCAATTTTATTAATTAAGAAACAAACCCCATTTCAGAAGGTGCTAGTCCATCGTGCTGCAGCAGAATGAACAATTCACCTCCAGACTCACTCGTGCTCATTGTTACCTTGAAGCTGAGCTGTGCGCTGTTTACTATTCTTTCAGAGAGGTGTCTTTCCCTGGTCACCAGCTACAGCTGCTGAAGTGAGTGATTCTTTCCTCAGGTTCCTGACCTAGCTTTGTTCCAATTTCATGCTGCCCTTGTGCTACTCAAAATTCATCTTCAAGTTACAGCTTGAATCTTCAAGTTTCTCCAACCCAGAGCATTATACTCATGTTTCACTCACAAACTTGGGTGTACCTGTTTGAAGGTTGCTCCAGTCCATATTTCTCCTAGTTTATCAGGGGCATTTCTTAATTAGAACGTCATGGACTGCTTGCTAAAGACAAAGAAGTGTATAATGTTGCTAACAAATTATAGTGAATTTATGAAGTAAATTTATCCAAACACAAAAAACAACTCTGTTCTTCCCTGTAGTCAAATTAATCTTTTCTATACAAAGCTATACATTAAAAAATTATTTGACAGGGGAGCCTTCTGTATATTTTCAATTTCTGGAGATAATGCAAAAGTGGCTCCAAAAGTTTAATTACATTCATGCATGAAAATGTATTCAGTTATAAGGCCAATACTATTTATACTGATCAAGTTTAATGAAGAAACTAATGGACTAATATATTTTGAGACCCAGGAGCAGACTGGGAGGTATTAAAAAAAAAAAAAAAAAGAATGAGTTCTACTAGAGAATATCTCATTTATAACTCAAGGTTCATCTCAGTCATTATTAGCTTTCACTTGATTTAGAAATTCCATGAAAGACAGTATGTAAGTCACTGGACGTATGTCTACAATTTAATAATGTGTTCCAAGTTATAAGGATATTCTAAGATTGATACACTCTATTCAAAACTTTAAAATTCTAGGAATTCAAAGATTCACTCTGTCTCCACTCAAAGGATGAGTACTTGGCAATTCAGACAACTTCTAAGGCTGGCTCAAGAAACAATCTGCAAAAACTTGAGCATAATTGATACTCAAACCCTGTAATGCATATTAAACTATGGCTTTGTTTCCACCAGAAAGTTCTGAAATACCCCAAATTCTTTTTTTTTTTTTTAGTCAGAGCATTCAAGTAATGGAGGAAGATTTAGCATATAGCATCTAGTCTATCCACAGACTCAGTTTTAGCCTAAACAACTGTATTTCCTTGAACAAATTAGTATTATCCACTTTTCTCTGTTCTCAAAATTTCAACAGGCTCAGATTTCTGAGATCCACTCATATCCATCAAATTGGTTCCCTCAAAATCATTTAAGTGATAAAAAAAAACTTGAACTAAAAAAAAGCCGCTCAATGAATATCTTCAATAACTTTCTATCTGCTGATCTAACATCAAATTCTACTTCAACTTCTTTCAAATATGCCACAAACTATTTAAGGGCTATTAGTTGTAGTTACAATGTTTAAAAGTTACATCTGTAAAAAGTTACAAGGCTTATGCTTAAAATTTGAACTTTACACCACATGCTAATTGTACCACGGTCATGTATGGATGTGAGAGTTGGACTGTGAAGAAGGCTGAGCGCTGAAGAATTGATGCTTTTGAACTGTGGTGTTGGAGAAGACTCTTGAGAGTCCCTTGGACTGCAAGGAGATCCAATCAGTCCATTCTGAAGGAGATCAGTCCTGGGATTTCTTTGGAAGGAATGATGCTGAAGCTGAAGCTCCAGTACTTTGGCCACCTCATGCGAAGAGTTGCCTCATTGGAAAAGACTCTGATGCTGGGAGGGATTGGGGGCAGGAGGAGAAGGGGATGACAGAGGATGAGATGGCTGGATGGCATCACCAACTCGATGCACATGAGTTTGAGTGAACTCCGGGAGTTGGTGATGGACAGGGAGGCCTAGCATGCTGAGGCTCATGGGGTCGCAAAGAGTCAAGACGCGACTGAATTGAACTGAACTGAAGAATATGTTTAAACAGAGCAGCTAGATCTTTGCAAAATTAACCTGGGTCTTAGTTGTCACATCGGAGAAGGTGATGGCAACCCACTCCAGTACTCTTGCCTGGAAAATCCCCTGGACAGAGGAGCCTGGTGGGCTGCAGTCTATGAGGTCACAAAGAGTCTAACACAACTGAGTGACTTCACTTTCACTTTTCACTTGCCTGCATTGGATATGGAAATGGCAACCCACTCCAGTGTTCTTGCCTGGAGAATCCCAGGGACAGGGGACCCTGCCAGGCTGCCATCTATGGGGTCGAACTTCGTCTCATGGTTGTATGATTTACGTAACAATGTGAACAGCTATTTTCTGTACAATAAAATTTCGTGTACAAAAAAAAGAAAGAAAACAGCATCAGGTACCACTGAATTTAAGAAAGAAAGGTTAAGAGCATTTTTGATATTTTCAACTGTTTGGAAATCTCTGCAGAGCTCTCGTTCTTCCTCCCTGCCTCCTTTCTCCTGGCCCAATCTACTCCAGTACCTACCTAGCCAAGAAGAGCCTGGCTTGACCCCTGTGGTACAAGTGGGACTTGAGGCTGCTCTGTTGCAGCACTGAGGCCAGACTCTGAATACTGGGCAGGGCACCAGGAGCCTTTTATTTGCCTTTTCAGAAAGCAGCCATTGACTTCCTGAGTCTACTCTTAATTATAATGTGGACCTGTAATAGAAAACCCCTTTTCCCCAAGGTTTATATTTAAATGGTTCTCTATGTCTTTTTCTTGTATTCTCATTCCTTTATCCAAAAGAGAAAGAGAATGAAATCTAAGTAGAAGGCTATCCTAGTGACATAGCTTCTTCTCTTTATTTTGAGATTGAGAACCAGAACCGAGAAAGCAATTTTGTGCTGAAAACTGGAGATGATGTTTTAAGCTTTAATATAGAGGTTTGCCATCACATTCTGATGAGAACTATTAATGATGTTTTTCTTAAGAAAACAAGTCCCAATTCACCCAGCAAAGCTTAAACAAAAACTTACATACAGCAGAACAAGACTTAAGGAGCAACATGTAGCCATTACTTCACAGAGAGCAAACAGTTTACGCAGCAACAGTTTATAGGAATAAGCTATTCCTAAGCACCCTCACCCTCCTTTGAGCAAGAAAAATCACACTACAAGAAAATCTTTACAGGACAACTTCCACACTGGATGCCTTAATAATATTTTCAACACAGTTTTCCTAATCATCAGTTTAATTTCACGAACTGGTCACTTGTGGCACACTGCCAGACACCATCACAATGCTGAGCAGATTACACTGAACCACTCTTGAAGATGCAGCCAGAAAGCCAACAATCTTTATGCATAAACATATTAGTCTTATCAAAGAGAAACTTTCACCATAATTTGAAGTAGTTAATTTCCCAACATATGGCATATTCAAAATACCATTAAAAGCTATTTAAATTATTTTTATCTTTTCTCAGCTGTTGATTCTATAGATAGGGAAATGGTCTATGTATCGATTAAACTAAGTAATATTTACTGAGTCCTTACTATGCCAGACAGTAGACAGCATATTAAAAAGCAGAGACCTCACTTTGCCAGCAAACATCCACATAGTCAAAGTTATATTTTTTCCAGTAGTCATGGATGGATGTGAGAGCTGGACCACAAATAAGGCTGAGAGCCAAAGAATCGATGCTTTCAAACTGTGGTGTTGGAGAAGACTCTTGAGAGTCCCTTGGATAGCAAGGAGATCCAACCAGTTCATCCTAAAGGAAATCAACCCTGAATATTCACTGGAAGGATTGATGCTGAAGCTGAAGCTCCAATTCTTTGGCTCCCTGATGTGAAGAACTGACTCAAAGGAAAAGACTGAAGTTTGGAAAGATTGAGGGCAGGAGGAGAAGGGGAGAAGGGGCTGACAGAGGATGATATGGCTGGATAGCATCACCGACTCAATGAACATGAGTTTGAGAGCAAACTCCAAGAGAAGGTGAAGGACAGGGAAGGCTGGTGTTCTGCAGTCCATGGGATGGCAAAGAGTTGGACACAACTGAATGACTGAACAAGAGCAAATGATCACTTATTCAATCCTCAGAAAAGTGCTATAGATATATATTATTAGTATTATTATTAGCCCTGTTCTACAGGTGAGCAAAATGCGACTCGGAGAGGTTAAGTAACTTGGCCAAAGTTACACGGTCATTTTTACTCAGGCAGTATGGTTCCAGAGCACATGCTCCTTACTCCATAATATGCAGTACAACTAACTCATCCAGCGCTTGCACACAACTCAGCAAGACAGCTTCCTGACATATAAGTGCAAATTTACAAGGGAAGAATGCATCCATGCTCTGGCTTCCATTTTTTTATCAGCACTTCCTATCATTTCCTGGGTGACCCCCATGTGCCCATCACTGTTCTGCAGCTACACAAACGGGACTGAGACAGACACAATTCCTGTCCTCAATGAGCATATTTCTAGTAGGAGAAGGAGGAGATAGAGAATAAAACTTTGCACCAGACAGACTCAGAATCTGTTACAGGCTCTGAAGGGAAAGTGATTCACGTAATAGCGAGTACCTCTGACACAAGACAAGGGCACTGTGAGTAGAATGGTCAGAAAGGCCTCTCTGAGACGATGGCACCAGAGCATTAAAAAACTGTTAGAAGGCAATCAGCAGAAACTAGCCACACAGAGTTGAGGAATCAGCATTCAGGCAGAGGAAATAATAAATACCAAAGGCCTTGAGACAGCAGAAGAGCCCACAACTTGTGCAAAGCACTAAAAAGAGAGGAACGGTGGCCCAGACGACTGAAACCCAGCGACCTGGGTTATGAGTGGAACATGATGAAGTCAGGCAGGAAACCAAGCTCAGACATGGCCAAACAGGCAGCACGCAGATTTTATTCTATGCACAGTGGAAAACCCCTGGAGGGCTTCACACAGGGTGATGCACGTCACCCTGGCTTCCTTGCGGACTTAGCAGAGACACGCAGAGCGGGGAGACGGGTTAGCAGGTTGTTGCGATAATCCCAGAGAGGAGGGACAGCAGCTTGAGTTACAGTAATAAAGCGGAGAAGGAAGGGAGTACGCTGCTCTTGAGAAGTATTTGGGATGTGTATTGACAAGACTTTTGGCTAAAAGCAAGTGAAGGGATGGTGGTGATATTTACTGAGATTAAGGAGATTCAGAAAGGAACTAGATGGTGTGGTCGCGCAGAGGAGAGGAAGTCGGGAGAACAAACTCAAGAAGTCAGTGCTGGAAGTGCTGAGTCTGCAGTGTTCAGTTTCTATCCAAGCAGCGAGAGTTTACATACATTTTAAATTCTTTCTTCAGCCTTTCAGCATGCTGCTGATGCAATGCGCGACGTGTACTCACAATTACAGCACAGACAAAACCTGCAATGATAGTTACGGGTGAGAGAACTGAGTCTCTCAAGAATGTAACTGTTTTAAGACTCACTGCATTCATGATGTGAAACCTTTCAGATGATCTGGAAGGCTGAAATGTTTCTAGAAAAGAAAATAACTAACCCCCTGAGTGTTCTAATCACTCCCAGACTGGGCCCCTGAAGCCGATCACCTGGGACACTCCTGGATACTATTTCAGAACTGCCCTCTCTCCCACACTTGTAATGTCACTTCCCAGACTCGCTCGTGGCTGGTGACCTTGTGTCCTGCTTCAGAACCACGCACCTGTATCTGCACCCACACGTCCCCCCTTCTCCCCAGTTACCCCCTAGCAATGTCTGCACCCCCAGCAGAGGTGACCCAAGGGCCGCTCTCCTGCAGCTGCCCAGGGGCAGGGCTCAGCCTTCTCCTCTCCGGTCCCTCAGCAGCTCTTCCTTTCTTGCAGGACAGGATCTCTGGGTCTTTCACATCACACACCAACACTGCCTAAAACAAAGGATTTTGATCCCAACTTTTTCTGCCAGCCACAGTCCTACTTCTTTGCTCCCCTTTGCCTCAAACTCCTGAAACTTCATGTCTCCTTCCTCTTATCTCTCACTCTGTCTTAACTCCACTACTAACTTAATTCCCACCACTCCTCTAAAAACTACTCAGCACTGCCAATAACCCAGTAGTTCAATTCACCTGGCATCTCTCGGTCCTCACGTTACTTTACTTAACTTGCTGGTATAACACAAGTGCTGACTCTCCTCCCTGGAATATCTTACTTTCCCTGGCTTCCAGGACACCAACTCTATTACTTCTTCCTACTTCACAGTCAGACTTTCTCAGGTTCCTCCACAGATCCCTCCTCTTCTCTCCAACCTCCTAGCTACAGAACATCCCTCTACCTCCACTCACTCCCTTAGTGATGTTTTTGAATACTATTCACATGCTGTCAACATCCAAATATTTACCTCCCTCCCAAGCCTCTTTGCAGACTTTTATATCCAACTTCTTGCTCAACACCTTCATCTGGATATCTAAAAGGCTTCTAATACCTAACACAGCCAGCAATGAGCACCACCTCCAAACCCTAAACCATCCCCACAAGTCCTCATCCCTGTTGATGGCAACTTCATCTTCCCAATTGCTCAAACCAAAAACATGACATCACTCTTAACACCTATTTTCCTTTTGTATCCCACATCCAATCCACTGTCATCTTTCTCTGACAGCTTACAGAGCCTAGCTTGAATATTAGACCCCAAACGAACCATTCGGATAGAAAAGGAATACAAAGGGTACATGCAAATACTCCAAACATTCTGTCCTGCCAACTCTAAACTTATATATTGTCTATAATACATTATACTTTCACAGCTGGTAAAAGAAATCTGTTCTGCAATTGTGTGAGCACACTAACAGAAGGACAACTTACCAAATATTTAATAGGGGCTTCTTTGGCTTTCTGTGTTTAGATTAAATCAACAGGCACAAAACCTTCCTTACCACATTTGCCTAGAATTCAGATGGCTAGATTTCCCAATGCTCTTACCAGAAATGACAAAGACATCCTCTGATCTTTCTTACTCCAAGTTTCTATTTTCACATGGCTTTCTGAGTTTGGCAATTGTCGACAGATTTATGGGGCTGCGGGAAGACACGGATGACCCCATTCCATTCTTCCTTCCCTCTGTAATTCTGGAACAGAAGCTTTATCAGATTGTCTCAAAGATGTTATCTGTTTAAACTGTTTTGATTCTTTGCCCTCAGTGTTTTTGTTCCACATACTCAACATGATGTCAGGACCTCTCATTTTCAGAAAAGGGCTTGGAGAAGCCACTTACTTCACTGGGCATAAACACTGTTTACACTCTAATGGGTCAATTCCTTTCACAGAGACGCTTCCAGATACTTGGTGGCCTCTCTCAAGTTTCTGCAGCATTTTGATCTTAAATCCCAGTATGTAGCTTTGCGATCCTTCAGGTTTTTAGGAGGCAGTGGCCTACATACTAAGGGATGGCAGTGGGATACTGGGTGAATAAGTTTAAGGAGCAGTCATTTTCAAGACTCAGAATTCTTTATCGTATGATAAACCACAAATTTGTCACGGTTTTTAAATAATCTAACAATTTCTCCATTCCCCCACTAGGAGAAACCATCATCTCTACTTTTTCCTTATGTTTTCCACTTGCTCATTCACCCCTGGGAACAATACTTCACTGTTAAAGTCACAAGGGTCTGGCTGCTATTTTTTACTTTCCTACGTGTGGAGTCAGATCCAACAAACTCTTAAAGCTACCCTAAAAGAAAATCCGTCATAAGAACCTCGATCTGTATACTTTCGTCTTAAGTTCTCCATCACTAGTTGCACTGAGAAGCCCCTATTGCCGTGGTCACCATCAATTGCTAACAATACCTAAATGACAGGATAAATTCTTACCAAAAACTTGGCTTAAGAATGTGAACTGGCCCAAATATTTCAAGGTATGTTCATTAAACGTTAAGTGTGTGGACAGTCAGAACTGTTAAATAATCTGTGACTGTCCAGTCAATGCACCTAAACCACTGTGTTCATCTGTCCACAGGGCCTCACTGAAAACTGCAGAGAGCTGCTTCACATTTCAAGCCTCAAACCTTCCCACTGTCCTCACCTCCAGCCTCACTGAGGTCCTTACTGAGAGCATCTCTGTCACTCATTCCCTCCCCTGAGGTCTGCTTTCACATGTGGCTCATATTGGAGCTTGGAACCAGGCAGAGGACTTCCTCTGAGTCACTCCAGAATAAATGCACTGACGTCCAACCCTGTGAGAAGCTGTGCAACCCACACAGAAGCCATCGGCCACCTCTGACCTTTCTTTCTGTGTCTCTGAATACTTGGCAATCCTATTTGAGAAGAGGCAGCCCCGCCCCCTACTCCACAGTCTCCTTTCCTCTTTTTCCTTACATCACATTTCTGAGACAGTCCTTGAGAACTCTTTAGTACATCTTCGTATTTCAGTCTGCTATATAGGAAGGTATTTTTGCTCATTCCATTTTAAATTGGACATGGTAAGTATAACATCTAAGGACAATAATGAAAATGGAAGAGAGTTTAATTATTCTATAGTCTAATGACCATGGAGATTCCAATTTAATAAAATATAGCAAAAAAGAAAAAAGAGAATTCTTAAAGAAAAGTAATTAAGGAAAAAACAAGACAGAACTAGAATCTAAATTAATACTGTGAATTAACAGATACAGTTTAGAGCAGGATTAAAGTCACCCAACACCACATTCCCTAGAATGTGAAACTCAAAATCTACTCAAAGGTCTGTTCAGATGTGCACAGACCTTAAGACCCCAACTGCTTTTTATTTGATGTTTGACACTATTATAATATCTCTCGTCACTGAAGTGCTCTTGATGGAGATTTCAGGTGTTTAAAGTTGACGTGAAAGTCACTTAGTCGTGTCCGACTACCCCGCGGACTATACAGTCCATGGAATTTTCCAGGCCACAATCCTGGAGTGGGTAGCCTTTCCCTTCTCCAGGGGATCTTCCTAACCCAGGGATCGAACCCAGGTCTCCTGCATTGCAGGTGGATTCTTTCCCAGCTGAGCCACAGTGTTTAAACTGGTGACTTAAGCTCAGTGGAAGCCCTGGACTCTCATAAGAGCCTGGCTCTATGTACTACTGTATCTCAGCTGCAACAGCATGTGAACATGCCCTGGGGTTAATGACTGAGACTGTAACCATCAAATAAAATGCTGCAACATTGGAAGGCCAGAGCACAGGGATCCAGGGCAAACAAAGCTAAGCCTAACCCTGGGCACTGAGAAGCTACTCTCTGATCAGAAGAGATATCACTGCTGCTGTAAATAAGGATGGCCCCTAGACTCCTGTTTTCATGGCAACACCAAATGGCAAGGACTACACATTCTCCAAGAAGAAAGTCTCTGCGTAAGTTGCAACAAAAGTCTCATTGCTGTACTGTGCCATAAATCTTTGAAAACCCAGTCAAATCATGCTTCCGTAACAGCAGTTTAACACTCTGACTACAGAAAGAATTACATAAGCATAAAAGAAAAAAAATCTCCAAATAAAAAGATAATAGCTATTGTTTAAAATTTCCTCTAATAGGAGGAATTATTATTTATACTATCAAAAGGATAAATTTTCCTAAATTAAAAGTCAAATGGAAAGATAATTCCTTATCTATAAATAATACTTCTTTGTACCTGCTGTCAACATCATATGTTAATTTGTACACAATGTATAAACATCAAATCATAAACCAACTTTCTCAGGTGGAAAAAAAATTAAGAGAAAGTAGTGATTTTTCAAGGATTTTCTCCCTAGGTAGAAGGATAGGATAAATTCTAAGGCCATCACTAATTTTAATATCTACGCATGAAATTTATTAACTTATGTGTGAGTTTCTCAGAAGTCTCTCCCCACCTGGAAAGCCTTTCCTTACTTTGAGACAGAAGCACTTCCTACTTTGCCTAGGGTTACAAGATCCCGTATAACCCCATGCATCACTACCAGGCCCAGTAGGAGCTATAGGAGACGTCACAGAATTTTCCAATTTGGGGTGACCTAAAAGCTCAATTGTTAATATGCAGCTATTAATAGCTGTGAGTACACCTATTAATACCTATGAATGTAGCTATTCACTACCTAGGACCAGTCTTGGCCTGTTGGCTCAGGTCTAAATGTCTCAATTCAGTGTCATCAATGTAACTCGCAAATGCAAAGTTCTTTCAACCTGTCACATGCTCCTGTCTCTACACTCACTTTCAGTTCAGTTCAGTTCAGTCGCTCAGTCGTGTCCGACTCTTTGTAACCCCATGAACCACAGCATGCCAGGCCTCCCTATTCATCACCAACTGCCAAAGTCTACCCAAACCCATGTCCATTGAGTCAGTGATCCATCCAACCATCTCATCCTCTGTCATCCCCATCTCCTCCTGCCCCCAATCCCTCCCAGCATCAGAGCCTTTTCCAATGAGTCAGCTCTTCACAGCAGGTGGTCAAAATATTGGAGTTTCAGCTTCACCATCAGTCCTTCCAATTAACACCCAGGACTGATCTCCTTTAGGATGGACTAGTTGGATCTCCTTGCAGTTTAAGGGGCTCTCAAGAGTCTTCTCCAACACCACAGTTCAAACGCATCAATTCTTCAGTGCTCAGCTTTCTTTATAGTCCAACTCTCACATCCGTACATGACTACTGGAAAAACCACAGCCTTGACTAGACGGACCTTTGTTGACAAAGTAATGTCTCTGCTTTTCAATATGCTATCTAGGTTGGTCATAACTTTCCTTCCAAGGTGTAAGCATCTTTTCATTTCATGACTGCAGTCACCATCTGCAGTGATTTTGGAGCCCCCCAAAATAAAGTCAGCCACTGTTTGCACTGTTTCCCCATCTATTTGCCATGAAGTGATGGGACTGGATGCCATATTCTTCGTTTTCTGAATGTTGAGCTTTAAGCCAAATTTTTCACTCTCCTCTTTCACTTTCATCAAGAGGCTATTTGGTTCCTCTTCATTTTCTGCCGTAAGGGTGGTGTCATCTGCATATCTGAGGTTATTGATATTTCTCCTGGCAATCTTGATCCCAGCTTGTGCTTCATCCAGCCCAGCATTTCTCATGATGTACTCTGCATAGAAGTTAAATAAGCAGGGTGACAATATACAGCCTTGACGTACTCCTTTTCCTATTTGGAACCAGTCTGGTGTTCCATGTCCAGTTCTACCTGTTGCTTCCTCACCTGCATACAGGTTTTACTTTACTGACATCAATTCACAGAGACTGTTCAAAAGGGTCACCTTTTAATCCCCTTTAAAGGAATGGTGAAGTGGCACATGTGTATCAACTTAAATATACAGTAACACATATACAGGAGGAGGCAGGTACACACTCAAGGTCATGAAGAGGATTCATGGCCACAGAAGTTTCCCAAAGAGCTGAAAGTAAGTCATCCACAGACACACTGACAAGGCTCCAGCCCTGCACAGATGTACATTATGATTACTATTTATATTTAAATTGCACATTTTATGTGCATGTGTTAGTCACTCAGTCATGTCCAACTCTTTGCAACCCCATAAACTGAAGCCCGCCAGGCTCATCTATCCATGGGATTCTGCAGGCAAGAATACTGAAGTTGGTTGCCGTTCCCTTCTCCACGGGATCTTCCAAACCCAGGGATCAAACCCGGGTCTCTCGCATCTCCTACACTGGCAAGTGGATTCTTTCCCACTAGCAGCATGTGAGAAGCCCAATCATCACCCTGCATGTTCTCTGCAAAAAACCATAACCCCAGGACAATCATAAGAAAACATCAGACAAACATAAAATGAGGGACCCTTTACAAAATGCCACACCAGAACTCTTTAAAATTTAGTTTCAAGGTCATGAATGGCAAAGAGAGACTAAGTAACTGTCACAGGCTGGAGATGACTTAAGAGACAACAGTTAATGAGGTATGTTAGCCTGGGCTGGATATTGATAGCAAAAGGACATGAGTGGGAAAAATGGTAAAAGTCCGATAAAGTCTGTAGTTCAATTAGTAACACTGTACTAAAGACCCTGATGCTGAGAGGGATTGGAGGCAGGAGGAGAAGGGGACGACAGAGGATGAGATGGCTGGATGGCATCACTGACTCAATGGATATGAGTTTGAGTAAACTCTGGGAGTTGGTGATGGACAGGGAGGCCTGGCGTGCTGCAATTCATGGGGTCACAAAGAGTCAGACATGACTGAGCGACTGAACTGAACTGAGTGTTAACTATTCCTTTGTTTTGACAAACACATTGTGATCATGTAAGATGTTAACACTAGGTGACACTGGATGAGGAACACACAGAAACTCTCTTCTATCTTTGTAATCTTTCTGTAAATCTAAAATTTTCCCCCCAGGAAAGTTATGTAAAAAGTATTATTAACATATTTCTAAATGATACCAAATGCCAGCCATGGAGACCAAGAAACAGAATGTATGTTAATCTCTGGAGACTCACATGAGAAAATGTTGCAAATTTGGTACCTACCACTTAAGATCCTTCTTTCCTTCCTTATAGATAGCTGGATGCAATTAACAATACCACCAGTATTCCAGCAATACAGCTTTAAATTCTAATAACTTGGCTAAAATTAAGCATACTCCAAACAGAATATAATAAAAAATGGAAAATTTCCAAATTTCATATAACCCTAATTGACAGCCTAGTTTCCTGATCTTTCAATTATGTTATAAAAAGAAAGGGCTCCTTTTAATTTTTTTAATTTTCTTTTTCTGCTTACCTGATAAAATCAATCTTTCCTTTTCCTTTCAGTTTCCTTATATAAATTTTAATAGAGTGTCAAATTTGACAAGGCACATTTCACTTCTAAGAACTATTTATCTAGTTTACAAATGGAATGTTTACTATGTTTTGTCTTATAATATGGCCACTTTTGCCAGAAGGGAGTGGGTTTGAGTCTAGCGATAGTAGTCTGGAAAGACACAGGTCAACAGAGCTATGACGGAGACAGCAAGCTGATCTCCAGAGATTCATATGCTCCAATTCCATTATAAAGCTGCTGCCAGGGAGTTATGATCTAATTTCCAAGCCCCCTTTCTTCTAAGTGAAGCTGTGTTACTAGTTTGGGTCTATATAATGTGTTTGTGTAGCATATCCAGGCCAAAGAGCTTAATCATTGTGTTTTTTCCACACTTCCTTTGCTTTTCACAGGAACTTTGAAGGCATACTGTACAGTAATGCAATTCTTCAAAAGAAAAGTTATAAAATAGTAAGAAATTAACACTTTAATAATCTTTATATTACATATCACTCACTTTTTATCTGTGTAGGCTGTCCACTTCAAAACAAGTCTTACACATGATGTTCAACACATATATTTTTGTATATATCTGTTGAAAAAATCCATATACAAATGGATCCAAGCAGTTCAAACCCATGCCGTTCAAGGGACAACTGCAAATCCTGTGTGAGGAGAAAAAGAACAAATCATTTAATCTTTCAGCCTCAACAATCTTCCTCTTATTTCATGTGACTTTGAAAAAGTAAGCTCTTATTAGCAGATAAAATATATTTCCCTCTTTAGGATAACATTATCTGGAAATGCTAATAAGTATTCTGCTATGTTTTAGATCCAGTATCACAAATACAGTATCACAGTGCAGATGTACATGTCATTCTTAAAATACTGACTACCTAGATGCATGACCACTCGAAGTCAAAAGGACGTAAAGATTCCAGCAGTTGTGAAAACTCAGAAAAAGTAAAGATCATAGAAACAAACACCACCTTTAACCAGGATCAGGGGGTACTCATTATTTGTGTCTATATATCTATAGCATACTTTCTTAAAAAAAAATGTTTTAAACCGAAAGTAAAACAAAATTAAACTGTGCCTTTGACCTCACAAATATTTCATTATTGTATGGCTTTCTCTCAGTCATAATGACATAACAGTCGTGACACAGATATGTGATTCTCATCTAATATCCATGCACTTCTTCACAATTCTAGTGTTGCTACAGATAAGTATGCTGTATATATGTGTATGAGAGAGAGAGAGGTATGCTATATTACTAGCTTTGGCCAAAAACTGTGAGAAGTAAGAGTGTCACTGCTAGGCTGAAGTGGTAGAAAAAAATCCCAGAGGGCTTCTGCACATATTTTCATTACCTGCCTCTGTGAATAGAAAACTGGTGTAGAGATGACAGGGTCAAGATGGAACCTTGAATCACTGCTTAAAGTAGGCTGCGTTGGAGACCTGGCAGGCACACTGAAGCCTTTTATATAATAACACAGAGATTTCTGAGTTGGTTTGTTGCTGAAGCATAGCCCAGCATCCCTGACTAACATAGCACCTTCTCACTTTCTCAATCCTTTGAATTCCATAGCATTTAAATCCACTTACTTCAAAGGTACTCATCTCTATGTAAGCTTTCGGTATTGTTATTTAAACAAAGTCTTTGCTTAACTTTAACTCAGAGACTCTAAGTTAGACAAGTATATCCTTGAGACCTTTCATTCACTGCCTTAGAGAAAGCATGGCATACAAGAATGAATCTTAAAAAAACAACAACAACAACAACTGCACGTCACTGACTAGTGTTCAAATTCATGAAAATAAGAGGTATTGACAATGTGAATCTATAGGAAACAAAACAAAACAGCAATGAGAACTGACTCATTGTACCTATTTTTTCCCCATCAGCCATACTGAAGAGGCCTAAATGTCATTTATTCATTTAGGGCGACACATGTCACGAGTAGCAGAAATCAGTTTCTTCGCCAAGTTCCAAATATTCATGATTTGCATTTTAAAAGCAATATGCACTCACTGCCAAGAAGGCCTGTGGATAAGGCAGAATCTTATCAACTACAATCAACAGAAGAGGGTGAAATGTTAGTGTAACTTCAGCCATCTAAGACCACTGGGGTAAGTCTATAAATGCAAACATGCAACTACTAAATGACTCGCTCAGCTGACCAAGTCGGTATGTTCGGAATGTAAGTCATCCAGCTCTGTGCCGCATCAGCGTAGCTGGAGTGGCCGTAGTGGAGACACTCAGGTCTCCCAGGACAACCAAAACCAGAGCCTGCCCGTCATCTTGATGGATTCCTAACAAAACATAAACCTATTTAAAACTGAGGCCCAGTGAAAGTCTGTGACATATATATTCAGATGTACGCTTTCCAGGGCAGCAACTTTTTCCCAAAAATGAATTCCTAAAGATCTAACCGCAGGCCTCTTTCAGTGAAGAAGTGTTGTGCTTAACTATGTGTATGAGGATAGTGATTTCTCAGGAAGGAGCAGGGAGTGACAGAAGGCATGACAGTCACCGAGGAGAATTTTCAGACCAGCGCACGTCCGCGCCCCACTCACCTCAGGTGTATGATAAGCCTTAGAGTCTCAGGCCCTGCGGGATTTGGGGAGCAGGGGGGCAGGCTGTAGGGGCCTCAGGGATCTTGCTCCATCCTCATACTTTCCCCACTTGGAACTTCTGAAATGAAGACAAGCACACTGCTTTTTCTGTAGGATTTTTTTAAAAGGTGGGACTCCTGAGAGAACAAATGCAAACAAATGCCGAGCAGAACAGTCTCAGTGTTCCTAGTGGAGACTGAACCGAATGTTTCCTGAGCATCTCCTTCATGCTTTTGTCATCTCGGAGAAAAACAGTGTGTTCCAACCTTCTCACTTGTGTTCACATTGCAGGAAACAGAACGTCTCACAATACTGAATAGAACTGGAGGGAGTATACTAAAAATCTCTCATTGATGACTTCACAGAGTTTTAATACAAAGGTAAAACATAGTAATATGGTCCAAATATAATACTCTGTACCCTCTCAAAATTTCACTCTTTCACTGAAACAAATTAATACATACCTGCAGTGTGCTGTGTAGTATCAACATTCATCAGAAAGATTTTACCAATTCTATTTGATTGCACTGTATAATTTAACTCTTGGGCTTCAAATTCTGACTCAACTTCAAAGTATTTTAAACTAGACTTTGCCTGTATCTCTACTACTGGAGAAGTAAATCCAACTCATCAACCCTCTCAAGACAGTATCGTTTTCAGACTATACCCATCAGGCTATATCATAAGATTTATTGCTCTCCAACCCAAATCTCATTGTATTACAGTAGATTAAAACCTACTGGTTGCTTCTGCATAACCAAAAAGACAAAGTCTAAGCTCCTTACCTTTGCAAAAAAAGCCTTTCACAAGCTCTAAATTCAATTCTGCTCCTCCTCACCTTGTGCAGAATTCTCGAGTCTCATTATACCTATTTGCGTGTGTGTGGTCATGCTCAGTTGCTCAGTCATGTCTAACTCTTTGCGGCCCCATGGACTGTAGCCCACCAGGCTCTCTGTCCACGGAGTTCTCCAGGCAAGAGTACTGGAGGGGGCTGCCATTCCCTACGCAAGGGGAACTTTTCCACCCAGGGACCGAAGTCACATCTCTTGCGTCTTCAGCATTGGCAGGTGGATTCTTTACTACTAGTGCCACCTGGGAAGTCAAATTATTCCTGAACACACAGTAACTTTTCTTTGACTTCACACATGCCGCCTACTTCACTTAGAATGTCTTCTCCCAACTTCTTTACTAAAAATAAATAAATTTTCCTGTCAAAAACAACTCGAATTTTACTCTTTCCTCAAAGTGATTTGTTATTGGATGTTTGTAGTCAAAGTAACATTAAAACATCGCTGCTCTCAAAACAGGAAGTATGCATTTTAGCTGCACGGCGTGGCACCGCAGTTCCCTAACCAGGTATCAGACCCATGCTCCCTGCAGCGGAAGTGCAGTCTTACCCACTGGGCCACTAGGGAAACCCCAAGAAACATTTACTATCTCTTTGTTTCTGTGATCAGGAATTTGGATGGAGCTTAGCTGATCGTTTCAACAGGGGAAATCTCAGGCTGTCAGGATGCTGACTGGGGCTGTACTGATCTGAAGCCTTGACTGGGCTGGAGAATCTCCTTTCAAGATAGTTCACTTAGATGGCTCTTGGAAAAATCCTTTTTGGCTAGTGGCAGGTCCCGGGAGCCAGCGTGAGGAATTCCACCCGTGACAAGGTCAGGCAGCAGAGCTCTGATGGCAAGGCTAATCAGACCTCAGGTTTTCCCCCTGGAATTTCCTGAGCATCCACCCCCGAAAAATAAGAATCTGCCTGCTTTTCCACTCTTCTGACATTCTCTGGAAAAAGTCGATTCAGGGCTTTAGTCTTCTGCATTTGAAAGAGTGTTTCGATCCAAAAACCCCTCTGATGGCTTTTTAGCCTGCCTGCAGGACTCATACAGCTGTGCGTGTGATTGTTTGAGGCCTCCTGACCGCAGGAGGCACAGGAAGCTTAAAACATCCTAGGAATGTAGGGGCTTCCGAGGAGTCAAAGTCACTAGAATAGGACTGATTAAAAGTTTCATTTGTTGAGCCAATACTTGCTGCCAAATTTTCATATCCGTTATTTTTAGATATAGTTCATATATAGAAAAACAAGTAGTAGACCTGGTATTAGCAACATTAGATCTTTGAGTTAAGTACCTTCTTTGTTATAACCCACTGCACCTTTGTTCTATAGAGATGTAATTTTAATGCTTTAAGGAGATGCAGATTAAAGAAAAACACTTCAGGGGAAACGAAATTAACAGTCATTAAGGAAAAGAGCCAAAAAGTGTTAACAAGCCTCTTGGCCAGAAGATAATGTAAATCACCTGAGACCTTTTGCATACAAAAAGATATACAGAAAGAGTCTGGGCTGCGAATGCTACATAATTTTGTATTACCCATTGATCTCTATGTATAATCAAAAGTATAAAAGGCCTTGAAGGACAATAGAAGGAGAGCCAGTCGCTGGACTGGTTTCCCCCGAGTCTCCTCTTTACTCTAATTTCAGGCTGAATTCCCATCTGGGGCGTGGAGGCTCACTATGTCTACTTACTTGTCCCGGCTCTTAAGATACGTAAGAGAGAGAGCCCAAAGCGGGGCACTCTCCAGCGGCCTAAAGTGGATGGTGCAAGCTCCTTGTCTGGAGCTTTATTGGTTTTCCACGTAACCCAAGTTAATCAGCATCTTCTCTCCACTTAATCTTCCTACTACACTATTTCTTCCTAATCTAATCTTATATTAATAAATAAATAAGTTTTTCTCACGCCAACGCCATCCCCGCTTCGAATTCCCTGGATCCACCGGGGCTGGACCCCGGCAGGCAGGATGCCTCAGCTCCTCAAACATGGACCTCTCCACAGAGTTACTTAAGTGTCTGGATGACATGGCAGCTGGCCACGAGAAACCTAAGAGATAGCAAGAAGGTAACTAACATCTTTTGTCTATTTGACCACATTTTCTTCATAGGAAGTGAATCACTAAGTTCTGATAATAATCATGAAATGCCTTCGTCTTTGCAGGGGGGATCAAAGAATTTAGACACGTTTTAAAACAACTGCAAAGGTTTCCAAAATTTCCCCAGAAGTCAGCTATTCTTTCTTCTGTTTTCCCTGGTTATTTATATTAGCTGTCTTGTAAAACATAATATATTGTCTAAGGAATTCATCTGAAAAGATAGTGTGGGGCTTTAGTACATAAACATCAAACTTCTATTTTGCTATTTCCATATGAAGTCTTGGAAACCCCAAGACTTCGAAAATTAAATTAGTTAAAAAATAACATAGGGATAACTGACTAGTCATCTGGCGGGAGAAAAGTGTAACTCTGTATTGTTCTTTATATAAAAATAAATTCCAAATGAGTTTACGATTTTTAATTTTTAAATAAAACTATAAATGTACCAGGAAGCTATGAACAAACATTTTTTATCATCTTGGAGTAGAAAGGCCCTTTGAAGAATGACATAAAAGCCCAAAGTCACAAGGAGGAAGAAACTGATAAAGATGACTACTTAAATAGTAACACAGCTGTATAGGAAAAAAAAAAAGATTTAAACAAAAAGAACACATGGAAAAGACAAACAGAGAAATATTAGTAACATAAGATAAACAAAATATAATTTTCTTAATAAACATAGAGTTCCCTAGTGGCTCAAATGGTAAAGAATCCACCTGCAATGCAGGATACCTGGGTTTGATCCCAGGGTCAGGAAGATCCCCTGGAGGAGGGCATGGCAACCACTCCAGTATTCTTGCCCGGAGAATCCCATGGACAGAGATGCCTGGTAGGCTACAGTCCATGGGATCACATAGAGTTGGACACAACAGAGAGACACAACACTACAATAAGAAAGTGTACAAATGAGCAAAAAAAGGACTTCCATTCCAAGAAAGCAGAGTACAGGCTACAGTCTAGACAACCTGTAACAAACCCAAAAATATATAAAATAATTTTAAAATGCTTATCTGCCCTTAAAAACACAAACGAAATGCTCAGGGTACTATAACTATGATAAACCTTTGCATATGAGTTAGAATTAGATTTATTTGTGGTTAACAGAGATCTAAAATAGCAGTAGTGTAAGTGAGATTATATGTGTGTGTGTGTATGTATGCGTGTGTATATGTACAACACCTTTTGGAAACACCTGAACAAATTTTCTGATGAACCCAATACATACATATACACATATACAAGCAAGATTACACCAGAGATCACACATATACAAGTGATGCAGACACATTTCTCTCACATAAAAGCCCACGGGCAGAGCACAGGGACAGAAGGGCAGTTCTGCCGAAGTCTTCATTCAACTCACCATCCTGTCATACTGCTGCGTGGCTGTAATTCTTGCGGTCTCAGTTGTCAGCTAGATCTCTAGCCTCATCTCCATTCTAGGAAGCATCCAAAAAGGAGCCATTGACTGAAGAAAGTTTCTAAAAACCACCACATGCATTTCTGCTGACATCTCATTGACTAGAGCTTTGTAATAAGATCACATTTAAGCAGAAGTAGTTTGGGAATACAGTCTTCAATTTGTTTGTTCAGATACCCAGCTAGAAATCAGGGATTCTATCTTGCGAGAGAAGAAGAATACATATTTGGAAATATGAACAGCTTCTACATTCACTAAAAGTCAAAGATAACATAGAAAAAAAATCTCAGTGTAAAAAATTTCTGAAAGTGAGACCTGAAGGACATGGAGACTGAGATCATCAGAACCAGTCTATAGAAAATGTCCATGAGCTCCTGGACTAAGCCTTGAAGCTGCCCAGTTCTTTACCTTTCCATAATTTAATGATTCACTCTTTAGACTGCAAGATGTACTCCAGTATCAAACCAATGGATGATGATCTTTTTCTCTCCCTTAAATTGGCCAGAATCAGTTTCTGCTGCTCTCAACAAAAATAATCTCAGTCGATATAGTTCAAGGTATCTATTCCAAATTTTTCAGTCAAATGCACATGCATACACACACACACACACACTGGATGTGTCTCTTGAGAAATAAAGGTGAGGTTGTGTAGTTCATTAGCAATCATCCATTTCAACAAAAAAAGGGCAGATTTCTCTTCATCTCATTCCATCTTTCTGATTATCACCTCAGGGGTTCAATAGGGGTTCCAAAATATTTAAGACTAATTCATTCTGAGTTTCATGTTTTAACTGCAGATCCAATTATATTATTTCTCTACTTAAAACTCTGGGATGAATGTCTATTATTTTTCTGGAAGAAGTCCAAACTCCTGATCATGATATAGAAATCTCTCTATAACCTGGCCACAGACTAATCCTCCTCCTTTTCTATGTTAATCTGTGCAATCTCTTCGTCAATATAATCATTTACTGACAGCCTACTGTGTGCCAGCCACTGTTCTAGGTGCCAGATGTACAGTCAGGAATGATATTCAAAATATCTAGCAACTAGTATAAGAAGATACCAGCCGTAAACAAATGACAAAGCTTTACCAATGTGTATTATCAGAATACCAACCTGAATGTATCAATAAATACATCGGAGCCTCTACCTGTAAAGAGTTACCTTCTTTAAATGGGAAGAGAGACAGTAGATAAAACACTAAACAAGTTATTTAGAAGATTTCAAGTATAAGAAAGATAGAGAAAATGTCATCTAAGGAAGTGACATTTGAGTTATGAATAAATAAGATGCAACAGGTTGAAATATGGCCCCCACAAAAGGTATGTCCATGTCTTAACCCCTAGAACTTGTAAACATTGACTGTGTTTAGAAAAGGTGGCATTATGGATGTGATTAAGTGAGGACCTTGAGACGAGGAGATTATCCTGGACTATCTAAGTGAGCACTAAATTCAACGACACTTGTCTTCGTAAGGGGAAAGCAGATGGAGATTTGAGACAAAAAGGAAGAGACAGAGACGCACAGAGGAGTCAGTGATGTGAACACAGAGGCAGAGTCAGGAGTGATGCAGCTACAAGGCGAGGAATGCTGACGTCGCCACAAACCGAAAGAGGCAGACAGTGGATCGCTCCTGTCCTAGTCAACCCAGGTGGCCATTAACAAACCACCACAGACTGGGCGGCTTAAACAACAGACGTGTACTTACCAGAATTCTGGAGGCTGTGAAATCGAATGTCAAGGTGTTGGCTGATTCACGTCCCCAGTAAGGGCTCTCTTCTTGGCCTCCAAATGCCCACATTTTCATGCTTTGTAGTAATTTGTTGCAGCAACCCTAGAAATATAACATAGAAAGCAACTTTGGAGAATCTGAGAGAAGTACATTCTAGTCAGAATGAACAGCAAGTGAAAACTTCCAAGATCACCTATAGAGAATATACCACTAATCAAAGCTAATAAAAGAAGATTTGGGGGAAACATAGCATGTCCGTAAAAACATGCCATTTTTCTCCAAGGTAATCTATAAATCCAATGTTGCTCCAACCAGTGTCCTCAAAAATTTCTCACTTAAGATTACAAACCGATTTCAAAATTTATATGGAAGATCATAGCCAAAACAATTCTGAGAAATAAAGGACAAAAGGTGTAATATTTGCTTAACATATATTTTCTTATTATAAAGATATAGCAGTTAAGAGAATGTGATATTGCTATAAGGATAAGCAGATCACAAGAGCTCAACTTCAAAACCTAAAAATAGACCTCTATTTATACAAACACATAAATAAACAACAACAATACACACACACATATACTTGAAAAGTCCAACAAGGGTGGCATTTCAGTATAACCCTCCTTTCCTTCCTTAGTAAATAGTCGCCCAGGGAAGGTTCACAGAGGGAACCTGATCCTTCCCAGATACAAGCAGGAAGGGATGCTCTAGCAGAAGAGAATTTTTAAATGACAATGAGGCTGATTGAAAGCTTGCCTGCTGTTTACTGCTACCATGTGCTGGCAAATTAACGTCAGTGCTGAAATACTCCTGCCCCAGTAGGCCACTCCCCATTGCCCTCGCCCTAAGCAGGCCTCTGCCCTTTCACACTCTCCTCTCTTTGTAGACACAGCAATGGAATTTTTCAGTTCAGTTTGGTTGAGTTTCTCTATCATGTCCAACTCTTTCTGACCTCATGGATTGCAGCACGCCAGGTCTCTCTGTCCATCGCCAACTCCCGGAGCTTGCTCAAACTCATGTCCACCGAGGCGGTGATGCCATCCAACCATCTCATCCTCTGTCATCCCCTTCTCCTCCTGCCTTCAATCTTTTCCAGCATCAGGGTCTTTGCCAATGAGTCAGTCCTTTGCATCAGGTGGCCAAAGCATTGGAGTTTCAGCTTCACCGTCAGTCCTTCCAGTGAATATTCAGAACTGATCTCCTTTAGGATGGACCAGGTGGATCTCCTTGCAGCCCAAGGGACTCTCAAGAGTCATCTCCAACACCACAGTTCGAAAGCATCAATTCTTGTGTTCAGCTTTCTTTATAGTCTAACTCTCACATCCATACATGACTACTGGAAAAACCATAGCTTTGACTAGATGGACCCTTGTTGGCAAAGTAATGTCTCTGCTTTTTAATATGCCGTCTAGGTTGGTCACAACTTCTCTTCCAAGGAGCAAGTATCTTTTAATTTCATGGCTGCAGTCATCATCTGCAGTGTAATTTCTGACCCTGTTTAAATACAGCAATCTGCCTGCTGTGTCTCTAACTGAAGCTGCACACAAGCAAGTTAACAATTCCAGTTTAACGTCCAGTTCAGTTCAGTCGCTCAGTCGTGTCCAACTCTTTGCGACCCCATGAATCGCAGCACGCCAGGCCTCCCTGTCCATCACCAACTCCCAGAATTCACTCAAACTCATGTCCATCGAGTCAGTGATGCCATCCAGCCATCTCATCCTCTGTCGTCCCCTTCTCCTCCTGCCCTCAATCCCTCCCAGCATCAGAGTCTTTTCCAATGAGTCAACTCTTCGCATGAGGTGGCCAAAGTACTGGAGTTTCAGCTTTAGCATCAGTCCTTCCAAAGAACACCCAGGGCTGATCTCCTTTAGAATGGACTGGTTGGCTCTCCTTGCAGTCCAAGGGACTCTCAAGAGTCTTCTCCAACACCACAGTTCAAAAGCATCAATTTTTCGGCGCTCAGCTTTCTTCACAGTCCAATTAGCACATCCATACATGACCACTGGAAAAACCATAGCCTTGACTAGATGGACATTTATTGGCAAAGTAATGTCTGCTTTTGAATATGCTATCTAGGTTGATCATAACTTTTCTTCCAAGAAGTAAGCGTCTTTTAATTTCATGGCTGCAATCACCATCTACAGTGATTTTGGAGTCCCCAAAAAGAAAGTCTGACACTGTTTCCACTGTTTCCCCATCTATTTCCCATGAAGTGATGGGACCGGATGCCATGATCTTCGTTTTCTGAATGTTGAGCTTTAAGCCAACTTTTTCACTCTCCTCTTTGACTTTCATCAAGAGGCTTTTTAGTTCCTCTTCACTTTGTTAGTGGCTGCAAATCTCTAAAGGGCACTAAACACTAGTTAAGTATTTTACTACACTTTCTTTGAATACTTGCTCTCCCACTATGCAAAATCACCACATCACACCTTTTTTTTTCTTCTCAAATCTACAGCACCCCCACCTCTGCCATTCTGGTTATTATCCGCTGATCATACTTCACTGAGCAAGTAGGACTAAGATGAGAATTTCCTCATTTTCTGTCATCAAACATACCATCTCTACGTCTGAAGTCTACCTTTCTGCCTCCTCTTCCAACAGGCAAGGTGTTCCTCCTCCTAAATGCTTCTCCACTGGTGCTTTGGGTCACATTCCTATCCCCATTTCAAGGACTTTCAGCACACTCTAACCTCCTGTCATTCAATTGATAATTTTAAATAATGAAAGGATGGTGATGGATGGATCAGTGCATCAGGTGATCAATGGATGAATACATAAATGCAGAGAGAGAAAGACAGAATTACATTCCCATGATCACACCTCTTCAGAGCTGTAAGCCCTCCCCTCTGTTTTTAGTTCCTTTCCCAGTAATACTTCTCTACGTTGATCTCTAAAGCATTCTCTTCACTTCCTTACTTCTTAGCTGATCATCAGTTTGATCTAACTGGATCCGGTCACCACCATTCCACAGAAACTACTGCAAGCAAGATCACCAAAAATCTCCATTATGTTCAAACCAATGTGACTTCCCTGCCCCTTTCCCAAACTCCCCCCAGAGCTCAGCTCCTTAGGACTCCCCTCTCCTTGAGACATTTCCTCCTCTTGTAGAACCACGTTGTCTGGCATCCTTCCTGCCTAACCAGCTGCTTGTTCTCAGCTCACCCACATTCTTTAGATACTACCTGTACACTTCATTCTCACAAACCTCCCTCTGCAAGTCCACCCTTCTTCACTGAACTCTGAAAGGCATTTATTTCAGAACTGAACTCCTGATTCTCCCCCATCCAGGTTTATCTACCATGTTTACCTTACAGCAAATGACACTAGAGTCCACCTGGCTACTCAAGCCAGAAACCTAACAGTTACTTTTTATTCTCATACCCCAAATTAAATTGACTCATACCCCATCAACAGTCATAACTCCAAAACTTATTTTAACTCGAACTATTCTGTGAAATAAAATTCATATTTTATGGCAAAACAAGAAAAGTGTAAACATAAAACTTCTTCTCTGCCCTTTGGTCTCCTCTCTCCCCGCACTGTGCTTTGTGTATCTGCATTATGCATTGACCAGACCTCCCTCCTCCATCGGCAGGAATACCTGCTCAACCCTAAGGAGCAACAGTCTCTAGCATCAAGAAGACAACTCCTTAAAAGGCAGAACTGCTTCTGAGCTTGTAAGGGGTCACATGACCACCAGGATGACACTTAGAGCTGGATTATATAAACTGTCAAGAATACATCATTTGATGTACAGGCTTCTGTCTCAAAAAAAAAAAAAGAAAAGAAATAAACTTAATTGTGCCTTGATTTCTAAGTCGCAGAACAATTCTCAGAGCTTTCTGCGATGCTCTTCTTGGGTTATAATCCTCAAATTTGACTCGAATAAAATTTTCCATTTCTTTCTTAGATTGACTAATTTTTCACTGACAATACCATTTCTTTATTCTCTAAGCCACCTTCACTTGGGCTACTAAAATCTCTCCCTGCTTGCCTACCCATCATTCTTGCACCCAAAGTTCCATATTGCATAAAAAGCAAAAGTAGGCTTTTAAAAGTGCAGATCAGATCACGTTGCTCCCCTGCTGAAAACTCTCCAATGGCTTTTCATTACACCTAAAATAAAATCCAAAACCCTCACAGCAGCCTTGAAGCTCCTCCCTGTTCTGTCTTGCTCACCTCCACCTGTGCAATCCCATCTCATGCAGCCCTCGGCACCACTTAATACACGTCAGCTATACTGACCTTCTTTTTCTGGATGTGAACAAGACCCTTCTCCTTAGAATAAGTTCACATCCTAGTGTGCCTGGATGGTCCAGGTTTGCATCTGTTATCCTGATGTCCTATCCACTGTGTATTTGTCCCAGATTTGTCTTTTACTTTAAAGCCAAGGCTTATTAATAGTTACATTAAAATAAGCCAGGATAAGTTTAGTAGATCTTTACTTTGTACTTCCAGTTACCACCCTGGCCTTGTCTACTAGTGTGTGAGACACATGACAACTGAAATGAGTCCTCACTCTAGCAATCTGGTTACACCTGAAAGTTGACCTCACTGAGGATCCTGTTTTCCAGACCCTTCACAAAGGAAAAGGAACAACCAACCAGTGTTTTTTTCTTAACCAAATTACACGGAGACAAGAAACCAGGGAGTGAACTCCTGCAGTCTCGGGTGGTAGTGGGAGATGTAGTAACTGTCTCTGCCTCTAGGATCTGAACACCAGAAAGAGACAAAGCTTCACCTCCAAGGGCTAATTCTGGTACCAGCCAGTGGGGCACAACCTTGCATGATATCCTGTGGACCAATGGACTTGCTTGTTTCTGGGTGTTGTACTCCAATACCCAGAAACAAGCAAGTCCAGTAGCATACTTCTCAGAGGTAACTGTTTCGCCAGGATTCAGAAAGCAGTAGTGGATCACATGGCCAGCAGACCACCAAATAGTGACCATGACCCTTTTTTTGGTGCAAGTTTGGCTTTGGGGAGTGCTCTGGGGCTTCTTCTTGGTCCAGCCACTGAACTGGTTATCACTGGTTGTCGAATAAAATCCATTTCCCTCACACATCACAATTCGATTGAGAAATGGTTCATTCTTATTACACAGAATAAGAGAAGATAACACCCCAAAACGACTATTTTTTAATTTGCGGTCAGCTCATGAGGCACCCATTTATTGAGGTTTTTCACCTTTCCAATCAACCATAGAAAGGTCGACGTTGAATTACTGGGCAACTTCTCAAGTAGTTGTAAGAGGATCAGCTTCAATGATTGCTCTCAATTGATCATTGTCAGCTTCCAATGGCTGGCCACTAAGCTCCTCGTCGTCAAGGCTCTCATCTCCTTTGCAAAACCTCTTGAACCATCACTGCACTGTACGTTCATTAGCAGGTCCTGGGTCAAATGCATTGTTGACGTTGTAAGCTGTCTCCGCTGCTTTATGATTCATTTTGAACTCGAAAAAGAAAATCACTCAAATTTGCTTTTGGTCTAACATCATTTCAACAGTCTAAAATACATAGAAAATAAATAGCAAGTAATAATTCATTAGCAAAAACACAGAGCAAGAAATGTGCATTAAAATGATATATAACATAACCACATTTATTTAAGAATGAATTCCAATATTAAATGGCAAAGCGTAACAATGCAAAACCACAGTTACTTTAGCACCATCCTAATAATGGTGCATTTTTTTCACTCTACTCTGGATCATTTAACTGAATAGCTGGGTCTTCAAAACACGTAATAAATCTGAACCCACTCACTGCCTGCAAGATAACTCCTATAGAGCCTGTGACACTTTGTACATTCTGGGTAAACTGTATCTAATAGCTAGGATCACTGATTAACCAAGGAGTACCCAGACTATGTTGGGCTCCTAGAAGTTTCCAGGAAGTTATAGACCCTGATTTATACACTCTGAGAGCTTACATTCTACTTGGGTTGTAACTGGAATACATGTGCATCTGAAAGACAACAAAAGTTAAAATTACTCAAAGTAAGTAATCCAACAATAAATGCTGCATGAAAGGGCATTATTTTAAGCTGGATAATATTTTTTATGTAAAAATTAATGAGTTCATGATGGTACAATCGGTGATGGATAGGGAGGCCTGGCGTGCTGCAGTTCATGGGGTCGCAAAGAGTCGGACACAACTGAGTGACAGAACTGAACTGATGGCAATAGGTTATACAAATCTCAGTCAACAAAAAGCAGTACTAACACATCCCAAAAAGAAGGTCATAAATACTGAGAACAAGATGAGTATTTGTATTTATTTTCTTTTCCTCTAAAAATAAATAATTTACTGTTGTAAGGTCAATTAAAGTATATACTAGAAAAACAATAGGAATGTAGAAAAAATAAGATGACCATCCACACAACACCCACAATGCTACATGCACGTCAGCAAACTGCTCTGGCACACAACCACACAGGACCAGAAGCTATATGACCAATATCTCAGAGTAATAAAACTCAAGGATGCTAATTTATACAAACCAAGCCTGTAAGAGAGTAACTGCCCATGGACCACTTTACACAGAAGAATGTAACTTCAGCTCATCTAAACTGTGTACTTTTGGACACACAGGGAAACAAAATCTTCATATGAACTTGGTGAGGATGTACCCAGAACAGTGGCAGGGCAGTGAATTTTATGATTTCTGCATGTTTGATGACATTAGATCTAAGGGCCTTAACAGGTCCATCTTCTTAATAAGGAAAGAGTCACCAAACAGCCCCAGAGCTGTTTGAACACCTAGAATGGACTGAATCAAAGCTGACATTCAGTGAATCTTCACTGAATGACTGAATGAATAAAAGTTCCCCTAACAGTACTTTGATAATTGTTGCCAGACTTGACTGTTTTTCTACAATTTTTCCTGAAATGTTCTAAATTGCATTATTCCAATCAACATGTTTTTAACGATGTACATTAATATCTTTATTTCTTTATAGTCAAGATTCACAGGCTGGAAAGTCAGTTCTTTTAAAACAGGGTTACTCAAACTCAATGCTACTGACGTATTTAACCAGATAATTCTCAGTTTTGAAGAGCTATCCTCTACACTGTAGACAGCTTAGCAGTATCGCTGGCCTCTACCCACTAATGCCAGTAGCTCAGGCACGCGCGCGCACACACACCCCCACAGACACACAGTCTCTCCTGTGTTTCCTATTAATATCTGCCTTTGTGATGCAAGATTATGTTTTGTTTCACGGTTTTGAGGTAGTTCACTGTAACAAGACTAATGAAAGGAAGACTGGCTTAGGGTGGGGTAAGGCAGAATAGGAGTTTGAGAGGAAATAACAGTTGCTAAGAACAGCTAAGTTAATCAGAAATGTCCCCAAGCATTGTCAACTATCCCCTGGGGACAAAATTGACTAGTTCTTTAAAGTAACATCTCTCTCTTACCTATTAAGGACTAATTTCAGAATTTAACAGTCAGAGACTACTCAGTCTTCACTGTTGTGTCTCTTGACCCTTCCCCCAGGTACTGCCCAGGCCACCTGACCATTACATAGATACACCACCTACAGTGGTAATTTCGAGGGACAAGGAAAAGAAAAGAATCCAGAAGGAAATTAAGTCCCTCACTTCCACCTACCCAACCCAAATGCACTCAGCCCTCCACATCTGAGGGTTCCATATGCACAGATTCAACCGGCCATGGACTAAAAATAGTTGGGGGAAAAAATTCCAGGGTTCCAAAAAGAAAACCTTGACTTTGTCAGTCAGCAACTATTTACATAACATTTACATTGTATTAGGTATTATAAGTAACCTAGATATGATTTAAAGTATACAGGAGGGTGTGTACAGGTTATGTGCAAATGCTACACCATTTTATATAAAGGCCTTGCACATCTTCAGATTTTGGAATGAGGGTAAAAGGAGGTTCATGAAACTAGTTCCCCCTACCCTGCAGGTATGAGGGATCACTGTAATGCCAAGGGTCATTGGAGATAGAGTGCCAAGAATGCCGTTTTGTCAGTTGAAACTTATCAACACACTTTGTCAACTTCCACACAACACAAAATTTTGGGAAAAAATACAAGAATCAAGTAACCCCAAAAAGATGAAGTCTGACTACAATGACCATTCTCCCAACAAAGACTAGTGTGATTATCTCCAGCTTTCTTTAAAATCCAAACAGTTATTGGAAAGAATGAAAAACACTAAAGAATTTTAAAAAGTCAGAATTCTTGACCCACTGATCCTAAAAACAAATTTATGAAACAAATATAAGCAATATAATATGACTTTTTACAATGTAAAAGTTTAGTCACTCAGTTACGTCTGACTGTTTGAGACCCATGAACTGTACCCCACCAGACTCCTCTGTCCATGGAATTTTCCAGGCAAGAATGCTGGAATGGGTTGCTATTCCTTTCTCTGGGGGATCTTCCCAAACCAGGGATTGAACTCAGGTCTCCTACATTTCAGGTGGATTCTTTACCATCTGAATCACCAGAGAAACATGTCAAAAGCCTGTTCATTTATATAACCATATTTCACAAATATAAAACAATATAGTACATATTAAATACATAAGGCAGAAATTGATACTTATGCCAAATACCACTTGAGGTAAAGATTATTTTATAATTGAGAGAACAGGGACCCAGACTAATTAAACTGTCAAAGTTATAAATAATAGATTCAGGGTGCAAATCTTTGTTTTCCCAGCAACCCTACAGCACCTCCCTTGTGAGCGTAGGAAAGCAAAATCTGCCACCCCAAAATGTCTCACGTGGATTATTTTGAACTGAAAACAATTAACGCCCAGAAGACTGAAGAAGAAACTTTGACTTTCCCATAACTGCCCCCAAAATCGTTTAGATGGAGGGCCTCTTCAGGAAGAGGGCTATCCCCCTAAATAGCTACAGTAGGAACTAGGTGTGTAGATAAGGAAGAACCTGGAAAAGTCTGTCAAAATTGCTCTCTATTTCCCAGGCCTCTTCATGGCCCAGCAAATATTTATTCACCAAATATTTATTTTTCTACCTCCATGGGCATTGCCCTCTTCCCTTCTGAAGTCCCAAACCACCACCCCCAACATCCTCTTTTTTCTTGAGCTAAAGATGGTATTTAAAGGTGAGGGTCTCAGCCATTTGAGATAGTTATTCAGTTTTTCTTTCTGGATATCTCCCATTGTACATAGGTCATTAAAATTTTGATTTTCTCTTGTTAATCTCTCTCATGTCAACTCAATTCTTAGACAAGCCAGAAGAACCTAGAAGGGTACAGAAAACTTTCTTCCTGCCCAACATGAATATCTCTTACTATTCATCTTGACTTCATAAAAACCTTAAAAACTACCGTAACTTCTATAGCACATGCCTAAATTGTTGACACAGCAAACACTGTTTGATCTAAAATATTTTAAAATACTATACAAATTTAAAGATGAACATTCTCAATGATTTGTTAAACTTTAATGTAAGATTTTGATGGTCTTAAAATATAAGAGAACAATGTACAAGACCAAGAAAAAAATTAAACTCTTGGCCAGGATTTCTATTTAGTCATATGTTGGAGTGATTTAGCTGCACATAGTCAGTTAAATCAAACATATGACCAAAACCTAATAAAATAACTATGTATAAGATATTAGCACACTTGAGACATATTTAGTCCTATTCAAAGGGAGCGGAATGTTTTTAGGGGAGTGGAATGTTTTTCTGTGTGTGTTTTTCTTGACAAAATAAGGACTTTAATCCCAAGTAAACTCTAGGAGACAGATGGTCTCTCCCCGCCTATAGATCAGGTCTCATAAAAGTCACGAATATTTTTCTGTTTTAAAGTCAGACGTGGTATTTCAACAACTTTTTATTATACCTTAGAAATAGAAACAACTGCCTTCGGAGACATTTTCCGGTTCATCCTGAATCTTTTATCTTGTCCTCAAATGACCAGTCAGGAAAATCAGAAGAGTTTAATGTTCCAAGAGTCACAACAACAACGTTCAGTTAAGTACTGGGAGCCAGGACATGTCGAAAAAAAGCTTTGATTTATTTCAGGAGAGCACAAAAGAGACTCATTAGCTAAATTTTTCAGTCAGTAAATGTGGTTTAAATATAAATGATAACATCAGTTCAACCTTCAGAACTTTTCCAATTCCAACGGCCTACAAGAAAACCACAGGCTACTTACACTTATCACTAGGAACCAACCTTTCTGCAGAAACTGCTCTTTCTGAAATACTTAAAGAATAATAAAGGACCACAGTCAGAAATGTAAAGACTCACAATTTTGACCTTTGTTATTTGCCTAGCACCCACTGAAAAGCCCTTGAGCCTGACTGTGCTTACAAGTAAAGTATGTCATTAATTTTGAGCAGAAGAAACAATTAGCACATAATCAGCTATCAATTATCCCAAGTCTAAGTCTCTCCTGGCTGGATCTGTCTTGTATTGTTTTGACTTTTTTTTTTTTAAATAAGTGCTTAGAACCACATATTATTTTTCACAAAGAGAAAAGTACAAAAACTGTACTGACCTATGTGACTTATCATGGTTAACAAACAATTTTTAAAAAGAAAAAAAAAGTCGCAGTAAAACACATTGCTGATGTAGAATAGTTTCAGAAAGATAGGTGGTCATCAGTACGGTGACCTCACATAATGAGTCCAGAAGTATTCCTTCCTCTGCAATTTTTTGGAATAGTTTCAGAATGATAAGTGTTTACTCTAAATGGTAGAATTCACCTGTAAAGCCATCTGGTCTTAGATTGTTGTTCGTTGGGAGTTTTTAAATTACTGATTCAATTTCCGTGCTGGGAATTGGTCTATCTGCATTTTCTATTTCTTCCTGGTTCAGCCTTATGAGTATCTAAGAATATGTCTGTTTCTTCAAAGTTGTCCATTTTATAGGTGCATACTTACTGTCGTGGTCCGGGCACAGATTGGAAAAGAATTTCCAGACGTGAAAGAGAATGAAAGGGAAATAAAGTTTATTAGAGTGGGAGACGCTGTTAGAACAGCGGGCCAGATCAAGGGAGAACCGACACTGAACAGGGGTCCTTAGTCCACTTTTATACCCAGGGTACAAGGAGTAGAATAAGGGTCTTGCAAGGCATTTGCTGATTGGATGAGGCACGTATACTGGGTTGGGGGAAGAGTAAGGCAAATGCCTTCTCCCTAGTGGGGTAGGAGGGGAGATAGCTTATACTGCTCAGGAGGACCTGAAATCCATTAATAGTTACAACACAGGGGAGGGAAAGACAATAAGGGTCTGGTTTTTCTGTTCCTGCATTCCAAGACCCTCCTTGGTTTTACCTACGCTTTCATCCTTGGGTCACCAGTTACTAACAGTAGCCTCTTAGGATCTTTTATATCCTTGTAACTTCTTTTTCTGATTTTATTGATTTAGGCCCTTTTTTTCTCTGTGAATTTGGCTAAAGGCTTATCAATTTTGTTTATTTCTTCAAAGAACAGCCTTTAATTTCATGGATCTTTTCTATTGTTATTTTAGATACCACAAAAATAGAAATTTATAGGCCAATATCACCAGTGAACACAGTTACAAAAATCCTCAACAACATATTAGCAAACAGAATCCAATAAGGATCATAAACCATGATCAACGGAAATTTATTCCAGGGATACAAGTATTTTTTTTAATATCTGCAAACTAATCAATGTGATACATCACATTAAAAAATTGAAGAATAAAAACCATATGATCACCTCAATAGATACAGAAAAAGCCTCTGATAAAATTCAACATCCATTTATGATAAAAAAAAAACTCCCTAGAAAGTGGGCACAGAGGGAATATACTTCAACATAATAAAGGCCATATATGACAAACCCAAAGCTAACATCGTACTGAACAGTGAAAAGCTGAAAGCATTTCCTCTAAGATCAGGAACAAAACAAGGATGCCCACTCTCATCACTTTTATTCAACATAGTTTTAGCAGCAGCAATCAGAGAAAAAAATAAAAGGAATTCAAATTGTAAAAGAAGTAGTAAAACCATCACTGTTTGCAGATGACAGAATATATACACAGAATATCCTAAAAATGCTACCAGAAAACTACTAGAGCTCATCAATGAATTCAATTAAGTTACATGATACAAAATTAATATAGAGAAATTTGTCATATTTCTATACACTAACAATGAAATAGCAGAATCAGATATTAAGGAACAATCCCATTGACTATTGAATCAAAAAGAATTAAATATCTAGAAATAAATGAACCTAAGGAAGTAAAAGACCTATACTCCAAAACCTATAAGACATTGATGCAAGAAATTGAAGACCACGTGAATGAAAAGACATACCAAGTTTTGGACTGAACAAATCAATATTGTTAAAATGACCATTCTATACCAGGCAATCTATAGATTCAATGCAATCCCTATCAAATTATCAGTGCCATTTTTTTTAGTATTGGAACAAAAAAAATTTTTTTTTATTTCTGCTGCTGCTGCTGCTAAGTTGCATCAGTCACATCCAACTCTGTGCAACCCCATAAATGGCAGCCCACCAGGCTTCCCCATCCCTGGGATTCTCCAGGCAAGAACACTGGAGTGGGTTGCCATTTCTTTCTCCCATTATGAAAGTGAAAAGTTAAAGTGAAGTCCCTCAGTGTGTCTGCCTCTTAGTGACCCCACTGACTGCAGCCTACCAGGTTCCTCCTTCCATGGGATTTTCCAGGCAAGAGTACTGGAGTGGGTTGCCATTTCCTTCTCCATTTTTTATTTCTATGGAAACACAAAAGACTTTGAACACAAAACACTAAAGTCTTTGAAAAAACAAAGCAATCTTGAGAAAGAACAGAGCTGGAGTAGCCATACTCCCACATTTTATACTATATTACAAAGCTACAGTAATCTAGACAGTATGGTACTGGCACAAAAGCAGAAATACAGATCAATGGAACAGCATAGAAAGTCCAGAGATACATCCATGCACCTATGGTCAATTAATCTACAACAAAGGAGGCTAGAATATAAAAGAATAGAATAGAAAAGACGGTCTCTTCAGTAAGTGGTGCTGGGAAAACAGGACAGCTAAAGAATGAAATCAGAACATTCTCTAATACCATATATGAAAATAAACTCAAAATAGATTAAAGACCTAAATTCAAGACCAGATTACCATAAAACTCCTAGAGGAAAACACAGGCACAATGCTTTCTGACATATTGCAGCAATATTTTTTGGATCTATTTCCTAGAGTAATGGGATTAAAGACAAAAAATAAACAAATGGGGCCTGTGTGTGTGTGTGTGTGAGCTCAGTCACGTCTGACTCTTTGCAATTCCATGGACTATAGCCAGCCAGGCTCCTCTGTCCGTGGAGTTTTCCAGGCAAGAATCCTGGAGTGGGTTGCTATTCCTTTCTCCACAGGATCTTCTCGACCCAGGGATGGGACCGTGTCTCTTAAATCTCCTACACTGGCAGGCAGATTCTTTACCATTGCACCACCTGGGAAGCTTTAAATGGGGCCTAATTAAACTAAAAAACTTTTGCACAGCAAAGGAAACCATAAACAAAGTGAAAAGACAACCTACAGAATGGAAGAAAGTGTTTGCAAAGCAACTGACAAGGAACTCACTGCCAAAACACACAAATAGCTCATATGGTTCAATATCAAAAACGAACAAACAACCCAATCAAAAAATGGGCAGAAGCCCTAAACAGACATTTCTCCAAAGAAGACAGATGACCAACAGGCACAAGAAAAAATGTTCAACATCACTAATTATTCAAGAAATCAAATCAAGATAATAATGAGGTATTACCTCACACAAGTCAGAATGGCCATCATCAAAATGTCTCGGTTCAGTTCGGTTCAGTTGCTCAGTCGTGTCCGACTCTTTGCAACCCCATGAATCACATTACACCAGGCCTCCCTGTCCATCACCAACTCCCAGAGTTCACTCAGACTCACGTCCATCGAGTCCATGATGCCATCCAGCCATCTCATCCTCTGTCATCCCCTTCTCCTCCTGCCCCCAATCCTTCCCAGCATCAGAGTCTTTTCCAATGAGTCAATTCGCATGAGGTGGCCAAAGTACTGGAGTTTCAGCTTTAGCATCATTCCTTCCAAAGAACACCCAGGACTGATCTCCTTTAGCATGGACTGGTTGGATCTCCTTGCAGATGTCTACAAACTATAAATGCTGAACAAGGTGTGGAGAAAGAGGACTTCCTACACTGTTGATGGGGATGTAAGTTAGTGTAGCCAGTATGGAGGATCCTTAAAAAACTAAAAACAGTTACTATATGATCCTGCAATTTCATTCCTGGGTGTATCTCTGGAGAAAAACCATAATTTGAAAAGATACATGCACCCCAATGTTCACTGCAGCACTGTTTACAATACCCAGGACATGGAAGCAACCTAAATATCCATCAGCAGAGAAATGGATCAAGAAGATGTGATACATACATACAGTGGAAAATCAGTCATTAAAAAGAATGAAATGATGCCATTTGCAGGAACATGGACGGACCTAGAGATTGTCATACTGAGTGAAGTAAGACAGAGAAGGAGACGTTTTGTATAACATCTCTTATATGCAAAACCGAAAATGAAAACACCACCAGTGAACTTATTTAGAAAACAACAGATTCGCAGACTTAGAGAATGAACTTACGGTTGCCAGGGGGGAAAGATGGAAGGAAGGGATAGTTAGGGAGTTTGGGATCGACATGTTCACACGGCTATATTTAAGATGGATAACCAATGTACAGCACAGGAACTCTGCTCAGTGTTACGTGGCAGCCTGGATGGGGAAGAGTGGATACATGTATATGGATGGCTGAGTCCCTTTGCTTCCACCTGGAATTACCAAACGTTAATCAGCTATAGTCCAATATAGAATAAAAAGGTTTTTTTTTTAATATTGCTGGAAAAGATGAAAGAAATCAGGTACGATTTTAAAAGCTGCCCTGGGTTAAAAGGGTAATTAGTCTGGGTAATTCCAATTTTGTGAATTCTTTGAGTAATTGCCCGATTAAGGGCATGTGCACGCGTGCATGCTAAGTCGCTTCAGTTGTGTCTGACGCTTTGCGACCCCATGGACTGTAATCCACCAGCCTCCTCTGTTCATGGGATTCTCCAGGCAAGAATACTAGCGTGGGTTGCTCTTCCCTTCTCCAGGACAATTGTGGACAAATGATTATTCAACTTGCCAAATGATTTCCTCAGTGCGCATCTACAATGGTTTCCTGTAAGTTCTTCCTTTATAAATAGAGAGGATATTGTTCCTTCCTTATTCTTCCTATTAGGGGGAGTAGGAAGAGCACTGAATCAGGATTCAAGAAAATCATTCTAGTACTAGAATGTCATCTACTAACTACTTGACATCAGACTAACCTCAGCACCCTCATTTTTAAAACATAAGAGTAGTGCCATTCCCCTTTTCTATTAACACTTCATATAGCTTTATAACCATGAAATGAGATATTACACAGGAGAACCATCTCAAATTGTAATATCCTATATAAAAGTGAGGTGGTATTAGCAGGACTTTACAGTCAAAGCTAAAGACACTATTAGGGCCAACGAATAACTTGTCACAGCTTTATAGATCTTCGCTGAATTAGTTTTTAATGACTCCAAGTATTCATTTTTCCCTAACCCCATGCGTATATATCCATCAACAGCCACTGGCATGATGTTTCAGAAGCCTAATTCTTATTCCACGGAAGCCTGACAGGCCCCAAAAGGATAAAATTCTGGCCTATGTAAATGCCAATATTCAAATATACGATAGTGCACGTATCAAAGATTTCTAAAATGTATTTCAGAACAGCAAACTGCTTTCTCAAGTAGCAGAATTAACATAGATCTTGTTGATTTCCACTTCTCTAATTATTAACTGGCCACACTCTTAGAGCATCGTTTAGCAGTGACTTTCCTATTGACATCAACTTCATGACATTCTGGGCTTCCCAGTTGGCACTAGTGGTAAAGAACCTGCCTGCCAATCCAGGAGATGCAAGAGACATGGCTTCAATCCCTGGGTCAGGATGATCCCCTGGGGGAGGAAAGGGCAATGGACTCCAGTATTCTTCCCAGGAGAATCCCATGGACAGAGGAGCCTGGTGGGCTACAGTCCATGGGGTCATAAAAACTGGACACATCTGAGCACTAGCTTCATGACATTCTGCATCTTTTTGCAAATTTCGCTATTAGGTTTTTCATTATATCTGCATTGTTATTGTTAATTACCAGAACTTCTGTTAAACGGGGAGAGGGTTCTCAGTGTAAAATTGGTTTTCATTAGTGGATATCTTCCTGTTTTGATGGCTTTTGCATCCTTGTGCACTCAGTGTGGAGACTAATAATAATGAATAATCAGATAAGGAAGACACCCTATTCCTATTTTGTTCTGAGAAAATGAAATTATTTATTGAAATTCCTCAATAAATGCTGCTTCCTGGTATTTTTAAAGACAGAAGGCAGTAAGCAGAAGCCATTAGGCAGATAAAGAAGAGACAAAGTAACCAGCCATGGAACAGGAAGCAGAGAGAAGGTGCTGAGTCACAGGCATGACAGGTGGAATCGCCCTAGGCTCCCAGAGCTGCCCCTAATTCTGAGCACTTGCTCAGAGTTTCCTGGCTCTCCATTCAGACTGTGTGTCCATCCTAACAATAGACTGCTATCACCCAGGGCAATGAGGATGTCTCAACCATGAAATAATCAAACATGCCAATGGGATCTCTTTGTTAAATTTTGGTCAACCAGACTTGCTTCTGGGAAGGTACTGACAAAAGAAGCATTCCTTCCACTGAATGAAAGAGTCCTTTTCTTTTCTGATTTAACTCAGTCTCTTTAATTGTCTCTTCCTTCAGTTTCAACAGAGTCCAAAGGACACTTTCTCCAAACTTCAAGGGAAAAATAAAAGTTTCTCAGTAATATAGTGTGTACAGCACTCCCCAACTTACAAAGTATTTTTTTTTATTTCACATCCACAAGAGGAGAATATAAGAATAACAAACTCTAGGAGTGGAATCTAGGGATTTTCATTTTTAATGAGACTTAATGACTAGTCAATCCTTTTATTTCACTTGTTAAATGAAAATCTAATTCCAGTTTTACCATCCTAGGAATATCTGCACATCAGCTGAACTAATGCTATGCGTGTTTAATCACTCTTGAAATCACACATGTATAAGCAATCTCTTGGTTTATCACATAACCTAATATCATTCATGGGTTTTCTATTAATTAAATCATTATTTCATTCAGCAATTACACTGACTATGCAATTACCACGTGCCCAGCAATGTATTCAAGGGTGGATTTCACTAGCTCAACCATCACGATCAGCTTTTTACAGACCATAATTACACAGCCAGGGTATCCATGAGGAAACCTAACTGATGACAACCCAAACTGAGCTTCCCACCAAAACATCAGTTCTACAGTGAAATGGTTACAGACAGAATTCCAATCCTGGCTCTGCCAGACTCAACTGCTTCTTCATCTCTCCAAGCATCTGCAAGATGGAGATAACAGCACCTACCTCACAAAGGCGTAACAGTAAGAGATGAAGACAATGTATGTAAAGTGTCTAATCAGTGGTTGGCACATATAATAGGTGTTCAATAAACAAAACCTACTGTCATTATTACTAAAGGGTCAGACTTTTTTCCAAAGAGAATTGTTAAAAACTCCATTATCATTATCATTAATGTTCTCATTTTTCAAACGGAGACGACTTAAGCTCAGAGAAGTTAAATCCTTCATTCATGTAACAAATGTGGCCAGCCCTTACTGTGTGCCAGACTGGGGCTGGTCTCCACAGGAACAGGGACGCAGAGGACAGAGCCTTTGGCTTCAAACACCTACTGTCTTACAGAGAAAACAGGGAGAAGCTGACGGCCCCAGAAGAGGGAAGCACAGGGCCGTGGTAGCACAGAAGTGAGCTCACTCCGGATGCAGGCAGTGGAGGAGGCTCCCCAGATGGGATGCCCCCGCTGAGTCATGAGGAAGTAATGTGGCAAACGCAGTTAACCACTAGCAGCCTGGCTTTAATGAAACCAAACCCTTGTCTCAAGACCTGTGAACTTCCAACAGTACCACAGCTCCTTTGATTAGATTCGGTTAACAAGGGATTTGTTCAGTTCAGTTCAGTTACTCAGTTGTATACGACTCACTGTGATCCCATGAACCCCCGCACACCAGGCCTCCCTGTCCATCACCAATTGCCGGAGTCCACCCAAACTCATGTCCATTGAGCCGGTGATGCCATCCAACCATCTCATCCTCTGTTGTCCCCTTCTCCTCCTGCCCTCAGTCTTTCCCAGAATCAGGGTCTTTTCAAATGAGTCAGCTCTTCACATCAGGTAGCCAAAGTATTGGAGTTTCAGCTTTAATATCAGTCCTTCCAATGAACACCCAGGGCTGATTTCCTTCAGAATGGACTGGTTGGATCTCCTTGCAGTCCAAGGGACTCTCAAGAGTCTTCTCCAACACCACAGTTCAAAAGCATCAATTCTTCGGCGCTCAGCTCTCTTTATAGCCCAACTCTCACATCCATACATGACTGCTGGAAAAACCATAGCCTTGACTAGACGGACCTTTGTTGGCAAAGTAATGTCTCTGCTTTTTAATACACTGTCTAGGTGGGTCACAACTTTCATTCCAAGGAGTAAGTGTCTTTTAATTTCCTGGCTGCAATCACCATCTGCAGTGATTTTGGAGCCCCCCAAAAATAAAGTCAGCCACTGTTTCCACTGTAGCAGTTGTTTGATGGAAAAGTCTGTACTGGGTGTCAACAAAGGTGACTAATTATAGTTATCTCATGAAAAGAACGGGATATAAAACAGACATACAGATGCCCAACTCTACCGACACCCTACATCTGATGTTCAAAACCAGGTACTGGATATTCTGCTGGAGTTCTCGCCTAGTTCTCAGGCTCTCAGTGTGGATGCTAGTGATTCCTCACACGCCCTGGAGAAACAAGGCAAAACACTGCCCACACTGTGAATTCCACCAAGAAGCAAAGCCAGGCGATATTATTCGCCACCTCATGTGTAAATTCCCTGGTGGCTCAGATGGTAAAAGCATCTGCCTTGCAATGTGGGAGGCAGGGTTCAATCCCTGGGTTGGGAAGATCCCCTGGAGAAGGAAATGGCAACCCACTCCAGTACTCTTGCCTGGAAAATCCCAAAAACGGAGGAGCCTGGTAAACTTTATAGTCCATGGGGTCACAAAGAGTCGGACACAACTGAGCGGCTTCACTTTCATGTGTAAACTGTAATATAAATTCTTTAATAAATATCTGATTGTGCATGTTAAGTCACTTCAGTCATGCCCAGCTCTTTGCAACCCTATGGACAGTAGCCCACAAGGCTTCTCTGTCCATGGGATTTTTCCAGGCAAGAATACTGGAGTGGGTTGCCATGCCCTCCTCCAGGGGATCGTCCTGACCCAGGGACAGAACCCACATGTCTCCTGCATTGGCAGGCAGGTTCTTTAGCACTAGCTCCACCTGGGAAGCCCTAAATATCTGCTTAGTGCACATTAAAAGGAGCATCTTTTACCACTTGTAAGTGCTATGAATTCTATATTTCACTGTGCACAGTGTTTTTGCTTATTTGAAACTGTTTACAGTGGAAAATATTTAAACTATTCCATTTAAGGTATCTATGTCTTTACAATTGAGTTTTTCTTTAATTTTGAGTGCTTTCTTCAGCAGATTTGGGGATCAGAATTATGCTTGCCTCCGAAAAATTCTTGGGCAAACTTCCTGCCACCCTGTGCTTTGGAGCAATATAGGAATTACCAGACCCTTAGTGGTTTTATTCAGTTCACCTGAAAAATCCACTGAAGCCTGGTCACGACTCACTAAGAGCCGTGCTCCCGCTGCAGCACAGACTCACCTTCAGGTGCCCTCTTAACGCTGCACTCCACACAGCCGCTGAGAGACAAACACAGATGGGTCAGTTATTTTCAGTCTTTCTTTATTACATGTGGAATGTAAAACATAGAACAAATGAATGAACATGACAAGACAGAAACAGATGCACAGATACAGAGAACAAACTGGTTACCAATGAGGAGAGGGAATGGGGGTGGGGCAGGACTCATGAAGGGGATTAAGAGGGACAGACTACTGGGCAGAAAGGAAGATACAAAGATGTAGCTTACAGCACAAGGGATACAGCCAACATGTTATAACAACTTCATATGAGTATAATCTATAAAAATATGGAATCACTCTGTTGTACACCTGAAATTAATGTTGCAAATCAACTATACTTTAAATTTAAAAAAGAAAGAAGAAAAACAATTTAAAAAAGAAAGAAGAAATTAAGACAAGTCCTTTTCTATGTATGACTTTGACCACATCCCACATATTTTTATACGTGATTACTCCATCTTGATGATTTCCAAATAGCCTCTGAATTTTACCTTTATTTCCTCCTTGGCCTACAAGCTCTTCATTTAGTACACTCTCCATATAAAGCAAAACTCAGGAAACATATTATTAATATGTGGGCTTCTGGTACAGCCTCTAAAGCCATGTAATTTTACCCTCACACATGACCCTTAGAGCACACCTCTATTGCTTGAAAAAAGAAACCTTCTCAGGTTATACTGAGGATGCCATCCACTTACTTCTCAAGAGATACCAACTTTACTGCCATTCAAGTGTGATAGGTTTTTCCTTCCTATCTTCCTTCCTTTGGTCCTTTCTGTTTCACATATTCCCAAGTTCCATATTTCTCATATGTCAATGGCATAGTTTCCTCTTTTCCAGCAATACTACAAAGCTTCCTGTTTTCTTTTCTTTTTAAATTTTTTCACATTTCAGTGGATTTGGGGGAAGAGGAGGAGGTAATTGCGCAGGCTCAAGATAATACCTTAAAGCAAAAATCCAGAATTTTTTAAACTCTTCCAAGTGCTACCCAATGGATCATACTCTTAATAAGGCTTTCCTACTTGTTCTCTTCTTGAACCTAAGAAAATTATCTAAACTGATAATTGTACATATTAATATATTGTTATGATAAAGTTGAACATTATAATCCAAATAATGCAATGGTGCTTATATGTGAACAGAAATTAAGAGCTTAAAAGCAGTACAAGTACAAAGGAAATTATTTTCTATCATTACGAAAGTTTTGAAGCCCTCAGGAAGTGTTTTGTCCTCTAAAGTCTACAGGGCAGTAGGCCTCAGTCCATTTGCCTGAGAGAAGCAAAAAGCTGCAAGCTATTACATAATTATCCAAAACAGAAATTCCTTAAAACAAGAAACAAGTATACCTTTATATTAATTATTAAATTGTTTAAGACAAATATATATACACACATATGTACATACATGTGACTTTGTTCAAATATGACTGTTCAAATATATATTGTAATAGTGAAATAAGAACAAATGATAATACCATATGACCTTTTTAATCCTGATTCTTTTAAAACATTAGAAAAACTGTCAGATTTTTCACATGTTCATGTTTTAAATGGATAGACTGTATATCACTACCTAGTCAATTTTACTTCTAATTTGTATCTGTTAAATAGTTTTATAAATAAAGTTTATCTGTTTAAAATAGGTAAAAGTCAGATTTTTAAGAAAAGTAACAAATAGATTATTCAATAAATTGGAAACAAAAAAATACTAACAGAAAGAATAGTAAGCTTACTTAAAAACACTGCAAAGCTCAGTGTTAACAGGGAAAGTGTGTAAGGTTACAAGAGGAATTTAATTACATATATGGAGAACATATGAATCACCGGCACAAGTCACACAGGTAACAGATGCCAGATACCCTGGAAAAGTAACCATGCATTCACCCATTCATTCATACTTCTACCCATCCACAGCCTTAGAAAATATCTATTGAGGATTCCCTATGTTCCAGGACACAATAGTTTTTAGAGGACGAGGAGGAGGAAGAGAAAGAAGAAAGAGGCAAGGGGAGGAGAAATTGTCTAGTGAGGAATAGGGACAAGAAACTAAGCAATTATACTATGTTGTGGTAAAAACGGATAACCAACAAGGACCTTCTCTATAACACAGGGAACTCTGTTCAATGTTGTGTGGCAGCCTGGATGGGAGGGGAGTTTGGTGGAGAATGGATACACGTACACGAACAGCTGAGTCCCTTTGCTGTTTACCTGAAACTATCACAACACTGTCAACTGGCTACACCCCAATACAAAATTAAAAGTATAAAAAAATAAAATTATAATCAATTATAGCTTCCCTGGGAGCTCAGATGGTAAAGAATCTGCCTGCAATGAAGGAGACCTGGGTTCAATCCCTGAGTAGGGAAGATACCCTTGAGAAGGGAATGGCAACCTACTCACATATTCTTGCCTGGAGAATTCCATGGACAGCAGAACCTTGCAGGCTACAGTCCATGAGATCACGAAGAGTTGGACACAACTGAATGACTAACACACATGAGTGTGACTATAACAGTGTATGTAATAATTTTTTTTAATGATTTATTCATTAAAATATATGGTCTAGGCTACCATGAAGTAGTCATATTGCTGTTTCTTTTCTATCAGTGCATGAATTATTATACCTGTAAATAAAATTTCTTTATAAAAAAAACCAATTCATTGTGTTAAGCACATTAATAGGTGCTGTGGGCACATCGAGGAGAAGCACCTCATCCAGATTTGTCAACAGAGGGAGAAAAAGTGTGCAGGTGGTGTGCAGGAGAGAAAGCTCATTCCAGTGATGCCTGGAAAAGTGTGAATGACAGAGAAGACAGTCAGATAAACAGTGGAGAGAATGGGAAAGGTCCAAGCAGAGAGAACAGTGTGAGCAAATGGCTAAAGGAAAGAGAAAGCATGGCACATGGAAGGAACTGCAAAATATTCAGTAGATAAGGGCACTGAGAGCAAGGCAGCCGTAATAAGAGAATAAATGAAAGGATTTCGGGATTTTTATATTGTCATATAAAAAAAGATCTTATATGACAATTTAAGGAATTCAGAACTTAAGGGCAGTGAAAAGTCACTAGCAGTTTTAATCACAAAAGCAATAATGATCAAAGGTTTTAGTAAAATTACGCTGGCTGAAAATAGACCATTCAACAGAGAGGATCAATTAGAACATCAATAAGAAGTCTTGCTTGGATCCATAAGAGAGAGGAAGAGAGGATTGGGAAAACAGAAATGGGAGTGAAGTCTCAAGATATATTTAAGAAATGAAATTAATAGGCAGGATAAACTTGATATGGGACTGAGAGAGGGTGGAACTCACAGGTGACCACTCCATCCACCCTCATGCTTTGTCTTAGGCAACAAAGTGGATGATGTAACCATTCACTGAGATAGAAAACTAAGGCAAAGAAACAGGTTTAGGTGCATAGATGGGAAACACTGTTTTTAACAAGCTCACTGGAACTAACTATGAGTCATCTAAGTGAATCAAGCTAATGGACAATTAGCTAGAAGAGTCTGAGATGAGGAGAGAGAGGAGCACGGAGATACATCGGCACACAGGCCACAGCTGAGTTTATGGAAGTGAATGCACAGTGTGAACGCACAGAGCAAAACCAGAGGACATTTAAGGAACGTCAGCATCCAAGGAAAAAACGAGCAGACACTGTAAAGGAGGCTGAAAGAAGAACCTCTTCCCCGAGGTCCACTTGATATCCCTATAAAAAGCAGAGACGTTACTTTACCAACAAAGGTCTGTCTGGTCAAAGCTATGGTTTTTCCAGTAGTCATGTATGGATGTGAGAGTTGGACTATAAGGAAAGCTGAGCGCTGAAGAATTGATGCTTTTGAGCTGTAGTGTTGGAGAAGACTCTTGTGAGTCCCTTGGACTGCAAGGAGATCAAACCAGTCAATCCTAAAGAAAATCAGTCCTGAATATTCACTGGAAAGACTGATGCTGAAGCTGAAACTCCAATACTTTGTCCACCTGATGTGAAGAACTGACTCATCTGAAGACTCTGATGCTGGGAAAGATTGAAGGCAGGAGGAGAAGGGGACGACAGAGGATGAGGTGGTTGGATGGCATCACCAACATGATGGACATGAGTTTGAGTAAGTTCCAGGAGTTTATGGACAGGGAGGCCTGGTGGACACAACTGAGTGACTGAACTGAACTGATAAAAACTCCCTGGCTTGGATCTGGGAGACCCATGAAGAAAGTTCTCCTGACCACCTTAAACGTGTATGTTTGTTAAGCTTTCTAACATCTGACAGCCACCGCCACCTACCCTCTTCTCTACCGTCCCCAATGGACTCACACACTTCCACACTTTCACAAACTTCATAAGCACTTTAATCTTCAAAATCAAAAGGCAGTCTGTTAAGAAGGTCTATTTATATATGGCAAAACTTAAATATTTAATATTTAAAAGGAAGGGAGATACTCCTCCATGGCGGTAGCTTCAGAAAGCTGAGACAGCTTCTTCTAAAAGCCCCTCAGGTTTGCTCCAGTCATCCACCAGTCCAAGGGCTCATGATGTTCCCCAAGGGGCAGACAGCCAGGATCTCACAGAGGTAGTGAGAAGATAAGGACTAAAATGTCAAGTTGACTGAAATTCTCCAGCTCCAACTTGCAGGCGGCTGCTTCAGAACAGGAATTAGAAGCTTATCACCTCGCGGAAAGACAGCAGAGGAATGACTCAGAGCGTTGGTCCTTGCACCGACATTCATGTTGTTCACGCTGATTTACTCTTTCAAAAAACTCGACAACAGATGTTAAAAAGTGAGCACTATTGGGAAAAAAACTGTCTGAGTCCTGCCAAAGATGAACTTTTCACACGAGCGTGAGCCCCACCAGATTCAGAATATGGATTTTATTCACACGTTTCCTGTTCTTCAGAGAGGCCGATGGGGACCTGCAGATATGGAGACACTGTCCAGGATTCCTGCAGTTACTCAGCACGGGGTCCTGCTGAAGCAGCGTCCTGGGCTCCCGGGCCGTTGTTATTTCCCTCAGAGGGTGTGTGCTGTGAGGGGTCTCTCCTCACTTGGTCGGCAGAGTGCAGGGCTTTAGGAATGCCCACTTAGCCATCTCTGTATTGCTGTCCACTGCAGAAAGCGTTCATTTCTGCCAGCTCATGTGTCCCAACTTCACAGTGACCTGTGAACCAAGCCATGCCAAGAGAAGAAACAGACTCCTATTCCACATCCCAACTCCAGAAGACCTACAGTCTCCCTCGGGATCATGACCTCAAGAGAAAAATGAGATGCAGACATCTCATAATCAGGGTTTTTAGAAATGCAAATTGGATAACTGCTCTCCAATGGCTGTCTTGTGCTCTGCTATTACCATGGGAAGGAAAGACGAGGCTTTACCGCAGATTACAAGACAAAGACGAGAGATTTGATGGGCAGAGCTAAGCACTGAGCTGCGTAAACCTTTATCTGTTGCCCTCCTACCTGAGCTCAAGACTTGTGAGAAACACAGCCAAGACCTGCAGAGCCACCCAGCTTCACCGAGTCCAGACTGACCCCCATCTCCAGTCTACTCCAAGACACATGAATGAATCAGCCCGGTCAGCTGAGATCCCCAGCCAGAGCCAGTGAACTCCCCACCATCTTGCAGACTCACTGTCAAGAAGACTGAGCTGCTAAGTGAGCCAGACAAACCTTGGGTGCCCCACTGCCTACCGGTCAGCCCCTGTGAGGAAAAGCTGCAGCCAACATCCAACAGCTCCAGAGACCATGATTCTGAACAGAAGCACCGTGTAGGGCTTCTGTATCATACACATTTCACCACATGCAAGGAGAGTTTGAAAAAATAACATTTTCTTTGCTCATACTTGGATTGCACATTTTTGAGGGCTGAACACTTTTTAAAATTCCAATGATTTCTTATTTTTCAAAGGTGAAATTGGTAAAGCTGAAGCCTTTGCAGGATCCTCCATAATCTGTCCCCCATCCTCTCCCACATACATTCGAGGTTATCCAGACACAGAGAGGCTCTGAGAACAGGAAGGTCTCTGTGACATGTATGGGTAAAATAAGACCTCCAGGAACACAGAATGAAAAACCAATCAAGAGGAAAATGAGCATTAGCCTACAATTTATTATATTTTGCCCCTCCTCCACCTGCACTGAGGTCTACCCTAGTTACCAGGCATGGGGCTGGTTCATGAAGATGTTCACTAGCGTTGTTTGGTCTATGAAGCCATCTACGTCCTGGCAACCTGCATTGGTTCAGAACAGCTGAGGCGGTCCTTGGCGGTCTGCTCACAACCATGCTGCTCTGTGTGGCCCTGGTTCTGGACATGCTGTATCAGCCAGTGGCCACTCTCCTAAAGAACATTAAAACAGAGTCAGAGCCCATGGATTACTGTGGGAGACGGTGTTATTTACAGTCATAGTCAGATTTCTAATAATTAAAAACCTTCTTTTCACAAGACAGAGAGCTAGCTATTGAAGTTTCTACCCTTCTGAAGGAAAGACATTAAAAATTTGGCAAGTTTAACCTAATTTAAAAATAATTTACAGGATCTTAGTCAACTTTAATAGAGGCCAGACTCAAGAAGAAACTACTAGCAACAGAAAAACTGAAAGCCATAAATAAAGACCCACTTCCTTGGGGGCTCAGATGGTAAAGAATCTGCCCACAATGTGGGAGACCCGGATTCAATCCCAGGGTCAGGAAGATACCCTGGGGAAGGGAGTGGTAACCCACTCAGTATTCTTGCCTGGAGAATCCTGGAGAATAAAGAGCTGGAAATCTTCAACTCCTTGCTTGGAATTAAAATATAGGCCTTTACAAAAGGACTTAGCAAAGAGAAATCTAAATGTTTGGAACAAGATGACATTACAAGAAATATTAAGTCTTTTGAAAAATTCATTGAAACCCATCCAATTCAGGTAACCACAAGCAAACAGCCATTAAAGTACACCAGAAAAGCAAAGAACAACTTCAGACAGCACTAGAAAGATGCTTCAGACAAAAACTCCCATCTTTGGGTAAGTATAAGCTGATTTCACAAGAAGCTAAAGAACGGAGAGGAAAAGTAGGCCAATTTATTTACTGGCAAAAAAAGCTAAAAAAAAAAAAAAAGAAAACTCTACTGCATCTGCAACAAGTTCTAAATGATTATGACAGTCAGATTATTACTCAAGACGAGAGATCAGTCTGCAGTTCATGAAGAAGGCAACGTGGATGAGGAGCCTTGAAACCAGGTACAGACCCACATGGGAAAATAAAACTTCTAACAAGATGAACTCAAAGCAGTTTGGATGAAACTGACTCACTCTGCTTGGTTAAACACAGCTGATCTAGGCTTGGTGAAGCCAGGGGACTATGATCACTTATGCTGGGTTTATTTTAAAATTCATTTAAAAACTCTTAAAGATTATGAAACCAAATGCACACTGCATTAACTGAAAGAAATAAAATAACTGAAGCACTGCGAGTCTATTAAGTCTCCAAAGAAGAAGCCTCACAATGGTCAGAAAAGGAGGGCAGGTTTGGGGGGGGGGGGAATGGGGGGTAAGGAATGTACTTAGAAAGAAACAGGCAGAACCACTAGAGACAACTTAACATACTTCCTACACTGCACTGAGAAAAAGAAATGAATTTTCACCGAACATCTAATGCAGGGAGAACTCACCCTGCGAAGATAGTGGAGAATTCTTTCAAGATATCAATATATGGAAATGTTAGCATGTGGAAGACCTAGACATTTTCAAACCATTTTTCAGGAAGAACTTAAAACATTTCTAAAAGTAACCTTACATCCCTGATATTCCCTATGGGGCATCTGGAAGAGAAAAAGGGGCTACCAGGGCACCCAGTGGATGAACAGACCTCCCCTCCCCCAGAAAGCAGCAGTATCTGGTAGTGACAGCCCAGGGGCCAGGGGCCAGCACCTGGTGGAGACGAGATGCTGCCTCCCCAGGTCAGCACCACAGACAGAAGAACCCTCCACGGGCCACCCTCATCCTTAAAACGGTGCATCCTCCGCAGAAGCAACACAGAGCTTGTCCTGGTGTTCCTTGGACTGGCAGACACACTCAGGGCCTTCTGACTCGACCGTTCTACCTGGATGGAGACCAGGGTTCGATCCCTGGGTTGGGAAGATATCTGGAGAGGGGAATGGCAATCCACTCCAGTATTCTTGCCTGGAGAATTCCATGGACAGAGAAGCCTGGCAGGCTATAGTTCACGGCGTTGCAAAGAGTCGGACATGACTGAGCAACTCACACACACACACTTGGTTGAGACCTGCCACCTTAGGGGCAGCAGCAGTAAATAATGGGTGCTAGGAAAGCATCAACAAAAAGCAAAAAGGTCACATGAAAGAAAGCAGCCCTGCAGTAACGTTTTGCTGAACACCAGGCCTGTGCATTATTACCAACCAGACACTCAGGGCATTCCCCAAAATGGTTTTTTCTTCAGTTCCTCACAAAGCAAAGCTTCTATAATTACTTCCATCTTGAAGATTTGAAGCCTAGGCACAAGAAGGCTAAGCAATTTCTCTGGGGTCCCAGCTAACATAATGCCAGGAACTAGGAACTAAAAGCAAGTCTCCCAATTAAGGACAAACCCTCCATCTGTCCCGCTCTCCTAAGGATAATTTATGAAAATAAAGACAAAATTATTTTGTCTTTTCAAGCTAAGGATGCTAGCTCAGCATTCAGGACTCAAATATTTATAACAGGGCAGTTGGATCAGGCCCACGGGTATCTCCTTGAAAGTGCTATTCTTTTACCAATTAATTTGGTTAAGATTTTGGAAGTTTTAAAAAAAAACGTTTGGGAGAGAAAATTCACAAAGTTTTAGGGTTTTGTGAAGTAGTCCATGAATCAAAGATCTTTGAAAATCAGTGTCTGAAATGGAGTAATACTCTCTTCATAGGAAGTCAGTCAACTGGAGATACCAATGCAAATGGATTCCTCATTTATTAGATGAAAAGCAGTCTTTCTTCAAACGTAAAAAAAAAGATTCTCTGTGACTGATAGCATAAAGTACCTTGAAATCTTGTATATTATGATGCCACTATCTCAGGATTTCAAAACAGTAATCAATAGACACTTGGCATTTTAATGATTTGACAGAATTCTGTGCACAGAAATTAAAATCCCAAGATAACAACTGTCAGCAAAGAAATTCCTAGCCTGAGGGCCAAAATGCCATCTATGTGACTTATTTCTAATTGACTACTCTCCCCTGAGATTCTGTGCAGTCCTTGGTCACTGGAACAGAGCAGCAACAGACAGATACTGGAAATAATCCCCTAAACCTAGACTTCACACTCAGTGTCCTTTAACTACAGGAACCTACCAGACGTATTTCAATACATTGATACATTTAGGATTTTTTATTTGGGAAGAAAAATATGTGATGCTCCTGTTGTCGGTTTCCAAAGAGAATCCAGTGCTTTACTTGGTAAGGGAGAATTATTAAATTTAAGCAGGCCGTGCCTGCATTTGGAGTATGACAGACGCTAAGAGTCAGACATGACTGAGCGACTTCACTCTGACTTTTCACTTTCATGCATTGGAGAAGGAAATGGCAACCCACTCTAGTATTCTTGCCTGGAGAATCCCAGGGACGGGGGAGCCTGGTGGGCTGCCGTCTATGGGGTTGCACAGAGTTGGACACGACTGAAGTGACTTAGCAGCAGCATACTATTCGTGAATTCAAGGCAGAGCTATGGAAATGCTCTTGCTGGAATTATCAATGCAAGGACTAAGTAAAATCATTAACTCCTCTATAATACATGTCAAGTATTTGGATGAAACTCTTGATTCATCCCAGACAAAAACACTGACTTTCTTTCTTTTCAGCTCCTGGGAATGCAAATTACATTCTAAGAAAGAGACCAATTATGAGTTTTTTAAATGTCAGACATTAGGTACGAGGAGTAGAGTACAGAATCCTGTTGGGTCATAAGTTCATTAATCGTTGGGTCATATGTTCAGTCTGTTTAAAGAATATTTCACCAATTAAGGTTAAATAATACCCAAAAGGTGGGGGGGGGAGAGGACAAAGATAGACGAAAATGTCAAGATAGGTGCCACACTTCCTCAAATACCTCAACAATTATGATACTAAAAGTTTCCAATTACTCATCACACCCTTTGCCACATGGTGCTTAATTTCCCAATTTTTTCCCCCTCTTTAAAAAAACTTCTCACCAATTTAAAAATTCATGATGTAGGCAACAGGTTTGCAACTTTTACAAATTTAGGAACTAAGATATCTTACTGACCAAAAAAGTAAAGCACAGGGTAATACACAGAATGATTCTCCAGTGTCTTTTAAAGTATATATCTTGCTTCCTAAATTTCTAAAGCGTAAGTATGAACGTTATCATGCATAAATACTTTTAGATAATAATAATAGTTTTTATTAATAATGGCATACAGTCGGAAGAGAAGCGTGTGTATGGCAGAGGACACTTGTGCTTTTCATTATTCTCCCTTTCGTGTTACTAGAAACTAGTCTTTTTTTGTTTGCCTTCCTCAGTAACTTCAATTTTGGGGGGCTACAAAAAGTTCCAGAACCACCTTGCAAGCTTCCACCACCCATGTGCTCAGCACACAGCCTCTCCAGTAGAGGGCATGGTAGAGCTGACAGGAAAATGTATGTCCAGTCCATCAAGGCACTCTCACACTGCGGTTTTCCTGCGCAGTATTTACATCCTATTGCAGTGTTTCTTCCACCACAGAATGGAAAATATGTGTAATCGTAATATTAAGCAATTCCATTTACCTAAAAGCCAGTTGCAACCAGAAAAACAAAGGGAAGTCATTAAAGACTGCAGCTTTCATTTTAAATGTACTGGTCTGCCTACCTTAATACCAGCTGTCAATCGGAAATGGTTTGCAAAAAAAGCAAATAGCTACATTAAACACTTACAAGAAACATCTAGAATGGTCTATATTACTTACATGGATACATATACATTTATGGTCGTGAACTTTTCTGACGAGGATCTCTGAAAAGTTCAAATACCAGTTTACTTATTTTTTTATTTGGTTTTTTACCCAGAGAACATTAAGTATCTATCATGAGCCCAATATTCTACAAAGCTGTGACAGTATCTTGAATTTTAACAGTGCTTAACATTCATAACTTAACTCTGAATTAATCTTTTAATGATTTTTCTACCTGGAATAACTATGCTTCAGTTATTTCCTTTTCCCCACATATGCAAATTAGGAAAGACAAACTTTTGTATAGTACTTTAAAACTTACAAAGGCCTTTCATGAAAGATTCACATAATACCCAATGAGGTTGATGAGAAAGACACATTACTCTTACTAGAGATGAGACACTGGTGCTTAGGAGGTGGGATGGGACTGTCCCAATAGTTACTTAGTATTTACTGGTGAAGCCAAGACTCTAACTAGGTCTCCTGACACAAGTCCGGCTCTCCTTGCTGCCTCTTTGTGAGAGCTCCTGCTTTTCCCACTATGAGTGAATTCTACCATCCAAAATTCTAAGTGAAAAATATATTGAGGTTTATACTAGCAAGAAAAGCAAATGTTTACATATTACACATATTTAACAAATAAGTACTTAATCATCAGAAAGTGAAAATAGCTGTAGGAAATACGTAAAGTTCTTTTAGAGATCAAGAGCATATGCTTGAGAAAAATTATATTCTTACCTTTCACAAACTTGCTTTCAAATATTTATTACTGAAATCTAAATGATTTTTCCTTTCCGTAACTGAGTACACGGCTGTTCTCTTTCCTATTAACTGTAGGTTTTACTCCCCAAGTCAAACTTGGAGCTCCAACTACTGGTAGCTCATCATAAGAATATGGTAAATTAGCTCCAATTTTAACAGCTCTAAGACAAAGTAAAGAATATACATGCAGCCTGAATTAACAAAGCAGAGACATCACTTTGCTGACATAGGTCCCTATAGTCAAAGCTATGGTTTTTCCAGTAGTCATGTATGAATGTGAGAGTTGGACCATAAAGAAGGCTGAGCACCAAAGAATTGCTGCTTTCAAATTGTTGCACTGCAGAAGACTCTTCAGAGCCTCCCAGCAAAGCGATCAAACCAGTCAATCCTTAAGGAAATGAACCCTCAGTATTCATTGGAAGGACTGATGCTGAAGCTCCAATACTTTGGCCAGCTGATGCCAGGAGCAGACTGACTGGGAAAGACTCTGATGCTGGGAAATATTGAGGGCAGGAGAAGAGGGTGGCAGAGAATGAGATGGTTAGATGGCATCACAGACTCAAGGGACATGAGTTTGAGCAAACACCAGGAGATGAAGAACAGGGATGCCTGGCAAGTTGCAGCCCATGCGACTGCAGTCAGAAGTGACTTAGAGACAGAACAAAAGCCTTGCTGTTAATCTGCCTACTTAGATGCTTCAGGAAAAACCACCTGAATATTCCACTGTACAATTCTAATAATGGTATTTGAACTCAAGTCATTTTGGAGTGGCAGTTATCTACTTACCCTTACCAATCAAACCACTTAAATCCTGCTACAGCAAGATGATTTCTGACGAATCAAGACATTAAGCTTATTCAAAGAAGCTGTAAACGCCTCCCTCCCTCCACCCCCATCTCTCTTTTTTTGCCAGTTAAAGTGTTCTGGCAAATTCTAAGCCAACTAAGAGTGACTCAGGAGGAAATCCTGCATGCTTGCTCTTTTACACTAAAATGATTCTGGTGCACGATAGCTGCGAGCTCGTGGTGTTTCTTTGTTAAGAGCTGTGATTTCTTTTTTTGTTCTGGAAGGAGAAGGAGCCAAGGACTCCTGAGAAATAAGTCTGCAACCCCACGGACCGACCCAGCCACGAACCTGCTGGTAATCAAAACCGCACACCCAGTTAAAGCACTTTCTCCTCTTCCCTCCCTGACCAATGTGCATTCCCCACAGGGCTCCAAGATGCTTGGGCAAGCTGCAGAACAGATCACACCACTGCCCCTGGACTCTCACTGTTCCTCCCATTCTGTTTCCTTCCCCAAATTAAAAGGCGTCTCAAAGAACAGGTGAGGGTCAGTTCTCACATCAAGAAAGGAGGCGCGGAGCGAGGACTTGCGCTCCAAAAACACATCCCCTTTTAAACCTAATTCAAAATAAGGTTACTGCATTCGGCTTCCCAATAAACAACCTTTACCTGCTGGGAATCACGGCTCCTTTGGGGGTCAGGAGCTCTGGAGCGCGGGGGAGGGAATGAGACAGGGAAGAGGCGGGGAGCGAGCGCCCCCGCCGTGCCTGCAGCCAACCTGGCTCCCTGCCCGCCGCGGCCCTGCGACCCCACGGCCGGCCGCCACGACTGGGCAAAGGTCGCCTTTGACCGTTCAAAAGGGAATTTTCTCTGACCCCACACGAGGGCGGGCGTCCGGCCCGACTGCGCACGACGCCCGGGAAGCGGACGTCAGCGGGCCCCGGGTTTCCAGACCCTTCCGCGGCGCCCGTGACCGCGCGGCCCGCGGCCGCCGTCGGCCAATCGGTGCCCGCCGGGGGAGGGACCGGCGCCGTGAGCCCCGCCTTCGCCCTGCCGCCAATTATATAAATACGGGTGCCGGCGGTCCGGCCCCCCCAGAGCGGCGTTCCCAGGTGGAGGGCGATAATGCAAAGTGCTATGTTCCTGGCTGTCCAGCACGACTGCGGACCCATGGACAAAGGCGCTGGCACCGGCCCCAAGAACGAGGAGAAGCGAGAGAAGATGAAGCGAACCCTGTGAGTGCGGCTTTCTTCCTCCCTGATTGGCCGCCCCTGCGGACCCAGCTGTCCCGGGCGGCTGCAAACGCGGTACACTCGCGCTGGGCATGGGAACTGGGTAGCCTGCCTGCATCTCGGAAGGAAAAAAAGAAAAAGAAAAATGTGTGTGTGTGTGTGTGTGTAAAAGGTTAATTTGTGAAGTTACGTTTAAACCTGTGTGGTGTAGGTATTTATTGAAGGACTCGGGTAGAGTTTAGAAACTGCAGAAAATTCTTGATGCAGGGGCGGAGATAGATGCTGGTTGGCTTTTTGTCTCCCTGCATCGAAAATGACTTCGGAGAATCCTGCAGCCACGCGCCCCCGGCCTTCGTGAGAGGCACCGTAAATTCTGATCTGCTTACACGACTGCTGGGATGGAGATATTTTTGCTGATCCTAGATATACTTTTAATTTTTTTTAATTGAACAGCAAGTCTCACCCACTCAAGAGTGTGGAACAAATAATTGTTCTGCATCACCTTCTTAAAAGGAGTGCTGAAGTTGGGGGAGGGGGCGGTCAATCTCGCGCACACACTTCATTGTGCACAGCTTCTCGGGTGGTCCCAAGCCTCCTGCTCTGAGAGCAGAAGGAAAACGAGCATGGGCTGGCTCAGGGCAGGTCCACTGTGGGCTTTCTCAAGTGTGAAATGTCTCAGAATTGTAATTAACCGTTGCAGAAAAACTGGCTGCCTTTTGTGGGCCAGAAATAGCATCTGCCTTTGAACTATGCAAACTAAATTCATTAAAATACCCTATAATTGTAGGTCGTCCTATCCTTACTTATAAAACTAATAATTATGTTCAGATGAGTGGATGAAACTAGTGTGTTGAGTACTTAGATGCTGGATTAAAGGAGTAAGACTGACTGGAGGAGTTGTTTTGTCTTATTTGGCTTGTCTATAGCTACTGGGGGCGACTTTATTTGGTAAAAATGCCTTCAGCTGCAATGGCAGTTTCAAGTGTTGCTGCTAAGTGAGTATCTTTTTTTTTTTTCTTTTGTAGATTAAAAGATTGGAAGAGCCGTTTGAGCTACTTCTTGCAAAATTCCTCCTCTCCTGGGAAGCCCAAAACTGGCAAGAAAAGCAAACAGCAAACCTTCATCAAGTAAGTTGAAAATCTTGTACTTGCCAATATGCACAGCTCACTGCTGAGCTGAAGAGGGAACCTCTGGCTAGCAGGAGCTGATGTGCAGACCTTCTTTTGCAGGCCTTCTCCCGAGGAAGCCCAGCTATGGTCAGAAGCATTTGATGAGCTGCTAGCCAGTAAATGTAAGTTAACCTCTTGAATTTGATCCATTTCAAGTATCAGGAGAGTATGGTTTGGTTGTGTCTACACAGCAAGAGCAGCTTGCCCAAGGAGAGTTTGACTTACAATCCCTGTTCCATGGGGCCTATTTTTCTCCTTTATTTCCCAGTGATTAACCAGGGAAATGCGTGGCTTTTTCACTCTAGGTGGGGAGTGGGGGGAAATAGCCCCAGATTGTAATGGCAGTTGCTGTCTCTTAAGGTTTAGTCAGCTTTTCCATTGCAAACAATGTTTTCAAGAGGCTTCATTCTCAAAGAACTTATGGCTCCCCTATCAGCTGTGTTAACAGCAAAGCTAAGTGTTTATATTTTTGTAGTAGTGTGCCAGCTTACGCATTTTGCTGACTGGCATCTTAGTCTTTAAAGAGCTAAATTTTGACGATTACAGGTTTGAGTAAACTCAAGAAAATTGCTGCCATCTGGCAATAATAAAATATGAGACCAGGGGAGTGGGATTTCTAGGAAAACACATAAAGGAATATTTGAACACTCAATGCAGTTTCTGCATGCTTTCTTCCTTCCCTCCCCCAGATGGTCTTGCTGCATTCAGGGCTTTTTTAAAATCTGAATACTGTGAAGAAAATATTGAATTCTGGCTGGCCTGTGAAGACTTCAAAAAAACCAAGTCACCCCAAAAGCTGTCCTCAAAAGCAAAGAAAATATATACTGACTTCATAGAAAAAGAAGCTCCAAAAGAGGTAAAGGGGGGAAAAAGTTCCTTATTTCAGCATATTTTGAACATCCTCAGCACCAAAGTGAAAATAATTTAAAGAGACCTCAAGTTAAAGAGGGGTGGGTGAGTAGGCTGTTTTTCCCCTATTTCTGGCTCTCAGTGAGGTTAATTATATTTCTTCACTGACTTAGCTGGTGACACTGGCCACACATTATAGTTTGGGGGTTTTTTTATTTGTTTTCAAATACTACATATATTTCAACTTCTGACTCTTAATATGGAATAAAACTTTGTTGTTTTCTTTCAGATCAACATAGACTTTCAAACCAAAACTCTGATTGCCCAAAACATACAGGAAGCTACCAGTGGCTGCTTCACAACTGCCCAGAAAAGGGTGTACAGCTTGATGGAAAACAACTCTTACCCGCGTTTCTTGGAGTCAGAATTCTACCAGGACTTGTGTAAAAAGCCGCAGATCACCACGGAACCCCATGCCACATGAGATGAAAAGCAGGAGCCCAGAAACGGAGGACTTTTCATTTTTTTTCCTAAAAGGGGAAAGGCTGTCACCTGCCAAAAAGACTGACCTTGAATTCAGCCTGGGTGTTCAGGAAACATCACTCAGAACTATTGATTCAGAGCTGGGTAGTGAATCAGGAAGCTGGTCGCCTCGTAGGAGAAGCTGGTACTGGGTCGGCTTCCGTAACTGATGGAGCACAGAGAGAGAGAGTGTGGTCTAAATGTGGTGTGTCTCATGCTGGGAAAGCAGGAGCTTGAGACTGAAAGATAACGATGTAACACTATTGGTCCAGAAGCATTTACAATCAATAGGTCTGGGATTATGTGGCCTTAGCTAGCTGGCTGTACATCTTTCCCTAAATCAGTCCTTGTTACCACATAGTGGTTTAGATGTAGTTTCTTTAGCTCTAGGTAATATGTTTACTATGTGCAAGGGTACTAAAGTTCCTATGACTACAGATCATCAGTACTGTTGTCTCACATAACTCTAAAACTGAAGCGATTTGTGTTTGAACTGTCAATTGGTGTCTGTACTAGAATGAGTGCTTTTGTGTAGAAAATGGCAGTGTCCATTATGAGTGCCAAAACTGTCCTGATGGCAGCTAAACTTTGAAGTGGTCTTTGAATACTTTTAATAAATTTATTTTGATAAATAATGTTATTGAATATTTGGTCCAGATGTGTGTTGGGCTGTTTCTTCATAATTAAACTCGGCAGAAACAAGTATCTCCTCTAGGAGAGAAGAGATACCAGTTGATGGGCCTGTTCTGTAACAATTGACTGTCCTTAGAATTGAGAAATCACAGCTGCTGGGAAGATGCTGCTCCCATCTCTGATGCTTCGGTAGGTCATAGGAGGTCTGACCATCACCCTGGGATCAACTTTCTAATATAGTCTTGTAAAAATCAAGAAAATGTAAGAACATTGTTGAAAATGTTATATTTTCATTGTTGAAAATATAAGAACATTGCTTTAAAGCCCTTCATGAGTACAGAACAGCTAAATATGAGAAGTAAATTGATGTAACAGAGACAAAGCACCAAAATTATTCACATAACTAAGCCACTCAAATGATGCCAAATAAAGACGAAAGTTGTTGTCAGTCACTCAGCGTTGTCTGACTCTTTGCGACCCCATGGACTGCAGCACGCCAGGCTTCCCTGTCCTTCACCATCTCCCAGAGCTTGCTCAAACTCATGTCCATAAAGTCAGTGATGCCATCCAATCAAAGATGAAAGTAGGCCTGCCTTTATATTTCCCTTGGTTCTCCCCACAGGATCTGTACAAGAGCTTCCAAGATCCATACCTGAAACTGTTCACTTCCATGATGAATCAGTACAAAGTCAGAATTTCCCTGATTCACCTGCCTTCATTCAGCCAGTAAAGAATCTGGCTATGCTATCGCAGCTAATAATGAAGGCAGGAAACACGCTTTTGTGGCTAGGACTTCATCTAGAAGTATGCTCTTTCTTTCCATGGTTGAGAGGCCCTGAGTCTTATTTTTTCAAAATAAGACTATTTAGAAAGGAGTACTGTTCTCCAGCAGGCTGCCTTTTCAACCTTGATGATGGTCTTCATTTTGAAAAGGAGGGCGAACCCTCATCTTGGAAAAACAGCCCATGAACTGATTTCTCACACCTCTGTGACCTTAGGAGTCTCCATCTTACTGGCTCCTCAAGTCACACCTTCCTGTCTGTCCCGCTGGTTCCTGTGAGGTAGTAAGGAGCTTTAGAAAGTGCAAAGCATTTTTTAAAAAATACATTGATTTCCCAGAAGAAAAATTGACCTCCCATAGTTTATTGTTTTTATTTTGCTTGCACTGATCTTCACTTTCACCAGCCTTACCAGAAGCAATAGGCACTATATCCATAAGAGAGAAACTGGTACCACTCCTGTGTCACCAGCAGCCAGATACATAACAGGTGCTCCATAAATAGTGATAGAATAAAAATTCTGAGGCTCACTGAAAGAGATATTTCTTGGGAGAATAAGTCAGGTCTGCACAAACCCTAATTTGGAAACGTTTTGGCCAGTGGAGAAACCCAGGAGTCACACCATGTATCCAGCTTGTCACCATGTGCATTTTACTCCAAGTCTCTCTCCAGCCTGCTTTCTGTTGCCACCCTGATTCCAGAAGCCGTCATCCGCTCAGGCAACTGTACTAGTCTCAAATCATCTGCCCTCACTCACTTTTTCCCCCCTCCAGTGTGTTCCCTGCTTTGAACTCTAGGGATCCTCTCAACACAGAAACCTGATCTTATCTCCCATTGCTTTTAAACCCTTGACAGTTTTCCCAAACAATCAGGACAAAGGCATCCCTAAAATGGTCTAACACCTGCGTGGGCCTGACCCCTTCTTCCACTCCATCCTGTCTCCACCACGAATCCCCCAGCTCTCTCTGCAAGCCTCACCAGCCTACTTCCGCTCCCCCACGGTTGGCAGGCCCACTGCTCCCACAGGGCCTTTGCCCGTCATAGGCCCGCTGCATGGAATGCAGTTTTAGCTCTTTCTCATCATTTACAGATCAGTGTAATTGTCGCCTCCTCAGGGAAGCCTTCCCCAACCTCCTTACCTGGGTCAGATCCCCTCTCGGGTTTCCCTGGTGGCTCAGATGGTAGAGAATCTGCCTGCAGTGCGGGAAACCTGGATTTGATCCCTGGCTTGAGAAGACCCCCTGGAGGAGGACATGGTAACCCACTCCAGTATTCTTGCCTGGAGAAGCCTGGTGGCTATAGTTCATGGGGTCGGAAAGAGTCGGACCTGACTGAGCGACTAAGCACATCATTTACAGATCAGTGCAGTTGTCACGTCCCTGACCTCCTTACCTAGGTCAGATCCCCTTTTAGACTTTCTCACCAGCTTCTCTAATTTAGCATGCTTAATAGAATTCTCATTTATTTGTACGATAATAATTCTCTTTTCCCCCTGGATTGCGGATGTCACAATTCAAGGACTCCATGTCTTTTTCTGCTCACTGCTGAATCACAGCACCTAACACCTTGCCAGGCACACAATGCCAGCTGTGTGAATCATTGTCAAATGAATGAATGAATAAATGAATGAATATTAACAACTCTTTGGAGAAGGCAATGGCACCCCACTCCAGTTCTCTTGCCTGGAAAATCCCATGGATGGAGGAGCCTGGTAGGCTATAGTCCACGCTAAGGGTCAGACACGACTAAGCGACTTCCCTTTCACTTTTCACTTTCATGCATTGGAGAAGGAAATGGCAACCCACTTCATTGTTCTTGCCTGGAGAATTCCAGGGACAGGGGAGCCTGGTGGGCTGCCGTCTATGGGGTCGCACAGAGTCAGACACGACTGAAGTAACTTAGCAGTATTAACAACTCTTAAATTTTGGTGAAACAGAAAGTATCAACCAATGCACAAGGAACTAAGGATGGGTTTTAAAAGCCCCATTTCTGCAAACATCTGAAAATAAATATTCTTGGCAAAAAAATAAATACCCCTTGCTAAGCATGAAAGCAATGGCACCCCATTCCAGTACTCTTGCCTGGAAAATCCCATGGATGGAGAAGCCTGGTAGGTTGCAGTCCATGGGGTCGCAGAGTCTGACACAACTGAATGACTTCCCTTTCACTTTTCACTTTCCTGCATTGGAGAAGGAAATGGCAACCCACTCCAGGGTTCTTGCCTGGAGAATCCCAGGGACGGGGGAGCCTGGTGGGCTGCCGTCTATGGGGTCGCACAGAGTCGGACACAACTGAAGTGACTTAGCAGCAGTAAGCATGCTGTCTATAACTTTTGACCTTTAATAGAAGAAGCCAGATTATAGTAACAAAAAGAAAGAGTTCTGACTTTTTCAGAGCTGCTAAAAGTGCAGACTATTTGGTTGGTATTTTCCAACGTGATTTAGTGTAGAACAAGCTGAAATAGATTTAAGATTAGAAACCGCATACTTCCACAAATAAATATTACTTACTGTTCTCATTTCTCAGAGTTAGTACAGTTAGGATCTACAGTCCACTTATTTTGGTGACATTTTGTTTTCCATATACTTTAAGTTCAGGAGCATTTCAAGACGTAATTTCATACGGTCCCACCAAAAAAAAAAAAAAATAGAATTGCGTATCATCTGTCACGTGAGCCCAGAAAGGCAACATGTGTTTCAATGAGGTGATTTAAAGTGATCAGCCAAAATTTCATAGGAAATAGGTATTTGGTAGAGGACTTGTTTGTCTGACCACAATATTTGATCATTTCTTGCAGGGATTCTCACCGTGTGAAGCTGAAGAGTGAGGAGGCAATGTTTTTGTCAATGGCAAAAAGATGAGGTTTATCTAAATTTTGGCATTGTACCTAGCTGGATTTGCTTGAGGCAACAATAATCACCCCCAAAACCTTCTGTGGCCTGCTTTGAAAATCTAAAACTACATCCCAGACTCTTTGAGTAACTACTACTCAGGCCCACCATTTTTAACAACTGCATAGTGTACTATGGCATGCATTTGTTATAATTAATTAAATTCTCCTCTCTTGAACACTGTAGTTTTTCTATTATATATGTTCTATAAACAGTATGAAAGGTTAATTTCCTTAAATTATGTGAGTGTATACACATTATGTCAAAGAAGGCAATGGCACCCGACTCCAGTACTCTTGCCTGGAAAATCCCATGGATGAAGGAGCCTGGCAGGCTCCAGTCCATGGGGTCGCTAAAAGTCGGGCATGACTGAGCGACTTCACTTTCACTTTTCAGTTTCATGCATTGGAGAAGGAAATGGCAACCCACACCCGTATTCTTGCCTGGAGAATCCCAGGGACAGAGGAGCAGCCTAGTGGGCTGCTGTCTGTGGGGTCGCACAGAGTCAGACACGACTGAAGCGACTTAGCAGCAGTAGCAGCAGCATACACATTATGTACTTGTATGCATATATATGTATGTATGTGTAAATGATGTATGTATATTAAAATTTTTCATCTTAAAAATAAAAAAGAAAGAGGAATCACCAGTGGAAGTAAGCAGTGTATTCTAGCTTAAGGCAATAGCATTGATCAAAAGCCTGATATTACCATTGGGGGCCCATGATTCAGCATCACCAGAGTATCTGGCAGGATAAGGCTGGGACAGGTGTTAGAAGCATGGCCCAGAACCAAGTGATAGACAGCCTTGAATGCTAAAGATTAGGATTTTATTCTGAGGTAATGCATACCAATCTGAAGCGTACAAAAATAACCTGTGCAGCAAATGAAGGATGAGTTGGAGTCAAGGAGATGAATTACAAGACTGCAGTTATAGCCCAGGTAAGACATGCCATGTGCCTAGTCCAGAGCACTATCACCAAATAATTCAATGTCACTTGACAGCAAATTTTATCAATACAGCTATGCAGAGCTCTGATCTCAACCATACAGGGGATCATAAGACACACTACCTGCCCTCCAAGAGGTACCAATTAAGTATCTGATGAAATAATGTACAAAAACTGAAACATGACATGGGCTGTGATTGCTGATTAATTAGCAGAAGAGAACCCGTAGCAGGCATGAACCAAGAAACAAAGTGAAACGGCATTTTTAAGAGGTTTTTTTAAATGGATCTATTAGCAAGGATGAAGGAGAGAATGTCAGGGTGGATAAACAGTTTAAATAAAGGGAAAGGAAGAAAGCAGGATTTCATTTACCGTTGTGCTATGATACACAACAGCTAAATGAACACAGATACTATGGGCAGATACTTTTGATGGGGATATACACTTGAAAAGTATTTCATTGATTTGCTCTTGGCAAATATTTATGAAAAGTTTCTATGAGCAAGGAAGATGTAAAAGAGCAGAAGAAATGGTCATCTATTGAGAAGGATAAAAAGAAACAGAAAGGCTGAAGTCCAAAATCACAACTAAAACCTATGTCTTATTTTTTCTTACAAACCGATTTCTGTAAGATCATCAACCAGCCTAGTCATCACACCACTGCCATGGTCCTCAGGCTAGAGCTCACAAGGTCAGATCCTGTGTCCTGTTTCTCACTTGTTCTCTCGATCAATATCTGAACACCGACTTTCTCACAGAAGATACATGAGTTCTCTGGCATCTCCCAAGTCAAAATAAACTCCTCTTTCTAAGGCTCAAACTCCTCCATCGTGTGACCCTTTGCTGTCCATCCAATTTTTTTTTTCCTCGCCACTGACTAGAAACATTCAATGCTGGATTTTCTTACTGTTTCTGAGACATATTACTTTTCTTCTGTTATAAGATAAGTGTTCCCCTTGCCTAGAACTGACCTTTCTTCTCTTAGATTTTATTCATTTTTCAAGGCTCAGATCAAGTTTCACCTTTATGAAATATTCCCAAGGGAGTCTCTTGTTTTGTCTTCAAATAAATGGTCAATAACTGGATCGCTGTTCTATTTAACTTTCAATGTGTGTGTGTGGGAGGTCGGGGAGGGGGAGTGTGCACATGCTCATAGCCCACCGGGGCTATGAGAATACTGCAGTGGGTTGCCATTTCCTTCCCCAGGGGATCTTCCCAAGCCAGGGATCGAAACTTTATCTCCTGTGTCTCCTGCATTGGCAAGTGGATTCTTTACCACATGTGGGAAGCCCTTAATGTTCACAGTAACTAATCAGTGCCTATTGACCATTGACTAAGTTATTAGATCATTGATTGGTTGATTGATTGATTCACAAACTCCTCAGTAAAAATGTATGCAGAGATAAAAGGTTTCCTTTAAATTTGCTAAACACATATTTTGCAAACAGTATTTTTTCAGGAGTCGACATAGTCTTTCATTTTGTCTTTATGTTTCCACCTTGAAATTTTAGAAAAGAAAAACTAATAACTATGTGGATCTTGGATAGGATCCTAACATTCACTTTTCTCACATCCAAAATTAATCTGATATTTATATAGCTTAAAAAGTGCACTGACCTATATGGAAACTTCCCTTAAGTGAGGCCATATGTTTATTTAGCTGTTGTGTATCTTAGACGTGTACAGACGTCACACCAAATCAAAATAATGGAAAGGAGAAATGGCCCAAAAAGGAGAATGGAAAGAAGCTATTTGCTGCTGTCTGCTTTGGGGTAAGAAGGGACCTGATTTTTTTTTAATGCATTTGCAACTTCAACCTCACAGGCCACTTTCATCCTAAATTACTCTCAGTCTTTCACTTCAGAATACAATCACAGCTTGTCTACCATGAGTGCATTTTAAGCTACAATATTAAAAGGACTAAGAAAAATATGTAGTTTATGTGAGCCATGGTGTAGTCTGAGAAAGAACAGATACAAAGCTTTGGTTTGAAAAGCAGGTGGTACTTAGTAGACCTTTGCCCTGTTTACAATACAAAAACAGGAAAGTTTACAGTATTAAATCTCCATTTAGCATAAACCTGTGTATTCTCATGGAGAGTGATTTCTTCCAGAAGTGGCCACTGAGCCTGGTAAGCTAAATGTCAGAACTTAAAGTGCTACCTCTAATTTCTTCTACTTCTGTTTTCAAATTCCAGAACTTCACAAATCTTAGAACATTCTACAAAAGTGCTAATTAGATGATTAACATCTTAAGAGCAGCTGAGAACAACAATTTCTTAAATAATTTTGTTCATATACAGTTATTTCTAGGAAAAAAGTCAATACCCACCTGCTATTGAAACAGTTAATAAAGGGTCTCTGAACATTAAGGCAAGTTTTAATAGAGAATGTAAAGAGAGCCCAGAAACATCAGTAAACATAAAATCAGTAAAGTAGCCCTGTCCAATAAAAAAGATAATGTAATACAACATAACATGCTACATAGATAACTTTAAATCTTACAGCCACAGTAAAATATGTAGAAAGAGGACTTTCCCTGGTGGTGCAGTGGTAAAGAATCTACCTGCCAATGCAGGGAACTTGGGTTAGATCTGTGGTCTAGGAAGATCCCACAGGCCCAGGATCAACTGAGCTCAGGCTCCAGGGGCTGAGACCCACAACTACTAAGCCCGTGTGTCACAACTACGGAAGCCGATGTGCCCAAAGCCCGCACTCTGCAACAAGAGACGCCACCGCCACTGCAATGAGAAGCCCATGCACTGCAATGAAGAGTTGCCTACATTCACAGCTAGAGAAAACCCACACAAAGCAGTGAAGATCCAGTGCAACCAAAACAAAACAAATTTTAACTATTGAGAAAGAAGTTAAATTAGTTTAACACTATAGTTATATAACCCTAAAGATTATCATTTCACAGAATATAACATGTGATTCATATAATAAAGTATGAAAGAGATTTTATGTGTATTTTTTCTCATTGTGTGTTCAAATCTGGTGCATGTCTTTCACTTATAGCACATTCAGATCCACACCAACTGCATTTCAAATGCTCAGTAGCCATATGTGGCTAGTGGCTCCCCCATTGCAAAGCATGATAGTCTTCGTCTGTTATGCTGAGTCTGAGGTGAGAGATTATAAAACCAGAATAAACTGACACTCTGCCTTTTTTTTCCAATCCCCAAGATATATTTCATAGCCAGCAGTTCTCAACATTCTTTGCCATCTTGCTGCTTTTGTCAACAGTCAGGAAACTTGCCTTCTATGTGCTGTATAAAGGCAGTCAAAATAGATTGCCTGAGGTCAAACCCCACGTCCATCTCTTCCTGGATGTGTGACCAAACGGGGACATGTCATGAAACCTCCTCACCTCACTGCCTCTCAGCTATGAGGCAGCACAGTTTTTCTGGTCTTCTACAGGTTTTTCTCCTCTTTTAATCTTTTTTCAAAATAAATGGATGGATACACGTAAAATGCTTCTATTAATAGAATTGCTAGAAAATGATGTTTATTAGTTACATTATTTATTTGTTAGCTATGAAAACAACCTTGTGTAATTGCTTAGACATGATGGAGATCAGTAAATATTGTTGACTGGGAGAGCAGTAGAAAACCCTGACTTGAAAGAGCCAGTTTCTCAAGGAAAGTGACTCCTCTGCGAATTAGGATGTTACTTTCACACATGCAACAATACTCAGTCAGGTAGCCTCTAAGCCTCGAGCAAGACATATGGTCTCCACTATCATGGGAATTTCTGTTGCTGTGGATTTCCCCCTATGATCTTTTTACATCTCTCATAGGATGATTTTGTCTGCAGGTAGTCAAAAACCCCTATCCAGCTGACTTGCAAAATACAGAAATGCAAAGACAGGAATGAGCCCAGCCACTGGGCAATCTGGGCTCCTGCTGTGACAGGCACTGTCTCTCTAGCTCTCTTCTATATTTCGGATTTGTCGACAGACCGGCTTCCACCATGGTCACAAAATGTTGCCACTAGCAGAGACAAAAGACTGCTCCTCCGACTACAGGAGGTTTCTTAAGTCTCCTTGGATCAACCTGTGGCAGTCCAAAGACGGCATGCACGGACCGGCTTACAAATGGGATTTTTAAGGATCGCTGGCAAAGGTGTGGCGTCATCACCAGGATCCAGTGCTATCCAGTCCAGGAGAGGGATCGTGCCTGGGGCTGAGGTAAAACACTGAAGAAAAGTAAGGTTTTGTTAGTAAGGAGGAATTGAACCTGTGTAGGTGATCAACAGTGTCTACACACCCCGCTGAAAAGGAACTTCTACGTGTGTGATTCTTCTAAAGTCGCTGCAGAGGCAGTCTGTGACTCAAAACAGACTTGGGAAGAGGATCACAAAACGGTCCACAGTAACATGAAATTGAGAAAACATATCATTTTCACCCCAGCTGCATGGACTGTTGCCTTTATCAGTTCAAACATGGCTGAGAAGTTTTAAATGAGCAAATCAATATAAAACGAGGAATAGATTTAGAAATTTGAAGCGCCGCTGCTTACAATACTTCCTAATCTATTGTCTGTTCTCTTGGAATTCGAGTTTTCCCTTTCCAACTCACCCTATACATGGCATCAGATAATCTTCTATAAACATCAACTTGATGATGTATTATTGTGTTTCATTCAAACAGTCTCATGCCTTTCCTATTTCCAAAGTAACACACGAAGAGCACTGGAATAGAAGTCAACAGAATGAGATTTCCAGTTGCAACAGCATTAACCATTTAGTTAACTATCTAGGTCACCTGTCAACCTCTCAGCAACCCAGCCATTTCATCTTTAAGGGAACCGGTTGAATCACAAAGTCTCTTCCAGCTCTAAAATCCTGCTTGGCTTGGATATTCCCTTCAATCTGCCCCTTCCCATAACAACCTTAATTCCACCCCCCGCCCCAAACAATCTAACACAAAATCGCTGCTTTAATCCCTCTGCTCAACTCCTTATCCCCCTAAACAAAGCCCCACCATTTCATTTGTATTGACCTGTCTGAATTGGCCCCCTATTCCATTTATCCTATCCATACCCCACTGACACTTCAGGACCTAATTCACATTCCCACCACCACCGATTTATCAGTTTCTGCATCTAATCTCTCATTCAGCAAAAACCTGCCAAGTGCCTATTCTGCGCAAAGCATTGGCTGCACCTCGCTGAATAAGAGAGAGAGGTTTCCTGCCGCTGAACCTACATTCCACTGGGGTCAAGAGACAATGATTATAACAAATGCTTACAAATCAAAATAAGCCAAAGGTGAGATAGGGAGAAGGCTTGGTGGTCTGAGAAGGCACATGTTAGCTGTGCCGTGTTGTCAGACACTGCGAATTTGTGTGGACCAACGGATTAACTGAACAAAAGCTTGGTCCTGCTTTGCAATAACAAGTCCTTTTTGGATGAGATAGACATAAAACCTGTTTTAGCTAAGCCACAGCTTTCTATTAATTCCAAAATATTTTTTACCTATAAAATGAATCTCTTCACCAGTGTATTACATTCAGTAATAAAAATCCCATTGAGATATTTCTCAATCAGTAAAGATACTGGATTTATCTAAAATTTGACTACTGCTATTCTGATACTCTAGGCTAGTGTTTCTAGAGAGCTATTTATCATCTGATTATTTCTTATAGTTTATTTCCTCAGGTAACGTCCTGCTTTTTTCCAAGTGCCCAATCACTCACTTTTATTCCCTGGGATAAAAACCTGCCACATACATACTTTCTACGAAAGCTAGAAACCTCAACCGTTCATATTACTGAGTTACTACACCTGAACGATGCTCCTCACAGCTCTACTCCTTAAATTTACAGCATGAAGACATCAATAAAACTGAAAAATAAGACAGTGGAGAAAGAATTCACATGAAGAAAACCAACAGCAATAGTTATTAACTAATTCCAAGGTAACACCATTTTTCTTAAAAAAAAAAAAAAATTATATGAAGACAGTTTGCCTTTGGCCAGGTCCTCACCACCTCTCATCTGGATTCCTGACTACAGCTTTCTCCTGAAAGTTCTTCCATCTCCAGACTGGACATGCTCAGCTTGCCCTAGGAATGGACTAGAAAGATTGTGGAGCACACTCATCAGAGTTCATTACTATAATTATTTAGTCTTTGGCTTACTACTGAACCTCCGTCAGACTGTTTTCTTACTTGTAAATTGTATCAACCTTATTAAGAAATCTAAGAAACACTGCAGGCACTGGACTTGCCTCTATGCTCACACTTAATATACATCCACATTTGTTAATCCCCCTTCCCTTCTTGGGCTTCCCTGGTGGCTCAGACTGTAAAGAATCTGCCTGCAATGCAGGAGACCCAGGTTTGATCCCTGGGTCAGGAAGATCCCCTGGAGAAAGGAATGGCTTCCCACTCCAGTATTCTTACCTGGAGAATTCAAGGGGATAGCACAGAGGAGCCTGACAGGCTACAGTCCACGGGGTCATAAAGAGTCAGACATGACTGAGTGACCAACACTGTCATTTTGTTGTCTTCTTAAATATCAAATCAGATCACTTCATTTCCATCTAGGAAAGTCTGTTCCTAATTGCATATGATTTACACATGCTAAGTCGCTTCAGTTGTGTCCAACTCTTTGAGACCCTATGGCCTGTAGCCTGCCAGGCTCCGCTGTCCATGGGGTTTTCCAGGCAGCAATACTGGAGTGGGTTGCCATGTCCATCTTCAGGGGAGCTCCCTGACCCAGGGATTGAACCCATGTCTCTGAAGTCTCCTGTACTGGCGGTTCTTTACTACTAGCACTACCTGGGAAGTCCTATGATTTACACATTCAGCTCCAAATCTACTAGCATATTCTCATTCTGGCTCAATTACATTTGCAGCTTTCTTTCAGAGTTTGTAAATTTAATCTTTTCACTCTCCACTCGGACATCCTGGCTGGCAACCAAACCAGACATCTCTCCATCCCTTGACAGCACAAGCTTCTCTCAGGCTCCATGCCCGAGGCCTTGGCGTGTATTCTTTTCTTGCCTGAAAGGCCCTTCTTTTCCTCCTTATTAAGATTGAGATCTCCTTATTCCTTCTTCAAATTCTTGATAAAAATGTGCTTTCTTTCTAATTTCACAGAAAAACCCCTATGTAGAACTGATACTTCCTTTTTCTGATTGCCCACACTATTTTGTTCACAATTCCATTATAGCATTTTTATTGAGATAATAGCTATCCTAAAACACTAATCTCTGCTCTTCTGTACCTGCTTGTGGAGATATTTTCCTGTTAATCAGAAGCATTCTCACTGTTTGGGCAATACATAGAAATGTTCCCCAGAAGAAGAAAAGAACTCTATATTGCCCAGTGTTCAGTTTGTTTTTGCTGGGGTTTTTTTGACACTTCTCACATATGATCCATAGCAGAAGTTCTGAACTTGCCCACCAACCTTTGGTGGGGCTTGTGCCCTTGGATAGGAAGAAATTACATCTTCTTTTGTATTCACTCCATGACTAAATTTAGCATTTCCTTCCATTGTGAATCTAAGCAATAAATCACAAAAGTAGTAGTGAGACATGTGACTCTGTCACAAATAGAAAGCACAGATATTTTTGTCACATTACAGTTGCTAACTACGTTATACTCTGCAGATGAAGATGGAAAAGTTCTATACTGTCGGCAAAAACAGGACCTGGAGCTGACTGTGGCTTAGATCACAAGGTCCTTATTGCAAAATTCAGGCTTAAACTGAAGAAAGTAGGGAAAACCACTAGGCCATTCAGGTATGACCTATATCAAATCACTTGTGATGATACAGTGGAAGTGATGAATAGTTACAAGATTAGCTCTTACGGTAGACAGAGCCCTGCAGAACTTTGGACAGAGATTCGTAACATTGTACAGGAGGTGGTGACCAAAACTACCCAAAGAAAAAGATATGCAAGAAGGCAAAATAGTTGTCTGAGGAAGCTTTACAAATAGCTGGAAAAAGAAGAGAAGTGAAAGGCAAAGGAGAGAAGGAAAGATATCCCATATGAATGCAGAGTTCCAAAGAATTGCAAGGAGAGATAAGAAAGCCTTCTTAAGGAAATAATACAAAGAAATAGAGGGAAACAATAGAATGGGAAAGACTAGAGATCTCTTCAAGAAAACTGGAGATACCAAGGGAAGATCTTATTCTAAGATGGTCACAATAAAGGACAGAAATGGCAATGACCTAACAAAGGCAGAAGGGATTAAGAAGAGGTTGCAAGAATACACAGAGTTCAGTTCAGTTCAGTCACTCAGTTGTATCCGACTCTTTGCGATCCCATGGACTGCAGCACCCAGGCCTCCCTGTCCAACAACAACTCCTAGTTTACTCAAACTCATGTCCATTGAGTCAGTGATGCCATCCAACCATCTAATCCTCTGTTGTCCCCTTCTCCCATCTTCAATCTTTCCCAGCATCAGGGTCTTTTCCAATGAGTCATTTCTTCGGATCAGGTGGCCAAAGTATTGGAATTTCAGCTTCAGCTGAATATTCAGTGAATATTCAGGACTGATTTCCTTTAGGATGGACTGATTGGATCTCCTTACAGTCCAAGAGACTCTAAGAGTCTTCTCCAACACCACACAGAAGAACTGTACAAAATACAGACTATAAAATACATAGAAGAACCGTACAAAAAAAAATCTTAATGACCCAGATAAACATGATGGTGTGGTCACTCACCTAGAGCCAGACATCCTGGAGTCAAGTGGGGCTTAGGAAGCATCACTACAAACAAAGCTAGTGGGGATCATGGAATTCCAGCTAAGCTATTCAAAATTCTAAACGATGATGCTGATAAAGTGTTGCACTCAATAAGCCAGCAAATTTGGATAACTCAAAGGTGGCCACAGGGCTGCAAAAGGTCAGTTTTCATTACAACCCCAAAGAAAAGCAATGTCAAGGAATGTTCAAGCTACCAAACAATTGTGCTCATTTCACATGCTAGCAAGGTAAAGCTCAAAATCCTTCAAGCTAGGCTTCAACCGTATGTGGACTAAGAACTTCCAGATGTTCAAGCTGGATTGAGAAAAGGAAGAGGAACCAGAGGTCAAATTGCCAACATCTATTGGATCATAGGAAAATAAAGGGAATTCCGAAACAACACATATTTCTGCTTCACTGACTATGCTAAAGCCTTTGACTGTGTGGACCACAACAAACTATGGAAAATTCTTAGAGATGGGAATACCAGCCCACCTTACCTGCCTCCTGAAAAACTTGTATGCAGACAAGAAGAAACAGTTAGAACCGGACATGGGACAATGAACTGGTTCAAACTTGGGAAAGGAGTATGTCAAGGCTGTATACTGTCACCCTGCCTATTTAACTTCTATGCAGAGTGCATCATTCAAAATGCCAGGCTGGATGAATCACAAGCTAGAATCAAGATTGCTGGGCGAAATATCAACAATGAAATTAAAATCACATATGCAGATGATACTACTCTACTGGCAGAAAGTAAAGAGGAACTAAAGAGTCTTGATAGGGGTAAACGAGAAGAGTGAAAAAGCAGGCTTAAAACTCAACATTCAAAAAACAAAGATCATGGCATCCCATCCCATCATTTCTTGGCAAATAGTTGGGGAAATAATGGAAACAGTGACAGACTTTATTTTCTTGGGCTCCAAAATCACTGCAAACAAAGATTGCAGCCATGAAATTAAAAGACACTTGCTCCTTGGAAGAAATATTATGGCCAACCAAGACAGCATATTAAAAAGCAGAGACATCGCTTTGCCAGCAAAGGTTCATATAGTCAAAGCTATGGTTTTTCGAGTAGTCATGTACAGAAGTGAGAGCTGGACCATAAAGAAGGCTGAGCACTGAAGAACTGATGCTTTTGAACTGTAGTGCTGGGGAAGACTCGAGGGTCCCTTGGACTGCAGGAAGGTCAAACTGTCAATCCTAAAGGAAATCAATTCTGAATAATCACTGGAAGAACTAACGCTGAAGCTGAAGCTCCAATACTTTGGCCACCTGATGCAAAAAGCTGACTCTTAGAAGAGACCTTGATGCTAGTAAAGATTGAGGGCAGGAGGAGAAAAGGGTTGCAAAGGATGAGATGGTTGGATGGCATCACTGATTCAATGGACATGAATTTGAACAAACTCCAGGAGATGGTGAAGGACAGAGAAGCCTGGAGTGCTTCAATCCACGAGGCCACAAAGAGTCAGACACAACTTAGCAACTGAACAACAACAGTTTTGAAGATATTTTGAAATCTTACTTGCATTCATTTAAACTGTGTTTCAGTGGCTGTTATCATTTTACCTTTTCAGCAGTAAAGCATATGTGGATAATGTAGCTTTTCCACATCCTCACCAACATTTTGAGTTACAATAGTTTTTTATTTTAGCCATTTGGTAGGTATGTAGTGTTATCTATTGTGGTTTTAATTTGCATTTCCATAAAGGTTTATGATGTTGAACATCTTTTCATAAACTTACTTGTCATCTAAATATCCTCTTTGTGAAATGTCTGTTCATATCTTTTTTCATATTATCTTGTTTTCTTTCTGTTTAGATTATCTATTTTATTGTGAAAGCTGAAATAGACTATCGAACATCTGAATTTTAATATCAAATCCTCTTTTACCGCTTATGTTTTGAGTTGGTTGTGGTATGCCTGTCTTACTTCCTCTTACTTTTATGAGATAAGAACTAGAAGTAGGTCTCATGGTGAAAAACGGTCTTAGTTTTCCTTCATCAGAGAATGTCTTGATAACCCCTTCATTCCTCAAGGACATTTGCACTGGATACAGAATTTTGTGTTCAGAGTTCTCTTCTTTCAGCATTTAAAAAACGATTTGACTTCTAGTCTCCATGCATGTGTGGATGCTAATTTGCTTCAGTGGTCCAAATTTTTGCAGCCCCTATGCACTGTAGGCCACCAGGCTCCTCTGTCCAAGGATTTCTAAGGCAAGAATACTGGCATGGGTTGCCATGCCCTCCTTCAAGGGATCTTCCTGATTCAGGGATGCAAGCTGCCCCTCTTATGTCTCCTGCATTGGCAGACAGGTTCTTTAGCACTGGGGCCAACTGGGAAGCCCAGTGGTTCCTGATGAATCAGCTGTCATTTAAATAGTTTTCCCCCAATAGGTAAGCTCATTTCTCTTACTACTTGAAAGATATTTGCCTTTGATTTCACTTCTTTTTTTCACTGATTTATATTAGTTACAATATTATATTAGTTTCAGGTGTACAACAGCATAATTTTATACGTTATGAAATAATCAACACAGTAAGACAAGCTACCATCTGTCACCATACAAAGTTGTTACGGTATTACTGACTATATTCTCTATGTGTACATTTCATCCTGTGACTTATTTATTTTATAACTGGAAGTTTGTAACTCTTGATCCCTGTCACCTGTTTCTTACATCCTTCCCCTACCCTCACCTGCCAACCACCAGTTTGTTCTCTGTATCTCTGAGTCTATTTTGCTTTTTCGTTTGTTTTTTAGTTTTCACTTATAAGTGAAATATAGTCTTTGTTTTTCTCTGACTTATTTCACTTAGAATAAGGTCCATCCATGTTATCGCAAATGGCAAGATTTCATTTTTTAATGGCTAAATCATATTCCATTGTTTAGTTTATTTGAGAAACTTCCATGTTAGTTTTAGAAATTTGACTTTGCTATGTTTTAATGTGGATTTATATGGATTTAGCCTCTCAGCTTCTTGAATATGTAGGTTTTGTTCTTCTGTCGAAATGGGAAGTTTTCAGTCATTGCCTTTTGGCCGCATTCTTTCCGCTCTCCTTTCAGGGCTCTGACGACACCCCGGTGAGCTGTCTTGTTATGGTCCCACGGACACCTGAGGCTCTGTTCATTCTTTCCCCTCTTAATTTTCTCTCTTTTTTCAGCCTCAGTAATTCCTATTTTGTCTTTAAGATCTCTGCATTGTACTGGGCCCATCCATCGAATGTTTTTATTTAGTTTATTGAATGTTTCAGTTCTAATTTTCCATTTTGTCTTTGCTGAAACTTTTTATTTTCCCACTTAGCCTCTAGTGACATCTGAGAAAGACAGATGCTCATTTTTCCACTGGGCAGGGGTGGGAGTTTCAGCTCCCACTAGACCTCCGCTGGTACCTCCCTGGCTCTGTGCCTGACAAAGGTGGAGATCTATACTCCCCATTCAGCCTTTGCCGGCATGGGTGTGGGTTGTTATGTTGGTTAGTCGCTCAGTTGTGTCCAACTCTTTGCAACCTCATGGACTGGAGCCTGCCAGTCTCCTCTGTCCATGGGATTTTCCAAGTAATACTGAAGTGGGTTGCCATTTCCTTCTCCAGGGAATCTTCCCAACCCAGGGACTGAACCTTCGTCTCTTGCATCAACAGATGGATTCTTTACCACTGAGCCATCTGGGAAGCCCACATGGGTGGATGGGGATATTTAAAAATGCATCAGTGAGTCTGATGACGTGATGTGTAAAAGGCTGAAGCCCGCCAAGCTCCTCTGTCCATGGGATTTTCCAGGCAAGAAAACTGGGGTGGGTTGCCATTGCCTTCTCTAGGGTGTCTTTCCGACCCAGGGATTGAACCTGTGTCTCCTGCTTGGCAGGCAGAGTGTTTACCACTGAGCTACCAGGGGAGCCCATGGGTGTGAATAGGACCACAGATTGTGTGTGTGTGTGTGTGTGTGTGTGTGTGTGTGTGTGTGAGAGAGAGAGAGAGAGAGAGCGTGCATGTGTGGTATTTGGCTGCAGGGGAATACTTATTGTTTAAAAGTTTCCTGTCCTGCTAGGTTGCCCCTTCCCTGGTTCTTCGACTAAAGAAAGAAGGCTTTTGTTGAGACTTTTCTGTCTGCCCACTGTGACATTTCTAGATTGCCAACATTTTCAACTGCAGATCCAGGGTATATGAAGCAAAAAGACGACCTAGGAAATTCATCATCATTTTATTCCTTGGGCCCTAAAGTCTCCAGCTGGTCTTCTTATTCTTTCCACTTTTCAGAGTCTTTTTTCATTTGTCTTATATATAATGTGCAGGGGTTTTAATTGTATTTAGTGGGACGAATAGGGGAAAGAACATCTATTCCATCTTCCAGGACTTAGAAGTCTCCTCTAGTACTTTTTTTTTTTTTTTAATTGATGACTCCATTTCAATACAATTGGTTTCCTTTGCAATCCTATGTGTTTTACTTTTGCATTTATAAGTAATATTCTGAGAATCACCAGCAGCAATAGAGGGTCACAGCACAGAACCACTACGTTAGAGAAAAAATTAGAAGGAGAACCTAAGGAAGCAGCACAGCATTATTTCCAAGAAAATTCAGTTGGTGCAGCTCTCTTCTTTAGAGCATACCCTGGCTCTTCTAACTCCACGCACACTCTCCAGTTCCACCGAGTCATGGAGAAGGGAAACTACAGCTAGAACCAGGACATGGGGAAGAGCAGGGCACTGTCCATCACTCGCAAGGATGTTGCTTAGCAGCTGGCCCAAGCCTGCAGATCTTCCTCGAAACTCCAGAGAACACCACCTGCCATTCTGGGAGGAGTGAAGTCAGCCATTCTTCCCATCACTTTGCATGTAAGTTTCCCACAGGACAACCCCTTCTTAATTGTGTCATATTGGAAATTCCCTTTTCAGTGACCAAGAATATTCACAGACATTCCTCCCACCTTGAAAGTGATGGCAGTCTTGATTACCCTGATGGCAGGTAGAGAACTGGAAGGAGAGACCACACACCAGGACGAGAGGACTGCTCAACCACTCCCTCATTATATGGAATGTCTATCTATCCTTCATTAGACTGTGAATTCCTAGAGGAAATTACACATATATATGTATATATACACATACATGTATATAACATGTTGCATGTATATTATATTTTGCATATTTGCATATTTAACTAGTAATGTTTAGCACAGGTTTAGGCACATGGCAGATGCCTAGAAGTATGGTTAAATGAGCACATAAGCAAATCTAACCCACAAAGAAATGTCATATATTAGAATTTACCAAAGACCTCATGCTTATATACTTTTATCTTCATTGGAAAACATTATTGGATTATTTAAGACAAATTTTAGACATTTCTTGGGCTTTCACTCCTAACTTCTTCTTATCCATCCACTACTCACGTAAACGTGAACAGTAAAATGCATGCCTCCTTTCTCCATTTCACAGACCACCTGGCACAGAGGTCCTGCATGCTGCTCCCTCACAACTATGCTGATGAATGGCTCAAGGTCTCCAGGTCCAGTCACACCAGTGCTAGTCCCCTCCTCCACCTCCCCATCCCCACCCCCGGGGTCAAGGTGAACACATTCCTGTGGCAACAGTCTGGATAGTAGAAATAAGATTGATTCAGATAAAATTCAAGTTATTTGCCGTTGACTGATGGTAATACCTTCAGCTAACTAGAGTCTGGAAACACAAAAAGATAAAAATCTTAGGGGCAGCCTCATAAATCTTTAAGCCATGTAGCCCTCCTCAACAGCAAACTCTTCTTCAACATAAAGAAACCATCTGCATGTCTCAGTGTTAACTAGCTACCCAATCAAGTCCGAGAAATGAAACAAACATTGCCCAAGAGCTGAAAGGAAATGACTAAGGAAGAGTTGAGAAATGGCTCACGGCATCAAGAATGACAACTTAGAAAGGAGGGTGACATTCCTCACCCCCTCTCTGGGTAGGGCACACGGCACAGCCTAGGAAGTGTCATGAAACACAAACCCAGGTTGGTCTTACTAAGGCCAATAACAAAAGAATCTTGGCAGTGAATCTGACAGCTAATACTGTGAGTGAGGCTAATGACGAAAATAATTAGTGAATACTCTGTCTGTAACTTCATCAGCGCAGTTTAGGAACCACTGGAAAAAACAATAGGCTCTGTTCTCAGAAAGAAAACCTTCTGCACAATCCAGAGAGATAAAGAATTAAAAGACAAGAAGGTCTTTTAAAAGGCAGATAAATTGATCCCCTTGCTTAAGTAAAAAGGATTTGTTGTTTGAATTAAAAACAAATATCTAAAGTAAATAAAAAGTTTTGATTAAAGAAAAGAGATTTTAGATATACTATGAGCATAGTACAGACAAAACATGGATATTTAAATGGAATTGTTAATTTTTAAAATTTATTTTTAATTGGAGGCTACTCCAATTAAATACTTTACAATATTGTGGTGGCTTGCCGTACTAATGTTTTAAAACTGTCTTGCTTTATTGTTGTAAAATTAGCACTATAGAGTTAGAAGTCCCAAGTTGGATAAAACCATGACAGATGTAGTGTCAAAGAAATTGCCTGGATTGGTTAAATGTCCAAATAGATTGATTTCCCTTTCAAACAGGCTTATTTTCCGTGTGGGGGTGTGTGTGTGTGTGTGTGTGTGTGTGTGTGTGTGTGTGTGGGTGTGTGTGTGTGTTCAACCTGGGTCAGATGGAAGGTGGAGGGAATGGGTAGAGGGGCAACTATTTAAATCTCTTCTACAATAGCTGCCTAGAAAAAAAGATGAAAACTTTGGTTAACCATTCAACTGGTGCCTGAATGGAACAGAATATAGGAACAGAAAAGTCACATGAACCTAGAAGGGTTAGAATCTCTTTTTGCCTGCAAAACTCTGGAGAATTCTGAGTCATACAGTAATTGATCTCTTTACTACATCTCTTTAGTACATCAGAAGATTCCTATATGATACAGTTCCCTTTATCTTTTACTAGATTTTATACGTTCCTATTTCAAGTACTCTTCCTGGTTGTGTTCAATTCACAGTAGATAACCTTGTTGATTATTTTTCTAAAACAAAAAGCTTAATGACATCTGTTAAGAGGCAAGCTGCTAGAAAAAAGAGAAACAATAAATAATGGCACCTATTCTGTTAGTGGGCTTCCCTGGTGGCTCAGCTGGTAAAGAATCCGCCAGCACTGCGGGAGACCTGGGTTTGATCCCTGGGTTGGGAAGATCCCCTGGAGAAGGGAAAGGCTACCCACTCCAGTATTCTGGCCTGGAGAATTCCATGGACTGTATAGTCCATGTGGTCGTAAAGAGTTGGACATAACTGAGTGACTTTTACTTCATTCTCTTTGTAAGTGTGCAGTACACTATAGTAAACAGTTTAGGAGTATATTCTAAGTAATTATGCTACCAGCACTCAATTATTATAAACAATAAATATTAGCAGTTATACTCATGCTAAATAGCAATTCAGTGACTCTGTTTTTAACTTAAAAATTACACTTGACTCCTTATCTTCGCTCAGGATAGCCAAGGTTCCTAGTATTCCTGCCAATGGAAGAGAAAATGCTTCTCCCAAGGGCCACAGCTCTTACAGGTGAAAAATTTAGTCCATCATCCCAGGAAAGGAGACAGCTCCACAATGAAAAGTGAACAAATAAATAAGCTCCAACTTCAAAACTGGTATAAGAACTTACATCCATTTTGACACTAAAATATTTTATTTTATTTTATTTTTTTGACACTAAAATATTTTAATTCAGCATTTATATTTGGTGGGAAAATTTGCTCATAAACTCAAATGATTTTATATATCTCAATAGAATGCCAAAATCTAGCAGATCTTGATTATTTAGTCCCTCATTTTCAGTGCCAAATTTATTATTTATACTGCTGAGAAGAACTTAGAATAGTATAATACCTTACAGTTTACAAAGCACTTTCATACACAGGTGAACCTCACAATAAGAGAGTAGGGTATAGAACAGGTCTTTTAATAGAAAGAGGAACTAATCCAACCTCCCTATTTCACAAGAGAAGAAGAATCGGGGAGATGGAATGATTGCCAATATCCTTTCATTCATTTGGGAAAGAACCAGATGAGATTTCAGATCAGATCCCTCCACACCGGCTGCCTCAACTAGATCAGCCCCTCCTTTGAAGACTCTAAACTGAGACCCCAGGAGTTTAGGTGCCTTTTTAAAGATTTTCCAGGAAATAAGTGCCAAAGTCAAAAGTAAACCTCCTTCCCGATGGTCCTTCTCTCTTCTCCACTGATAATGGGAGTTTGATTTACAATTGTTTACATACTGTTTACATACATACAAAAAAAAAGATTTTCTCTAAATTTAAAATTTTCAACCATCGAAAACATAGATGTATTTTTTTCTTCAGACATTTGAATATGTACATTTGAAACCAGACAGATAAGTCAGGCCTGAAGACTTAAGATTCCGGAGTCCTCACTGTGTCTGTATAAGTCAGTGCACGAGAATAAGTTAGGTCCCCCCAAAAATACCTGTAGTGTGAAGAGAGAAGAGGCTGACCATGTGTTAGAGGCAATCAGCATGTCAGAGACACGTGGAGATCCAGGGAAAGAGACTGAGAAGCCATTAACAGAAACAGTAGAGTGTCAAGAGAGAATGCTATTCCGGAAGCTAAGGGAAAAGAGTTTTGAAAAAATAAGATCAGGTCAAACAATTCAAAATGTGAGAGGGATGTCAAAAAAGAGTTAAGAGGCCATTGGATCTGGGTTATTTAAAACTAACGTCTGGCTACTCCTACACTGTTAGTGAGAATGTAAATTGGGGAAATCGCCCTGAAAAACGCCCAGTGTGGAGGTTCCTTAAAAAAACTAAAAATAGAGTTACCACATGATCTAGTAATTTCACTTCTGGACAAATTTCTAGAAAAGACAAACACTCTAATTTGAAAAGATACATGCAATGTTCCTAGCACCACTATTAATAATAGCCAGGACATGAAAACAACCTAAATGTCCATCAACAAATTAATGGGTAAAGATACGGTACATATATACAATGGAGTATTAACATCAGCCATAAAAAGAATGAAATTGCGCCATTTACAGCAACACTGATACAGCTAGAGATTGTCATACTAAGTGAAGTAGGTCAAACAGAGAAAGACAATTATTATATCACTAATAAGTGGAACCTAAAAAATAATACAAATAAATTTATTTACAAAATAGAAACAGACTTGAAGACATAGAAAATAGATTTATGGTTACTAAATGAAAAAGAGAAAGAGAGGGAGGGATAAATTAGGAGTATGGGATTTAAGAGATACACACTATTATACATAAAATAGATAAGCAACAAGGATTTACTGCATAGCACAGGGAACTGATAACACCAACCTTATGGCAGTTTTCATTCCAATCCCAAAGAAAGGCAATGACAAAGAATGTTCAAACTACCACACAATTGCATTCATCTCACACGCTAGCAAAGTAATGCTCAAAATTCTCCAAGCCACACTTCAACAGTACATGAACCCTGAACTTCCAGATGTTTAAGCTGGTTTTAGAAAAGGCAGAGGAACCAGAAATCAAATTGCCAACATCTATTGGATCATCAAAAAAGCAAGAGAATACCAGAAAAATATCTACTTCCGCCTATTGACTCTGTCAAAGCCTTTGACTGTGTGGATCACAACAAACTGGAAAATTCTTCAAGAGATGGGAATACCAGACTACCTGACCTGCCTCCTGAGAAATCTGTATGCAGGTCAAGAAGCAACAGTTAGAACTGGACATGGAACAACAGATGGTCCAAATAGGAAAAGGAGTACGTCAAGGCTGTATATCATCACCCTGCTTATTTAACTTATATGCCGAGTACATCATGAGAAATGCTGGGCTGGATGAAGCGCAAATTAGAATCAAGATTGCTGGGAGAAATATCAATAATCTCAGAAGGGTCACAGTGCAGAGGTGAAAAGAACCTGTAATCTTGTTAAGATCATATAGCTGCTGAATCAATCAACCTGGAAGACCTCTGCATGTCTGAACTCCTTTTATGTAAGATGACAAATGTCTTAATAGTTCAAGCCAGTTAGAATTGGATTTTCAATAACAAAGTAAAAAACCTCCTCTCCAAAACATCATGTATTCGATTGTGACCAGAGCTTTGTACTGAACTTTCCACATGTACTAAAAGGGCCCTAAAAGGGCAGACCATCATTTAGTCCTATTTAAAAGGTGTCCTAACTAGAGACATGAGACCAGTAGGAGTATTTTGCCTGATTCATCTTACATACCATGAATATAGCTCATTGCCTCAGAGGGGATGTTAGAATCCCAGCTTGCACACCCATAGCTGTGTGAGCCTGGGAAACTTAATTTCTCTTGGACTCAATTTCTTCACTTACAAATGGATACAGTCACCATACCTATCTCAGAGAGTTATTGTCCAGACCAAACAAAATGACACACATCTATATCAGTTAGGATTGTTTCACCTATGAATAACATTTTAAAAATAACTGGCGTAAATGAGAAAGAAGTTTCTTGCACTCTCACATTCAAGTGTTCAAAGATATGCATGGCCATTTTACAAAAGCCCATGCCAGAACATGCCATATCAGAGACTTGGACGCACCTATCTTATTGCTTCCACCTCAGCTTCCTTTGTGGTACATGATTCAGTTCCCCTTTCATGCAGGAGGACAGAAGCAAAAGAGAAGGGCATGTTCTTACTCTTTTTAAAAAATATTTAGAACAGACTTACAGTTATCATAAAAAATTGGCTATGCTCTGTGTTGTGCAACATCTCCTTGCACCTTATTTCCTTTATCCATAGTACTTTGTACCTCTTACTCCCCTACTCCTGTGTTGTCCCTCCCTCCTTCCCTGCTGGGGTCCAGCCCCGGTGGATCCAGGGTGATTCGAAGGTGGGGATGGAGTCGGCATCCTTGGAAAAAATACATATTTAATTACAGATATATAGAGAGATTAGAAACGGATAGTGTAGTAGGAAGATTAGTGGAGAAAAAGAGGCTGAATAACTTGGATTACGTGGAACAGCATCCATGCTCCAGATGGGAATTCAGCCAGAAAAACGAGGAGCAAGAAAGAACGACATGGGGGCATCAGTCTTTCTGGAAACTGATCCGATTTCTTTATTTTGGGGTTTGCTTATATACATTTTGTTACATATAGGGATGAATACAGAGTCACGCGGGGGTCAGCAGTCCTGACCTTTATCAAAATCAGGTGCTTCACATAAAAAGGTCTTAGGGCTTTTATGATCCTTTCTTTCTGATAACCGAAAACTTTTTTTTTCCAAGGGTGTTTTTTCTTAAACCAGGCACCACCCTCCAAATAAAGTTACATTCCTATAGGGTGAGGGTGCAGTGAGTTACAGTCAAGAAAGGAATTTATTTAACCCAAGGTTAACATGATTAATCTTGAAGGTTAATACTTATTTTTCCTATTTATTTCTCCTATATGTTAGTTATGTTCATTATAAGGGTAGGGAACATGGAGATTTAGCAGCAAACATCAGCCCAACAAATGAAAATCCTTTCATCAATGCTCCCCTTAAGATCTATTTAGTCTTAAAATAGTGATAAAGTTACATTTTTACATAGCAAGGACACAGTGATTTATAACAAAGCACCGTGATCTATTACAAAAGAGAAAATCCATTAACTCAAAAAGTCTAGTATTGCTAACATCAAAAACTACTATATTTCCTTTTCTATATTCCAAATACATTGATTAATATATTCCCAGGTGCCTAAGGATATGGAGGCCTGGTGGCAATCATTGACTCAAGAAGAAGAAAAAGCCCTATGCTAATTAAGACTCTCAAAATACTCCAAAACTCTCTGTGCTGTTTATGGTTGAGAGGTAGTAAACAATCATATGCATAGTGGCAGGAACATGGATAATCCTGTCACACAAGCTAGTCTGTCAGCAGAGAGGTTTGACCTGAGACATCCTTGTCCCACCCAGGGCAGGGAATTAGCAGCAATTATTGGCGCAACAAATGAAAAACTCTTCACCAATATAATTCCTAACCAACCCACTATACTAATAATTTCTAACTCCCCAAAAGAATTTGCCTTTAGTAAGTCTAAAACATCTCATGCCTCTCAGGTTGGGAGGCTGTAAACAATCACATGTGGCCGGATGAACCTATACAGGTGGGCTAGATAAACTTCAGAAGAGTCCATAAGCTGAAACACTCTTGTCATGCCCAGGAATTTTTATTGCCTTGGAGCAGCATGTTTACTCCTTCTCCGGGACAAACAGTGATGGGGGAGAGCCCCCCATAAAGTCAGAGGTGTAGGTGAGAGCATAAAACAGACTCTGGTTTTGGGGTAGATGCTTGGGAACAGGGGGTTTCCTGAGGCTTCACCACGCCTTTGCGTATGCCAAACCTCCTTCCTCATGACCTTTGCCATGGGCGGAGTTCCTCACGCTGGCCCCCGGCACTTCCCTCTCCCCTCTGGTCACCACTAGTTTGTTCTCTGAGTCTGCTTCTTTTTTTTTATTCACTAATTTGTTGTATTTTTTAGATTCCACACATAAGTGGTAACACAGTATTTGTCTTTGTCTGACGTTTCACTAAGTATGATATTCTCTAAGTCCATCCATGTTACAGCAAATGGCAAAATTTCATTTTTTATGGCTAAATAATATTCAACTGTGTGTGTGTGTGTGTGTCTGTGTGTCTGTGTTGGAGAAGGAACTGGTAACCCACCAGTATTCTTGCTTGGAGAACTCCACAGACAGAGGAGCCTGGTGGGCTACAGTCCATGGGGTCACAAAGAGTCAGACATGACTGAGTGACTAACACACTGTTTATCCACTCATGTTGATGGACACCTAGGTTGCTTCCATACCTTTGCAGTTGTAAATAATGCTGCTGACAGCATTGGGGTGCATATACCTTTTTGATTGGTTTTTGTTTTCTTCAGATTTATACTCAGAAGTGGAATTGCTGGTTCATATAGTACCTCTAGTTTTAGTTTTTTGAGGAAATGCCATACTGTTTTCCACAGTGGCTGCACCAATTGACAGCCCACCACCAGTGTACGAGAGTTCCCTCTTCTCCATAGCCTCGCCAACATTTGTTATCTGTGGTCTGTTTGATGATGACCATTCTGACAGGTCTGAGGCTCCTACTCTTTAGCACATTTCCTGAAAGCAGCACGCACCACTTTTGCAGGTACACTCAGCTGGAAATCAAAGGCTTTGCTATGAGGGAGAGGAAGAAAGCATCCGACCTCTGCCACGACCTGTGAGTTCTGAGTAGCAGCATCCGTGTGTGGCAGTTATTCGAAATCTCCCCTGCTTGAAGTCCTGTCCTATGAGACGACGTGGGTGAACCTGGAGCACATCCTGCTCAGTGAAGTGAGCTAGACACAGAAGGACAGATACCACATGATTCCATTTACATGAGAAATCGAAAACATCAGCCTCGAAGAGGCAGAAGGTAGCATAGTGCCTGCCAGTGGCTGGGGAGGGGGAAAGGGAGAGTTGCTCTCCAGTGGGCCTAAAGTTTCAATTACACAAGGCAAATAAGCTCTAGATATCCACTGTATGACATATACTTAAAATTTTAAGAGGCTACACCTCACATTAAGTGTTCTTACCCCAATTAAAGAGAAATTCTCCTCTTCATCACAAAAACAGATTCTCTTCAAATGTCCCCACCTTTAGCTTCACTTCCATGAAAGTGAAGCCACTCAGTCATGTCTGACTCTTTGCGACACCATGGACTATAGCCAACAGGCTCCTCCATCCATGGGATTCTCCAGGCAAGACTACTGTAGAGGGTTGCCATTGCCTTTTCCAGGGGATCTTCCTGACCCAGGGATTGAACCTGGGTCTCCCGCATTGTAGGCAGACACTTTACCATCTGAGTCACCAGGGAAGTCAATCCCACCCTAACTCTTTGGTCCAGTGGAGGTCCATTTAAAATCTGAGTTATAGGGACTTCCCTGGTGGTGCAGTGGTTGAGAATCTACCTTGCAATGCAGGGGATGCGGGTTCAATTCCTGGTCAGTTAACTAAAATTCCATATGCCGAGGAGCAACTAAGCCTGTGAGCCACAGTTAGGAGCCTGCGCCCTCTGGAGCCTGCCTGCCACAATTAAAGAGCCTGAAAGACACAACTGAGCCCATGCCCCGCAACTAGAGAGTCCAACACCACAATGAAAGATCCCCATGACACAACGAAGATCCTGCGTGCCGCTACTAATACCTGACGCAACTAAATAAATAAATAAAACGAAAAAAACTAAACCTACACATTATTGAGATACCACTCTGTGTAGGCACAAGACACACAGGTATAAAGACATGAGTCCCACTCTCAAGCATCCTATCATAAAGCCAGAGACGTATTGTCAAGTTGCTGCATGTGATGCTGTGCCTGGCTCAAAGGAAGTATTCTGTGAGTCTCTCTAATGCTTACTCTTGTGACTAAGGGCAGAGATATTGAGGTCAGGAGAATGTGAGCTGGAACTGTTGCTCTATGACTTACCATCTCAGTGACCTTGAGCAAGCTGCTAAACCTCTCTGTGCAGTTGCCCTGCTTTCACGATTTGACAGTTGCATTCAGCATTTCATGTATTATAGGAAAGAGCATTGCATCATAAAATTCTCTTCTAAACTTGACATTTCAGCCTCAAGTCTTAAGGAGCACTACACTCTAAGAAGTTATTGTCTAGAATGTGACTTCTAAATCTCACAGTGAGAAAGGAATGTGACTACTTTTCTCTAAGTCCTCTCATGGTGTCTGACAAAGAAGTTTTAAACCAGCTCTTTTAACTAGTAATACTGACAACATGTCATGTCAAATACTTGAGGTTCCAATAAACTGGAAGGATCCTGTGACAAAGGAACAAACAGTCTAGAAAATATATAAAACATCTTTGTCCAAATTTACTTATCTTCCAGAAAGATATGGCAGCTAACACTTGTCATCACGTACCTTGGAAATCTAAAAATAACTTTTTTAGAAAAAGCCAGATCTCCAAAATGTGACATAGAGAAATTGGTAAACAGATCACTTAGGCTTGTTTATCAACAATATTTCTGGTAGTTGAAGTTAAGCATGAATAAAGATTGGTTGGATGGGTTCCTAGTCAATGTATTGGTTTTGTCATGAGACGTTTAAAGATAGATGGATATTTCCAGCAAAAAAAAAAAATTCCCTTGGTTTATTAGAATAAGAAAGGAAGGAAGAGGGAGGGTGGAGGAAGAAAAGGGAAGGGGATTTTAACTTGTCTGTGTTTATAGGAAATGAGAGTTCTGGGAAACCCAGAGGGGTGAGCATCCAATGCCTGGTACTAGAAGAAGAAAACACAATTCACTGCTAGAGTAGTATCTGATCATCTTTCAAAGGGATAGTCTGATTTTAAGTAGCCAAAAACAGTTATCATCCCTTTCTACTATCACTGAGCAATTTGTGGCACAGGTAACCCACCCACTTCAGGGGGCTCAATTCTGTCTACAACACACCGTGGCAGAAAGTTTCCCAATCCTCACTTGAAGCCTAAAAACCTCAATCTATGCGTTAAAAGTATTCACAAAAACTAGTGTTCTTGAAACTAAAACTTCTGAGATTCCAATAAATAGGAATGTAACACTATATTAGGAGATGCCTGACCCAAAGACACATCCTATGTTCTCTTGCTCATCTGTCACATTCTGTTCCTCAGCTGTGACTATGGCCCGTCCAGATGGGTTCTCACTGTGACATCCAAGTGTGAGGAATGCTATCTGATCAACATTTCCCAAAGAACAGCCCAGAGGCCACTTGGTGCATATCCAGAGTCAAGAAACCAGGGAGTTTTTCAGGCTCCAAGATGTTAGCAAGAGAAGTAAAGACCTGGGGGGAATGTCTCATTGCCTTACTGTTGGTTAAGAGGCTTTGGCTGAGAAGTAGCAATTCTGGCTCAAATGACTCCAACAAGCTGAAGAGGAAGAAGGAAACGTGGAGTTCAGTCGTGATCTGACCAGAAGGCCACCCTCTGTCTGTTTCTTGGTGACCTCTGCCCCCTCACCCAGCTCTGCCCCACTCCTGGCTCCCTTCATCATGGGAAGATCTGCAGGAGTTCCAGACTTCACGTGCCATGGCCGCAATGTTGAGAAGAATTAGAAACATCTCCATCGCTCTCCATCTGAGAGTGGGGGTGTTCGTCCCAGAATCTCCTTACCCATTTACTTAAGTGATGCTGGGGGGAAGGGGCGCTCACAGGCCCCCTCTGAAACTGACCACTGTAACAAAAGCAAGGGCTCAGCCAATTGGCAATGAAGGCTCTTCCCTGGGCCCAAGGGTGAAGCCAGCCCCACCTACTCCACCCTCCATAATAATTAAGGATTTAAAAATCCCCCAAAGAAATATCTATATGCTGGTAGGAAAGGGGAAGGTGGGTGGTTAGGAGTCAAGGAAGAATTCTGAGGAGGTAAGCAATAGATGTTTACTATAATTATTTAGGATTCCTTTTTTAATTGCAGAAAATAATTCTAATTAACCTAATTAGAAAATGGAACATTATTATAGAAACTCCCCCCAAATCTCTTAGGTTTAAAAGCACAAACATGGGACCTCCCTGGCAGTCTAGTGGTTAAGACTCCAAGATCTCAATGCAGTGGGCATGGGTTTGATCCCTGGTTGGGGAACTAAGATCCCACATGCCACTTGGCATGGCCAAAAAATAAATAATAAAAATAAAGGCACAAATGCTACTGGACTTTGGAATAGGGGGGAGGGTAAACATCATTGGAATTTTCTCAGTCTGTGATTTCTCCTCCATGTGTATTTGGTTTCTTCTCTGACTGTGGACTGGTTTCCTTTGTTCTAATGTCTACATGGCAAGTAAAACTTCCACTGGCTAAATGTGACCAGTTCCCAGAGAAAATGCTCTGGGCCTCAGTTTTACAATTCTAGGAAAGAGATCTAATAATCTGTATCAGGTGACTCCCGGGTCACAAGGTGGCATTCCACTTTATAAAAGGACTCCCAAGGATCATCCACTTTGGCAGGATCATGGGGCAGCTCTCAGAGAGAGGATGGCAGAGAAGACCCCCTCAGTAAATACCAGTGTGCACCTACAACAACATATTTTGCATGGTGTTAACCATATGAAGCATTTAGAGTTTAAACTTTTTCCTATAAGTGAAAATGTATATAAAAGAAGCAAATTATCAAACCTGAGGCTTACAAGAAAGAAGCAAGAGAAAACTCTATTCTTCCTCATTACTTGGCTGAAATCCTCTGGAGCATCTCTGTGCTCCAGAAACACTTGCTACCAATGCCCATGAGCACACTTGACTCCATTATCACAGTTATTTCCATGTGTGCTGAGAACACAGCATCCGTGTAGAGCTGGAGATAGTTTTCAATTCACTGTATCCAGCAACCATTGTAGTATCTGTCTCAAAGATAAAACTCATTACTATTTATGCCATGGATGATAAAAAGTCTGAAATTACCTCATCCCTTAATTTACTAAGAATGTGAATACATGGTTTGAAAAACTATGAGAAATTACAGAAAAAGTTAAAACACTGTATACATTGTTTCTCCCCTCATGACCTGTATGTATTAATAAATGAAAAGATGTTCCAAAAGTGTCAATACTTACATGAAAAAATAATATATGTTCTCTTAGCATTTTCTCAGTACGTCTCCAAGCATTCAGCTGACTATCGTTAACTTAAGGCAGTCTTTTGTTATGAAACTATAAAAAGGAGCCCAATACCAAGCGCTTGGAATAGAGTAGGAGTCAGTAGATCTTTGTTAATGAATGAATATTGACGCTAATTTTACCTTACAAAATGCTTCCACCATTTTTCGCATCATGGCAAGTCTAAAAACAAATCTGGTTTTTCAGTCAAGACCATTGAGTAGGCTCCATGTGGCCACTCCAGATTCAAGGTAATTAGGAATGTGTGTTTTAACAACTCCAAGCAAGAACTGCAGGGATCAATATCTTAGCACATCTTCATATAACAGTCAAGAGGAAAAATAAATGATGCATGGCCTGAATTTTTCATCCTAGATGACTCAGCTCCTTTTAGGCTGAGTAAGACTTGCAAAGAACTTTCTGTTTTAAAATCATCTTTCAGGTAAGCCACTTTTAGCATTACTGCCTACATCAGTATTTCTTTATATGAGATCACGATTCCCAGCAGAACAGTGAGGAAAACTGACCTGAAGCAATGCTTCCTAGTTATCTCAGCTTCCGAAGCACCAGCTATTAGAGATTTAGATTTCGAGCTGATGAAATAATAGGTGTTTTTCCTCTTTCCATCTCTTTTTCTCCTATTTTCAGTAATTAGCCCAGCCAAACAATCTGGGAAAACTGAATTATAATAGATGTCTCAGGGAGCAGAGACAATACACAAAAACACTTAATGACATTCTCAAACATCAAAACCATACCTTCTTTTCCCTGTAAAATGTGTTTTCCAGGATGATTCACAGGCACCCTAGCTCACACTCACACTTCACTCATTTCCAGTTCCTCCTCTTACACATATTTCCTCTCTCTTCTCCAAGGTTCCCTGTTCTCTTCCTCCTCTTGCTTCTTCCTATGTCTCCACCTACAGTTACCCAGAGTCTTTCCCTCCCATCCCCCTCCCACCTCCTTTAGCAAATAGTCACTAAGTCTTATCACCTTACCATATAAACTTTCTCAAATTTTTTTCCCTCCACCCTCATCTTTTCTTCCTGGAAAAATCCCCCTGCCTTCATTCTCACCTCCTTTAATCAATTCCCACTCTAACCACAGTGATCTTTCAAAATATATGGAAACACAAAAGTCTCCAAATATCCAAAGCAATCTTGAGAAAGAAAAACGGAGCTAGAGGAATCACACTCCCTGACTTCAGACTATACTACAAAGCTATAGTAATCAAGACAGTATGGTACTGGCACAAAAACAGACATATAGATCAATGGAACAGCATAGAAAGTCCAGAGATAAACCCAAGCACTTATGGTCACCTAGTTTATAACAAAGGAGGCAAGTATATAAAATGGAGAAAAGACAGTCTGTTCAATAAATGGTGCTGGGAAAACCAAACAACGACATGTAAAAGAATGAAATTAGGACACTCCCTAACACTACACACAGAAATAAACTCAAAATGGATTAAAAACCTAAATGAAAGACTGGACACTATAAAACTCTTAAAGGAAAAAATGGACAGAACACTCTCAGACATAAATTGCTGAAAGATCTTTTTTGATCCACCTCCTAGGGTAATCAAAATCAAAATAAAAATAAACAAATGGGACCTAATTAAACTTAAAAGCTTTGCATATAAAAGGGAACCATAAGTATAATGAAAAGACAACCCACCAAATGGGAGAAAATATTTGCAAATGAAGCAACTGACAAGAGCTTAATCTCTAAAATATACAAAGAGTTCATGCAGCTCAATATCAAAAAAGCAAAGAACCCAATCAAGAAATGGGCAGACGATCTAAGTAAACATTTCTCCAAAGAAGACATATAAATGGACAAAAGGCACATGAAAAGATGTTAGATATCACTGAGGTACCACCTCATACCAGTCAAAATAGCCATCATCAAAAACACTTCAAACGATAAAAGCTAGAGACAGTGTGGAGAAAAGGGAACTCTCTTGCACTGTCAGTGGGAATGTAAACTGGTACAGCCACTATGGAAAACAGTTTCCATATGTTTCCAAACACTATGGAAGTTTCTTAAAGAATCAAAAATAGATCTACCATGTGATCCAGCAATCCCACTCATGGACACATGTCTGGAGAAAACCATAATTCTAAAGGATACATGCACCCCAATGTTCATTGCAGCACTATTTACAATAGTCAAAACATGGAAGTTACCTAAATGTCCATCAAAAGAGGAACGGAAAAAGAAGATGTGGTACATATATACAACGGAATATTATTCAGCTATAAAAAAGAATGAAATAACGTCATTTGCAGCAACACGGATGCACCTAGAGACTGTCATACTGAGTGAAGCAAATCAGACAGAAAAAGAAAAATAACATGTGATGTCACTTATATGTGGAATCTAGAAACATGATATAAATGAACTTACTTACAAAACAAAAACAGAGTCATGAACGTGGAAAACAACTTATGGTTACCAGGGGGAAGAAGGGATAAATTGGGAAACTGCAATGGACATATACACACTAATGTATATATGATAGATAACTAATAAGGACCTACTGTGTAACACAATGAACTCTAGTCAATAGCCTATATGGGGAAAGAATCTTAAAAAGAGTATGTATATGAACATATACATATATAAGGTATAACTGACTCATCTTGCTGTACACCTGAAACTAACACAACACTATAAATCAACTGTATGCCAATAAAAATTTATAAAATTAAAAGTTAAAATGTTATATATATATAAAAATTTATACACACACATGCACACACATGAACAAGTTGGGCTTCCCAGGTGGCTCAGTGGTAAAGAATCAGCCTGCCAATGTAGGAGATGCAGATTCCATTCCTGGGTCAGGTAGATCCTCATGATGAGTAAAACGGTAGTAGATGAAATGCTGACGGTACAGATCTATTTCAACAGGAATATACTGAAAAAAGAGATTAATTCTGATTTTAGAGAGATTGATGGCATTTGAGTCAGGTCTTATAGGTAGGAAGTAAAGGAGAGAGAGTGAGCAAATATTAAGGAAAATATTCCAGTTTTAGCAGCAACATAGAAGGATGAGTGGGCTTCCCTGATAGCTCAGTTAGGAAAGAATCTGCCTGCAATGAGGAAGACCTGGGTTTGATCCCTGGGTTGGGAAGATCCCTTGGAGAAGGGAAAGGCTACCCACTCCAGTCTCTGGCCTGGAGAATTCCTTGGACTATATAGTCCATGGGGTAGCAAAGAGCTAGACATGACTGAGTGACTTTAACTCACTTAGAAGCACGAATATGTTTGTATGAAACAAAAAAATGTTTTTATTGTAAAAAATGAAATATGTTTAGGTGTTCAGAAAAGGAGTCAGCAGCCAATAGTAGGAAATGAGATTGGAAGGCAGGTGAGGGTCAGACCCTAAAAGGCTTCCTTTTATTTTTTAAAACTGTTTTATATTGGAACATAGTCAATTTACAATGTTATGATAGTTTCAGGTGAATAGCAAGGGACTCAGCCATACATATACATGTATCCATTATCCCCAGACTCCCCTCCCATCCAGGCTGCTACATAATATTGAGCAGAATTCCAGGTGCTATACAGTAGGAACTTGGTTATCCATTTTAAATATAGCAGTGTGTCTATGTCCATCCCAAACTCCCTAACTATCCCTTCCCTCCACCTTTCTTCCCTAGCAACCATCAATTCGTTCTTTAAGTCTGTAAGTCTGTTTCTATTTTGTAAATAAGACTTTCAATAGGGGCTCTGAATACTGAACCAGACTTGCATACTACTTGTGACCTGTGACTTTTCAACAGAAACATTCTATACCAAAAGAAAACAGGGCCATATATTTAATGTGATGAAAGAAAGTTTTAGCCAAAGATCTTATATCCAACAAAACTGGCTTTCAAGTGTAAATAACAGAGAAACTGTTATCAATAAGCAAGACTTAGAGACTATCATTCCCAGGAGCTCTTCCTGAGGAAGAATCTACTAGAGAACCAGCTCCAGATAATAAAATACACGCTTAACTAGATACAAGGACTGGTTGCGAGCATTAAGTATGTAATTATTGTAGAACTAAGAATCAATGCCCATTAAGTGGGAGAGAGTGTTACGTAAGATATACGCCCTGGCAATATAATATTGTAGAACTAAGAATCAATGCTCATTAAGCGGGAGAGAGTGTTACGTAAGATATACGCCCTGGCAATATAAAAACGGTATGACTAGTTTCAAAAATTTGTGGCAGAGGAAAATGGGCAGGATATATGCCAAAAATGCTTTAGTATCTCTAATAATTCTATTGGTAGCAAATATCAGTATAAAAACAAATGGTAAAGAAGTGGAAAGGATGCAGAAGGAATCCATAGTTTACGAGCAACATTCAATTATGTCTAGGGATTCACATTTGGGTGATAAAACTACAAAAAATTACAAGGAATTAATTATTATGAAAGTCAGGATAGTGGTTTCTTACTGGGGACAAGAAGGTCTGTGATTGAGATTCAGCATATGGAAGTGACTTCTTAGGTGACTGGCAAAGTTCTATTTCATACCTTGATGGTTTTAATCTTATAATAATTCATTAAGCCATACATTTGATCCATTTGGTTTTTTATATCTATGCTTTATGTAACAAAAAAAAAGAGCATTTTTTTAAAAGAGGAAAAAATAGGAGCTTTGGAATTCTCTGTATTATTAAGACCTTACATTTTAAGCCTTCATTTCCACATGCATCATCTTTTTTAAAAAGTCCTCAGACCTTTAAATTAGGTAGATGGCCTCATTTATAGTCACTTTCATACAAATAAGGAAATTGAGTCTGAGTGGCTTGCCAAATTGTCAGCCAATAAATGCTAGAGTCGGACTAGAAACCAGACCCCACCACCGTGCTTTCTCCGTAAGTCCTTGGGAGCCACTGAAGTAACTTGTGCACAGGCTCTTGTAATGGGATTCCAGGCTGCAATGTCCAACTTGATTTATCTTTTGGGCAGAAGATTTAAATAAACAGGACAGAAATTTCAAGTCTGGCAGCAGTCCTTAAGGATACACTGGAGAGAAGAGATGCTCAGGAATACCGAGATGTGGAAAACCAAGATAAGAACCAAAGAGATGAAACCGAATAAAACGTATTTGTAAAGCTGTGCCTTTAAGATTATAAATATCCACTTCATAAGTTCAGGTTGCATAAAAACTGGATTAACAGTTCATAAGAAATCTACAACTTAATTAACCACAAGATTAGTGAAAGTTTAGTGTTAGGTAGGTGCTAAAAACAAATGTCCTATTTGGCTGTGTGATCTGAAAATGAGTGTCCAGAACAAGAAAGGCAGGACTCTGCATGCTTTTTATACCACCAGGAAGCGCGTCCAGCTCCAGGTGCTAAACTCTAAAAATGATGCTCTTCATAAACTGGACAAGTATAAACTGAACCGGGACAACTAGGATGACGGTGAAGGACCGAAGAAAACCATGGGAGTTTTACGAGGAAACCTGAAATCGAACAGAAGAAAAGGAACAGATTTCCAAGAGCAAGAAACAAGGCGGGATGAGGGCCAGTGTGAGACTGCAGAGTTTGGCCAAATGTAGACTATTTTCTCCCAGGTAAGAGTCATCTGTAAAATACTAAGTCTGAAGTTCCAGATGTACAAGCGACAGCTAGGGGTCTAATATGTTGGAGCTAATTGTCGGTTTGCATACAGGGTTTTGAGATCTTTGAAAAATTGAGTTTATAATTTTATACACACACATAGATTTATACACATAAAGTTATAAACTTTTGACAAATTTAGAACAAAAGGAGGTTATAAATTATGGCATTTAAGAGTAGAGAAACATTTTTATAGCTCATTCGGTCCCCAAATATTGTATTATATTTCTTCCCCTTCAATTCATCCAGAGACAATCACATGACATTAGATCTATTCTACAAATATTGTGAAAGATGGCTATATATATTGATAGTAATTTATGAGTCACCATTGTCCTTATTTGTAAACTAATAAGGGACTTCCCCAGTGGCTCAGCAGTAAAGAATCCATCTAAAATGCAAGAGCCTTGCAGGAGATGTAGGTTTGATCCCTGGGTCAGGGAGATCCCCTGGTGAATGGCTTGGCAACCCACTCTAGTATTCTTGCCTAGAAAATCCCATGGACAGAGGAGCCTGGTGGGTTGCAGTCCGTGGGGTCACAAAAGAGCCGCACATGACTGAATGACTAAACAGTAACAAAATTAATAAAATAATTTACAGAGACAGGGATTTTCAGTTACTTTTTATTTCTTTTATGGGTCTTATAAATGCAGTTGTCACTTTCTAAATAACTTATTAAATTATTAAATATTCAGTAATGCAATATCAAACATTCATCATTCAAAGTTTCTTTTTTCTCATATGTATATGTGCTTTGAGGAATAAGCAGTCATGCCATTGGACTTTTTCTTTACTTTTTTGGGAATAAAACATTTTTCTTAATTTCTGTTTAGTGCTGTTTCTCAAAAAAAATTATAAAACAGAAAAATTCATAAAAATCACTAAATTTTAACTTAAATCACCTGACATTTTCCCAAAAAGAGCCACTTATAGATCCTTTTATTCGTATAGTTTTTTTAGCTTGTTCTCTACATGTTTGTCTAATTTAATGTTTATGTGATTTATCACGTCTTGAACTGTGAACAATTTGACTATGTAACAAATGCCTTTGTATTAGTCATGAGTTTACGTACATGATAAAAATCAAACCTATTATTTACTACACTGTTAATTAGAGACTCTTTCTAGCTACCAATTCTGCATTTAGAAATAAAGTGATATCACTCTGAAACATCTAGATTAGGCCTCTAGGTATTCACTGAAGTATGTCCAAATTAGATTTAAAGTATATCTAGTTATGTTCTTATTCTCTTCAAATTACTAATACAAGTAGTACATAAATTGTATTTTTAACCACACATCTCTTTCCTCAATCAAAAATCCAAAACATATTTAAACACTAAGCACAAAACCCATATAAATTTCTTTTCCATACCTAACAGAAACACAAAAAGTAGAATTTGCTGAAAGTTTTCAATGAGCTTATGAGCTATTCAATGAAATAAGATATTTGTGAAGCTATAATTAAAAGTACGACCAAAATTTTACAATGACAGCTAAATGAGTAGTGATAACTAATATAAAAACTATCTTGACACAATTATCTTATGCTTTATCAGATCTTATATCACTGACTACTCCTTTAGGTCAAATGAACTCAAAGAAGATGCAGTATGTAAACTGTAGATCTTTATGTTTGACCAGTTAATACTGGTTCATCATTTATAGGAAGTGCCTCTTGATATATGAGCAGTACCAGTTTCTATAAGATTTCATTGCTTAAACACTTTATAATCAAGTAAGAAGCCCGTTGAAACATGAGAAAGAATTCTTCAGTTGGCTTTAAACAATTGTGGTCAGTTGTTCTTTTTTTAAATGGTCACATTCTGTTCTAGTCTTATTTATATTTAGGGAGATTTTTCTTTTACTGCATCTCTTCAAAGATTAATTTTATTTATTTTGTTTCATTTGCCAATGACGCATCGTTTAGAGAAGGGTTAGACTCAGCTATTCTAAAACAGGGATGACTTCTCTTGTTAGACAATGTCCAACCGAAACAAAGCAATTAATATTTGTATATCAAATCTGGAGCTTCCCAGGTGGCTCAGTGGTAAAGAACCCGCTGGCCAAAGCAGCAGATACAGAAGACGTGGATTTGATCTCTGGGTTGAGAAGATCCCCTGGAGGAGGAACTGGCAACCCACTCCAATATTCTTGCCTGGAAAAATCCCATGGACAGAGGAGCCTGGCGGGCTACAGTCCATAAGGTCACAAAGAGTCAGACATGACTGAACACAAGCATGCATTAAATTTTGACATTTGGAAGATTTTCAAAAAAAGAAATATCCTCCTGTGTCAAGATTTCTTTTAATGTGATAAATAATATTGCTAGAGAAAGAAATGGATAGATTTTTGAGCATCAACAAAATGACCAACATAGTTTAACAATGATGAGAGTTGTTTCCATGCCTCAGCTTCTCAACTCTTTTCATTTATTATCAGAGTTATGTGTTTGAACTTGTCTTCTGATTATCATCCACTAATATAGATTACAAGTCGTGGCTCACTGTTTTATAAAGCATCCTATAATTCAAATGCCATAATAGCAGTTAAGCAGCAGGGACATAAACCAGGTTATTTTCTTTTAGAAGTCTTAAATTCACTTCTTATAAATGGCGATATTCCTTACCAATAAATATGCACAAATAATTTTTAGAATATGTTCTCTCTAGTCAACAGCTCGTGTAAAAGTAAAGTATATACCAGAAATTAGAGAAGGTAATAAAAAAATCTTCAACCTGTAGAATCGATTAGCTGTCTTCTAAAGACCAACCCAGAAGGAACTCACTCTATGATGTGGTTAATTATGAGCAAACCACCTAGAAAGTAATCAATCAAAAGTAGTACAGTCTAAAGCATAGACACTGTAATCAGTTCAGTTCAGTCGCTCAGTCGTGTCTGACTCTTTGCGACCCCATGAATAGACTATGGCAAAACATTAAAATAAGAGAGTGAAACAGTAATTAGTGCAAATCCAAAGTACTGATCACAGAATAGTTTTAGGAAATTTAGAGCTGAAAAACTATAAATGGTTTATAGTCTTGGTTTAAGATCTCAGATAATGATTTCAGACTAATCAGAGAGGGAAAGCTCTTCGTGGTATCATAGCTTGATGGAAGCCATCTTTGAAGTATTCAGTTTCTTTTGCGATTCCCTATTTACCAAATCCCTAAGCAATAATTTTTCCTGAGTAAAAATTTCCAGGAAGAGGTATCTTGGGCACAATTTGCTTTTGTAAATCAATACTTTTGTGAATTCATTAAGTACGAATCAATTAAGAGCTTCTGAGACCTAAAACCCAAACTGGAAACAAAAACATACCAATTTGTGACACTTGAGCCAGACTGCCAATCCCCGTACTGTTGCCAGTTCATTGCTAAATGTGGACCATTTATAAACATTTATAAACATCACAAATAGTGTCCACATAAGCAGTATCTCTAAGACTGTAATGTGATATCCATTTAAGTAGACCTGAAGACTTTTAATTCTTAACATTAAAGACCCAGCTACATAGAAAGGTGAATGAACTTAAAAACTTCACAAGTCCTACTTATGTGAAAAAATACATAAAATTATGAACTCTTAGGAGAATAAATAAAATATTGATCACATTCCATGTGTGAGGCATATAAAAATAAACATCATTCCTGTTCTCAGAGCACTCACAGTCAATTTGGAAAAATAAGATCTATGAATAAGTAAAAAAGACTAACAAAGCCAGGCATGACATCAAGGTGAAGGAGAAATCTGTGTAGATTAGGGATGAATAAACAAAGAAAAAGGCATGATTTGAGCAGGATGTAAAGGAAAGGAGTGGGAAATAAGTAAGGAAAGATATTTACCAGAGTAGGCAGAAGGACACACAAAGCACATTCAGGGAGAGTATGTCCACATGTGGGGCTTTAGCGGAGAGTTTAGCTAAGATTGAGTGGGAGATAAATTAAGGAAGTAGAGTAGGACCAGCTTTTTAAAAGCCATCAAATATAAAGATTTACCAGCCTTTACAACTGCATTTGAGGACAGGACTGTATCTTACTCATTCTAGTAGTTTCCTGTAGCCTAACCTCTGCCTTTTACAGAGTAGGTACTATGTGTGCGTACTGGCTTCTTTTGGAAATATAAAACAATTAAAGTCTTCTAATACTTACACAACATGAAAAGACAATTCATAAAAATATTTATGTAGCTAAAGAGAATACTGATTGGAGGGAGACAACTTATGAATTAGGAAAGTCAAATCTACTTTATATTTGCTTTAGTAGAAGCTAAGCACCTCTTACGGGTTTATTTTTAAAGGCAAGATTATAGTTAAAGTCAGCACTCAAAAGATGCTCTCATATTAATTAACCTACCACATGACTATGGGAATGCTAGTTGTACAAAACAAATGTTATAATTATGATGTTTGTAATTATTATCAGCAGCAGCGTTTAAGCTGCTGCCAAATATTTCTACCAGATTTAGAAAGTGTTAGGGCATATATCTACTAACTTTCCCTGGTAAAATTTCCCTGGGAGGGGAAAAGTAAAAATACTTTCATATTTTCTGTGTATAATTAAAAATTTCAAATTATTACAATATGATACATCATAAAATACTGTAGCCATTTTAAACATGGTTTTGATCGGAATTTAGGCTTAATCTCACATGCAAGTCATGTGGAAAACTGAGGCAAACAAGTGAATTTGGTTCCAGATATCTAGTTCATGAAAAAGAGAAAGTACACAAAAAGGAAGAAATATCTGAAGCTAAAGTGGGTTTTATTGTGGCTGGTTTTTTTAAATAGTCAATTATACAAATACATTTCAAATATAGCTTGGCTTTAGAATAAAATCACTTGGGAGGTTTTCTATTTTACAGTTTTCTGTTTCTAGGAAAGACACCACGTCCTTTAAGAGGTGTCCTAATCATTATGTCAGCACAACTGAGCTTCACATGGAAACCAAATTGCACTTGGACCCAAACCCAGAAGGAGATGAAACAACCTACACTGTGCACCTGGGAGGAGAAGCCAAAGGCACATGCATGGCCTTTGAATCACAGGTAGACCTGCTTAAAAACAAGACTGTCCTCTTCACCACGTTTTTAAATAGTCATTAGTAGGTGACTGGGAGGAGCTAAGAAAGAGTCTGGAGAGATAAGAGCCAGGTAATGAGTCATCCTACAAGGACTTGTATCCATTGTCATGCACACGCAGAATGATTCAAAGCTGAACAAAAGCCTTTCAAAAATAAACTTGGATTCAATGCGCATGTGCGAGCTAAGTCACTTCAGTTGTGTCTGACTCTTTGCGACCCTATAGACTGCAGCCCACCAGGTTCCTCTGTCCATGGGATTCTCTAGGCAAGAATACTGGAGGGGGTTGCCATGTTCTCCTCCAAGGGGTCTTCCCAACCTACATCTCTTATGTCTCCTGCATTGGCAGGCAGATTCTTTAATGAAGAATTTTTGTAGTTTCTTCAGTGTAATCCCTTTCAAAATGTCAATGGCATTTTTCACTAGAACTACAACAGATAATTTTTAAATGTGTATGAAAACACAAAAGATCTGAAATAACCAAAACAATATAAAGAAAGAACAGAGCTGGAGGAATCACACTCCCTGACTTCACATTACACTACAAAGCTACAGTCATCAAAACAGTTACAGTACTGGCACAAAGCATACACATATGTCAATGGAACAGAATACAGAGTCCAGAAATCAACCTATATAAATCATTCCAGAAAACTGAGCCATTGTAATTTCATCAGGTTACTATTAATAAGGAAAAAGTTTCACTTAGAACAACCTAGAAGTCATTAGACCTCTCAAATATTTACTAAAAATTTATTGATTTGTCAAATATATTCAATGCCTATTATTCTAACTCTAGGGAGTGAACAGGAAGATAAAGTCCCTTCTCGCATGGAATTTAAATACTAGTAAGAAAAGACAATAATCAAATATGTCAAATGCCAGGGGGTGACAGGCATCAGTGCAGAAAAATAAACAGAGTAAAGGTGATCGTGATGGTGACTGAGGAGGGTGGATACAATTTTCTATTGCAAGCTCAGGGAAAGGTCTCAAAAAGCGAGACAGGGCGATGGTGAGGGAATGAACCATCCAGTTATATCTGGGAGAATAGTGACTCGATAGGGGAACGGTAAATGTCGAGCCCCCAAGACAGGGTGTTCTTGGCCTGTTTCATACACAGCAAGTCACCTGGTGTGGGTGCCATGGGGACGGCAGGGAAAGAGGGACAGAGTGGATGACAAAGGTGGTGGGGGGTCCAGAGGGAGGTCAGAAAGATTATATAGAAGCTTCCAGGCCACAGGAGGTATTTGGGCATTTCCTTTCAATGGAAAGCTGTTTGATGATTTTGAAGAGAGGAATGCCACTTTGAAAGGATCACTGTGGCAGCTGTGTGACGAGGAGATGGGGTGGGTGGAGGTAAGGGTGCTGAAGAGGCAGCACTATAATCATCAAAGTGAGCGGTGACCCCAGCTTGGAGTAAGGAGAGAGCAGTTGACATGGAAAGAAGTAGGAGTATTCATGATACACTTTCCAATAGACCCATAGCCTTTGTCTATGGCCTGACTAGGGTGTATAGAAGAGCCAAAGATGAACAATGTTTTTAGTCTGAACGGCTGAAAGGATGGAGTTGCCATACCTGGGAGAATTCAGGAGGAGGTACCATGGGGGAGTGAGAGGAGGGTGTATTAAGAGTATAGTTTCAATAGGTGAAAGGAATTAAGGAGTACAAACTAGCTGTTATAAAATAAACAAGTCACAAAGATGTAATATACAGCACAAGGAATAGTTATAATAACTCTGTATGTTGTATAGTCCATAAAAATATCATATCATAGGACTTTTCTGCTTGGTCCAATGGTGAAGACTTCAGGCTTCATCTGCAGGGGCACAGGTTTGATCTCTGGTCAGGGAACTCAGATCCCACATGCTATGTGGTACGGCCAAAAAATGAAAAAAAAATCAATCACTATGTTGTATCCCCTAAACTAACATAATTGTGTTAGTCAACCATACTTCAGTAAATTACCAAAGAAAAAAGTACAGTTTGAATGTTACATGTGAAATGCCTATTAAACACCTGTATGGAAAAATTGAGGTGCTGATTGTATGTATGGAGTTCTAGACAGAGGTCAGAGTTGAAAATAGAAACTCAGGATCATCAGCTTTTGCATGATATTTAAAGGCATGGGGTTAGATGAGGCTACCTGGGGAGTGACTACAGAGAAAGAAGGTGAGCTTCTGATACTGAAACAAAATCTAGAGTTTGGAAACAAGAAGACTAGAGAAAAGTGGGCTAGTCAAACAGCAGAATAAACAAGAACAAATGGCACCTTAGAAGCCAAGTGAAGACTGTGTTTCCAAAAAAGGAAAGGGCAGGTGTCAGTGCTGCTGACTGGCCCAGAGAGTTCTGAACCAAGAATGTGACATCCGATTGGAAAATGTGGAAGTCGTTCACCACCTTGACAAAGGTGGAGAGTGAATAATAATTGCTATGGGTGAAAAAGAATTAGAGGGGAAGAATGAGAGACAGTGTGGACAACTGCTTTAAGGGCTTACCTGTAAAAAGCAGAAGAGAAATGGTAGCTAGAGGAAAACAGGGAGATTTAAGGAAGGAGTTGCTTAATGAATTGAAAGGAGTTGAAATGAATTGCTTCAGCATGTTTGTTTCTTGGTGAGGAGCAGGCAAAAATGGGGGAAAGAGAAAGAGGGACAATCATAGGAACCATGTCCATTGTAGCCTGGGAGAGTTGGAACCCAACAATGAAAGACTGTGATTGCTTTATGTAAGAGCCCTTGAATGCAGTTCTTAGTTCTGTCAATTGATCACATTAGCAGCCTGTTTGAGGACTGATGATAAAGTTGTACTGAGCACTTACAATATATCAGGCACTGTTTCAATCACTTGACCTATTTTCTGTCTCATGCTCAAACCGACTCTGAATCAAACTGAGCCCACAATTCATTCATTTAATGAATCATTGAACAAATACTGAGTAAGAACCCACTATGTTCCAAGCACTATATTAGCTGTTGAGGAGTAAAAAGTGAACAGTGAATTATCAGGTAAGAGTTGTGGAACATTCATGATGGACCAGGCTTTTTGCCTATAAGCTCTATCTTTATGATCTCACTTACTTCTGATACCAACCCTGGGAGACTGGTATTACTGTTCAAGTTCTACAGATTAGAAAACTGAGGTATAGGGAAGTTAAATAATATCTAGGTGAAAACATCAACAACTAAAACTCAGATTGTGTGATTCCACTCTGATACCTGCATGTTCCCTCTCTATCCTTTACATCTATGTTGCCGAGACAGAAAAAACTTAAGTTTAAAAAAATTTTAATAAGAAAAGAATTGCAGTGTGCTAAGAACAAGAAAATGACTGGGTGCCAAACCAGAGAATGATGGAGTAATAGAATGGGGGAAGTTAATTTAAAAAAAAAAGAGTTGGCAGGGAAAGCTACTTACTAAGGAGAATAATATTTCAACTGAAACCTAAGAGATAAAAAATATACTGAACAGGGGTGGGAAGAAACTTCCATGTCAAGGAAAGAGTAGAAAATACAAAGGCCCTGAGGCAAAAAAAAAAAAAAAAAAAAACCCACTGTGTGTGCTCAAAGGCAAAGGAGAAAAGGAAAGATATAAGCATTTGAATGCAGAGTTCCAAAGAATAGCAAGGAGATAAAAAAGCCTTCCTCCAGTGATCAATGCAAAGAAATAGAAGAAAACAATAGAATGGGAAAGACTAGAAATCTCTTCAAGAAAATTAAAGATTCCAAGGGAACATTTCATGCAAAGATGGGCTCTATAAAGGACAGAAATGGTATGGGCCTAACAGAAGCAGAAGATATTAAGAAGAGGTGGCAAGAATACACAAAAGAACTATACAAAAAAGATCTTCATGACCCAGATAACCACGATGGTGTAATCACTCACCTTGAGCCAGAAATTCTGAAATGTGATGTCAGGTGGGCCTTAGGAAGCATCACTAGGAACAAAGCTAGTGGAAGTGAGGGACTTCCAGTTGAGCTATTTCAAATCCTAAAAGATGACGATGTGAAAGTGCTGCACTCTGTATGCCAGCAAATTTGGAAAACTCAGCAGTAGCCACAGGACTGGAAAAGGTCAGTTTTCATTCCAGTCCCAAAGAAAGTCAATGCCAAAGAATGTGCAACTTACCGCACAGTTGCACTCATCTCACACACTAGCAAAGTAATGCTCAAAATTCTCCAAGCCAGGCTTCAGCAATACGTGAACCGTGAACTTCCAGATGTTCAAGCTGTATTTGAGGCAAGAAAAGGCAGAGGAATCAGAGATTAAGTTGCCAGCATCCGCTGGATCACTGAAAAAGCAAGAGAATTCCAGAAAAACATCTACTTTTGCTTTATTAACTATGCCAAAGCCTTTGACTGTGTGGATCACAACAAACTGTGGAAAATTCTTCAAGAATTGGGAATACCAGACCACCTGACCTGCCTCCTGAAAAATCTGTATGCAGGTCAAGAAGCAACAGTTAGAACTGGACATGGAACAACAGACTGGTTCCAAGTCGGGAAAGGAATACGTCAAGGCTGTATATTGTCACCTTGTTTATTTAACTTATATGCAGAGTACATCATGCAAAATACCAGGCTAGATGAAGCTCAAGCTGGAATCAAGATTGCCAGGAGAAATGCCAATAACCTCAGATATGCAGATGACACCACCCTTATGGCAGAAAGTGAAGAACTAAAAAGCCTCTTGATGAAAGTGAAAGAGGAGAGTGAAAATGTTGGCTTAAAACTCAACATTCAGAAAACTATGATCATGGCATCCAGTCCCATCACTTCATGGCAAATAGATGGGGAAACAAGGGAAATAGGGAGAGACTTTTTTTGGGGATTCCAAAACCACTGCAGATGGTGACTGCAGCCATGAAACTGAAAGATGCTTGCTCCTTGGAAGAAAAGCCATGACCAACCTAGACAGCATATTAAAAAGCTGAGACATTACTTTGCCAACAAAGGTCCATCTAGTCAAAGCTATGGTTTCTCCAGTAGTCATGTATGGATGTGAGAGTTGGACTATAAAGAAAGTTGAGCACCAAAAAATTGATGCTTTTGAACTGTGGTGTTGGAGAAGACTCTTGAGAGTCCCTTGGACTGCAAGGAGATCCAACCAGTTCACCCTAAAGGAGATCAGTCCTGGGTGTTGATTGGAAGGACTGATGCTGAAGCTGAAACTCCAATACTTTGGCCACCTGATGCGAAGAACTGACTCACTGGAAAAGACCCTGATTCTGGGAAAGATTGAAGGTGGGAGGAGAAGGGGACAACAGAGGATGAGATGGTTGGATGGCATCACTGACATGTGGACATGAGTTTGAGTAAGCTCTGGGAGTTGGTGATGGACAGGAAAGCCTGGTGTGCTGCAGTCCATGGGGTCGCAAAGAGTCAGACATGACTGAGCGACTGAAGTGACTAAGTGACTGACTGTGCTCAAGGGAGCATAAAGGGAGAACACAAGAATGACTTAAGATAAATTAAGGAACTAGGGAGGGCTCTGATTATGCAGGGTCTTAAAAACCCAGAAAAGAGTGGTTTAGATTGCATTCTAAGCTTAATGAGCAATCACTGAAACTTTTTCAGTGGGAGAGGTCACACCAGATTTATATTTAAGGCTAACTCTTGAGCAATGTATCAGATGGACTAGAAATATTGGTGGGGATGGTCAGGGTGCAACAGTGGAAAGAGGTAGACCAGTTGGCAAGTTGTGAAGCAGTGGCCCAGAAGATAGACAAAAGTGATGAATGGACAAGGAAAGAAGCAGCAGGATCTGAAAAATATTTTGGAGATGGTATTTATAGGATTTGGTGATGAAAGGGATACAAGGGATGAGAGTAAAGGCGGATGACTCCTGGGTTTTAAACTTGACCAACTAGATAAACCATGAATTCATTTATTGAGATGGGAAAATTTTATGGTCTATGGCAACAGACAGATTTAGGAAGAAATAAGAATCCTCTTTTGGAAAATTTTTGTTAGAAATATCAGAAAACTGAATGTTGGGATCTAGTGAAGAGTTCTAGGCTGCAGACATAAATTGGGGACTCGATGGTGTAAAGACAGTATTGAAGTTATGGGCATGGATGAGATTATGCAGGAGGAGAAGGGTGAAGTGAAGAAGGAAGGCAAGGGAAGGGGAAAGGATCCAAGAAAAGCCCCAAGATCTTCAACCCATTACATCTGGATAAGGAATGAGAAACTGGCAAAAAAAAAAAGTGAGGGCTGAGAAAACTGTCCAGTTTGGTTAGAAAATGTGGTTCCAAGGAAGCCAGAAGAGAGGTTCATCGAGAGAAATGGACTAGTCAGTTATCCCAAATGCTGGCGAGAACTGAGAAAAATAAGGATAGAGAAACATCTGTTGAGTTTGGCTCCATGGAATTTACTGGCAAATGCGGCAAAAGTTCTTTAGGAGGGACAGTAGCATCTGGATGGGCTGGGGGTTGAAGAGGACATCATAGGTGAGGAGAGGAAGAAGGAAGTGTGAGATAACAAGAGGGAGCCAAGAAATGGGGCTTTTCAACATGGGAGTGTCAAAAGGTCAGCTGAGGGATCCTGAAGAACCTTAACAGTTTATTTGAGCAAAATATCGATTCAAATCAGGCAGCACCAAACCAGAAGTGGTTAGGAGCCCTCCATGGACGAGAGCAGAGGGAAAGACTTCTACAGAGAAGAGGAGGAAATACAGCAAGGGCGTTGCTTGATTGGCTTTAACTTAAGCCTCTGCTTTATGTAGAAAATGTGGTTGGCTGTTTGTGACTGGGTGTCCTTGGGTTTGGATTTCTTACCCTTCAGAGGCTGTGGCCCTGGTGTGCCTTCTTAGGCTGTTAAGGTGGTAAAGCCACCGCAGTCTCATGGCCTCCTTGTTTAATTAATACATTTAACAAGAGATATGAAAGCCCATTAGTCTGCTGATGGAAATGATCCAGCAGAGAGGAGTATGATGTAGACAACATTGAAAGGACAATACTGTGTGAATTCCTAAAGGAGGTGAGAGAAAAATGAGTCCATAATGCAAGTGAAAACAGTAAGTATCACTGTAAGAGAGATACCACCTCTTCCTTACAAGGGGAAGAAGCAGAAAACAGATGTCAATACGGGTTGGTTTGTAGATTTGACAAAAGGAAGGAGGATACAGAAATTTGCTGATTAAACACAAAATCAAAGTCTGAACCCAGGTCTCCATAGAGACACGTGGCGTGGCCATGGACACAGAGCCTTTAGAAAGCAACTTCCAGGGACTGAACAGGGTCTCTGCCCAGCCTTGGGAATCACTATTTTCCCAGAGCAAAAATGGTCCTAACTTGGCCCCTGCCTTGTGAGGGACGTCCTGCCTGTAACTTCCTCCTAACAGGGTCAGGGCTCAGAGGCTTTAGCCCAGGAAGGAGGTAACTTTCCTGATCCTGGGGAAGCGAACATGCCCCAACATGAGAGGGAGCAGAGCCCGCTGCACTCCGTCCCTTCTTCTCGGCCATTTCACGTGTTAAATTTAAGATCCACATATTGAGCATTTCTAGGTTTTCGACTTCACATCAGCGACTGTTGCACGTATCAAACTGGGAAACTCGGAGAACAATTGCTCCAAAATACCGGTTATTGCAGCACCCTTTTCCCTCCCCAGGCCCCTCCACCATCCTCTCCCCTGCTTTCCGTACCATTATCTTGACTGCTCCTCCCCATTTCTGCCAAGACAACATCAAAGCTTTTCTCTCCTCCTTGTTCTCCTTCCTTGTCTTTGCTACCCACATTTGCTAATGCTTGTCTAATCGGGCAACAACATTCTTCCTGGCACGATTCACAAGTTGAGTCCCAGGTCCTTCAAGATGACATTTGACAGAGGCCAGATTTTGTTTTCCTGAATGGTTTCTATCACAGTCACAGAAAAGCCTTCAGTTAAAAAATTCAACTGCTCAAGCTCTTATGTTTGAAAATCCTCATCAACGTGGTTTCCCTCCCTCCAGGCAATTTGAGGACCGGCTTTTTGGCTCCTGGATTTTACACCCAACGGTTACTCTCAGCACTCCTGGCTGCTCCTTGCCTGTTATCTTTCATTTCTCGTTTTGTTCACAATTCCACCCACTCCTCATCGTTCTCTTTGGTAATCCTGTCAAGAAATCAATTTGCTCCTTTCTCTGCTATTAAATAAAGTGGCTTACCCAGCAATTCTTCCCTTTTATGGAAGAGAAATGAGGGTAGAAATAAGCTCTCCTCTGCTGGTCCCGAACATAGCATGACTGGGTTTCTAACACAGGTACCGTGTCATTTTAGGTATTTTACAGAGACCTAGCACTTAAATCAAGCCTCATTAAAATGGAAATATTCATTAGAATTCAAGAGGGCTTGCTGAATTGTACATTACTTGTTCCCTGAAAGCATTTACTTTTAGGGTAATGTGAGAGTCTGTCTTTAAATACTTTCACCTCTTTCTGATCTCTTCTGAAATCATTGTAGATGAGTCAGATAATGCACTCACTGCAAAAAAGAATATTTAAGAATAAGCCTCAATTTGTGGGCATGTAAAAGTAAAACGTGAATATGAAGAAAAAAGGAAGCTTTTTTTAAAGAGAGGCATTCATTTCTATTTTATTTCTATTTCCCAACATTCAAGCAATTTTGTACAGTTCTACATTGGTCTATATGTGGGTACGCATTTTAAAATGTTATACCATTATAAGTGAACACCAAAGATATAAAGAAGTTTGGCTTCAATAACTTACACTTGAAGGAGTTTAGGTTCAGGACTATATATTGTTGATGTCATGTAAAAGAAAAATAACCATCAGATGTTATATTTAACAGATGTCATCACTCATAAATAAGCACTTTTAGTGTCTAACTAAAAAAAAATCTGTATTAAAATAAGCAATATTTGACATGGGCATAATAAACATATGGGATTCCCCAATGGCTTAGCAGCAAAACAATCCGCCTGCAATGCAGGAGGCACAGGAGCCTCAAATTCAATTCTGGTTCGGGAAGATCCCCTGGAGGAGGAAATGGCAACCCACTCCAGTATTCTTGCCAGGGAAATCCCATGGACAGAGGAGCCTGGCCGGCTCCAGTCTAAGAGGTTGCTAAAGAGTCTGAAATGACTGAGCAGCTGAGCATGATGATAATAAATGCTGCTGTAGGAGAAGCCTTGCATTTACCCAGAACTAGACCAGGGACAAGGGGACCAGGAAGTTAAAAAAAAAAAGATTTCAGACCTGTAGGGCATTCTGGATCTTAGATGCTAAAGCAGCCTAATTAGGGCTGTGGCTGCTGTGTATTTAGTCCACCTGTGGGAAGGGATGGTATTGTCAGCATTTGGAAATTACATCCTAAAATTTAGAATTAGGGATTTTCCTCTGAAAAAAGAGTTATACTGTGAAGTTAATACATAGAGGTGGGAGTTCTTCCTCAAGGTAGCGGTGGTCCTCCTACACAAAGACCTGCAAGTAGGAAGCTGCAGATTTTCATCTAATTATGTGAACAAGGTGTAGCTCTGCTGGAACACTAAGTGCTGTAAACTGTGGCACCGATACCAGTGTTCATATGTCTAAGAAGAGAACAGGAAGAAAACAGAAGGTATAGGTCCGGAGATCTCATACGTCCTGTCATGCTGTGACTCCAGAGGGTCCAAGGTACCCCAGGAGTTGGGCCCCCAGTAGCCAGCTGTCTATATAGAACATTGATTCAAACTAGTGATTGCTTTGAAATTTACATTTTTATATAATTTCTTTTATATTAATATTTCCTCTCTCTCTTTCTCAGATTTTTTCCCTGCATTATTTGCTTGTTAAGTTGCAGATATAATGCCCCCATTAAAAAGCCCCAGAGTCACCATTTTCTCCCATGAAAGCAAGCTGAGATTTAACTGCCCTTTCAACTTTTTCTCAGGAATGTGATCTTTAAACAGACCATCTGAAATATCCTGATCAGCAATAGTGAGGTGACCTTCGTAACAGGATCCCTGCTGTTCCCTGGCCCCCCAGAAGAGGGTTGCCTGTCCCCAAACAATTATTTCCCTCTGCCAGTACCCTCTATGCCCCTCTTTCTGCCTATAAAAGCCTCCCATTTTTTACCACTCCTCAGAGCCCTCTTCTAGCTGCTAGATGGGATGCTGTCCGACTCATGAATCACTTAAAGCCAATGAGGTATCCAAATTTACTCAGCTAGATTTTGTTTTTTTAACATCTCTTTATTCTGAATACTTCAGTGTATATATCTTATCGAGCTATGGTACAATTATCTAAACGAGGGAATTAACTTTGGCTCAATACTATGGCCCCTATTTGGATTTCACCAGTTATCCCAGTAATGTCCTTTCTAGCAACAATACTGTAAGATGAAGCATTGATTCAGTTGTCACATGAGCCTCTCACCTGAAAGTCTTCCTCAGTCCTTATGACAGTGACATTTGAACAGTGGACATCACTTATTTGATGGAATGGCCCCCAGTGTGGGTTTCTCTGATGCTTCCTTATGAGTAGGTTAACATTATACATTTCTGGAGGAACATCACAGAGTGATGCTCTTTTCCTCTTGGTGTTCAGCGATCATATCAGGAGGCACTGATGTCAGCTTGCCCTACTCTATGGACATTAACTTTAAACACTGCGTAAAGGTGTGTTTTGCCAGGTTTCTCCACTGTAAACTGACTCTTTTTCCCTCTATAGTTAATAAATATTTGATGCGAAGCTATTATAAGTATCCCGTTACTTCTATAACTGTCCCACGAGTGTTAATGGTGACTTCTGCCTATATTCATTATTATTTTCATGGTTGCCAAAGGTCATTTTCAAATTCCATCATTCTGGCATCATTTATTAGTTGGTTTACCTCCATCCCTGTGATTTTATTTATATATCAATATAAACCCATATAATAGATCATAACACAAATATAGATAATGGATTATACTTTTTGCTACCATTTGTAGGGGACGCTCCGCAGAAAGAGAGAGGCAGTGGAACTTGCCTTAGCAAAGCCCAGGGATCCTGAGGAGAGGTGAGCCTGCTGGCCGCCAACCAGCCCCTCAGCGACCGAGAGACAACCAGAGCCGACAGGGGTTCCGTCTAAGCAGTTCCGCTTTATTGCCGCAAGCTCCCGGCTTATAAAGGCAAGCAAGGCGGGGTTTGCGAGGGATTTTCCATAGTTGCACCAATCACGTTAAAGGTCAAATCATCATGTGCCTTCATTATAACAGTCGTCTATGGTGATCACGTGCTGTCCACAGGCATGGAAATCAAGAGAGCCAATCAAAAACTTTAACATAGACCACGCCCCTCTTTCTTCCGCCAGGCGCCATCTTAGTTTCCAACTGCAAAGCTAACCCATCTTTTTTAAGGTTTCCCATTTAGGGCCCCACAACCATTTATTTTGATTCTCAAACTGATACTCATACTGATACTCAGATTTATCCGCAAGCTCAACTTTTTTTTTTAATTCAGATTTCTGACTTTTACTGAGAAATCAATGATTTGGAAAAAATAGGGCATTAATTCCATGGATCAGAGTAACTGAGAAAAATGTAAGCAGGCTTGCTTTCTCCATTTTCCAGATTCTGCTCCTGGTTGACCCGACTCAGATATGTTACCTAATCTAACATGTATGAGCCTGACTCTATTATAAGATTTCTCATTTGTTGCTGTTCAGTAGCTAAGTTGTGATCGACATTTTGTGACCCCATGGACTGCAGCATGCCAGGCTCCTCTGTCCTCCAATATCTCCTGGAGTTTGCTCCAATTCATGTCCATTGAGTCGGTGGACATCTCATCCTCTGTTGCCCCCTTCTCTTTTTGCCTTCAGTCTTTCCCAGCATCAGGGTCTTTTCCAATGAGTCAGCTCTTCACATCAGGTGGTCACAGTCCTGGAGCTTCAGCTTGAGCATGAATCCTTCTAATGAATATTCAGGGCTGATTTCCTTTAGGATTGACTAGTTTGATCTCCTTGCAGTCTTGAGAGGGACTCTCAAAAGTCTTCTCCAGCACAACAGTTCAAGAGTATCAATTCTTCCGTACTCAACTTTCTTCATGGTCCAGCTCTCACATCTATACATAATTACTGGAAGAAACAGCTTTGACTAGATAGACCTTTGTTGGCAAAGTGATGTCTCTGCTTTTTCATATGCTTTCCTTCCAAGGAGCAAAGTGTTAGTCATTCAGTCATGTCCAACTTTTTGTGCCGACGTGGACTGTAGCCCACCAGGCTCTTCTGTCCGTGGAGTTCTCCAGGCAAGAATACTGGAGTGAGTGAGTCATTCCCTTCTCTAGAGGAGATTCCCAACCTAGGGATAGAACCCAGGTCTCCTGCACTGGCAGGCAGGTTCTTTACTGTCTGAGGCACCACGGCAGCCCTAAAGGAGCATGCATCTTTTAATTTCATGGCTGCAGTCTCCATCCACAGGAATGTAACTGTTGAGTTTGTTAATTTGAAAACCATTGATCTAATGAAAAAATAGCCTGAGGTGAAAGTAAGGCCCCAGTCATATGTCTGACTCTTATATGTGAGTAAGTTATTTAACTCTATCTGTTCTAGTTTATCTGCTAGTTGGAAGGGGTAATGCGTGTCTCTGCCTAGCCAAAAGCTGTGAGAAAAATGAGAAATGCACATACCTGCCACAGTACAAATGGAAACGAAGACGTTCAAATGATAATGTCTTATTTCCTTTCTATTAGGGTATTATTAAGCAAAATAGGTGTAATAATACTCACCTTTTAAACAGATACTCTGAGAATTAAAAATAATGCATGCAAAACCCTTGCAGTAACTAATGTAAAATAGGAGACTAATAAATTACAGCCATTATTTTTATCATTATTACTGAGGGACTTTAAAGTCTTTTCTGCCTCCTGTAAAAGGAATAAGACAGAACAGCTGTGCAAACAATGTAGAAGTTTCTTGGAATTAATAGAATATGTGCACATTTCAACTTTCAGGAGTCCACTGTGTTCTTGTTTGCTAAATGAGGACACCATGAGCAATGAGCATGAGTCAGTTCTGTCTAGATGTTCCTTGGATGTTATAAAATTCAGCATAATGTTAATAACAGGAATCATGGTTCTTTAAGACTCACACTGGTGTGTCTCATCAGAATTGCATTACAACATAAATAGGATATTTATTTTTATCACCACACCTAGAAAGTCACCAAGGGTTTAGAAGTCGACCTGTCACTGAGAAACTCCCAAAACAAATATGACTGTCTCTTTACAGGCTTATTATTCAGTCAGGCTGAACATGGGATCATATGTTTGGATGATCGTTTTGAAAGTTCCCTGGTTCTGTGATGTATATGAAGTATATATTACGCTTGTCTAACAGGTTTTCATCATTCTTAGCGTAGTCAATTCTCATGCTGCCCCTGTATGAGAGACTGCATTAGGTGATATGATCTTCACATTACAGATTTAAAAACTGAGATGCCATCAACTTCAGTGACTTCTGAGAGTCAGTGATTCAGGCAGAACTAGAATCCAAGTTTCTGGGTCTAGCTTCTTTCCACTGCATTTTACTATTTCCACATACATCCAGTGTTCCAGGAAAATAAAATGCCTCTAGGCAATTCACCCCTCTTTTTTTAATGACCACAAACAATACAACCAGACAGACATAATACTAATTACTCTAGGGAGTTCATCCGATATTGCTATTTGTAACATGCAAGAAGAAAATAACTTGATATCTCAGAAGAGAAACTTCCATAATCACTAACGATAAGATCTGTCAGAAAACTGACCCCAGCTAAGGGTGCAGGCAACGGGAAGAGCTTCAGGTCAGAAGGCTGGCTTCCCGGCTCATTCTGTTTCTAATTAGCTATGGTGATTTTGGATAAATTCTTTCTCTCTCTAGGTCTCCAGTGTTATCATGTGCATAATAAGGAAGTTGGACTGAAGGAAGCTGCAGGATGTTGAAATCATCATATTTACAAATCAGCACTGACTCCATGGAGGCACTCATCACTTTACCATAAACACTGATAAGATGAAGAATAGAGACTAATAAAGTTTACAGTAGTGTACTGTACAATGGAAAACATGAATTATTCTCATGGATAGCCTGTAATAAAATATATGATTGCACGAACAAGTGTCTCATAGCCTTATCAGAGTCAGATGAATGATTGTGGCATCCGTTCATGGGGCCTACTGAAGTGCCCTTGTCACTGCAATTTTTTCTTTATTTTTTTATTAGATATCTAGCTTATTTATTTAAGTCTTTTATTACTTTTTTAAAATTTCTCTTTTATTTTTTTGCCACACCACACAGCATAACGGATCTTAGCTCCCCAACCAGGGATCAAACCCATGCCCTCTTCAGCAAAAACAGAATCCTAACCACTGGACCAACAGGGAATTCCCACTCTAATTTTAAGAATAACACTTTTTCCCCCTTTGTGCCCAGTTCACCCTTGGGTGTTGGGCAGTGAGGAAAGGCAGCTGCCCTTAGATTGCCCCAGACCTTGAAGAGACCTCATTTGTCCAGGAAAGGCCAGTCAAACTGAGCACTCACTTCAGGAGCTACTTCTCTAGGAGAGAGAGAACTGCCTTTCCTCACTTTCTGCACACAGTCCACAAAATTATTTTTTATGATTGCTTTTCCCTCCTAAAACCTTTCCTGAAATTTATTCAAACCTGATTTTACCTGACCTCTATCCCAGAAATTTTTTTTTCTTTCCATGATTGCCACTTACAGTAATCAAAAATTCCTTAGGGAAAAAAATTTAATTTTCTTTGCTTTATAAATATGAAGCAAATATCTGTTTATCTTGAATTTTGATGAATATCTCTTTAAATACTTGACTCATCTTGAAATAAGTGAATTGTCATATTCTTCAGAAGTTCCTTGAGAGAGATCATTAATGAATAACAATAAATCTTAATGCTGCCCTAGAGAAAGAGAGATGATTTCAGATGGCTAAAAAACAACCTTTTATCTTTTTGTTAAGAATTTGAGACAGTTAATTAATCTACCACCATATGCCTTTTTTAAAAATAACTGCAAATAGAGCAGAACAAATATTTAAAATTCTAAGAAGGGTTCCAGAGGCAGCTCTGGTACCTTTCCTTCAAAATTGTTCAAAATAGCGGTTATTCTGTAATACAGCAAGTATCTGATCTAGGTTTTCTGTGACCATCCTAATTTAAAAGACTCTGTCATGCTCTATAAATAGGTAAATTTTTCCCTGGCAGATCATGATTCGGATAGAATATCCCGATATGCACAAAACTCAGGGAAAATGTCTTTCCTCAGAAATACTCTAACCTCTCTGCACAGTAATATAAAGAACTTAAACTGAAATATTGTACTAGTATATAATGTAGATTATATAAATTAATATACTAGTGCTACAGTGACCCCATAGACTACAGCACCTCAGGCTTCCCTGTCCATCACCAACTCCCAGAGCTTACTCAACTCATGCCCATCGAATCCGTGATGCCATCCAACCATCTCATCTTCTGTCGCCCCTTCTCCTCCTGCCTTTGATCTTTTCCAACGAGGGTCTTTTCCAATGAGCTGGTTCTTTGCATCAGGTGGCCAAAGTATTGGGAGTTTCAGCTTCATGCAGCATGCATCATACCAATGAACATTCAGGATTGATTTCCTTGAAGATTGACTGGTTTGAGCTCCTTGCAGTCCGAGGAACTCTCATGGATCTTCTCCAGCACCACAGTACAAAAGCATCAACTCTTTGATGCTCAGCTTTCTTTATAGTTCAACTCTCATATCATACATAACTACTGGAAAAACCATAGCTTTGACTAGATGGACCTTTGTTGGTAATGTCTCTGCTTTTTAATATGCTGTCTAGGTTGGTCGTAACTTTTCCTCCAAGGAGCAAGCGTCTTTTAATTTCATGGCTGCAGTCACCATAAGCAGTGATTTTGGAGCCCAAGAAAAGAAAGTCTCTCACTGTTTTCTTTGTTGCTCAATCTATTTTCCATCCAGTGATGGGACTGGATGCCATGATCTTAGTTTTTTGAATGTTGAGTTTTAAGCCAACTTTTCACTCTCCTCTTTCACCATCATCAAAAGGCTTGTAGTTCCTCTTCACTTTCTGCCATAACGGTGGTGTCACCTGCATATCTGAAGTTATTGGTATTTCTCCTGGCAATCTTGATTCCAGCTTGAGCTTCATCCAGTCTGGCATTTCGCATGATGTACTCTGCATATAAGTTAAGTAAGCAGGGTGACAATATATACCCTTGAAGAACTCCTTTCCCAATTCTGAACCAATCCATTGTTCCATGTCTGGTTCTAACTGTTGCTTTTTAACCTACATACAGGTCTCTCAGGAGGCAGATGAGGTGGTCTGGTATTGCCATCTCTTGAAGAATTTTCCAGTTTGTTGTTATCCATATAGTCAAAGGCTTTGGTGTAGTCAACAAATCAGAAGGAGATGTTTTTCTGGAATTCTCTTGCTTTTTCAATGATCCAACAGATGTTGGCAATTTGATATGTGGTTCCTCTGCCTTTTCTAAATCCACCTTGAACTTCTGGAAGTTCTCAGTTCACATACTGTTGAAGCGTGACTTGGAGAATTTTGAGCATTACTTTGCTAGCGTGTGAGATGAGTTCAATTGTGTGGTAATTTGAACATTCTTTGGCACTGCCTTTTTTGGGAATTGGAATGAAAACTGACCTTTTCCAGTTCTGCAGCCAGTGCTGAGTTTTCCAAATTTGCTGGCATATTGAGTGCAGCACTTTCACAGCATCATCTTTCAGGATTTGAAATAGCTCAACTGGAATTCCATCACCTCCACTAGCTTTGTTCCTAGTGATGCTTCCTAAGGCCCACTTGACTTCGCACTCCAAGATGTTTGGCTCTAGGTGAGTGATCACACTATTGTGGTTATCTGGGCCATTAAGATCTTTTTTGTATAGTTCTGTGTAATCTTGCCACCTCTTCTTAATATCTTCTGATTCTATTAGATCCATATTGTTTCTGGCCTTTATTGAGCGCATCTTTGCATGAAATATTCCCTTGGTATCTCTAATTTTCTTGAAGAGACCTGTAAGTCTTTCCCATTCTATTGTTTTCATCTATTTCTTTGCATTGTTCCCTTAGGAAGTCTTTCTTATTTCTCCTTGATGTTCTTTGGAACTCTACAGTCAGATGGATCTATCTTTCCTTTTCTCCTTTGCCTTTTGCTTCTCTTCTTTTCTCAGCTATTTGTAAGGCCTCCTCAGACAACCATTTCACCTTTTTGCATTTCTTTTTCTTGGGGATGGTCTGATCACTGCCTCCTATACAATGTTAGGAACCTCTGTCCATAGTTCTACAGGCACTCTGTCTATCAGATCTAATTGCTTGAGTCTATTTGTCAATTCCACTGCATAATCATAAGGGATTTGATTTAGGTCATACCTGAATGTCCTAGAGGTTTTCCCTACTTTCCTTTCCATCTTAAAAAGCCACAAATATGGAACAGTGATACCTTTTTGAGCTATTTCTATTTGAGTTGGTTATTTTTAATTTTGCTTTTTTTTAAATCAGAGTGCAGTTGTTTTATCACACTGTGGTAGTTTCTGCTGTACAACAAGGTATAGCAGAAATCAGCTGTACAGAATCAGCTGTATGTATATAAATAGCCCTCTCCTCTTGTACCTATTTTTACCCCTTCCCATCCCACCCCTCACATCCGGTCCCATCACTTCATGGCAAATAGATGGGGAAACAGTGGAAACAGTGGCTGACTTTATTTTTCTGGGGTCCAAAATCACTGCAGATGGGGATTGCAGCCATGAAATTAAAAGACACTTACTCCTTGGAAGGAAAGCTATGACCAACCTAGACAGCATATTAAAAAGCTGAGACGTTACTTTGCCAACAAAGGTCCGTCTAGTCAAGGCTATGGTTTTTCCAGTAGTCATGTATGGATGTGAGAGTTGGACTATAAAGAAAGCTGAGTGCCGAAGAATTGATGCTTTTGAACTGTGGTGTTGGAGAAGACTCTTGAGAGTCCCTTGGACTGCAAGGAGATCCAACCAGTCTATTCTAAAGGAGATCAGTCCTGGGTGTTCATTGGAAGGACTGATGCTGAAGCTGAAACTCCAGTACTTTGGCCACCTGATGCAAAGAGCTGACTCATTGGAAAAGACCCTGATTCTGGGAAAGATTGAGGGCAGGAGGAGAAGGGAACGACAGAGGATAAGATGGTTGGATGGCATCATCGACTCAATGGACATAGTTTTGGGTGGACTCCAGGAGTTGGTGATGGACAGGGAGGCCTGGTATGCTGCAGTTCATGGGGTCGCAAAGAGTCGGACATGACTGAGTGACTGAACTGAACTGAACTGAACTGATACTGGGAAAGATTGAGGGCAGGAGGAGAAGGGGACGACAGAGGATGAGATGGTTGGATGGCATCACCAACTCAATGGACCTGGATCTGGGTGGACTCCGGGAGTTGGTGATGGACAGGGAGGCCTGGCGTGATGCAGTTCATGGGGTCACGGGGAGTCAGACACGACTGAGCGACTGAACTGAACTGATCCCACCCCTCAGGGTAATCACAGAGCACTGAGCTGAGCTCCTTGTGCTATACAGCAGGTTCACACAAGCTATCTATTTGACACAAGTTAATGTATATATGTCAATTATATACATGGTAGTGTATATGTGTCATACCAAAATTCCAACATCAAATTAAAAGCACTGACTGTGATACTGTTGAACTTTGACAGATACTGAGAGGGGGCTCAGGGTAGCCATAAAGAGTAAATAATCTTGGAGAAAAAAATATTTTTTTTCTTTTTATCTATCTGCTTATATTATTTACATTAAAATAATGACTAGCTGTGTGAAGTTTATGAACTTGGGCAACTCAATTAACTTAGACCTCAGATTATTATTCTGTACAACAAGGAGTTTGAACTACACGAACTTTAAAATTTATTTCAGCTTTAAAATGTTATGGTTTCAGGGTTCATCTTTGCACATATGTGAAATATTCATGACTGCACTAAAAACTTCATGAGAATAATACTTTGGAGTGCGGGAGAATTGAGTAAAAACAGTGTTGCTATCCGGAGAAGGCAATGGCACCCCATTCCAGTACTCTTGCCTAGAAAATCCCGTGGACAGAGGAGCCTGGTGGGCTGCAGTCCATGGGGTCGCTAAGAGTCAGACATGACTGAGCGACTTCACTTTCACTCTTCACTTTCATGCATTGGAGAAGGCAATGGCAACCCACTCCAGTGTTCTTGCCTGGAGAATCCCAGGGACGGCAGAGCCTGGTGGGCTGCTGTCTATGGGGTCACACAGAGTCAGACACGACTGAAGCGACTTAGCTGCAGCTGCAGCAGCAGCAGCAGTGTTGCTATCAGGGCCAAAAGGGATAAAGTGGGCCCTCCTTGGCTGCAGAATCCTCTCACAGTGGAAGAGGCCCTCAGTAACATGCTGAGTTACTATCAGCTACTTCTCTTTCTACACCCCTTCCCATTTATGGACCAAGATTTGCCAGCTACTCTATTATAAAACACTTCCAAGGAACTAGTTTGGCACTGTTAATCTCCAAGACACACAGCTCAAGTCAGAAGTTGGGTTTCTAAGACAAGACAGTGATGATTTCTGACATTCTTCTTTTAGGCCCTTTTTAAGAAGTCAGATAGCCAGTAAGTAACTAACTAAACATTTATTATGAAATGCAATTAAAGTAGTTGCAAAGTAAGCCTGGTCACTGAGTTTTTTGTTTGCTTGTTTTTTAGTTTTTTGTCATTGATACACCTTCTCTATTTGGCTTAAGCTTCTCAAAGCTAGCTGTTAGTTACAGAGCCTCTGCTCTGGAAAAGTGAGGAGTCAGTTAAGTCTTATTAGCGCTGATGTGATAGTGCCAGAGCACAACACAGTCTGTTCTGATAGCATACGATATCTGTGATTGTAAGAACCCCCTGTCATAAAAAGTTCCCCTTTTTTAATGGTGAAAAGATGGTCAGAGGCTAAAAGCAGTGTTTTTCAATGGCTTGAGGTCCACCTGCATAAGAATTATTTGAGGAGCTCAGTAAACGGGCAGACTCCTGAACACTATTCCATACCTGCAGAATCACAACCTATGTAGGGCCTGGGAATCCTGGATTTTATCAACTGCCCCAGATGATTCTAATGAACTAAGCTAAAGCTCTTCTGAATGTAAGCAGAGATTCCCACAGAAATTTCTGTAACAGGTGGTAGGAAATAAATCTATGTCTTGCGTGTGTGTGTTTAACAAATTGGTTCATTAACACTGACAAAAATAAACTAAAATTGGTTATTCACCCTTTGGTTCAAATGCTCATGGTGAATCTTTGGCTACATGACCTGAACATGTTGCTCTAGTATAGTTCACAGCTATCAGTAAACAGAAAAGTGAAAGATGAATAAGGCAGCAGTGGCTAGATTAAATGAGTCAAGTTCCCATAGTTTGCACACATCAGACTTCTTTTTTTATTGTTAGTCCTAATATTCTTATGACAACCAGTCATGATCAATGTCATGAAACCATACTGCAAATTATTTCATTATGCTTAGTTCAAAATTCTTGTATGAACAAGCGTGCTATAAGAGAAATGCCTGTATTTTATCCAAAAATGCCTATATTTGACATGTGGACTGCCAAATATTCACGTTATGTTAGAAGCAAATTTAAATGTCTGCTCAAATATCTGGATATGTTTGACATTATACAAATAGTCCAAATGTCTGCATTTTTGCTTAAAAACATCTACTTTTTTTTCTTTTATATATATATATACATGTATATGCTCTTTTTCAAAGTCTTTTCCCAATTAGATTTTTATAGAATATTGAGCACAGTTCCCTGTGCTATCTAGTAGGTCCTTGTTGGTTATTTATTTAAAATATAACATTGTCTTCATGTAGATCCCAAACTCCCTGACTATCCCTCCCTCCCAAAATGTCTACTTTCTTAATCATGTTTTTAAGCCCTCTATCAAAAATTGTTTCTAGAAAAATCTACCTTGTTAACACTATTTGAGCTGAGCTGTACAGTTAATAATACAATTAAATAGTTTTTGTTTAATTCTGCTATTATAAATAAAACTAACCCATTATAAAACAATTTAAGAAAGGAGAGGAAAGTGAAGTTGCTCAGTTGTGTCAGACTCTTTGTGACCTCATGGACTGTAGCCTGCCAGGCTCCTCCGTCCATGGGATTTTCCAGGCAAGAATACTGGAGTGGGTTGCCATTTCCTTCTCCAGGGGATCTTGCTGACCCAGGGATTGAACCCTGGTCTCCCACACTGCAGGCAGACTCTTTACCGTCTGAGCCATCAGGGAAGCCCCCAGTTTAAGAAAGTATTACCTAAAAGGGAATTGTATTTATGTTTCATCCCCCAGGAAAATTCTGTCTTGAAATCTATTCATAGAAGGAATCTTTTTGAACATAACGTATCCTAATGTGTCTTCAGATAAAGAACTTTGCAATAGTGTGATTTACTTTTCATGTAACAGTATTAAGCTTAAAGTGATCCACAATACCCTTTGAAAATAAAATGAAACAATCACATATTTAAGAGTTTGCAAAAAGAAAAGAAAATGAGAACCAGGATGGGCATTCTTTCCCTTCATTAAATTATGCAATCATTTTTTCATAAACAGGTGTTGAGTACTTTCTCAAAGATATAAATGACATGATGGAGGGGAGGAGATGGATAACATTACTGTTGTTAAGTGGTTTGCATTTGCAGTAGACCTCAAAGACGGTACAGATACAGGTAGCTATTATAGGCTGAGAACACATATAAGGAGAATGTCATTTCTTCCAAGTGACTCATGGAAAAATATAGACAGACGGAGAGGAGAGTAGAAGTTAATGACTAACTACACTCTCAACAACCGTCAAGGTTATACTAGTACAATAGCATCTATCTTTGCCACTCTGGGTGCCTGTGACGGCACCTGGTTTTGGCAGTTCACCAACTTCAGGACCTTACTTACACGCATACACTGTCACAATTATTCACTTTGTGTTCCAGTCCTTGGGGAACTGGCATTTTTAATCATCAATTTTAATAAATTTGATTGTAGTTTTAGTAAATTAAGGTGATATAACTTCTCAAGAATATTTATGTTTTAGTACACTTTCTGCATCATTAATTCATGTTATTAAAGAGGGTCTTAATTAGGGTTCTCTCAGAAACTGATCTTGAATAAGGGTTCAAGTACAAATAGTTGTTTTGGAGGATCTTCCAGGAAACAGTGGAGGAAGTGCGAGGAGGAGGGAGTAAGAGCAAATAAAGGGTGAATTACCAGGCAGTTCACCATGGCGGGGAAATAGAGCGTAATCTCTCTAGGGAACTCTTGCCCCTGACCGACACACTGCCAAGCAAAGCAGGAGCTGGGGTATTGATACACCAACTACCACCTGAGGGCTGCTCCAAAAAGGCATTAATTCTTTGGCACTTTCAGTCACCTGACAAAGCTGACTCAGGTGGCCAGAGAAAACCCTCAGACGAAGAAATGCAGGGTCTGGCAGTTGGAGGTTGGGCCAGTGTGCCCTAAAGTAGACACACAGGGGGATAGATGGCAGGCTTGGTAGTATTTCTCCTGAGAGAAAGAATCATTTGAAAACATCCTGAAAGAAATCATTGTTTAGTCATCCATCCTCCTCTTACTGACTTCACTTACACAGCGCTTTGCATACAACCTTCTTTAGCTCTACTTTAACAAAATTGAAGTCAAAATGTATATACTCAACTGTCACATAATAACTTATCATCTATTTCCATTTGTCTACATGTTCATAAATTTCATTTAATATTCTTTCCTACAAATATATTTCTCATCCATTTTTTCTGATGCTCACTGAGCACCTACTAGGAGCCAGGCACTGTGCCCAGGGCCTGAGGATAAGGGTGCAAATGAATTTTAATGTTTTGAAGAAAGAACCCACACATCTACAGACGGGCACTAAGGCCAATGCCAGAAGTATGTTCAGTTGAAAGAGATAAACCGAAACAGGTGATTAGCTGAAGCTCTCAGAGAAGGTCCCCAAATGGGGGATTTCTGGTTAGACTTTGAAGAACAAACAGTAAGGGCATGCCAAGGCAGAGGAAGAACCTGTGTAAAGGACTGAGATGTGACTGCTCACTACGGTCAAATTGTGTGCAAATGAAGAGCATAATAACCCATTTCACAGTCCTCCTCTTGTTGGATTTTCATTGTTTCCCTCTTTTTGTTGTTATAGATCATACAGCAATAGACATCATTATGATTAGCTTTTTTATTTAGTTATTTTTAAGTGTGAACTTCTGAAACTGGAATTACCTGGCCAAAGGAAATTCTTTTTTTTCATCAGGGGCTATGTCTTAACTCTGCAGTATGGATAATGGAATTCCCAGGAAAATGATCCAGTGGCCTAAAGGGAGTAGCTTCAGTGCAAGACAGAGCCTGAAGTATCCTCCTTTCTGTCTCTTCTCTAATGCTCTGGGCCTTTTCCTTGCAAGTTTCTACAGGGTGGTTCAGCTGTGAGGCCATGTATTCGGTGACTCTAGCTGTGGTAAACAGAACAAAACTCCAGAGTTCAGACTATAAATCTGGTCATTTTTATAATAGGACTCTGTTCTAAATTGCTCCTCTTTCAAAGAAGAAGAATCCCTATATTAACTGAATTGACCTGGCAACAAATAGGCAACTTGTTACCTTTTATTTTTAAAAATTAACTTTCAGGACTATTATTCAATCATTTATTTTCCACTTTTAAAGCATTTACCCAATATTTTTATAAAATGAGTGGAAAGGTTTTCTTTCTACTCATCAAATCTTCAAATTAAAAGAAGAAAGATACTTGGGACTTCCCTGGTGGTCCAGTGATTAAGACTCCAGGCTTCCGCTGTAGGGGTGTGAGATTGATGCCTGGTCAGGGGACTAAAATCCTGCATACCACTCACTCCACCCTCAAAATTAAAAGTACTGCTTGACAAGAGAAATAAAGAAAAAAAAAAAGACCTCTACTTTTACATAAATACTAGCACTTTGGGCAAATTACTTTTTAAAATTATACAACTAGTCAGATATAAAATTTTTGTCCATGTGTAGAGATATAAGAATTTTAACTCTATATACACCAAAATCTTAGTGTAAAACTCTTAGGAAGTTTTAACTAATTAAAATATAGGGGAAAAATACTATATTTATACAAATACTTATTTCCTTCACTGAATTTAAGGAAATCCTTGATTTAGTCATATTCCAAACATGAAAAAAAACAGAATTAAGTGGATAATCCTGATTCACACAATTCCTGGATTTTACACTCAGTACTGTTGTTTATTTTCCTTTTTTCTATTTTTCTTGATTAGCTGCATACTTGCTGCCATTATTGCTTCAGATGAAATTGCTTCAGAAAATTTCCTAAATGGAATTATGCAATGTCTCTCACTCCTTTGATTTTTTTTTAAAATTATTGTTTCTTTTCAAAGTAGAGTAAGGAACATATAACACAGAAAATCTCTCCTATAGATTTACCTAGAGCAGCTTCTATCCAGAGATGAAATGCAAATTATCTTTTGGGCCATCTGTTCCTCACTCAAGCAAAGTTATTTTAAGAGGGAGTTGGAGGTGTTAACTTCGAAATCTCTCTCTCCCTTATTTTAACAAACTCCTTGAGACAGAGAATCTCCGTACTCACTCCTGGCTACCCACACCCACCCTGGAGCAGCCTGTGTCCTACACATCTCAAACCCAATAAAAAGGACACAATGTGGAGTACTCATAATTGGTGCCATCATCTGATAACTAATCTTCACTAAGATGCTAAAGGCTATTAATGATTTGATATAATCAACTGCCGTATTAGAAAGAGCACTGACTTTGGACTCCGAAGATACTCTCATAATCTTTCTGCACCACTTGTAGGTTATCTGAACCTCCATTTAACAGTGTAGTTCATATGATTGAGTACCTATTATCTGCCACTATTCTCAGGACTAGAGATACAAAAATAATTGAGAAAAAACTGGTCAATGTGCTCAACTAGTTTGCCAATAGTGAATGAAACATAAAAGTGAAAAAAGATCACGTCAATACAATGATATTACATGCATATTCTGCAGGGAGGAACTAGAAAGCTAACTGACATTCAGGATTTTTTCTTTTTCCTGAAAGTATAAAGCCTTGGTAAATAAATGCCACTCAGAAAAGATAAGTTCCCTTCTTACTGGAACAGGAAAGTCTTTTTACTTCCTTTCAGGAAATCTTGTTCGTCCTAGTTTAAAGACACTACCTGAAGCAGTTAGAAAGAACACACACTAAGCTTTCTTAGAGATGTTGCTGCTGATTTAGGAGATGTGCAATGAAGTCACCGCTACACTGGGTTTATGTCAAAAGTAATAGATGAGAAGATCTAATCTAACTGATGGAAACAAATAAGGCAACATCTGCTTCCTCTTTTACAGGTGAGGAGATGGAGTTTGGAGAGGTCCAGTGGCTTGTCCAAGGCCACATAGTGAGTGGCTAAGAAAACTTAAAGCTAGGTCTCTGACTTTTACTCATTCTCTCATTCATTCCTTTAACGGACACCTACAAAGAATCCACGGCACATAGATCGTGCAAGCACTGCAGGGAATTCAGTATGCACGACAGAGGCTATCTGCTTCTTCTCTTTCAATTCAATGCTTAATGTCAGCTGCATGTTATGACCATTATGAAGAGTTAAAGAGATCCTATTTATCTGAACAAAATTTAAAAGTCTGAATTAATGTGAAGTATACAAGGGGACATGAGTTCTCAGGATAATACAATGTAATGAGCCATCAGCATATTGGCACAAACTAATGAATATTCACACTCTAATCAGAATAGTAGCTAGGCTGAGTGAGGGTAAGTGACCTGAACTGTGCCTTTGATCTTAATCCTAGGGACAAAGAAGGGAGAGAAACAGCCACAGGGAACCAGTTCCCTAAATAAAAGAGTAAGGAAAAGACTAAGAAAATTTGCTCCTGGTCATTGACCAAAAAGTAGGTAGGAGCTTTATCTTCTGGGCACTCTAGTCTCCAATTATAGCTCTACAGAACCAGACCACCATGGAACTCTTGTCAGAATTCCTACTGAAATCCTTTTAGGTTAAAAGAAAAAAGCATATGAAAAGTAAAAAATAAAAATGATCTCTGTGCATACTTTACTTCAGTGCTTATTGAACTATTCCGAGATGTGATTCAGTGGGTTTAGCTGTCAGATGTAGCTGATTTGAGAGTCTCAGAAATCAGGCTCTCTCCCAGCTCTAAGAAATTGCATTCCAACCAGAAATCCAACTGAGAGATGGGTGTGTCGCTCCTCGTGTCTTTGGCTCCTAGAACCCCTGCAAGAACGCCCCCTCTGGTTGTCATCCCTGTTTTTTTTATTGAAGGACAATTGCTTTACAGAATTTTGCTGTTTTCTGTCAAATCTCAGCATGAATCAGCCATAGGTATATATATATCCCCTCCCTTTTGAACCTCCCTCCCAGCTCCCTCCCCATCCCACCCCTCTAGGTTGATACAGAGCCCCTGTTCCTGAGCCATACAGCAAATTCCCATTGGCTCTCTATTTTACATATGGTAATGTAAGTTTCCTGGGTGTTCCTTGGAAGGAATGATGCTAAAGCTGAAACTCCAGTACTTCGGCCATCTCACGCAAAGAGTTGACTCATTGGAAAAGACTCTGATGCTGGGAGGGATTGGGGGCAGGAGGGGAAGGGGACGACAGAGAATGAGATGGCTGGATGGTATCACCGACTCAATGGATGTTGAGTTTGAGTGAACTCCAGGAGTTGGTGATGGACAGGGAGGCCTGGCGTGCTGCGATTCATGGGGTCGCAAAGAGTCGGACACGACTGAGCGACTGAACTGAACTGAACTGAATGTAAGTTTCCATGTTCTCTTTCCATACATCTCATTCTCTTTTCACCTCTCCTGAGGAAACCAAAATTGAAAGAGACACATGTATCCTATTGTTCATTGCAGCACCATTTACAATAACTAGAATATGCAAGCAACCTAGATGTCCATCGACAGACGAATGGATAAAGAAGTTGTTCTTTTTGATACAGGGACTTCTACATTGCAGACTGCCAGGTGTGCCCCTCATTTCCACAGACCTTAGATATTAAACTCTACAAATTTGGAAGTTGTCATTTCTCATCCTTTTTCTACCTAAATCTTCTTTGCACATGACTGGTCATTTCACTGCTACACATTATATAATTTCATTATGATTAAGTAGTCACAGTAAAAAGAACAAACACCATGGTCTGAGTCCTGTTGACAGCAGTCAATCTACATATTTAAGTCTATTCCTTTAAACCCAGAAGTTAATTGTTGTATACCATCAGTGACAGGAGAAAACAGCCTAAAAGAGAAGCAAGGACCACAAGTATGTCTTATCTTTTGTGAACTCCTCCTTTCCTGGTCGCTGCCAGACAGAATATTTATATATCTCTCTTCTTTTCTAAGAAAACTTATACTTAAAGTGGGAGAATAGGGAAGATATGGCTTCATAGCAATATTGAGTTAATCCTTTCATAATCCAAATGGGGAAAGGTTGACAAGTTTAGTTTCATTTTTTAAAAATCTCTCTTATGAATGCCTTCATTTTCTCAATGCACCAAACAAGAAAAAGTGGGGTTGTTATGGGCCTTTGGGGGAAGGAAAAAAAAATGTGTTCCCGGAATAAAACATGTCAGGCTTCCAAGCTGCAACTAAAGCCATCCACAGCTACAGGGACCTTTTTAGGGAGTTCATGCCTGGAAACAGGTTTTCAGAAATTGGGTGTAGAGTTACAGTGCAGCCTATAAACGTGCATGCCTGCAAGGAGCACCACGTTCAACATACATACTGGGGCTGTAAATTACATGCAAAAGGGTCACAGCAATATTTCCACTTTATCTTCACCCATATCTCTGATGAAAACAATTATACAAGTGTACATTACTTGTTTATTTGCTTTAAGACTTTAAAGGACTTTGTTATTTTTAATTCTTGTTTAAACTGGTGCTTGGGAAACTCTTGTGAGTTCAGCTATTGGTCAAGTTCTGGGCTGAAAGAAGCTGAAGTAGGCCCTCTTTCCTAAGATGCTTAGTTCCTCAAATTAGATACATTCTGTGCACATAAAAATTGTACAAGTGTGAGAAAAGGGCACTGGTGGTTGACCACAAAGCGAACTAGGTGAATTACCATAATGCAGGGTTACTAGGCAGAGGGTTCAGAGGCTACTGACCCCTATCTTCTCCCACATCTGGACTTTCTCACTACCTGATGACTGGAGTACTGGAAACACTTGGGCTCCAACAGCAGCAAAGAGGCAAACCCTACTGCTTTCTTCCAAATTCTTTTTTCTTCTTTTTTATTACATTTTCTTTTTTTATTATTTTTAATTAGAAGATAATTACTTTACAATATTGTGATGATTTCTGCTCTACATCAACATGAATTGGCCATAGGTACACATATGTCCCTTCCCTCTTGCAACCCCCTCTCACTTTCCTCCCCACCCCACCCCTCTAGGATGTCACAGAGCACCAGCTTTGGGTTCCCAGAGTCATATAGCAGACTCCCCAAAATTCCCATTCCCACATTTTACATACAGCAATGTGTATGTTTCAATGCTGTTCTCTCAAACCATCCCGCGCTCTCCTTCCCCTACGGTGTCAAAAGTCTCTTCTTTATGTCTGTGTCTCTTTTGCTGCCCTGCAAGTAGGATCATCAGTACTATTGTTCTAGATTCCATACATGTGTGTTAATATACGATATTTGTCTCTTTCTGACTTACTGCACTGTGTATAATAGGCTGTAGGTTCATCCACTTCATTCAGTCAGTTCAGTTGCTCAGTTGGGTCCGACTCTTTGCAACCTCATGGACTGCAGCAGGCCAGGCCTCCCTGTCCGTCACCAACTCCCAGAGCTTACTCAGATTCATATCCATAGAGTCAGTGATGCCATCCAACCATCTCAGCCTCTGTTGTCCCCCTCTCCTCCTGCCTTCAATTTTCCCCAGCATCAGGGGCTTTTCAAATGAGTCAGTTCTTCACATCAGGTGGCCAAAGTATGGCCATTTCAGCTTCAGCATCAGTCCTTCCAATGAACATCTAGGACTGATCTCCTTTAGGATGGACTGGTTGGATCTCTTTGCAGTCCAGGGGACCCTCAAGAGTCTCCTCCAACACCACAGTTCAAAAGCATCGATTCTTCAGCACTCAGCTTTCTTCACAGTCCAACTCTCACATCCATACATGACTACTGAAAAAAGCATAGCTTTGACTAGACAGACCTTTGTTGGCAAAGTAATGTCTCTGCTTTTTAATATGTTGTCTAGGTTGGTCATAGCTTTTCTTCCAAGGAGCAAGCATCTTTTAATTTCATGGCTGCAGTCACTATCTGCAGAGATTTTGGAGCATCAAAAATTAAGTCTCTCACTGTTTCCACTGTTTCCCCATCTATTTGTCTTGAAGTGACAGGACCAGATGCCATGATCTTAGTTAAATAAGCAGGGTGACAATATCCAGCCTTGACGAACTCCTTTCCCGATTTAGAACCAGTCTGTTGTTCCATGTCGAGTTGTAAGTGTTGCTTCTTGACCTGCATACAGATTTCTCAGGAGGCAGGTCAGGTAGTCTGGTATTTTCATCTCAAAGAATTTTCCACAGTTTGTTGTGATCCACACAGTCAAAGGCTTTGGTGTAGTCAATAAAGCAGAAGGAGATGTTTTTCTGGAACTCTTGCTTTTTCAATGATCCAACAGATGTTGGCAATTTGATCTCTGGTTCCTCTGCCTTTTCTAAAACCAGCTTGAACACCTGGAAAATCACGGTTCACGTACTGCTGAAGCCTGGCTTGGAGAATTTTGAGCATTACTTTCTAGCGTGTGAGATGAGTGCAATTGTGCGGTAGTTTGAGCATTCTTTGGCATTGCCTTTCTTTGGGATTGGAATGAAAACTGACCTTTTCCAGTCCTGTGGTCATTGCTGGGTTTTCCAGATTTTCTGGCATACTGAGTGCAGCACCTTCAGAGAATCATCTTTTAGGATTTAAAATAGCTAAACTGGAATTCCATCACCTCCACTAGCTTTCTTTGTTTGTAGTGATGCTTCCTAAGGCCCACTTGACTTTGCATTCTAGGATGTCTGGCTGTAGGTGAGTGATCACACCATCATGGTTATCTGGGTAATGAAGATCTTTTTTGTATAGTTCTTCTGGGTATTCTTGCCACCTCTTCTTAATATCTTCTGCTTCTGTTAGGTCCATACCATTTCTGTTCTTTATTGTGCTCATCTTTGCATGAAATGTTCCCTTAGTATCTCTAATTCTCTTGAAGAGATCTCTAGTCTTTCCCATTCTATTGTTTTCCTCTATTTCTTTGCACTGAGATAGGTGTTTTTTTAAATCTCTCCTTGCTTTTCTTTGGAACACTTCATTCAAATGGATATATCTTTCCTTTTCTCCTTCGCCTTTTGCATCTTTTGTTTTCTCAATTATTTGTAAGGCCTCCTCAGACAACCATTTTGCCTTTTTCCATTTCTTTTTCTTAGGGGTGGTCTTGATAACTATCACCTGTACAATGTCATGAACCTCTGTCCATAGTTCTTCAGGCACTCTATCAGATCTAATCCCTTGAATCTATTTGCCACTTCCACTGCATAATCATAAGGGATTTGATTTAGGTCATACCTGAATGGTCTAGTGGTTTTCCCTACTTTCTTCAATTTGAGTCTGAATTTGGCAATAAGGAGTTCATCATCTGGGCCATAGTCAGCTCCCAGTCTTGTTTTTGCTGACTGTATAGAGCTTCTCCATCTTTGGCTCAATAGAGTATAGTCAATCTGATTTCGGTATTGACCATCTGATGATGTCAATGTGTAGAGTCTCCACCACATTAGAACTGACTCAAATGCCAAATGCATTCCTTTTTATAGCTGAGTAATATTCCACGTGTATATGTACCACAACTTCCTTATCCATTCATCTGTTCCAAATTCTAAAGCACAGTTGAGAGTACATCTCAGAGCACAGTTGAGATGGGAGTTGTCCTGACTAACCTGTCTACCATGGGTCCTCTCCATTGTTCAACCCGTCTATAGTGTAATGATATGAAACAACCCTTGTGTTAACTTCATTTTTTAAATCCAGCTTGGAATGGGGGACTCATGTGATACAATTAAATCAGACAGGCTGGATTCAAACTCTGAACGCAACCATGCTGGACTAGTTGTCTACTCTGAGACAGGTACTTGAACTCTCAGAGCTCACATGGTCCTCTCAGTACAATTCCATTCAGCAGGTATTTATGAAATGCCACAGGCTGTGCTGGCCTGAGGAATAGAAGAGGGAGAATCCACATGGACCAGTCTTAACAAGCAGTAGAGAATCACGGCAGTTGCAGAAGAGGAGGCAGAACCCGCAGAGCACGTGTGCAGGGCTCGAAGGCAGGTTATCTGGGTACCTTGCTTCCTCAGGGCCTGGACACGTTCACTGCTGAAACGTGCAGCAGGCCATGAGCAAGGGGGACTCACGTGGCCTGTCCCAGCCCTCAGGAGGGATGGGTTGCTCTCCAGCTATGGATGTTCCTGAGAGGTTCTTGGAACTGAACCAGATGGCCCAGTAGGAACCTGCCAGGAGCTCTGGCCAAGCTTGGAAAAAAACCAGACCTGGATCTTCCTTCAGAAACCCCTTTGTCTTTTGAGTAGAAGAAAGGATAGAAGGAATCTGAGGATGAGGGAACTTGGCAGGCAGACAGAGGGGACCCTTGGCACGCTCTTCGCTTTCAGAGGCCAAGGCAGGAAGCACAGCAAAGCCTCACAGAGAGAGAAAGGGAAGTGGGGAAAGGGTGTACTGTCCTGACCGGTGAGGCCCTGGGATTTTCTCTGCACAGCTGCTATGAAAGGGTCACTGTCTTCTCGTGTGCCCAAATGCAGGGTGAGGCCTGATTAGTGCTCAGCCATCTGTGCCCCAGATGATGCCCCACTACGTAGAAGGGGCCCATGAAACATGGTGATTCCATGAATACATGATGGAGACAGAAATGACCCCAGTCCTCTGAGCTCCTCATCCTACTGGCAGCTCAGTGACATGTGGTACCAGAGAGCAGGCCAGGGCTGGGGTGGGGACGGGAAGTCACCCCAGAACTGGGAACCCAGATCTAGAAGGAAATGCTATATCAAGTGTGACCGGAAAAAATGAGAAGTTAGAGAAACAAAAAGCAGAAAATAAGCATTGGAATGAAATGAATTCTGTAAAAGAGAATACTTCAGGCCAAAGGAATGGTTCAAAGATGGCACACTGGTATAAAGTGAACTGTCGTATTTGGTCAGAGAGTTGGCTCATATTTAAAAATTAGAATTTAGTTTAAATACCTGTAATGAGTTTCTCTTTAAATGCACAAGGAAAGCCTGTATAGAGGCTGACAGCTGCACAAGATGGGTGCCTTTAAGACGAAAACACACTGTGGCTAAAATGTAATGTGTAACCCAGAGAATAAAGATGTAATCATGTTCAAATCTTGAAAACATTTAAATGCCATTAAGGAGTTTCAACTTTAATGTGAGAGCAATGAAGAGCCACTGAAGTGCTTTACACAATGAGTGACAGCTCGTGTTTGTATTCCAGGAAGGTCGCTCAGCTGAAGTGGATGGGAGTTGTGCAAGACAGAGGTTAAATGACCCATTACAGGACAATCGTAGGAATTCAAGAAAGACAGGATGTTGGCCTAGCCCAAGAAGGCATGGGAATGGGGGTGGGGATATTCTAGAAGCATCCATTCTCCCCTTCGTCATTATTAACATCTTCTCCTTTGTTTAGGGTGACATTATGCCCAGTAAGATAATTCCCCAGATTTCTCTATGGAGCTTTATCAATTTTCCAGAACAGTTGTACCAGTCCTGGACTCTTTCCAAGCATACTGTTTGCTGGGTGACAAAAATAAGTCTGGTTTTGGTCAATATGTATTCAATACAATGCATCTATCAGGAGACAAAACTGGCAGAATTTAGCAGACATGGAAGATACTTATTTGTAGACTTGTAAGGATTTATTATGTAGAGTACCTACCCTATCCAAAATAGAGGCCAGTAGCAAATATTCATTTTATAATATTCTTTCTTCCTGTCCCTGATTAGGCATTAGCATACTGAAGTCAGAAACTAAAAATTCTGATCCTCCTAGCATTTGAACTGCATCTTCCACACTCTACATACCAAGCATTTGATACTGATCCACTAGCAATTTCAGTAAATGTTTCAATATTACTTGGATATACAGAAAGTAATGTTTGTAGCAGATGTTCTCAGACACAAGTAAAATCCCAAATGGATTATTCAGGCTGATGTAGCTACAGATGATTATTGTGCCAGGAGATTTTTTACTTATTTTATTCAGCTCTTCTAGCAGTTTGATCATTTTTGACTCAGAGCCATGGTGAAAGCAGAAATAAACTTTACATTTGAAGAGTTTATTCTGATTAGATAATACTCTGGGTAATATCTGATCATGGAAGAGAATATTGAAAGCAGAAAGCAAACCTAAGGAGACCACTGAGAAAAAGCAAAGTAAATAATAAACTATATACAGGTTCATCTGCTCTCAATGCAGTTATGTTATGTAAAGAAGGATTTGGATTGCTTAGCTAAATGTGTCTTGATCCTCTTAATGTCCACTGAGAACAAAGTGAAATTTAACAAAAAAAAACAGTCAGAAAGTACCTATACATGTGATCTTAGCTGTGTTGGGAAAACAATTACCTGTCTATGTGCACAGTGAGGAAAGTCAAACAAGAGGCCTGGAAGAAAATGTACCCAGAAGTGACAATATATCCTCATGGAATGGCTTCGTTGCGTGTGATTTTACTATATTTCTAAGTTTTCTGTGACAGCATGCATTACTTTTACAATAAAAAAGAGATTTATTACAAAGCATACTGGGCAGCATTCCTTTGACTTGACAGAGTTGTGTATGGGTCTTTAACTTAGCAGATCTCTAGAGTGGCTCCAGTCTCTGGGGACCTTTATCCCCTTTCATAGGAATGAAAAGAAGGGAAACAACATGAAGTGTGGATGAGGCAATACAGTTGGGTTGAGAATAGAACCATGGACAGAAGCACCTAACAAGATTAACTTAGAAAATTTATATTAATAAACCAATAAGTGCTTTAAGTTTGAACTTCCAAAATTATTTTGATATATACAAATCCATTACACACAATAAAAGAGGAGCGTGATGTAAACAGACACGCTGAACAGGGTCTGTGCTTTGTCTCGCCACACTTAACAGTGTATGAATGCTCTTCGGTAACTGGGGAGATCTAGTCAACTATAAATAAAGGGAACTATGATGCCCTCAAAAAACTCATTTAAGTCAATTAGATAAGCAATTCTGTCCCATGAAATCTGACCTTTTGCTGTTAGCTAATCATATTTATCAGAGAAAAGTACATTAACTGAAAAAAATAATTTGGCTTCTAAAAAGAAATGTGATCTTCCAAGCATATCAGCTAAGATGTATTTGACAACTTACTATTTCCAAAGAATAAAACTATTCCTCCAATGGGAAGAAACTCAATAATACTAACTGATGAGCAAAATATTAGGTTAAAGAAATAGAGTTAAGTGAATTTTCTTCCCTTGGGTAATAAAATAAGAATAAAGGAAAGGACCTTGCTCCAAGAAAACTTTGGGGAAAAGAAAGTTGTTTGGATTGGTTGATGTTTCTCAGAAGTTTGCTTTAGACCTCTCAAAAAAAAAAAAAAAAAGCCATTCTAGAAGCAAGCTAAGAAAGCGAAATATTATGCATATGGCAATGGTGTAATGTCCTTGCAGTGTTGAAAATAAGAGCATCTGAAAGTCAGGACAGCACACAGATCTACGAAAGCAGAGATGCGACAAAATGCAGGATGGCAAAGTGAAAGGAAAGTTAGAAAGAAGCCCAGCCATCCAAGAAGCAGTGTGAAGTCAGATGCCATCAAAGTTTACCATAAGGAGATAAAAGGAAATGACAACATTGATGACAAATGACAAACTGTAATATCCACAAAGGAATGGGAAGAGAGAAGTCACATGTCTTCATGTGAATATCTGGGTGATTCCCAGACATGTTTAGCCTAAGCAGGACTGTGTGATCTCAGAGTTCTTCCTCCTCTGCTTGGCAAAAACAATGGACAATTGTCTCTAGTTTTGGTTTGATTTCTTTTTCTGCAATAAATGGCAGTTTGTTTGCATACAGGAGAGGGAAGAAAAGTTGAGAGCAAAAACAAACAGGTTTTAATCTGGAAAACAGAAATGTAATTCTAATGATCAATCTTGCTTGCTAACAGAACAATTTATTGAACACAGTCATAAAGAACAAAATGTTCAGAAATTGATGTTTTAAACATTGGATTTTTAGCAAATTCTCTTATTTGGTGCAGTCTTTTTGAAACCAAACTGATCCCTTTTTTTTGTTTTCAGTTCAGTTCAGTTCAGTCACTCAGTCGTGTCCAACTCTTTGAGACCCCATGAATCGCAGCATGCCAGGCCTCCCTGTCCATCACCAACTCCCGGAGTTCACTCAAACTCAGCGTCCATGGAGTCAGTGATGCCATCCAGCCATCTCATCTTCTGTCATCTCCTTCTTCTCCTGCCCCCAATCCCTCCCAGCATCAGAGTCTTTTCCAATGAGTCAACTCTTCGCATGAGGTGGCCAAAGTACTAGAGTTTCAGCTTCAGCATCATTCCTTCCAAAGAACACTCAGGGTTGATCTCCTTCAGCATGGACTGGTTGGATCTCCTTGCAGTCCAAGGGACTCTCAAGAGTCTTCTCCAACACCACAGTTCAAAAACATTAATTCTTTGATGCTCAGCTTTCTTCACAGTCCAACTCTCACATCCATACATGACCACTGGAAAAACCATAGCCTTGACTAGATGGACCTTTGTGGCAAAGTAATGTCTCTGCTTTTCAATATGCTATCTAGGTTGGTCATAACTTTTTTGTTTTAGGTCACACCAAAGAATTTCTACTTAAAATGACTGAACTATTGCTATTATCCAAATGGTTTTCATTCTGTGATATTATTTTGTTTCCACCCCGACTGCTATACTGCAATTCATTTATGGTACTAACCACCCCACAGGTTAAGAGCCTAGTCCTCCACGAGACTGATCCCACTTCAGTCATACTTTCAGGGTTCTCAAGCCACCCATATTTCTGACTACCTAGTTACAAATTGGGGGATTCCCATGACTTTCTCGGGTTCAATAACTTACTAGGATGACTCAGAACTCAGGAAAATGCAATACTTATTGTTATCATTTATTATATAAAGGATATAGGTCAGGACCAGCCAAATGAAGAGGCTCACAGGGCAAGGCCTAGGAGGATCCTGAAGGCAGAGCTCCCATGACTTCTCCCCATCAAATCAGGGTGTGTCACCCTCCCAGTATACCAAAATGGCCATCAGCCTGAAAGCTCCACTAAGCTTTGATGTCCACAGTTTGCATAATATAGGCCTGATTTATGAGAGCACTGGCCACGTGGTTGAACTCAGTCTTCAGCCCCCACTGCCCTCCCTGGAGGTTAGGCTGGCTCAGAATCCCAACCCTCCAATCATGTGGTTGTTCTTTAAGGACACCATCCAAATCCTAAAGGTCATCTAGGAATGACCAAGGGTTACCTCATTAGCATAAACTCAGATGTGATCCAGGGGGCTTACAAGGAACTAAAAACACTTCTATCACTTAGGAAAATTCAAGGATTTTGGAAGCTTCCTGCCAGGAGCTAGGGACAAAGACCAGACAAATTCTTTTTGTACAACATTAAATCAAGAACTGCAAAGTGACATGAAAACAACAGACATAAGACTTTGTCTTTCTCATTTAAAGTACACATCTGAAGGATGAGAAGGCCACATCTGGTATAAATGACGTAAAGTTTTTGTGTCAACATATACCAGAGTAAGAAAAAAACATCAATCCTGTCCCAAGGAGAGTTGAAAGACAAAGATAAATTTGTTTTCTTTTCAATTGCTCTTGTTTAGTGGCTCAGTTGTGTTCAGTTTTTGCCACCCCACGGACTGAAGCCTACCAGGCTCCTCTGCCCGTGGGATTCTCCAGGCAAGACCACTGGAGTGGGTTGCCATGCCCTCCTCCAGAGGATCTTCCAAACCCAAGGATCAAAGCCATGTTTTCTGCATTAGCAGGAGATTCTTTACCCCTGAGCCATTAGGGAAGCCCTTTCTTTTTAGTACTTTCACTTTCTCTCAATGTCCTTCATTTCCCTAAGTGTCAGGCTTGCTTGTACTTCTCCGTTGACTATTTCCTCCAAAGCGTTAACTTCAACATTTACCCAGCATCCCCAGTGTACAAAGACTGTCATAATTAGGTCTCTGCTCTCACAAACCTGTCAGTCTAAAGGAGATGACAATCATGCTAAAAATTAAGCAGCGTGACAAAGGTAGAAACAAAGGATTTGGGGAGTGTTTGAGATATGAGTATTTATGAAAGAAAGCTTAGAGCTGGCTAGAAGGGGGTAGCACTTCAAAAGCGTCTTGAACAATGATTAGGATTTCAATACAAAATGGAAAAGCAAGAACTTTGCCAGCTGAGTGAAGAGACACAAAGACTCAGAAGCTTAAAACCCTGTTTAAGAAATCTCCATACTGTTTTTCCATAGTGACTGTATTAATTTACATTCCCACCAACAGTGCAAGAGGGTTCCCTTTTCTACCCATCCTCTCTAGCATTTATTATTTGTAGATTTTCTGATGATTGCCATTCTGACTAGTGTGAGGTGAGAAGTTTCTATATAACACAGGGAGCCCAGCCTGACGCTCTGTGGTGGGATGGGAGGAGGGGAGGGATCTCAAGAGGGAGGTGATATATGTATAATCATGGCTATACATATATGTATATGTATAAACATATGTACATCTTTATAATATGTATAAAATATGTATATTTAAAATATGTATATGGATATATGTATAAAAAATGATTTTTATTGTTATAAAGTAGAAACCAACACAACATTGTAAAGCAATTCTCCTCCAATTAAAAGATGAGGAGGGGTGTGGGTGGGGGATTCAGGATGGGGGGGACACATGTGTACCCATGGCTGATTCATGTCGATGTATGGTCAAAACCATCACAATATTGTAAAGCAATTATCTTCCAATTAAAATAATTTTTTTTTTTAAAAAAGGAAAAAAAATAAATTTTTTTTTAACCCTGTTTAGTGAAACTATATGGCTTCAACAAAATGCTCAGGACTAGAATGGTAGTTGAGGCCATATCAGGCAGGCTCTAAATTCTGAACTGATGAGTTTGAATGTTATTCTTTGGGCAATAGAGAGACACTGAAGCTTGTTGAAGAAGATGCTTTTGTGTCTCAAATTCCTCTAAGTCCTTCAGAAGCTTACAGACAAAAACTGAGCCAGTTAAGACTCAGATTGAAATAGTCCAGACAATAAATGACAAGGAATCTTGGTACTGAAAAATGAAAGAAATATTGGGGAAAAAAAGAACCAGCAGAATTAAGTAATGGGTTGTGGGGAGCAGAAATAAGAGGAACTGAAGAAAATTTCCAAATGTCTAATATGCTTGCTGGAAAAACAGTGTCATTAAAAAAATGAGAAACTCTCTTAGACTTCTCAGGCTGCTATAATAAAATACCATAAACTGGGTGGCTTCCACAGCATTTATCTCTCACAGTTCTGGTGGCTGGGAAGTCCAGGATTTAGGCGTCAGCCAATTCAGTTCCTGTGAGGGCCCTCTTTCTGGCCTGCCAACAGCTGTCTTCCTGCTGTGTCCTCACAAGGCAGAGAAAGAGAGGAAGCAAGCTATCCAGCCCGGCGACAAATACCACCATTTACCATAACTCTAAACCCAGCATGGCACTCACCGGAAAGCTCCTCACCTTAATCCCCACTGTATCCCTGACGTGGCTCCTGCCTCTTTCTACAATATCATCTATTAACCCTTCGTTTCACTCTCATCATTCAATAATATTAAGAAACATATAATTCATGAATGGGTCACAATGTTTTAAGGTTCCCTGTCCTACACATGCTATTCCCTGTCTGGAACGCTCTTTTCATATCCAAGTCTTTATTTTCTTAATGATACTCATCTTTCAAGGTTCAGTTCAGGCATCACCTTTTCACAAAACGTTGTTGGGGTATATCCCACAAGCTGAACTGAAATGTCATCGAATGTCATCTAGGATATACTACACCATAAATTGGTCATTGATTCATTTGTCTGCTTTTTTCATTGGACTGTTAGTCCTTGAGAGCAGGGATTGTTTCATTCTGCTTTCTAATTCCAATAACTAATAATATATGGCAGATGACTGCAGGCAAACAAACAAAATAAAACCAAATAGACCCAAAAAAAGTGGGCCCAGTTAATTAATTAACTGGCTTCTCAATATTCGAACATTCATGGGTAATTAATGTACGAAACTGTACCTTCAAATGTTTGGCTCCTCTTCCCCTTGTGCTGCACTTGCTATTTAAAGGGTCTGTGTCTAGACTAGCCAAAGAAGGCAAGAACAAAAAATTCTAACTGTAAATTTCTCTCAAGTAATAGGATCTATTTTTAAAACAACCCTGTGGACCATTTCCAGGATAGCCAAGTTGAAAAGAGCATCTTCTCACGAATCACCTCTCTAAGCTAATTCTCCATGAAGAATCGGGGAGAATGTTTATTCAAAATGAAAACACTGGAAAATGAGGAACAGAGAATTATGTGGACTTGGATAAACCAGCAAAGGATGCTGAATACTAAAAGGGAGAATTTGAGTTTCACACACACACACATGATAAACCATTCTTTCCAAAAGAGAATAAATGTGATCAGAGGACTTAGAAGGAAAGATGTTTGGGGCAGAGAAATGAGAAGACATTTAGAAATTACATTTGTGCAGACTGTGCTGTATTTCCTTTGAGAATGCAAGTTCCTAATCCCAGAATCACTTTATTGAACTCCCACAGGAAATGAGGCTTAATACAGTTGAGTCTGACAAAACACCAATGTAAATTATTCAGCAAGGATGGCCAAAGGATCACGACACCAATAATTAATCAGGCTTTCTGTTCATTCTCCTTTCCAGGGGTTAAATATTTGAGAGTATTACATCTAATAAATTGAGGGCAGGAGGAGAAGGGGACGACAGAGGATGAGATGGTTAGATGGCATTGCCGACTCGATGGACATGGGTTTGGGTGGACTCCGGGAGTTGGTGATGGACAGGGAGGCCTGGCGTCCTGTGGTTCCTGGTGTCGCAAAGACTCAGACCCGACTGAATGACTGAACCGAACTGAAATTGAAATCTTCCATACATGTGCTAAGTCGAGAAGAATCTATTACAAAACAAAAATATGCCCCAAACAAAAGCTATTTGGCCACTTACATTATTTTCCAAAACATTTTCAAACACATCCAATTTAAAATTAGATTTTTAAAACAAGGTGCTATCAATTTTGCAGAAGAACACAAAATTAACTACTTTACAATCTTGAGCAGAAATAAAGGGTCCATTAATTGTATAAAATTCAGCAAAATCTCATCATGGAATCTTGCTCAACTTCCTGTAAATGAAAAATATTCAATATCTGTAGGAAGTGCAGAATGAACAGCTTCAAAAAGAGCTGATATATCACCAGTTGAAAACCTAAATGAAAGACTTGTTGGGTCTAATGGAAATACTGATAAGTGGAATCTTGAATAAGATCTAAGAAACTGAGTGCTAAGAATTAAAAGGATGCTTATGATTTCTGATTTGCTTGGGGATATGTAACAAGTCAAGACATTCTGGTACACTCTAATAGTTTTGAGAATTGTTTTCAAATATGATCCAGGGTTTAATCTTTCAGTCTAAAACCTTTTTTGGACACTTACTGTATATCAGGAATCAGATGAATTAAAAGAACTGATCTCAAGTACCTCATGCTCTGGTAGTGGAAACTCACTTATAACTAATTATAAGACTGAGGACTCATATCTCAGTGATAAAACTGTTGGCTGAGAGAGGGGTAATCTCCCAAGTCTGGTGCTCTGGGGGCCCTGAAAACAGAAGAGCAGGCATTCTGAGATGGGAGAACAAATTTTTTTCTCTCACAAACTAAAGTACAGTTCATTGAAGGCAGAACTGTCATTTACTTCTTTGTATAATTCACAATGCATAGTAAATTTTCAATAATTGCATTTTGGTTAATTATCAAAGACAGTTCTGATTGATAAGCCTAAGTGATTTGAAATTTGAAAAACTGGAGAATCCAATGAAAGAGGAGTCAATGGGACAATAAGAAGTAAAAATTTTCACAAATTAAAAATAATAGTCATTAATATCTCCTAACAAATCACTGCACATGGTGACTGCAGCCATGAAATTAAAAGATGCTTGATCCTTGGAAGAAAACCTATGGCCAGCCTAGACAGCATATTAAAAAGCAGAGACATTACTTTACCAGCAAAGGTCCATCTAGTCAAACCTATGGTTTTTCCAGTAGTCACATATGGATGTGAGAGTTGGACTATAAAGAAAGCTGAGCACTGAAGAATGGATGCTTTTGAACTGTGGTGTTGGAGAAGACTCTTCAGAGTCCCTTGGACTGCAAGAAGATCCAACCAGTCCATCCTAAAGGAAATCAGTCCTGAATATCCATTGGAAGGACTGATGCTGAAGCTGAAATTCCAGTACTTTGGCCACGTGATGCGAAGAACTGACCTTTTAGAAAAGACCCTGATGCTGGGAAAGATTGAAGGCAGGAGGAGAAGGGGATGACAGAGGATAAGATGGTTGGATGGCATCACTGACTTGATGGACTTGAGTTTGAGCAAGCTCCAGGAGTTGGTGATGGACAGGGAGGCCTGGTGTGCTGCAGTCCATGGGATTGCAAAGAGTTTGACACAACTGAGCAACTGAACTGAACTGAACAAGAAAAAAATGGGGCTGGCCATAGGGTTGATGTATGTAATTCTGAAACCAGGCATTCTGCTTCCAAGTTGACTGATTCACATGGCTCATGACTCATATACACTCACTATTACCAGTGCAAACTTTTGGTCTCATGGACCAGAAAGTGGAAGCGAGTTTTTGCTGTGAATACTAAAAGACTCTGGTTTATACACTGCTATAAGAAAAAGAAATATAATAAGGTTTAAAATAATTTTAATTCTATGGACAACTTAGAGATATGTCTTTTTCACTAGAGAAAAGAATAAGAAAGAAAAAGAACAAAATGAAGGAGAAATTGAAGTAAAGAGAATGAGAAGAGGGAAAGAGAAGGAGGAAGGAAGAGAAGAATATTGTAGGGAGCACTAGAGCCACAAATATTCCATTACTAGGATCCAAGCTAGAAAAATTTGCATGGTATCATCACTAAGCACTGAAGATTTGGGCAATAATCATATGTCCAAAAGCACAGAAATTCATACAAGGTGCATCTTTGAAAACTAGAACTGTTCTCTCCTGCTATTTATGATTTGAGATATAAGTTTGTTTTGACTTACAGTTTAATAAGTGCATATGCTTTCTGGAGGTTATCCTTAACTGCCTCTTCGAGTGAACTGTTCCCCTTACCCCTAGCCTTCATGGTTATCAGTCGGGTTAGCCCATATTGCTTTCCAGGGTGGCAGAGGGAAGCCAGGTGAGGTGGAGTTTCTGGGCCCCCAAGGAAGTAAAGGAAATGCTTGGTTCTCTGACAGTGTTGGTCATAGCACTTAGTCTGGGGACTTTGATATAATTTACTGCAATATAAACCTGCCAGATCAGGTGCAGCTGTCAGCACTCAGTGGTTTACAAGGGAATCGACTTAGTCCTGTGAGGAACAAATCCTTGGTGTTACATGACAGGTAGGTACAAAAACCGGGGAGGGAGCAATGCCATTCAGAGGCCAACCTAGCTCTGATCTCTTCACAAGGTTTAACTGGGTCCTCACTGCCATGAGGACAATCTGGCTTCTCTTTAAGTAGAGATTTCCTGTATTACTGCCTAAACAAGTAGAGACTGCCTGTATTACTGCCTAAACAAGTAGAGATTGTCCTTTAATGGTTTTTAAGAGTGAATGAAGTTTTCACTATTGAAGTTATTATTGTCATAAAATATGACTCTCCTCCAGATATATTCTCAAATGGTTTTATAAGCTCTGTGAACAGTGGTGCAAATTTAGGAAGCTATTTCATTTCTCTTAATGGCTCTGAGCAAAACAATAGACTAGGAAGGGGTCTCTGTACCCATGATAGCTTCTATAATGAAAAAGGACAAACATTGATATTATTCTGATTTGTGCCTGCTTTCTTAATGAGGAGAATTGAGTTTTTTTACCCACTCCAGTATCTTTGCCTGAGAAATCCCATGGACAGAGGGAGCCTGACAGACTACAGTCGATGGGATCATAAGAGTCAGACACAACTTAGCAACTAAACAACAACAACAAAGACATAGGATATCAATGTAGAACATGTTTGTATCATTTTACATGTTTGTATCATTCTACATCATTTCCCTATAGCTGTAGAACAAATCATTTCCAGTAAGTCATCCAGACAATGAGAGTCAAAAAGAAAAATAAAAGCTAGTCCCTTAAATATTATCCACAGGTCACCTTGCTTAAATTAAATATTTTGTAAATGTGTCTTTTCACGCCTGAAACACTTGAAGATACACATGTGCCTTCATCACATCACACTCGTCAGACAGCCATTGGAAGATACTGAAATACTGTTTAGTGGTGGTCAAATTAAGTCATTTAAACTAGTATCTAGGCAGCTTTTCCTATATCTTCACTGCATTACAGTGTATTCCTATCACTCAGTTAAATCAGTAGTCCATCAAAAACTATTAAGAATGTCTATTGATTTTCACAGACCATTTTTTAACGATTTTCCAAGAGTTAATTATCTTAAAAGCAAATGGGGAGCTGCCCCAGCGTGTTCCACACCAGCTTCCTCTAGGACACCAGGGATCATCAGGTACCCTCCACCGATGATGACAAGGCTGAGGCTGAGGTCACCTCCTCCAGCACCAAGCTGCTCCACAACAGGTGGGTTTGGACCAACATGGGTCTATCATTGCTACATCTTCCTCAGACACCTGTGTCTGAATTCAGAAATAGTGATGTCCATTTTTAGGTCAACATTTTCTGAGAGATTCATACAATTAATTTCAAAAGTCAGTGGGACCTTCTACAGAGCAAATGGCCTATTAATTCTTGATTTAGTCATAGAACCTGCATAAGGCTTAGAGATTACTCAAATAAGTGGTTTCCAACATTCTTTGCTGTTTAAAACCCTTTTTGCACTAATACACTATCTTGAGAACTCCTTTAGTGATGTAAAACTTTCATCATTTTTGCCTGGTATACAATAAAGGACTAGCTTTTTTAAAACATGCATTAAAAATATTCATTAGATTACTCAGTCATAAAAAAGAGTGAAATAATACCATTTGCAGCAACATGGACAGACCTAGAGATTATCACACTAACTAAAGTAAGTCAGAGAAAGACAAACATCACGTGATAGTGCTTAATGTGAGTCTAAAAATATGATAAAAATGAATTTTGTATCCCACAGACATAGAAAACAAACTTATGGTTGCCAAATGGGGAAGAGGGTAGGAGATAATTAGCAGATGGAATTAACATATACACACTACTATGTTACAACCAATAAGGGACAGACAGGGAACTCTACTTAACATTTTGTAATAACTTGTAAGGGAAAAGAATCTTAAAAAGAATATATATACATATGAATCACTTTGCTGTACATTTGAAACTAACACAACATTGTAAACCAGCTATACTTCAATAAAATTAAATTAAAAAATTTAAAAAACATTAATCAGGGTCTCCCTGCATGTCATGTACTGTGCAAGATGCCAGGAAGGCAGAAGAGAGCAACATGTACGTGGTCCCTGAACGAGGAATCTATCATCTTCCAGCAGAGCCAGAAAATTTAATCAAGAATATTATACTAAAGCATATTAAATGCTCTGGTAGCATTTGTGATAATTTCTCCAAAAGGGAACTTTCCTATACTGCTGGTGGAAATGTAAATTGGAGAACAGTAAGGAGCTTCCTCAAGAAACTAAAAGCAGAGTTACCATATGACCCTCCAGTCCCACTCCTGTGCATTTATCTGGAGAAAAACATGGTTTGAAAGGATACAGGCACCCCTGTATAACCATGCATTGTATCACTGTTTGTAATAGCCAAGACTCGGAAGCAACCTAAATGTCCATCAACAGATGAATGGATAAAGAAGATGTAGTACATGTATACAGTGAAATACTACTCAGTCATTAAAAACAATGAAATAGTGCCATTTGCAGCCACATGGATGGACACAGAGATTATCATACTAAGTGAAGTAAGTCCGAGAAAGACAAACATCATATGATATCACTTATATGTGGAGTATTTTTTAAAAAATGATACAAATGAATTTATTTACGAAACAGACTCACAGTCTTAGAGAACAAATTTATGGTTACCATGGGAGAAAGGTGAGGGGTAGAGAAAGACTGGGAGTTTGGGACTTATACACAGCACATTTAAAATAGACAATCAACAAGGACCTACTGCGTAGCACAAGGAACTCTACTCAATATATTGTAATAACCTAAATGGGAAAAGAATTTGAAAAAGAATAGATACATGTGCATATACCACTTAATCACTCTGCTGTACACCTGAAACTAACACAATATTGTTAATCAACTATACTCCAATGTAAAAAAATAATCATAAATGAGTAAAATCATTTCCCCAGTTTTGACCTTTCTAATCAGGTTAAAACACGTCATACTCAACATGTTTAAAAAAGCAAGTGGAATGTTATAAAACAACTATACTTCAACTAAAAAATAAAAATAATTCTTTTTCTAAAAGCAAGTTGTCTTCTCCCTCCCCCCTCCTGCTGTTCCCCTGTTTTTTCTGTGTTTCATAATTTCCCCTTCACCTGGCCAGAACCAGTAGAAACTAGAGTCTTTAAGCCTTTTCCTGATCTCTCAACCTCTATACTGAGACATCCCTAAGATGTCACTCTAAGAACTGTCTCAAAGAAGCTATTACAAGAAAATACATATATAACAGTATATTGTTAATTTAAGGCAATTTTAACATATGTAATTACATTAATGACTTTTAAAATTCTCTTCCCCATTTAAAAAGTGAAGCCTGCTGATTTTAAATTAATTGCAGAAGAAGTAATGATTTGTCAGCAAATAAAACTATATATCAAATTTTCTTTGGGGACCAAATGTACATTAAACTTTAACCATATGCTACAGAATCAAAAATAGATAAAATTGCTTTCATGCTATGATTGCATGTTTGTCCTAAAATTTTTTAAACTTTAAAAAAATCAGTAGAATCTTTAAAAAAAAACCTTAGTCTTCTCTTCTCACCTGAAAGATGAAAAACTATGACTCACAGTGGTAAAGCAGGTTGTCTACAATCACAAAGATAGAGAGAAAAAGACAAATCTCCCATCTCCTGACAAATCCTCCACAGAACTCCTTCAAAACTGAACTCAGAGAACATCCCCCAGTATTATGATGATTGCTAAGGTGAGATTCAAGCCAGCTAACCATCTAGATAGCCCATCTAGGGCATATTATTCAGCATGCATTTATTTGTAGGAGGTTTCTGGTAATAGACACTCCATTATTCTGCAACAAAACACACATTAAATATCAGGCATAACCCAACAGAATTCTTTTCTTCTGCTATTGCTGAAGGCTTTAGAATAGAGGTTGAAAACTGAACTCATGGGCTGGATTCAGCCCTACATATATTTGTTTGGCAAATGTAATTTTTTAAAATTAAGTTTTGAGAAATTTCAACCAATAATCAAAAAATTTTCCCATTAAGAAAAATAATAATGTGTTCAACGCTAGTACTATATTTCCACTTGGCAAAAACTATTAAAGCTGAGCAGCTGCTCTGCCAAAAGACAGGCATTCTCTGCTTTACCAGTGTCCCCACTCCTTCTAAGGGTCTCTTTTCCCAGCTGGCTCCTCTTACTTCTGTACTTAACTGGTCCCTAGGATATCTGAATTTGCAACGTATGTTTCAGAGTCTTAGCTGACAATATTTTGTCCGTTCTTTAAAAGATATTATATAAAAGGTTCACAGGCATTTGGAGGATGAAAGGTTTGAGGGAAAGTAAAGCATCAAAAGTACACTTTGAGAGTCTCTTGGACAGCAAGGAGATCAAACCAGTCAATTCTAAAGGAAATCAACCCTGAATATTCCCTGGAAGGACTGATGCTGAAGCTGAAACCCCAATACTCTGGCCACCTGATGAGAAGAACTGACTCATTGGAAAAGACCCTGATGCTGGGAAAGACTGAGGGCAAGAGGAGAAAGGGGAGACAGAGGATGTGATGGTTGGATGGCATCACTGACTCAGTGGACATGAGTTTGACCGAGCTCCAGGAGTTGGTGATGGACAGGGAAGCCTTGCATGCTGCAGTTCATGGGGTCACAAAGAGTTGGACATGACTTAGAGACTGAGCAACAACAGCAAAGCTACATTGGAAATGGTAACTCATTCTGGGCTAGTATTAAGCATGTGATAAACTTATTTTCTCTGTGACACTGGCAAGACCTAGGTCACAAATATAAATAGAAGGACCTTGGCCACAGCCTCCCTCCTTTCTCTTCCCACCTCTGACTCCAGCCCATAGTTCAAGAGGCCTCTTGTGCACACGTGTGAAAAATAGCCAAAGTCTGGTGACAGCCACACTTTATATGCAAGTAACATGTCTTGGCCCTAGAAGTGGATGGATTCTGGTGAGAAGCTCATGTATACCATGCACACCATGTACCCTATGCACACCACGCACATCTTGCACACCGTGCACATCTTGCACTCCGTGCACACCGTGGAAGTGAGCTAAAAGCCCCTTGAGAAGGGGTTTCCAGCATTCCAGAAGAGGAGGGCACAATTGCTCCCCCACTGAAGCCTCACACTACAGAGAGGAGAACAGCTGAAGGAACATTTGTACATTGTTCTCCAACTTTTGGATCTTTGCTAGCCTGATAGGTGAGAAACCTAACCTCCCGATAGTCTTAACTAACATTTCTTTTAATAAGAATGAAGTTGAACATCAACTTTATTTGGAAAGTAAACCATTCACAAGCCCAGGACTACTATTAGCAATACTGTCAGCTCGAGATTACCTGGGATGTTAGGTGAGGCAGACATTTTTCAGATTGTCAAATATGGTATAGATGATTTAATGTTAACTTATTTCATGATATTTTATGGTTCTAATATCCAAAAATGTTTAAAAGAATAAAAAAAAAACCTGTGATTGGGCACTGGATATGACAGAAAATGCTTCCCCCCAAAAAATCGCCTAGAATGTCTGCTCTTTGGTAAATCACAGTAGTACCCAAGTTAGGGAAAGACACAGTCCAAAGCAAATATTCTTCCTCCCCCACTCTCTTAGAGTCAAAGGTCTAAATAAATGGAGAGAAGTATTGTGTTCATCATCTGGAAAATTCTATCTTTTTAAGATGAAAAATCATATCTCTCTAAACACCCAGTGCAATCGCAATGAAAATCCCAGCAGGATTTTTAAATAGAAAGTAACAATCTGATTCTAGAATTTATGTGTAAGGGTAAAAGATTTAGAATAATCAAAACACTTTTTGAAAAGAAGATAAAGTTGGAGAACCTACACTACCAGATGTTAAGATTTACTACTAAAACTACAATAATCAAGACAATCCCATTCACCACTGCAACAAAAAGAATGAAATACTTAGGAATAAATCTACCTAAAGAAACAAAAGACCTATATATAGAAGACTATAAAACACTGATGAAAGAAATCAGAGATGACACAAATAGATGGAGAAATATACCATGTTCGTGGATTGCAAGAATCAATATAGTGAAAATGATTATACTACCCAAAGCAATCTACACATTTAATGTAATCTCTATCAAGCTACCAAGAGTATTTTTCACAGAACTAGAACAAACAATTTCAAATTTGTATGTAAATACAAAAAACCTTGAATAGCCAAAGCAAACTTGAGAAAGAAAAATGGAACTGGAGGAATCAACCTGCCTGATTCCAGACTATACTACTAAGCTAAGTCATCAAGACAGTACAGTACTGGCACAAAGACACAAATATAGATCAATGGAACAAAATAGAAAGCCCAGAGATAAATCCATGCACCTATGAACACCATATCTTTGGCAAAGGAGGCAAGAATATACAATGGAGAAAAGACAACTCTTTAACAAGTGGTGCTGGGGAAACGGGTCAACCACATGTAAAAGAATGACACTAGAATACTTTCCAACACCATACACAAAAATAAACAAAATAGATTAAATAGCGAAATGTAAGACCAGAAACTATAAAACTCTTAGAAGAAAACGGGCAGAACACTCTCTGGCATAAATCACAGAAACATCATAGAAGATTACACCTCCCAGAGTAATGGAAATAAAAACAAAAATAAACAATAGGACCTTATTAAACTTAAAAGCTTTTGCACAACAAAGGAAACTATAAGCAAGGTGAAAAGACAGCCTTCAGAATGGGAGAAAACAATAGCAAATGAAACAACTGGCAAAGAATTAATCTCCAAAATATACAAGCAACTCATGCAGCTCAATACCAGAAAAACAACCCAATCAAAAAGTGGGCCAAAGAACTAAACAGACATTTCTCCAAAGAAAACATACAGGTGGCTAATAAACACATGAAAAGATGCTCAACATCACTCATTATTAGAGAAATGCACATCAAAATCACAATGAGGTATCATCTCACGCTGGTCAGAATGGTCACCATCAAAAAGTCTACAAACAATAAACGCTGGAGAGGGTGTGGAGAAAAGGGAACCCTCTTACACTGCTGGTAAGAATGCAAATAGGCACAACCACTATGGAGCACAGTGTGGAGATTCCTTAAAAAACTGGAAATAGAACTGTCATATGATCTAGCAATCCCATTGCTGGACATACACACTGAGGAAACCAGAATTGAAAGAGACATATCCCAATGTTCATTGTAGCACTGTTTAAAATAACTAGGACATGGAAGCAACCTATAAGTCCATCAGCAGACAAATGGATAAGGAAGTTGTGGTACATATACACATTGGGATATTACTCAGCTATACAAAAGAACACATTTGAGTCAGTTCTAATGAGGTGGATGAAACTGGAGACTATTATACAGAGTGAAGTAAGTCAGAAAGAAAAACACCAATACATTATATTAATGCATATATATGGAATTTAGTAATGACAATCCTATATGCAAGGCAGCAAAAGAGACACAGATGTAAAGAACAGACTTTTGGACTATGTGGGAGAAGGCGAGGGTGGGATAATTTGAAACAATAGCATTGAAACATGAACATTACCATATGTAAAACAGATGGCCAGTGCAAATTTGAGGTATGAAGCAGGGTACTCAAAGCTGGTGCTCTGGGACAAGCCAGAGGTATGGGGTGGGGAGGGAGGTGGGAAGTGGGGTTCAGGACAGGGAGACACGAGCACCCATGGGTAATTCATGTCAATGTATGGTAATCAGCCAGTTCAATTCACTTGCTCAGTCGTGTCTGACTCTTTGCGACCCCATGGACCGCAGCATGTCAGGCCTCCCTGTCCATCACCAACTCCTGGAGATTACTCAAACTCATGTCCATTGAATCGGTGATGCCATCTAACCATTTCATCCTCTGTGGTCCCCTTTTCCTCCTGCCATCACAGTCTTTTCAAATGAGTCAGCTCTTCACATCAGGTGGCCAAAGTACTGGAGTTTCAGCTTCAACATCAGTCCTTCCGATGAATACTCAGGACTGATCTCCTTTAGGATGGACTGGTTGGATCTCCTTGCAGTCCAAGGGACTCTCAAGAGTCTTCTCCAACACCACAGTTCAAAAGCATTAATTCTTCGGTGCTCAGCTTTCTTTATAGTCCAACTCTCACATCCATACATGACTACTGGAAAAACCATAGCCTTGACTAGATGGACCTTAGTTGGCAAAGTAATGTCTCTGCTTCTTAATATGCTGTCTAGGTTGGTCATAACTTTCCTTCCAAGGAGTAAGCATATGGTAAGTATATGGTAATAACCATCACATTATTATAAAGCAATTATCCTCCTATTCAAATAAATTAATTAAAAATAAAGAAAGCAATGGGATGAACCCAGAAACAAACAAACAAACAAAAAGACGGTGCGGTTTTGCTGAAAAGATAAAAACATACATTATTGGAGCAAAAGTGGACCCATACAAAAGTAATCAGTAGATTTTTAATAAAGGTGCAAAGGCAACTTAATGGAAAACTATAACCTTTCAACAGATTATATTGTAACAAATTGGACATCTATACACAAATAAATTTCAATCTGTATCTGTGGTTTATGCAAAAATTAACTCATACTGAATTGCAGACCTAGAGGCAAAACCAAAAACTAAAACTTCTAAAAGCAAATGTAGGAGAAAATATCTGTGATCTTATGTAGGGAGATTTTTCTTAGCTATGACAGACACCATAAGCACAATTCATAAAAGGAAATTGATAAATTAGACTTCATCAAAGGTACAAGGAAGATATACAAATGGCAAATCAGCCCATGAAAAGTTGCATTATTAGTTATTAGGTAAAAGCAAATTAAAACCATAGCACTACACACCTATAAAAATACTTAAAAATAAAATAACAGTACCAAGTACTGGCAAAGATGTGGAGAAACTGGAATATGCACCCACTGCTGATAAGAATGCAAGAGAATAATCATTTTGGAAAATGAGTTGGCAATTCCTTATAAAGTTAAACATATACTTATCATGTGACCTAAGATTCCTATTTCTTAGGTGCTTATTTTCCAGGTGAAATTAACACTGTCCACACTATAGCCTGTACGTGAATTTTTACAGTGGCTTTATTTATAATTACAAAACCTGGAAAGAGCTTAAATGGTTTTCAATAGACTACGGTACCTCCACACAACAGAACACAACGTGGCAGGACAAATCAGTACCAAGCAACGGATGAATTTTAAATGCAGTGCTCTAATGGAAGAAGCCAGGCTCTAAAGGCTTCATACTGTATGAAGCATGCATATGATTCTATTTCTATATCATGCTATAAAAGACAAAATTAAAGGAACAGATAACTGATTGGGGATTGATAGGGAGTAGTGGTGGAGGGAGGTATTGGCTATAAGGGGACAGCAGAAAATTTGGGCAAATTATGGGACTGCTCTGTATCCTGGTTGTGGGGGTCACATAACTGTATAAATTTGTCAAAACTCATAGAAATGCACTCGAAAAAGGCTAAACTTTTTAAACAAAACATTGAAACCTCCTTTTTCAGGTCTTCCCTGACCACCTAATGACTCTTATTGTTTATGTTCCTGTTTAAATTTTTCTGTATTGTACTTTATCACATTCTAGAATTTTTGTTATTTATTTACTGGAATACTTACTGTCTTTCTTCTCTGCTGGGATACACTCTATGAACGTTCAAGGTTCATATTTTTCTACTTAAAACATCTAGATTTAATAGAGCAACAAAAAAATAAGGAGGTTGGTTATACTGTTGCTAGTAGATACAATGGTCGTCTGAGTTAAATTCACCCATTTCAGTCCATTTTAGTTCTCTGATTCCTAAAATGTCGACGTTCACTCTTGCCATCTCTTGTTTGACCACTTCCAATTTGCCTTGATTCATGGACCTAACATTCCTGGTTCTTATGCAATATTGCTCTTTACACCATTGGAACTTGCTTCTGTCACCAGTCACATCCACAACTGGGTGTTGTTTTTGCTTTGGCTCTGTCTCTTCATTCTTTCTGGAGTTATTTCTCCACTGATTTCCAGTAGCATATTGGGTGCCTACTGACCTGGGGAGTTCATCTTTCAGTGTCCTATCTTTTTGCCTTTTCATACTGTTCATGGGGTTCTCAAGGCAAGAATACTGAAGTGGTTTGCCATTCCCTTCTCCAGTGGACCACGTTTTGTCAGAACTCTCCACCATGACCCGTCTATCTTGGGTGGCCCTACACAGCATGGCTTAGTTTCATTAAGTTAGACAAGGTTGTGGTCCATGTGATTAGATTGGTTAGTTTTCTGTGGTTGTGGTTTCAGTTTATCTGCCCTCTGATGCCCTCTCTTAGCGCCTACTGTCTTACTGGGGTTTCTCTTACCTTGGACGTGAGGTATATCCTCTCAGCCACTTGCCACTCCAGCGCTGTGCAGCCAGCTGCTCAACATTCAGAAAACTAAGATCATGACATCCAGTCCCATCATTTCATGGCAAATAGATGGGGAAACAGTGGTCTTTATTTTGGGGAGCTCCAAAATCACTGCAGATGGTGACTGCAATCATGAAATTAAAAGACACCTGCTTCTTGGAAGAAAAGCTATGACCAACCTAGAAAGCATATTAAAAAGCAGAGACATTACTTTGCCAACAAAAATTCATCTAATCAAAGCTGTGGTTTTTCCAGTAGTCATGTATGGATGTGAGAGTTGGACTATAAAGAATGCTGAGCACTGAATAATTGATGCTTTTGAACTGTGGTGTTGGAGAGTCCCTTGGACTGCAACCAGTCCATCCTAAAGGAAATCAGTCCTGAATATTCATTGGAAGGACAGATGCTGAAGCTGAAATTCCAAGTCCCCCTGACATGAAGAACTGACTCATTAGAAGAGTCTATGATGCTGGGCAAGACTGAAGGCAGGAGGAGAAGAAGACCACACAGGATGAGATGATTGGATGGCATCACTAACTTGATGGACGTGAGTTTGAGTAAGCTCTGGGAGTTGGTGATGGATAGGGAAGCCTCGTGTGCTGCAGTCCATGGGGTCGCAAAGAGTCAGACACGACTGAGCAACTGAACTGAACTGAACTGAACTGTGTTCTGATATTTCTTTTAATCACATGGCACTCTGCCTCCCAATCTGGCAACAGCCTCCTAATGACTAAAGCAAGTTGTTGAAATTAATAGCTGCAACACTGATTCCCAGGCCACACCAGGCGTCTTCCCCAGGGGGTGCCAAGTTCAAATATAAGCTACAAGGGAATGCTCTCTGAAACGTATGAAGTGGGATCCCAGACTACTGAGTAGCACTGACCACTGAAACTGAGCCAAATGTCCCTTTAGTGACCTCTATGTTTATTACCATTAAGGCATAACTGAAAAGGTTGCTCTTTCTCACATCATCACTTCTGCTTCTTTAATAATACCGGAGGCAAAGAAATTACTAGGCATTCCATGTAAATTGTATAAAACTATTTTACTCTTCTGGCCCTATTGACTTAAGATATCCCCAATGTCTTATTTTCTGGAGAAGGCAATGGCACCCCACTCCAGTACTCTTGCCTGGAAAATCCCATGGACGGAGGAGCCTGGCAGGCTGCAGTCCATGGGGTTGCTAAGAGTCGGACACGACTGAGCGACTTCACTTTCACTTTTGACTTTCATGCATTGGAGAAGGAAATGGCAACCCACTCCACTGTTCTTGCCTGGAGAATCCCAGGGACGGGGGAGCCTGGTGGGCTGCCGTCTATGGGGTCGCACAGAGTCGGACACGACTGAAGCGACTTAGCAGCAGCAGCAGCAATGTCTTATTTCAACCCCTATGACTTATATATGGCCTTTTTAAAAATGCATTTTCTAATTTCCTTGCTAATAGCTCACAAAAGATAGTTCTTTCATCAGTTTATAAAACTTCCACAGAATAGCCCTTCTCTAGTAAAGCTGCTGTTGACAAAACCACTTGCCCACACTGCTTGGTGAAATGCTTGGGAAATTTAAAGTAAAATTTGAAGATGCTTCTCTGTCTGATATGAATTTAGGAAGTCCTTCTCAGTTCAACAAACTAGATGATCAGTTTAAGCAGGGACAAATCACACTGTCCTGAAAATTGTCAAGAAAACAGTTTTAAGTTCCCTTAGTAATGCATTAGTTTTTTCTCGGTCTCAGAACTGAAGACTGAAGAAGAGCAAAGCTGGACGAGACTTGCATCACATTCTGTGGTGTTTTGCAGTTTAAAAATAAAAGAAAATAGATAAAACTTCATTATTGATTTATGATAAGTGACTAAGTATAAGATGAAGTAGAAAAAAACAGGATACAAAATGATATACATGTTTCTTCCTTAAAAAAATGTTAATGTAATCTCTAGGTAGTAGAATAATTTATTGCTTTATTTTGTTCTTAAACTATTCATTGTTTTAGTTAAAATTCTGCAGGGAATGTATACTATTTTACAATTAAAAAAACTATTTTTAAATGCCTTACCACATTTCAGAAAGGGCTCACATATTCTGTAAGTATGAACATGCTCATTGTACAAACGAAAAATTGCTCAGCTGGTACAGGTAGCAACTAGCCCCCAACGTTTGAATATTCTTTATATTTGCCAACTTCGCAGTGAATCCTTCTGCCAGCTTCACCCTGATATGTCAGAGAGAAGAAGTGGGGTTATGAAAAAGGCTGAAGAAAGAAGAGAAGTAGGGGAGAACATATGTTTTATTCATGATTCTGACAAATTGTAACTGAGTCAGTGGTTAAGTGCCCATCGCAGCCCTTCTGAGATCAGCGTGTGAGCCATGAACTGTCCCTGGGATCAGAACACTCCCAGTGGTTTGGTTTTGGTGATAAAGATGCCAACAACTTGCTCTTAGGTTAAAGGAAAGCAAAAGAACATACGTCACTGGCTGTTAGCTTACCGACAGCAGCCTATTATGATTCATTATTTTGGCAAACATATTAGAGATACTAATGTTTTATTTAGAAGTTTTATACAGTTTAGCAATGTGCAGAGATCATGTTTCACAGGGCCTCACCAGGGGTACATCATGCAGGTTTTGCAAATATATCCTAATCAATAATGTATGACTCTCTTAAGCATAAAATAAAAAATAATCAATGTCCTTATTTTTTGTTGTATTTAATCTTGAACCTATATTGGAAAAATAATTAAACTTAGCATGTTATTATTCTGATTCACCTATTTATATCCACAAATTGTGAGGCATTTCTAACTACAAATGTCAGTTCTTAAAGGAAATTATGAATTCTTTACTGCTATACTCCTCATAAATTAGGAAAAATAATATGCAATAACTGCTGGTTTTGAGGAAAGATAGCCTTTAAAAAAAAATTCTCCTTTCTTCTTTCTCTCTGAGAAAAATATAGCCCTTCAAAGAGTAAACAATGACATCAAAGCTTTGATCACTATGAAGTTTGTTAAGTATCTTACCCTGTTCTGACTAGAATTTCCTGTACTGAATTTTTATAAGTGTGTGTGTGTGTGTTTGCTGAGGACCTTTAGGTCAATAATTTCAAATGAAGCTTACTTTTGACATTACTAACCATAAAAAAATAGCAAAACTGAAAACCCTATCAAGACTTTTTCTGTAAACTGCCAAGCATTGGGTTGGCAAAAATGTTTGTTCAAGTTTTTCCACAAGGTGTTATGGGAAACCTCAAACTTTTTGGCCAACCCAATATCACGAATTTTCTTCGGTTAGGAATTTTGTCAGGAGACTCCACATAAATACTGTGGTAGTAATTCAAAGTACTTGCTTAATATAATTACACATAATTGCTTTTTTTTAATTCTAAAAATAATTCACTCTCATAAAAAACTAAATAAAGAATAATGTAAAGGGGAAAATTAAAGTCCTGCTCTGCCAAATTACACTTGCCATTGACAATGTTATGCTCATTTTTAATATCAAATCTTTTTGAGAGTGCAGAGACAAACCTAATTAAAGCTGCCTTCTTGCTGCTGCCTCTACCAACTCAGTGGGTAACCGTGAATGTGTCACAGATAGGTCATTCATCTGTCAGAGGATCAGGCAATTCATCCTTTATTCATTCATTCACTCAAGGAATATATATATTGAGGGCCTTGTGAAAAACAGTAGGAATCTCTCCCCAAACTGTCTACCAGTGCGGCAATTTTATCGTTAGAAATTCATATGAGAGCATGTGAGTCATTTGTCCCTAAAAAAATTAGTAACAGCATTTATTTGATTAATTACTGTGTACCCAGCACTAAACACCTTTGCATATGCAGTTTCTTTAATATTCACGGAAGGGCCTGTGATTGTTCTGCTACAGCTGAGGGCACAGAGTAAAGGGACTGGCTCCGATGCACGTGGCTGAGCGTGGGTGCAAGCAAACCCAGCGCACTGCTCCAGGCCCGCCTCCCAGCCTTGTGGCTGCGCTGCGCACACTTCCCGGGGAGACAGTGTAGCCTATCAGCTCTGGGCACTTTGAGGAAAATGAGTTGATAGAGGGATCGGTGGTAATGTTCACAGGGGAGGAGGGGTAGAGGTTCATGGCAAAACGGTCGGCTGCAGAAACAGGATGACTCTGGGCCTCTTAGGGGAAAGGAGACGTTGAGAGGAAAGGAGAAAACAGATAAGAGATGACTCAAAAATACTTAACCAGGTTTCCCTGGTGGTCCAGCGGTTAAGAATCTGCCTTGCAATGCAAGGGACACCAGGTCGATCCCTATTCCGGGAAGATCCCAAAGGCCGTGGAGCAAAGAAGCCCCTGTGCCACAACCTTTGAGCCTGTGCTTTAGAACCCAGGAGCCACAACTACTGAGCCCACTCACTGCAACTACTGAAGCCCAGGTGCCTAGGGCTCGAGCTGCAACAAGAGAAGTCAGTGCAATGGGACGCCTGAGCATTGCAACTAGAGAGTCGCCTCCATTCCCCGCAACTAGAGAAAGCCTACATCAGCCATGAAGATCCACTACGGCCAAAAGTAAAATAAGAAGTAAATAAATCTTTTTTTAAAATTTAATCTATTTCACAACTTTATCTCTGGGCAAAGTGAATAAGCTGTTGGCATCTTTTCTCTCTCTTTTTTTTTTTTTAACACATATAGTTTATTACAGAAGATTGAGCAGAGTACCCTGTGCTATACAGTAGGTCCCTGTTGGTTATCCATTTTAAATATAGCAGGGTGTACACATCAATCCCAAGCTCCCAATCTATCCCTCCCCTCCACCCTTTCCCCCTGGTTCCCATAAGTTCATTCTCTAAGTCTGTGAATTTGTTCCTGTTTTGTAAATAAGTTCATGTTTGTTTTTTTTTAGCTTCCACATATAAGCAATATCATATGCTATTTCTCTTCCTCTGTCTGACTTAATCTCCAGGTTCATCCATGTTGCTGAAAATGGCATTATTTCATTCTTTTTAAAGGCTGAGTAACATGCCGTTGGCTTCTATGTACAATTTCCCTCATTTGAAAATGTTCTGTGAGTAGCATGATATTTTCCCTACTTTATGCAGAGTAACAGATTGCTGACTGACTATGGGGTTGCACAGAGTAGGACATGACTGAAGCGACTTAGCAGCAGCAGCAGCAGTGCAACCACTTACTAACGTTTTAGTCAAAGGCAAGTTCGTGAACCCCATTTCTTTTCTTAACTTTTCAAGTAGAGCACAGTTGTAATCAATAATTTCGGAATATGTTTATTTTGCAGACACCACTAATATTTTTATCACAATTGTGTAGGCTAGATCATATAGATATTTGGAAAAAATAAGACCAAGACAAAGGTGGAAAATATTTGTGTTGTATAAATTGAAACAAAGTCCAGCAAGATCTAGTCTGTCCAATGGGGTAGTCACCTGTGATTTTTTTAATTTAAATTAATTAAATCAAATGAAAATTTCAGTTCCTCAGTCACATTAGTCATGTTTCTAGTGCTCACCAGTCATATACGACTGATGCTTTACCCTACTGACCAGCCCAAATGTAGAATATTCCCATCACTTTAGAAATTCCTATTGGATAGTGCTGATCTAGGTGTAAACTCACAGAGTAAGAGGCCATTGCGTTTATACAGGTAATTAACCTAATGAAAGGAGAGAAGTAATAAAAGGGGACAGTTTAAGAAGAGTGACAAAAATCTATACTTGTTGAAGAACAAGAAATGCTAAATAGACAAAAAGGTCACTACATATATTATTAAATTGCTATCAAGAGTAAACGAATTTGTAGTTGTGAATATATTATTAGTTGCTATATCTAGTATGCTTACTAGAGTCAAAAACTAGATGAAATCAGTAATATGAACAGAAAATTTTTTTTCAAACTTCATAAATTATGCCAGTAGATTAAGGAGACAAAGAAGATCAAGTTGATTGTTAGAAAGTAAGATCCATAGGCTGGGAAATTCTCATAAATAATGGTATGAGAGAACTAGATTGGCTGAACAATCCCAATAATGTCATAAGGAGACAGAGAATTGAAAGAAGAAAATTTGCTACCAGGAAGCTGTGAAAATGAGGTAATATTTGGTAAGTGGGCTCCTAGTACAGTGTGCAGCTGGTTACTTGGTTTATGTGATATACTGTGAACACTGCAAATATATTTTGCAAAAGAAGTTGCAGGATGTAAAATTTGTCTTACTCAGTTTTGCACAACTACTATAGGGAAATTTCTGAGATGAAGAAAACACTGTTTTCACCACCTCTTGGGAAAGACATGTAACCACAAAGGCTCTTATTACTGGGCAGCTGTTTTGCCAGGCGTGAGGCTGTGTCCTTCACGCTGATACATCATCCTCACATCCTCTCTCCCTGATAGGCTCAGAGACACTTTGACTCACCAGTGCATCATGTTCTCAGAGGTTGTTCTATGTTCATTTTTGCAAAAGTACAAAATGAACTTATTCAATCATCACTAGCATCTTACAGTGAATTACTTCAATTATAACCTCATTTTGTAAATGTTCATAAGTGCTCATCATAAACCAAGTGCCAGAAAAAGCACCAAGTGGAACAAGATCCATTGCATCTACAAGAGTCCAGAAGCTGAAACCGGTCACTAGAGGCACTTCCCTATTTTTAACCTATGTTGTCCATGAGAATGTGCTGGCTCAGGGAGTTTCAGTTACCTGAGGTCAGGCCATAGCTAGAGGAGAAGCCAGGGGTAAGCTCTGAGTTTTCGTGCCTACAAAACCCACTTCCCGTCTGAGAACTATGCTGGGTGGCTGCCCACCACCTGCGCCACAGGGCAGGGTGGGTGAAGGTGACCAGCTGTAGGTGCCACAGGGCAGGGTGGGTGAAGGTCACACTGTCACCCAGGGGAATGAGCAGGAGCTCTGACACCTGCTTCAAGCTGGGGTCCCCAGAAGCTGGCCTGGAGGAGGGGTGCTGAGTGTTAGTGGTTTATTTGGAGAGTGATCTCAGGGAGCACCTCCCGTGCAGTGGGAGAGAGGGACGGAGCGGGAAGGAAGCACACGCAGGATGTGCTAATCATGAAGAGAGGAGTTCTGTGAGTGGAAATACATTCTGCCAGGGACTCTGGGAAATGGTAGAAATCACGAGTAGCTTAATCTCCAAACTTTCTCCTTTATTGGCTGAAGGCTACTCCAGGCCCATTAACTCCCCAACCCCTTCTGAACCACCCCAGACATGGGCCCCCCCCAAGAGAGCCCCCAGGCAGAGAGCCTCGAGTGCTTGAAGTCAGAAGCCTCTGATGCTGATGGGAATGCTAGGTGCCAGGAGGATCCGGGCTGGGTACAGACGTCTGTTCTACCACCTCAGACAAAGATAAACTTGAATCTCGACTCTGTGTGTTAACATGATTTATGACTTCAGGCAAAGAAGGACCCCATTGTAGATGACATATTGTATTTGTCTGTTCTGTATCTGCTATGTCTCCACCTAGAATGGTTTGCATCTTTTTTTTTTTTTTTCCCATAAAATTGGCTGTTGGCTGGAAGCAGACCAGGTGTCTTACAAGAGGTCCTGTCTCCTGCTTTTGTGTTTCTTCATGTACTATTTCACCATGGTGCTCCACTGTCTGTATTCCCTACAAACTGGTTGTTAGATCTAAAGACATGACTAGCTTTAGACATTTTGGCAAGAATCCCCCCAGGAGGTGTCCTGTACCTCACAGAGCATCCCATCAGGAGGCTCCCCACCTCTGGCTATCCCATCTCTAGCTGTGCTGAGGTCCTCAGTGGGCAAGGTGGTCACAGCTAGATCACTCTGGTGAGCAGATTCTTTATTCGTAGTAAGGAATCTGAATAGCAGTGTTTCTGGATTCCTATGGAAATTAAATGATATAGTCAACACTCCATAAATATAGTAGGGGTTCCATTAAGAAGGATAGCACATTTGAAGTACAGACAGAGGAGAGAAGGAACTTCAGTGAATGTACCCTCAACAGCTTCAGAAGGACAGAATTTTAAACTGGGATTTAAGAACAGATGTCCTGGAGAAGGAAATGGCAACCCATTCCAGTACTCCTGCCTGGAAAATCCCATGGACAGAGGAGCCTGGTAGTCCATGGGGTCACAAAGAGTCAGGCACGACTGAGCGACTTCACTTTCACGTTCACTTTAAGAACAGATGCGGGAGAATTGCCTCCTGGTGTCAGTTACAAAAAACAAAACTGCAAAGTAGTAGTACAAATAGCAGCATGGTTTGGGAGAGATAAAAGTGGAAGCAGGAAAGCTGTGATGAGGAGAGACTGTGGGAGGATTTAGGTATCATGTTAAGTCTTTTGGATTTAATTTTGTGGCACTAAAAAGCCTTCACAGGTGAGATTCTGTTTTAAGAAAGGTTCAACTTGTGTTTCAAGAGTATAATGATTCTTGAGACCTTTTATTGCCCTTCAAGACCCTCTCTCACCTTCCTCAACCTAGTTCTCTGCCCCCAGAGGCCACTCTGGCTGGACCACGTCAACATTTTCTTTCTGGCTTCTGTGTGGTTTGGACTGGTGAGAATCCTGAGCAGTATTGAGAAAGGCTGGCATCTGGGACCCTTTGCGGCAGTGCTTGCACCTGGACAAACACCTGCTCAAGCAATAAAATACAAAGAAACTATAAGGGACTAAAAATAACTGTGTGCGTGTGTAGTTGGGGCAAATTCTGTACAAAAAACACAAAATGATTAAAAAAAAAAAACAACAACAAAGACCCAACTGCCACTTCTGAAGAGCTGGAGCAAAAACAACCATTAAGAGCTAAAGACCAGTGCCGTGCATGCCCCTTGCACTCAACATGGCCCCTGGCTTCTCCCCTATCCTCACCCATAGAAGGAACCAGCTCACCCTCCTTGGGGAGCAAGTAAGGGAACTTGTTACTTGTTCTCGCTGTTCTCTGCTATAGCAGAGGCCCCAATAAAGGCTTGCCTGAATTTCTGCTCTGGCCTCTAGTCAGTTTCTATTGATTGGACTTCCCTGGTAGCAGTGGATAAGAATCTGCCTGCGAGTGCAAGGGAGACAGGTTCCTTCCCTGGTCCAGGAAGATCCCACATGTCTTGGAGCAACTGAGCCCAGGCTCCACGACTACTGAAGCCCGTGTGCCTGGGGCCCGAGTTCTGCAGCAAGAGAAGCCACTGCAACGAGAGGCTGAGCACAGCAGCTAGAGAGTAGCCCCTGCTCGCCAAAACCAGAAAAACCCCAAGGGCAGACATGAACATCTTGGGCAACCAAAAAAATTTTTTTTAATTTTTATTGATTAAAGAAGGCCAAGAACCCCATTCGGCATCAATCTGAGTCGCCATAGGGTTCCTGCTGCATATTTCAATACAGCTCTCCTTTGCTTTTTGAAAAACTGCTTTGTGCCATTATGCTTTCGTAAAAGACCTACATTAGTGTCTGTTTTTGCTAACCGAAACAAATCCAGAGAGAACTGTCACTTTTAAGAAAAAAGGCAAAAAGGAAAAACTAGTGTTCGGTTCATTTTGCAGCTAGTGAGGGCTGCACCACCCGGCCCCTCCCCTGGGAAGCACACTCAGCATCAAGCGGCCACAGCTTTGAACTGTCTGTGAACATCTGTGCTCTATCTCTACTTATTCTGTGCATCCATTAGCAAGATGTGGCCTAAGACAATTGCTTCTTCGCTTTATGCTGTTTTAACTTACATCAGGTTTCATAGGACACTCTACTTTCAGATAGCAGGGGAAATCTGTATTACATAATGACTCCAAGAGAAGACCCTCAAAGTAAGATTCTGGGATTCATTTGCTTATCTGCTTGTTGTTGTTCAATCGCTCCATGGTGTCTGACTCTGCAACTTCATGGACTGCAGCATGCCAGGCTTTCCTGTCCTTCACCACCTCCTGGAGCTTACTTAAACTCATGTCCATTGAGTCAATGATGCCATCCAACCATCTTATCCTCTGTTGTCCCCTTCTCCTGCCTTAAGTCTTTTCCTGCATCAGGGTGTTTTCCAATGAGTCAGTTCTTTGCATCAGGTGGCCAAAGTATTGGAGTTTCAGCATCAGTCCTTCCAAACTATATTCAGGGTTGAAGCTCAAACATACCAGAAGGAAAGACCTGTCCAGCCACTGGTCTGGCAGAGACAAAGGAAGACACAGAGACGAATGTGTGGTAGAGGAAGGAGGCTCTGCAGTGTCCGGCTAACAGGTGTGGGGACTGGATCCGCTACTATTGGTGCCATGTGATTTTTCTTCCTTTTTCCCTCTGCTACGTTGCATGAAAAATCCCAGTGATCACTAATGTTTTAGCTCCAGCCCCGGGCATGACTGAATTGACGTCACCTCATGACAATTCAGCAGCTGGTAGGACTTCATGTATCCTCTGTGATGAAGACATAAACTTGGTTCACAAACAAGTTTGGGTGGGTGCTAAGGGGCCAAAGGCAGGAGAGTACAAGGGCTTGTGTACCACTCCAGATCCATGAGGCTTTTTACTGTTAATTCTATCAGTTGTCTCCCTTTGGGCTGTGGTCCGGTTCTCACACAGTTGGAGCAGCTCTGATGAAGGGATGAGAATGAGGGGAGGTTGTTTATTCTTGGCTCCCATCCAGGCTGGCTGCCGCTCCCACAACCAAAGGACACAGGTCCTGTCATGGGGGTGCTATGCCCTGAATTGTGTCCCCACAAATTAGTATGTTGAGGCCCTAACCTGCCAATGCAACTGTATTTGGAATAAGGAGTTAATTAAGGTTAAATGGGGGCTTCCTAGGTGGTGCTGGTCATAAAGAATCTACCTGCCACCAATGCAGGAGACACAAGAGACAAGGGTTCGATCCTTGGGTCGGGAAGATCCCGTGGAGGAGGACATGGCAACACACTTCAGTATTCTTTCCTGGAGAATCCCATGGACAGAGAAATCACGGGGGCTATAGTCCATAGGGTCAGAATGAGCTGGACGCAACTGAAGCAACTTAGCATGCACGTACATGCTTTTTCCTGTCATAGCTCTAGATTTCACACCAAAGATGAAATTCAGAATGTGGGAAATTACAGATCAGGGGACTTTTCTCAGTTCTTTCTCTTTAACAAGTATTCACTAAACATCTGCCTTGTTTCAGGCAGAAGGAACCTGCCCTCAAGAACACTCTAGTGCAGGAGACAAACAATAAACAAGTAAGCAAATAAATTAGATAACTTCATGTTGTAGCCTGAGCTATGAAGGAAAGAGTGTGCTGAGATGGGGAACAGTTGGGCTGAACATGCTTTAGATAAGTTGGTCAAAAAAGACTTTGGAGATGACAGAAAAGCTACTGAGAAGATAGAATCAATAATAATACTGATTAAGATTAAATGTGGAAAATAAAGGAGAAAAAGAAATCAATGATAATCCCAAGATTTTTAGCTGGGTAGGAGGAAATAGCTAGAAAATTGAAAGTTTCCAATTGGAAATTCATCCTTCCCCTCTTTTTGTAAGTAAATGTTGTTGAAACACTGACACACTCATTTATTTGTTGTCTATATCTGCTCTCAGCCTACAACAGTTATATAGTTTCAATGAGACTGTGTGGTGTGCAAAGCTGACCACACTTACTAACCAGCTCTTTACAGAAATGTTGACTGATCCTCCCATCTGGCATGTTGCCATAGCCCATGATACAAAATACTGAGGGGTGGTCCAGATTCTCTAGGAACTTTTTGGTAGCTAGAGTGGCCTCTACTAATCCTTCCAATCCTTGAGTGGGTTAGAGCTTAGTTAGTATGGTAATATTGCTTTCTCACCCCTTGAAAAGCGTGCTCAAGGACAGTTAGTAATGCCCTCCTCAGTGATGAAGAAACTAGCAAGAAAAGAAAGCTCCACCCCCTGGCCTGGGGCCAAACCCCACCCGCTTTTCTGCATGACCCAGGAACTTCTGGTTCTCTGCTTGCTACAAATATCTCCTGTCCCCGCCCCTACTTTCTATGTAGTCCTGTTGACTCTAGCTGCTAATAACACCTAATCCTCCCAACAACATCTGCATCAGGGAAAATGACTGGGGCCAGAGAAGCTTCTCCGCCCCCACCTGGCTGCCTCGGAGGGAGGCTGTACCGCTGTCCGCAAGACTCGCTTGAAGCCTTAACCTCCCAGAGAAGGAGTGAGTGTTATCCTCCCAAGGGCGACAGCTGCAGGCAAATCTGAGGGAACACTGTTATCCACAACGTAACTGGTTGCATTTGGGTATTAGATGATCTGGATAAGAACTTGGGCTGCGGTCCTTACTCTCTGTCCTTCCAACCCCCCCCCCCCCACCTACACCCCCACCCCCACCCACGTCTAGAAAGAAGTTTCCTATTTGGAAAAAAGGAGTGTATCAACATGAGCCCCAAGGTCAGCTGATGCTTGAAATAATAGCACTTTATTTCAAAATAAGATTGAGTCCCTGAGATTACCGCCTGCCCCTGTTTTAAGATTTGAATCTAATAAACAGCACAGGCTGCTTCATGATCACTTGCTTTACCCTCCCACCCTGTGTTACCACTTGTTTGTATCTGTTTTTCTGTGTTGCTATTTTTGGCCATGCTTTTAGCCACAGGATTGAGTCTGAGAACAGGCAGATATGGACTCAAGAAAGATAGATGATGGTTTAAATTTATTCTCCTTGGATGAAGAGCAAAACAACCCCTGTTCAAAGGGCACTCAAAGCTGGTTAGCAGACTGCCAGTTTTTAGCAACACCTCCCAAAACATGACAAATTTAAAGGATTCTAGTCATCAGTGTTCACTGTCAGGACAAACTCCCATTTGTATGATCATAAATGTGCAAATTTTAGAGCAAAATAGCTGTGAGACTCATAATCATGTGAAAGCGCCCTGGATTGGGGTGTTACATGATCTGGATAAGAATTTGAGCTGTGGTCCCTCCTCTCTGACCTTCCACCCCCACCCCCACCCACATCTAGAAGGAAGTTTCCTATTTGGAAAAAGGAGTGCACTGATTCCACAAAATACTAGGAAAATGAAGAATGGGAAACATCCAAAATGGAGTTGGGAAGCCTTGAAGTAGGGGGTGTTCAGGCAGGTACCTCTCCCAGCTTCCTTTACATACCCTAGATGGGAGAAGAAAGATTTTCTCTTCACCCAGGAACGACCTACCCAATGAGAAATCGCTGCAACTCAGCCAATGAAACACCACCACAACCCAAACTCTGTCTGTTAATACCACTTCCTCTTACGCCTTTCTATAAACGAAATGTGAGAAAAATCAAACCAAAAGGATGATTGTGTTAATAAAAGCAAAAAATGCTCTTCATCTTTGTTCTCTGGACTTGCCTGAGGTTTGCCATAGTTGGTGTGTTCCAAGCTGCAATTCCTTTGTTCCCAAATAGCCTCGATGTTACTGGCTAAAGTGCTTGCCTGATTTAAATGTTGACAGTACCTTTTAGCACTAAAAATCTGTGCATCTCCATCCACTCTAGTTTACCCTCTTTATATTGATGGATGCAAAAACTGACACATACACCACAAAGGTTAACTCTAAGAGGGCTAGTAAATGGTGTGACTGACTTTGGAATCAAAGTCCTTTATGTTTTGTTTTAAATTAACTGTACCTGTGTGTGTGTGTGTGTGTGTGTGTGTGTGCGTGGGTGGGTGTGGGTGTGGGTGTTCTGCAGAGTTCAGAATCGTAAGAATGCACTATCCATGGCTCTGAGCCTAACTCTGTGAGACTTTCTGCATCTTCCTGCTCTTACAATAAAAGGGACTGTAGAGATTGTACAGTGGCCCTCTACTCAATTTATGGCCAAGAACTTATAAGACACCTCAACTGAAACACCAGACCTAGGATACATCTCAGGCCCTAGAACATCTGAGGAGTTGAACAACAGGGTGGTTTGTCTGTACTTTCAAACTGAGTGGTAGTTCTCAAATTTTCTTAATAATGAATGACTTACCAAAAAAGCTAGTGATTCAATGTCATTTGTTGGTTTTTTTTCAGAGTTAGAAATCATTTTTCAGGAGTCACTACCTGCTTAGTATAAGGACTTTATTGTGGCATGATTTTAATTTTACTGTAGAAATAAGGATTATACCAATTTCCTTTACCTCAGAAGTCTTGGAATGGAAAATTCTGCTTGTGGAAGTATATATTTGTTGGATAATTGTAAAATAAAACTGCTTCTAAATAGCACTAGTCTCCATCACAGGAGACATTTCATCAAGAATATAATCACTTAGTAAATTTATTGTTCTAAAATGCAAAAGTACTTTTATAGATTTTAGTCAATGACAAAGGAAATCTTGTCACCAAACAATGTGAATCAAGCCTATTTATTCATGATACTGTTTTGACCCATGCATAATTAAAATCAAAATGTCACCACCCCATAAATAAATTAAATGTCCTATAGAAGATAATTAAACATATTATGACACATTCACAAAATGGAAGGCCATCCATTTGAGAATGCATTTTAGAAATATATATATTTGTGTAACTTACTTACTCTTAATTTTAAAAAGTTATAAACTATTTGTACTTTATGATCCCCATTTTGTATCTGTGTATATAAAATTCTAAAAACAAATTACATTAGAAATGTCAAGTCAATTTTGAGGGAAATCTTTTGTTGAAAAACTATTTTAACAGAAGACTTTTTTTTTCCTTTATCTGGACAAATTCATTCCTATCATACTCCTTCCCCTTTTCACTCCCACCCACTCTGCAAAAACCACCACTTCCTCATCAGAATTGATAAGAATTTTAAATTGTATCATTCCATGTCTTTTTACACTTAAAACCTTCATGGTTCAATTATAGTAAAAAATCTGGGAGACTAAAATAGCTTTGTCTCTGGTTTGTTTTTCCACTTAATGAGGAAGTATGTTGCTCTGATAAAATAAAAATGATTCAATATGAATCAATTCTCAAAATGCTATAAATCATAGATATTGCACTTCAAAGTTACTTCCTTATGTATCTGGAAAAGAGGAAACCTACACACATCCTTTCTTAATTCCTGCCCATGGGGCTGTTTTGTACTGAAGAATTCTGATTATCTTGCTTGGTTTACGCAGAATGGTGCTGGGACCTACTGCCCTACCTAGGAGAGCTGTCAGCTGATGGCAGGGGAAAGAATACATCAAGGCTGTGGCCTCTTGTTTGTTTTGCTACCAAGAGAAGCCTTGTGATGGGCCCTGATCTCTTGTGCAGGTGGGCCTGGGGCCCTATCTGGGTCCAGGTAGGCAGGTAGGGTAAAGAGGGACATTGAACTGCATGATAGTAAGAAGTCCCTCTCCTGATATTGGGGTAAACACTGTGGGGTGCTTACCTGGGCTTCTACACCCGTAAGCTGGCAGCTAGGAGTATTGTCTGCCAACAGCTCACACCTGCTCCCTTTCTCCAAGCCCCCAGACGACCAGAATCAAACCTAGGAGTTGAGTCTCTTCTCTCCTCTCCTCTCACCAGAGCCTGCAGCCCCCATCTGACACAGGCTACAGAAACACAGGCCCTGACATTGAGGAAGGACCACTTTGCAGAGTCCAGTCCAACATCCCCACCGTACCCCCTGGATGAGCCGGGCAAGACTTCCCCTTCCATCACATCCTTTCCCGCTCCATCCCTTCCTCCTCGACCCTCCTTCCCTCAGTCTCCTGAAGAGCTGATCCTCCACAGATCAACCCCATCCCTTCCTCAAGCTCCACTTCTAGGACAGACACTTGGGCTTCAAGAGAAATTATTTCATTTCCTGAACAAGTTCCTGGACTCCTGATCAACAGGAACACAGTTCTCCCATGGTGGGGGTTTCCCTGGATCTTCCAGGCTGGCTGGCACTGTCCCTGGATCTCACTGTTTCTGAGAACTAGTGTTTGTCTTCGCATCAGTGTGTCTGAGTGTCCCTTTGCCTGTGGAGGGCTGTGGCTGGCCCACTAGTTAACCTGCTGATGGTGAAGACAAATTGTCCTTCTGTCTTGCTCATTTGGAGACGCTGGTGTTGAATTCCAAAGCCCAGGCTGGAAAGTCTGGCAGAACCCTCATCAGGGTAGCAGCTCAAATAAGCTACTCCCATCACTTTGTCCCTAATGGTCACCTACAACTGGAGTGGCTCCGAGGGCAAGACTACCCCTGGGGAGGGCTGGGAGTTCTGCAGGGAAAATGGACTAAGATTCTGTGTATTGTGGAATATTCCTCAAATACTAGGGACAATCTGAACCCCACTCTTTTATTTATTCTCCCTCTCTGAAAAGCACTTCCTCCTTCTTACAGCTTCTCTGAATCCTATGCACCCTTCAAGGCCTTACTCTGTGCTATGGTCTCCATGCTACATGGAGCACGTGCTGTGCTCAGTCGTATCTCTTTTGCGACACCATGGACTGCAGCCTGCCAGGCTCCTCTGACCATGGCATTTCTCAGGCAAGAATACTGGAGCAGGCAGGTTGCCATTTCCTGCTCCAGGGGATCTTCCACCCAGGGATCAAACCTTCCATCTTTGTCATTGCAGGCAGATTATTACCGCTGAGCCACCTGGGAAGCCCCATGTCTTATGCAGACTCTCCCTAAATGATATGCACATTACTGACAATAAAATTAACAATGTTGACACATATATTCATTGCTGAGCTTGCAAAAATGATACGCTTTCATGTGGATAACAGAATTTTGAGAGGTCTGCTAATTAAGATCCTTTCCTGCCCTAGGAAATCAGGAAATGATTACAGGGATTGGAGGGGAGTTAGTGTTCTGTTGGAAGCAGAGATAGTAAATTTAAGTCCAAGAGGGCTCAGTTCTTGCAAGTAGCCCCCTGCTTGCTCTGCCCCCATGGGCAAGAGAGGATGATCTGGGCTATTTGGAGATTAGGGGAGAAATGCAGTGTTTGTAAGGATCGGCCATCTCTTGACAGCCAACTAGTTACAGCCTTTTTAGATTGTTTTGTGCCTCAAAAACCAAGGGTTAAGTTCAGAAGAGAGATGTGTTTGGAAGTTTTTGTGTAACTGAGAGGCGGTGAGAGAGGCACTTTCTCGCTAGTTGGATGGCCTCCGAGTCACCGGAATGGCCAACTAGTCCTGGTGCCAATGGAGAACCAGCATGGCAGAGAAGGGCCAAGAACTCCCAGGTGCATGGGACAGTACCTACCTGAGCCCTGAGGCTCCAGAGCCAGGAGCAGGGAGGATAGATTGGGGTCAGGGTGGGTCCCAGGGTCCTGCTACCTCACATGAACCTGCATGAAACTGCCAACTAGAGGTCAGCATCAATGGTTGGCAGGACCCAGGAGAGACCACCATTACCCAGGAAACCCCTTGGGAGTGAGCCCCTTAACAGCAGGATTGGGACATCTCCATCCCCCCACCCCAAGTCTGTAGTAGACGAGTTCTCCAGCAATCACGATGAACAATAGGAAGCAAGCAGCATCCTCCTATCATGGACATGGGGCTGTCATGTTTCCCAAGTCCCCAGAGCCATCCTATCACTTCTCCACCCCACCCTGCTAGCAGGGCAGAGGGCCGGGGAGAGGCAGAGTGGGCATACTCAGTGGAACATGGGATTAGACTTTGTAAAAGGATAAAATGATTAAAAGATAATAACCTTACTGTATAGCACAGGGCAGTCTACTCAATATTCTGTAATAAACTAAATGGGGAAAGAATCTGAAAAAGAGGGGATATATGTAAAATTGATTCACTTTTCTGTACACCTGAAACTAACACAACAAATCAACTGTACTCCAATAAAAATTTTTTAAAAAACATAGTAATCCAAATTCGCTAGACTATTTTCAGGGTTCAATGCAAATGGAAAATGTGACATTCCTTGTTTCAAAAGAAAAATAACCCTGAAAGGTACTAAAAATTTAAAGCTTTGTCCTTTGACACATGGCCTCTCAACCAATGGTGGAGCTTTTTACTCCTACTTAATGTCCTTCTTCCCCAAGCACAGGGATCCCACTCGGCCAGCAGAGGATGCTCCTAAACGTGCAGACTTGGGCCTAACAGCTCCCAGCCTCCCCTTCCCAGGGCTGCTGGATCCCCAGGGGCATTGTACCCTCCGTGCCGGTATCTGGGCGGGAGTGGGTGAGAGGTTCACCCAGCATGCATGCTGGCCATCCTGGGACCTGGCACCTGTGCACCATTTGGAGGCCCTGGTTGCCTGGCTCCTCCAGGCGCCCAGGGACAGGCAGCAGCCATTACTGGACAGCAGCAGGAACGGGGAGTATTTCTGTGGGGGTTTGGGGTAGAGGAGGTGGGAGGTGGCAGGAGGCCTTCCACATGGGGCTGAAGCTCCAAGCGCCTGGGTGCCTTGTCCCACCAGACTTACAAGCACAAATCAAAGAACAGCATTACTAAGAACATCAAGATGGCACCAGCAGAGCATTCAACTGCAAGGCCCCTTCTGAGATAGCTGTGCCCCCGGGGACCTGTCCCAGAGAGCCACTGAAACCAGACTTGCTAACACCAAAACCCACAGAAAAGGCATCAACTTGCCTGAGGTGTTTTTAAAGGAACATCATCCAGCAGAAACACTGGTTGAACAGGGCATCACTGGTAGTAGTTTTTTGGGGAAAAAAATCCTGTTCACACCTCGAGGACGTGAGACTCCTCAGTTCAATCAGTAACATGTTCGCTTCCCCACAGCAGGTTTTAACCTGTAGTAACTTAGTTCTTCCTTCCCCTCCTCTCCTTTTCCACCTTGCTGCCAAGCTCTGCTGCTTTTTCTTTAAAACTTTCTGTGATGCTTGCTGCTCCCCCCAACCTCCATCTCCGTGTACCCCCACTCCAGGGTCCTGAACCATGCCCATGCCAGCCCGCACCCTCCGCCCAGATGTGTTGACCAGCTCCAGCCTCGCCCCTTGCTAGAGTCTTCACCTCTGACAGCTTGCTCAGCACTTTGGTATCTCAAGGTCCTCACCTCACAATGTTTTGGAGGACTCAACAAGATAATGCATAACGACCTCTTCACACATCTAACCAGGCAGACTACTCTCCACCAGGATGGAAGGGCTGGGTTGCTCTACAATTCAACAGCATTCCAGGACTTTCCTGAAGCGCAGATGGCCTGGACCTAACAGATGGTTTCTCCAGCAGTGCTGCTGACAAAGACTCATCCGTCTTAATGGGAATATAGTGTTTACCCATCACAGAGACTTTGGGCTGGGGCCCAGAGGTGCTATAACTGGCCAGAGGAGGACCTTAAAAGGGCAAGAATGGAGCAGACCAGGACACAGATAAAATCAGAACTGTAACCAACGAAACATTTTAATGATGTCCAGAGACCCAGGAGACAAGGCACTATGATTCTGTAGATATATGTACAATGAATGTTGTAGTATTAAAAAGTCTGAGTACAGTACAGAGTCGTAAGAGGAGTCTTCTCTTTTTGCTTCCCAGAGGAGTCAACAGAAGATTTTATTTAAAGGACATTTCTTCATATATTCAAGCGTTTATACTATGGACACTCAACAAATGTGTGTTTTAACACATGTATTTGGTCACAGATGGGTATGAACAATAGCAACAACAACCCAAAAAAAAGTCAGCAAATCAATGCTTTTTTATGACTTTGAAGGGCCCTTGTAGAGTCATTCAAGGTTGTTACTTGACTGGACGTGGCTATTTAGGGTGAGTGAGGATAAGTAACTTGCTCAAATCGGGTGACAATAGGGGCAACTGTTACTGAGTCTGCAGCCTCGAGGGCAGTACATGCCCATTGCCCACAGGGGTCAGTCCCTGCAGACAACTATTTGACATCTAATGGTTATATTTATACATAAATTTCGTATCTATATCTCTTAGAGTTGTAACTATATATTCCATATACACAATCTTCATGTTTCCTTTTATATTTGTTTTACATCACATATATCAATTGCAAAGACATAAAATTTCCTATCCCCATGCTGTCATAAAATATATACATATATATATATACATACACCTGTATATTATATACTTGTATATACATAATGTAGTTAGATATATACAAGATAGATATATAATACAGATGTATCTATTCATGAAGGCATATGAACTGATTTGCTTCTGGGTTCTTCCTGGCACTTAGAGATATACCAACAGCTTTAAGAAATCGGTACACTGGAGTGAAACCTCCTTCACAGATTTATGGCTTACAGGAACACGGCAGCGGGAGCAGAGGGCTCTCCCTCTTCACTCAGGCTGCCCCACATCCATCTGCCCCAAAAGAGAAACGGAAATCAGGAGCCCTGTGCGGCCCAGACGCTGTCACACGGCACATCGGTGGCAGGAATGGAGCTGGAACACAGGCCTCCTCACCTCAAGCACAGTTTATCATTTGGAACTTTTTACCCCAAAGGTACTCCTGGTTATCTTTTCTTAGCAAAGTATTAGCTTTCCTACCTGAACTGTAATCTCCTGAGGCCAGAGGTAGTCTTTTCTCTATACACAGATGCTCCCCATCCACCCCCAACATATTTATAACTAATTTGCCCTTATTAATTTTTTTTCTTTTGCTGCATGGCATGACATGCCCAATCTTAGCTCCCCAGCCAGGGGTCAAATTCATGCCCCTTGCAGTGCAGAGTCTTAACCACTGGACCACCACGGATTCCTGCCGCACCCATACTATTAATAAATAAGGAAGTTATTAGGAGACCTTCAGAAGGTGATGGTTTTAAACCCCCAAGGAAATGATGGCATGTAATTCTCTCCTTGACCACAGGCAGCCATAGCAACTCACTTCTCCCGGCTAGGATGCAGAAGTGGTACTGTGTGCCTTCACATGCTAAGCTAGCAAAGGGGATCCAGCCTCTGCTGGCTCTGTTTGTCTGTCTCTCAGGACATTTGTCTAATGAAGTCCTTGCCAATATGCGGAAAATCTGGCTGCCTGAAGCTACCATCCTGGAAAGCCCACAGACAGAGGCCACACAGAGATATAGAGTGATGCCCCAGAAGGCTCACCACAAAGGCCCCACCTGTGGTGGGTATTACCAGCATCACCCGCCAGACAGGAGTGGTGATTCCAGCCCTCAGCCTTTTAGACACAGCAGCTAAAGGTGAGCAGAGCAGAGATGGGTCTTCGGCCAGGGGCCGGCCTAAAGCCTTCACCCACAGAAATGATGGGCATAATAAAGGGTTTGTTTCATGCTACTAACTTTTGGGGGGTATTTTGTTATACAGAATTAGATAAGCAAAGGAGATAGTTCAGTGATACTGGTAATAAATAACCATTTTAATAACCAATGTAGGTTTTCTGTTCTTATCCTTGCATTCTTCCTTCTTTCTGGGCAATACACAAAATTAAATTTTTTATTAAAACTAATTTACTACTTTTACTGAAACAATTAGTTAAGTCTTGGAAAGCATTATAGAATACAAGGCCTAAAGAATTAGCTTCTATTGTGATGTTATCATAACTACCTTTTTCACAATCACTGGCTTGCTCTGAGCTGCCTTTGTGTTGAGCAGGTACACAGATCATCTCAGAACATGCGTCTCATATACACCTCACTGATAGGTATGAAGGCCATGTGTCTCATTTAAAGGTTGACAACACCTCTGGAAGGCTAGTGCTACCAATATCCCGGCTCCACAAAGAGGAAATTGAGGTAGAGAGGTGCTGATTCCTCCAAGGTCATATATCAGAATCAGAACCAGGAATTGAATCCGTTTATGAGTGACTCTTCATCAGATATAGGCTCCTTCTCATTCTGATCACAGGCCACCCAATGAAGTTCTCAGAAGCTCAGTTAGGTCACATTCTGATCGCAGGCCACCCAATGAAGTTCTCAGAAGCTCAGTTAGGTCATTTGTAAAGTGAAGTTATTAGAAGAACCTCATAAGAACCATGTAAGAAAATAGAAGTTATTCATTATAAACAAATCTATAGTTAGCACTTATATTCAACTAAATTTAGAATTCGACTTCTCAAAAGGCTTCCCAGTTAATAAGTATTTAATCTGTTATTGTTCCCAACCTATTGTTACAAAGCCCATAAAACAAATTCATTTCAATGATCTATGTGGTTTGTTCAAACAAATTAGAAGGAAAACACTGTTTCTTGAAGTATGATTTAAAAGCATCTTTAGTTTCTGATGAAACCTTTCATTATTCAAACCCTCTGGAAATAAGAAATCATCCAGACCAGTAGTTTTGAGCATTTGATCTTTGAGGCCCTAGGGGTTCTTCCCCCAGAGCTGTTCTCTTTAAACCTATTTTTTTTCCTATCTAGTACAGGAAGAAATAGTATTATATGTGCTTTTGTTTCTGGGGAGAGAAGTGATAGCTTTTATTAGAATCACAGGAGAATTTAAGACTCAGAAATGGTCAAGAGCCACTATCCTAAAACATAAATAGAAAAGCGAGAGACTGAAAAGCCATCTTCTCCAAGCATCCGACTGAAAATTAAACCTGCCCAGCCTGTGCTGGAACTTTCACAGTGTGTGCCCCTCTCCCAGGCCTCCAATTCCATTTCTGTGAGATGCAGACATTTGGAAAGAAATAATCTTCCTAGAACTTCGTGCTACCCTCAGACTGAATCCAGTACCTACAACACTTACCACTTGGCATTTACAAGGCTAAAGTCTTATTCTCATTCTCATCCCTAGAATATTTGAAGGCAGGTATCATGCTCTCCCCCATTCCTTCCAATTCCTCCAACCTTCTCAAAAGAGCCTCCTGAGAGGACAGCACACCCTGCATATCACCAACTCGATGTTACAACAGGGGTCTGGCATTGTCCTCCTCATTGGTCCCAGAACTGTACTAACACAGCCTAACATTGAATGTGCTTTAACAATTCTATGGCTTTGAACCTGGCATTCTAGCATTCTGGGTAATTAAAACCTGACATTTCCCCCAAACACTTCATTACCTGGATATCTCAATGAATGAATGAATGAATGAACACAAATTAAAAGAGCTTGAGCATTTAAGGGTCAGCAAAGAGGGTTCTAAATGAATAAGAAAATAGCTGATTTATCCTCATATCCCTTAAATCAAAAAAATGAAATAGATAGATGGGTAGTGTGAAAACTCTGGTTGTAGATTCAGGGGAAAGGGGAAGAGGGGATTCCCACAGAACCAAATAAGGAAAAACTTTCCATGACTCATCTAGACACTTAATTTTTTAAAGGAATCTCGACTTGTACCCATGTCCCCACTCACCCTCAAACACACATAGACACACTCACCTTAACACCTTCAACATCCCTTCCATAAAAGAACATACTCCACACTGAGGAGCCAAAATGTGTGCATTTTTGTGAGGTAAAACAGAGCGTTTTAGCTTGGAAATAAAGAATAAAAGATCGACACAGTTTACAGGCAGCAAATAATAATATTGTGACTTGACAAAACTCTGAAATGAAATTTTTGGCAATATGAATTCTGTCTCCTTGTGAAAGCATTTTAATTAAAAATTAATATAGCCTCCAGGTTCCTTTCAGTTGTATCTTGATCAAGCTATCCTGTCTTCTTTTCCCTTCTAAGGCAGAGTCCTCTTTCCTCCTCTTCCCATTTCTCTGGTATTACAACAATTTGAGGAACACATCAAGCTCATGACCACCTCTTGCTTCATGCAGTCCTACCCTGTTATGCATCTGTTTCCCACAGGCAAAAAAAGGAATGCATGAACCATTTCCCTCTGATACAGTTTTACTAAAAAAATTTAACCGTCTAGTTGGCGGTGTTGCCAGAAGTGTGTCCACTCCAGAAATCTCAGTGCCACTGTGCAGGGGCCAGAGAGTCACAGCCACCTAGTGACTCCAGCAGAGGCCAGGGGCCCCAGACACTCGGCAACCACAAGCTGAACATCACTTCTGCCGTCACCCAACCAGCCACTTCCTATGATGCTGGTTGGTGTGCTTCTAACTCCATTTATTTTGAATAGGCAATATCTTCACATGGTAAAAAGTCAGAAGACGCATATGGACCTAATCTTCGTCCCCAGCCACTGAGATTCCCTGTCTCAAGGCAACCAATGTTCTTGTGCTTCCTCACAGATATATTTCATGCCAATATGGGCAAATACATAATTTTCACACAAATATGAGCACTGCATACACACTCTCCTGCACCTCAGCTTCCTGCATTTAACTACTGGATACCACACGACATCATCAAACAGGCAAAGCAACAGCAGGTGGTTTCCCGGAAACCATGGAAAGAGCTTCAGGAAGGTGGGTGTGCTCAGCGGTGTGAGGCTCTTCAGTGAGATGAAGACTGAGAAATGACCGCTGGGTCTGGCAGAAAAATAAGGGGGAGCCATTCATGACTTTGGCAAGAGCTGTGACTAGCAAATGGTGGAGGCCACACCTGAATGAAGTGGATTCCAGAAAGAATGGAGGAGAGCAGGTGTAGACAGCTCCATGAGACAGATTCAGCCCAGCCAACTCCTAAGGAAGAGGATCAAGGCTGTCACGGTGGTCATGAGAGGGATGCTTCTAAGACAAGAGAAATGAGGGGCAGTTCTTACAGTAAGAAGACTGAACGATGCAGAATAAGGAGCAAATTACAGGAGCTCTGTCCCTGGCAGCTGAGGGGAGGGAGTTCAGGACACATTGGAGAGGTCTGGCCCACAGTCAGCGTGGAGATGGCTCACCCAACACATGAGCAGGAAAGTCAGGCAGGAAGGTGAGGGTGTGGAGTCAGGGGAGTCATCTGGCACAGGCTTCCAAATGGTCTTTTTATTTTTTTAATTATTTTTAAATTTTCTTTATTTATGTCTGACGGTGCTGGGTCTTCATTACTGTGCAGGCTTTTCTCCAGTGCAGAGAGTGAGGGCTACTCCCCAGTTGCTGTGCGCAGGCTTCTCACTGCGGCGGCTTCTCGTGTTGTGGAGCACAGGCTCTAGGGCACACAGGCTTCAGGAGTTGTGACACATGGGCTTGGTAGTTGTGTTCCCAGGCTCCAGGGCACAGGCTCTATGGTCGCGGTGCATGGGCTGAGTTGCTCCACAGCGTGTGGGATCTTCCCAGACAAGGGATCGAACTCATTGGCAGGCAGACTCTTTATCACTACACCACCAGGGAAGCCCCCAAATGGTCACTTTAAAAAGCAGGCAGGAGGCGTAGGAGAGTCTTATAGGGGAGTCTTTATCCAGAGGAGGAAGAGAACAAACTGATAGGAGAGCTGAAGACCCCAAGGGTCCAAGCAAAGTGAGTGTGAAGTCTGTGGTTCAGAAGTAGTAGACTGTGATTTGGGGTTAGCAGATGCCACTATTACAAATAAACAACAAGGTCCTACTGTTTAGCACAGGGAAATATACTCAATATCTTGTGACAAACCATAATGGAAAAGAATATTAAATGCATATATATATCAGAAACCATTGCACAATTCCAGAAAAATAAATGACCCAATCAAAAATGGGCCAAAGAACTAAATAGACATTTCTCCAAAGAAGACATATGGATGGCTAACAAACACATGAAAAGATGCTCAACATCACTCATTATCAGAGAAATGCAAATCAAAACCACAATGAGGTACCACTTCACACCAGTCAGAATGGCTGTGATCCAAAAATCCGCAAGCAATAAATGCTGGAGAGGGTGTGGAGAAAAGGGAACCCTCCTACACTGTTGGTGGGAATGCAAACTAGTACAGCCACTATGGAGAACAGTGTGGAGATTCCTTAAAAAATTGCAAATAGAACTACCTTATGACCCAGCAATCCCACTGCTAGGCATACACACCGAGGAAACCAGAATTGAAAGAGACACATGTACCCCAATGTTCATCGCAGCACTGTTTATAATAGCCAGGACATGGAAACAACCTAGATGTCCATCAGCAGATGAATGGATAAGAAAGCTGTGGTACATATACACAATGGAGTATTACTCAGCCGTTAAAAAGAATTCATTTGAATCAGTTCTGATGAGATGGATGAAACTGGAGCCGATTATACAGAGTGAAGTAAGCCAGAAAGAAAAACACCAATACAGTATACTAACACATATATATGGAATTTAGAAAGATGGCAATGACTACCCTGTATGCAAGACAGGAAAAAAGACACAGCTGTGTATAATGGACTTTTGGACTCAGAGGGAGAGGGAGAGGGTGGGATGATTTGGGAGAATGGCATTCTAACATGTATACTATCATGTAAGAATTGAATCGCCAGTCTATGTCTGACGCAGGATACAGCATGCTTGGGGCTGGTGCATGGGGATTACCCAGAGAGATGTTATGGGGAGGGAGGTGGGAGGGGGGTTCATGTTTGGGAACACATGTAAGAATTAAAGATTTTAAAATTGAAAAAATAAAAAACTAAAAAAAAAAAAAAAGTTAAAAGAAAAAAAAAAAAAAGAAACCATTGCAAATCTATACTCCAATAAATTTATTTAAAAAGAAAATGTCCATCTAGTGAAAGCTATGGTTTTTCCAGTAGTCATGTATGGATGTGAGAGTTGGACCATAAAGCAAGCTGAGTGTCGAAGAATTGATGATTTTAAACTGTGATGTTGGAGAAGACTCTTGAGAGTCCCTTGGACCACAGGAGATCAAACAAGTCAATCCTAAAGCAAATCAGTCCTCAATATTCATTGGAAGGACTAATGCTGAAGCTCCAATACTTGGGCTACCTGATTTGAAGAACTGACTCATTGGAAAATACCCTGGTGTTGGGAAAAATTGAAGGCAGGAGGATAAGGGGACAACAGAAGATGAGACGGCTGGATGGCATCACAGACTTGATGGACATGAGTTTGAGCAAGCTTGGGGAATTGGTGATGGACAGGGAGGCCTAGTGTGCTGCAGTCCATGGGGTGGCAAAGAGCTGGACACGATTTAGCAACTAAACTGAACTGAACTGATATATATACCTGAATCACTTTGAGGTACAGCAGAAATTAACACAGCATTGTAAATCAACTGTATTTCCAACAAAAAAGAACATAAAGTGAGATCAGTCAGGATATGTGTGTTTTTCACCCACATGAATATACATGTTCAGGTGAAATGTTAACTCTTTCTGGGGCCTGGTGTTTTGGTGGATGCATCCCACAGCGTGGTGGACAGAATAAAAGACATCCTCTGGGATTCTGGGTCCCTGGTGTGAGCAGGGGCTGTGGATGCAATAGTTACATTATGCTATGTAGCAGAGATGAAAAGATTTTGCAGGTCGCTAATCGGATACTTGGGTGTTAGTCACTCAGTCATGTCTGACTGTGAACGCATAAACTGTAGCGCTCCAGTCTCCTCTGTCCATGGGATTCTCCAGGCAAGAATACTGGAATCAGATCCTTAGAGCTCATCAAAGGAGATTATCCTGAGTGGGCCGAGCTCACCAGCAAGCCTTCTAAGAAGGGGCTCAAACTGCATCAGGCCTGCAGCAGCCAGAGGTGAACCCTGCATGAGTTTGGAACAGAATTCCGAGGGCAGCCCCTGTCGATTCCTGGCTGGTTGCAGGGTTTTGAGACCCCAGGAGAGGACTTGGCGGTGGGGCGCTGGGGGGGCGGGGCGGGGCGGGGGCAGTTAGTTGAACTGACACTTGAAAAATGTGTGCTAGCAAATAGGTGTTGTTCTGAGTCCTGAAGTCTGTGGGAATTTGTTATCGAAGCATAGATGACTATCTATGTTATGTATAACTGATTCACTTTGATGAACAGCGGAAACCAATACACCATTGCAAATCAACTATACCCCAATAAATTTTTTTTAAAAGACAAAACTAATATAGAGGGGAAAGAGGCCATGGAATGAGGGGTGTAGACGAAGACTGATTATAATGAAGGATGGACTGAGCTGAATAAGGAGGGAAGCAGGAAGACGAAGAGGGTAGGGCTCAGGGAGAGAGTTGGCGCACTGACGTGCGTTACCTCTGAACGTCATCTGGTGTCTAAGGTGGGCTGAGCGCCACGCCAGGTGGGGGCTCCAGGGAATGGGCTCTACTTGGAAGAAGAGCTGTTTAGACAGGATATGGTGGCGACTCTTAGTTGGCTTGACTGGCGGGCTCCAGGTGACTGCAGACGTGTATTGCAACCCAGTGTGATTTGGAGTCGAGGTGGCTTTCCCAGGGATGCAGGTCCTGTGCCATGAGACTGGTCAGACATTAGCAGCTTTTCTGGGCCTCCACTCAGGTCCCAGAACCACAGGAAAGCACAAATACTCGAGTTGACACGCCTACCTGAGGACGGGTTTGTGCAAGCTCCAGGAGAAACATCCCTCCAGAAGCCCCTAGGAAGGAGAGCGGAGGAATGGAGGCAGAGACTGAGGGAAAGAGAGGCAGCAGACAGAGCAGCAAGAGACTCTACAGATTTGGAGAGGACAAAGCAGGCTTCCTGCCATCACAGGCTATGACAGGGTGAGAAGAGTGCCCTGAGACCCTTCATTAAGAGAGGAGCCTTCAAAGTGATTTTAAATGACACCAGAATCCGAAGAAATGTTCTCAGGTTGAAATGCATCATCAGTTCCATGGTGCACTTGGTTTTCCTTTGAGCCCAGCTATTCCCATGTGCAGTTTTTCAACTTAATGGGAATCAGAATTTTCAGAACAAAATTCTATTTAATCCAAATAGTAAAACTATCCCATTACAGTATTCAGGAGAAAGAGCAGGGAGTAACATATGGAAAACATAAACAAAAAGGTTGGGGAATCATTTGTACAATGGCATCTGGTCCCATCACTTCATGGGAAATAGATGGGGAAACAGTGGAAACAGTGTCAGACTTTATTTTGGGGGGCTCCAAAATCACTGCAGATGGTGACTGCAGCCATGAAATTAAAAGACGCTTACTCCTTGGAAGAAAAGTTATGACCAACCTAGATAGCATATTGAAAAGCAGAGACATTACTTTGCCAACAAAGGTCCGTCTAGTCAAGGCTATGGTTTTTTCAGCGGTCATGTATGGATGTTAGAGTTGGACTGTGAAGAAAGCTGAGAGCCGAAGAATTGATGCTTTTGAACTGTGGTGTTGGAGAAGACTCTTGAGAGTCCCTTGGACTGCAAGGAGATCCAACCAGTCCATTCTGAAGGAGATCAGCCCTGGGATTTCTTTGGAGGGAATGATGCTAAAGCTGAAACTCCAATACTTTGGCCACCTTATGCTAAGAGTTGACTCATTGGAAAAGACTCTGATGCTGGGAGGGATTGGGGCCAGGAGGAAAAGGTGATAACAGAGGATGAGATGGCTGGATGGCATCACTGACTCGATGGACGTGAGTCTGAGTGAACTCCAGGAGTTGGTGATAGACAGGGAGGCCTGGCGTGCTGCAATTCATGGGGTCACAAAGAGTCGGACACGACTGAGCGACTGAACTGAACTTAGTTAATAAATACATAATGCATAATAAAGTTTCCTATCTCCCTACCATGCAACTGTTCATGTGCTGTTATGTGGAATTTTATTCACATTTCTAATAATGGAAATGATGCAAAGAGGCAGGATTCTTTAGTAAACAGCATTTTCCTTAGTGATAGCTGAGTAGTATCTTCTGTTACATTCTTACTGTTTTTTTCCAAAGCTAGTCTTTATATCAGTACAGAAAAGTTCGTTGAATGCTTGTTGTCTGTCTTTGGCTGTTCTTCACTTCTATTGAATCTGTGATTACAAGGAACCAGCAAAAATATAAAACAGGAAAGATAACAAATGGAAAAAACTAACCGGGCAGATACCAGATTGGTCGGCTCTAAACTATTGCTTCTGAACAATTAAGAGAGCTCTGCATTAATTCATCAATATGAATATTAAGTATCAGTACAACTATCCGTTTGGAGGGTTTTCTATGAGCTCTAACCTTTGGGTCTGGGTGTTACCTCTGAACAGTAAAACCAGACTTAGAGGGAGACTTTTTGACAAAGGTGATTTTAGCCTCATCTTTTTTTAATTGAACAAAAGATTCTTTAAATTCTACAGTGCTTTACAATCTTCAAAATATTCACACACATGATTTCATATAATCTGATA